>NC_053146.1:30167616-30817647 GCF_016808335.1 Panicum virgatum | reverse complement strand
GTTTGGTAGATATGGTCAAATTACTCTTTCTCTGGACAATCTGTTTGCTGGTTTCACATCACTTCCAAACCTTGAGCATATAACCTTGTTAGGTTCTGAACTGGCCATAGTGTTGACTAGATGAAATGTTCCACACTACCTTGGGCATCTTCTATAAAAGTTTGAGAATTTTTGACCAAGTATATTGTCCTTGGTGAAGAAAAGACTAGCTCTCTGTTTGCTGAATTTCTTGGACATCCAGTGAGGAAAACTTTTAAGGAAAAGGCCATCATAAAGTTATAATTAGACTTAGTCTTGACTAGAAAAGTTGTGCACAATTACTTAATACATGTACTAGAAAAATTTCAAAAATTTTTGGACCCCTAAATTTTGAGTTATGAAACTCTAAGGTTGCTTCCGGAACAATTGAACTCTCATTGTCTAGTCTAAACCCCACAGGATATTGCTGAAATTTTCACCCATATAGATGACTTTTCTTGGATACGAGTTGAATACCAAAGTTGCTCCAAACATCCTAAGAAACATGCCTACCAAATTTCAACTTCATTAGATCTATATAGTAGGAGTTATGGCCTAAATACAGAGACTCTGTTCAAAAAACCAGATGTGTAGTAATGGACAATTTCGACCATCTTACTCTTAGAATTAGCCTCTGAGTTGACTACCAAAGTTGTAGCACATGAAATTATCTAACTCTTTTCAAAATTTCAAGGCATTTTGATAAACGGAACATGAGTTATGAGTTTTCTCGTAACCTGCAGCTTCCTGCACGTTCGGTTAACCATGCCTTTCGAGTTCTACTCATTTGCCCATCTACCCTTTGAATCATACCAATGTTTTGGACCATATTTCTGGTGTTAACCCTTCCATATTGTTGAAGCGCAATGTTCTCCAACCTCAGGATGCTGGTTATCAATAGCTCAACAAAAAGAAGAATGACACAAGGGATGACTGAAATTACTTGGACGAGTTGAAGGAATTCTCATTGCCCTTCTTGCTCAAATGGTTCTTTTGAAAACTAAAAATAGGTGCACAAAAATGCTAGAATATCATGCATAATCATGACTGCAACATTCATGCAATACTTGTAGCAAAAGTACTACCGATGCATTGTTATTACATTCCCACAATTTAAATCACATATGCATCTGGGAAGGAATTGTGAATATTATCTGGCTCTTCATCTTCCTTTCTTGCCACAAGCATTAATTGGGTTGCTATGTTTTTGCTATGTTTTTATCTTGTCGTGGTGTTCGTCACTAACCTAAGGTGCCGCGACGGAACCTAGGGCCTTGTGTGTGCTACCGCAACACGATTGTGCTACTAGGTGCGTGCTAGTATCTTGGTCTGTGATAGCAACTCCGTGGCAATCTATTTTCTAGCAACCTGAATAATGTGTTGATTTGTTTGAGTTCTATTTTGGTTCAACAAAAATTAAGAGTACTTGTCTGACCTTCCAGTAGCTAATCTGCATTGCAACCTGAGCACCACATGCCACATGCATGATCATTCTACCAAATAGATATACCCCATCATGCATGAAAACCATGTGCATCAGAAGTTATACACTAGGAAAACGCCCATCATTCAATAGTATCATGACAAATGCATCATACCATGTGCATCATGTCATCAATGCATAGATCATTTTATCTGTGCAGTGCATCCCCCACACATATATTACCTAGGTGTGTTACCTCATTACAACCAAACACCTGCACCTAACTTATCAATGTGTATCATCAATCTCATGACATGTTGGCATCTCCACAATACATCATGACATTGAACTAGTGTGCATTTTTCTCAAAACAAGTACCGACTATTAAATAAAAGCATCTTGAGCAAGAATGTCTTGAGAAAAGTTTGCTTCTACTGAAGAATAAGATCTCCATACTAGAAAGCTGTCAGATATAAGTGGACCGGCAGGTACAGAAGGAAAACCCAAATCTTAGACCTGGACAACTACCTCAAAATAAGTTGAGCCTGTGGAACCAAATGTAGTAAAACAAATCTCTTTACTTCTGTAAAAATTTGAAAAATTTTAGAGAAGTGTAACCCACAAAATTCAGTCGTTTGGTAAACCCCTATAATTCTATCAACTTGTAGCAGTCTGGCCACATGAATTTTTGGACCCACTTAAAAGCTTATCCTGAGAAAACGTTCAACATGAAGGTTGTAGATAACTGATTATATAAGCTACTGTAAAATTTTGATAATTTTTAGTCTTTATATTTGGTACTTATAGTCAAAATACTAGACCTCTGTTCAGTCTGAAATCTGGGTCAACCTTTAGGCAAACACTTAATGATTTGACTATCTTAAGCTCTGTTTCTGAGTTGGAGTTGACTAGAGGAAATGATCACAATTATATTAGGCACCTACTATAAAAATTTAAGAATTTTAGGACCTTGGATTCCTCAGTTATGATCAATTCTATCAACTACCCAGAATCTGTCCTGAGAAAATCGTCAAGCACAAGCTCTTCTAAATAATGGAAAAGCCTAAATGTTTTACTACGATAAGGATATAATTTTATCGTTCGAATATCCATAGTGGATAAAATGAATCATGGTCTCTTAAAACCAATTCTTGATAGGTCATCTCTCTCCAAAGCTTTTCAATCACTTGGGTATTAACAAAGTACATCAAGACCCTAGGCAAAATTTCTCGCTAAATATATCTCATAATGCTATACCGAGACCACTTATAAATACCCGTTACACTCCAAAAATTTTTCGATTATGGATTTCATGATTGGTTTGCCAAGCACCTCTCCAAGGCCTGATTCCATATGGATCATTATCGACAACCGACACATTTTCTTCAATTACACACTATTCATACTACCAAGAAGTGTGCCGGTATTCAACTTGATCATATTGTGGTCTACATATCACACCACGTAGAATTAATTCCAATAGTGATGTTCAATTCCTAGCGCATTTTTTTGGGAAATCCCTTGCAATCTTCTCCTGTCACCAAACTGATCCGAAGTTCAGCTTATCATCCTCGAACCGACGGCCAAACTGAAAATTGGACCGAATCTTAAAAGACAGGCTAAGATCTTACATCATTCATTATGACAACCATGAAGACAAATGCCCGTTTTTAGCAGAGTTCTTACCCAGCTATCAAGCAAGCTTGAAAATGGCACTATTTAAAGCCTCGTATGGTCAAAGGTGTCGAACTCCTCTGAGTTTGTCGCAAACCAAAGACCACTAAATATTTGGACCAGAATTGATAATGAGGAAGAATAACCAGCGAAGATAATACCAGAAAATCTTAAAGCTACCCACTCTAGCCAAATGAGTTATTTGGATAAAAAGAAGAAAATCTTTGCGACTCGAAGTCGGTAATAATGTCTACCTTCTGGTTTCACCAACCAAAGGCACACACACTGTCCACACTTAGCATGTTTACTTGAATCTCGGGACGAGATTCTTTTTAAGGAGGGTAGGCTGTGACACCTCTGGTGTCAGTTTAACCAAAGCCAGGAAATTAGCATAACTTCACACACAAATGAGCTAAGAAAACTTAAATAAGAACCCTATGTCTAGTTCTTGCAAACTTGTGTGTAAATGTATGTGTCCATGTGTTTGAGTGCAATGTGCTTGAAAAAAAAAACAATTTTTGGTACACTTTTAAAACTTGACTTGACATAAGTGGTAATAAGGCTCTAACATACACCTTTCATAATGATCGATAAACTTGCTATGCAAATCAAATTTAAACTGGAAAACCATCAGTTGAAATGATTAATGGAACCATTCTTTGATTGGTGAAGAGCCACTAGTTTAAACAAAATAAAAATTCGAACAAAAGGTTAAACATTCCTTTGGCTCATGATAACAAAGATTTATACAAAATAATAATGCATCCTTGTATATGAGTATGTGTGGATATAAACTTGTTCCTTTAATATTCTTGAACTTTCATGCTCAACTTGTCATAAAAATATAGTATGAAGACACACCCATATTTTTGGGGCACATAGTTTATTTTAAAAAGACTTTTGGGCAATTTCAAGATTTAAACAAATCAAATAAACAAGAGTTCGATTTCTAGTGGTAAGGAAATTGAAATAAATTTCAAAACAATGCAAACATGCATATGAAAATAAATAGACATATTCACCATGTCATGTTAAACAAAAGTCTAGTTGAAGCCTAGGAGTAAAAGTGCCAAAATTCACATGCAATGATAAGTACTTGAAATGGCAGTTTTTGAAATAATTAAATAACTCTCAAACCACTGCTCTAATGAAACAGTGCATAACACGAAAGTTGTAGATCTCGAAAAACTGAGCAAAAGTGGTATTCAACACTTTTTCATTTGAGGCCATGATGAGGGAGAAAAATTGAAATTACAGAACTGGGTTTTGGAACTTTGGTTTAATTACAAAACTGCCACTGACCGTTTCTCCTACCTCTCGCCTCCCTGCACCACGCCCACGGCGGCGCCGTACGCCAGCGCAGACGCCACCTGTCCCGGCCACTTGGCCGCACGTCCGCCCAAAACCAGACCTGCGCCCCTTGTTTCCCTGGAACCACTCATCCCTGGCACCATTGCCGCACGCCACGCGCCCTGCCAGTGCCACCGCTCGCCACGATGCCATGGCCGGTCGGCCACTGCCACGCCCGTGCCCCTCCCCTGACCGGCTCTCCTCCCACTCATTTGCTTCGCAGCGAAGCTTCTCCCTTTCCCTTCTCTACTCCACGCACCAGAGCGCGAGCCCCGGCCTCCCCTGCGTCTAGAACCACCCGCCAGCCACCATTGCCGCCGCCCAAGCCGAGCTTGCCGTGGAGACCCCTCCTAAGGCCTTCCTCTGCACAAGCCAACCCCTGGAATGGAAGCTGGTCGGCCGCCTGAAGCTCTCCAACCCATCCTCTCCCTCATTCCCTCACCGGAGCATGGACGCCGGCGACCAGAGCCACCTCCGGCCGCCCCTCACCGCGGACAGCCCAACTCCGACCCTCTCCCGACGAGCCAAGACCACCGGAAGGTAGCACTCGAGCCCCTCTCCATTTTCCCCCACTTTCCCCTAGCCGCCGGCCAACCCCATCGCCGGAAATCCCAGCGCCGCCGCTCCTCTGTTCTGAGTTTTCCGCCAGGGACCCCAAGTTAAAAGAACCAAAACTTCCAGGGGCCAAACTGCAAAATGTGCTTAAACTCAAAACAGCAAACTTCAAAAATGCCTAGAAAATCGTATAAAAATCAGAAAATGCAAACTAAAATGTTATGGAATCCTTGAAACAAGATCTACGAGTTTTGTTACATAAATATGTTCAGAATCTGTCTACATTTTAATCTACAAAAAAGATTATATTAAATGGACTATGTTTGTTCTAGGAGTTGTGCTTAGTAACCATAGCTGGTTTTTGGCTAGGTGATGTCTTGCAATGTTTCTAGTACCTGGTAAAAATTTGAATGCCTTGTGACACCACTAACTAGGTCAAAGTTCCAAGATTCCTAAATCTACTAGTATTGCTCATGTATTAATGCTGGTAGAAATAATGAGGTTCTGTGTATGAAACTTTTTCCTTGTATGTATGTCACTAAAACCTTACTGTTGCGCCAGTTTGAGAAATTATTGAACTAATTAACTATATATTTGAGTTAATGCTTGATAAGTAGGCTTTATTTGTGATATATAGTTCCTGTGCTTAGAAAAATCTAGGTTTATTTCTGAAACTTTGTTTTAGTCATATAAACATGCCTGCAAAGTTTAAGTACCATTTACTGAGTATTTCTACAGTTATAAATCATACTTGTGATATCATGCTTAGTTTTGCTATTTTTGTTCTGGAAGAAATCTGTCATATCTGGTCTTCATCTTTGGATATGTTACTAGCTAGAATGATAGCTAGCTATGGTAAAAGTTTCACATGCAGTACTGGTCATATTAATGTCCAAATGAATATGCATGTTCATATCTAGTTTAATGCATGAGTAATTCATCTTCCAGAATTAATGCCTGAAAATTTTACTGAAGCATGTTTAGTCCATGTTTCGGCTCTGGTCAAATGTTGAGACACATAACCTCTACAGAACTCCCTGTAGAATTTATTCTTAATGCTAGCATGTTACTTTTGTTAATTTTATAACTCCATCTATATGAGTAGATAAAATCTGGAAAACATTTCAGTACTGAGTAGATGCTTTGTAGATGCTCTCGTAAAATTTGTAGCACCAGAACCCAGGTCAAACGTTCTGTGCAAAAAGGTGAAGCAACTAGAGTAATCTACTTACATGAATTGTTATGGTTAAGTGCTTTATGATTATATGCTGAAATTTATACCATAGATGCTAAAGTTGGATCTGTGTTACTTTAATTTTTCATCACTAGCTCATGAGTAGATTTGTTGTTATGAAATAGTGAAAGCATGCTATGTTTTAATGATAAAAATGAAAACCAAACCACACAGCTCTTTTATGAAGTAAAGTGAATTTAAGAACTACTCTATAAACGATTGCCCAGAAAATAAAGTTAACTAAGACCACCACAACAAACACATGCTATACTGGACTACAACTTTATAGTAAAGGAAAGAAATATGTTTATATCATGTTGTAACAATATCATTTCTGCATGCATATAGAAACGGTAAATCTACTCGACAGTGATTACGAATTGGTGCCCGCGAATACTACCACTCCGGAAAGTGTCTCTCTTAATTATACTGACTTGAATCAAGACCCAAACCAATGTTCGGAAGAGCCCAAGGCTAGTTTTGAACAGTGCCCAAGAACGCAAGCCCCGGTGCATAATCCCATTATTTTACACATTATATTCATCTTACTATTATATTCCTGCCTTTCGCGAGATTATAGGAGTTGACTGACTTTAATTCCTGCTAAAATATAAGGACAATTGGCGGGGTTGTGTAGTTGTGATACCCCGCTGGTGTAGGCAAAATGGCTAAGGTCGCGGGGTGTGGCTCATTTCGTTAAGCGTTTGAAAGTACTAGCCACATACCGAGAAATATGGTAATCGGTAAGATTAAGTACCTGATTTGACTAGCGAGTGGAACGATCTCGCACCCTCCTGGTAGAAGTAGGTTTATTTTTTTGTCCGGACGTACGAGTGCAGAGACGTCGGGCTCTGTAGTCTGGGAGGGTGTTCCGGATCCACGGACTGGAAAGAAAGGGGGAAAGTTGTGTGGGTGACTTGGTTCCCATACGTGTGGTCTAGGTTCCCCTGGCCAGGTTGAAATTCGATTCAGAATCGTCCGCCTCTCACGGCATGAGATTGCTTAATGTTTTCGGTCACACAAAGTAACAAGTGGAACATGATGATGATAATACTGCTGGTTGATTAAATGGTTGCTCTACCATGTTTGTGTAGAGTTAGATGCAAACTTAGAATGGTTAATCGACTGGAAGATGGCTAAATAAAATCTGAAAATAAGGATCAACCTTTAGTGGCGTTTTTGGCAAAACAAACCCCACCAACCAAAAAGCCTTGCATGTCTAGTTATCGGACTATGTATATCCGGTGACGGGTCAGTCTTGCTGAGTATTAGTATACTCAGCCCTGCTTGTGGCACCGTTTTTCAGGTACTAACTTTGAAGATCTATTCGTGAGTCTTACTTGGTCGTGTACCTTGCCTTTGGGCTGGTTGTGGAGTGGGATGGCCCTTCAGCTGGTGCTGACCACCCTCCCGCTGAGTGACGCTTTTCGTATGGGCTTTATCGATACGTCACTTCCTTTCGTTAGATGTTTTATTGCTTCCGCTGAGACTATAACACTTGAATAATTTGTGTAGTTTGGAACTCTGTAGTACTTCGCTACTCGAAACATGGCTTGTAATAAATTTCTTTTCCGCTGCAATCACTCTGAGATGTATGAAATGTTCTGTGTTGTAATCTCTGGGCTCACCTTCGTGTGAGTGTTGTCTACTGATCCTGGAATAGCGTGGCTTTTATCGAGGCTTCACTCGAGGAACTACCGGTGAGTGCCAAATTTGGGTCAGAGTTGCTTAGCAACAAAGATCAGTGCACCCGGGCCCAGTAGTTTTGGGTGGTTCCGCCACAACAGGTACCGGTCAGATCGGTCTATTCAACCTGTGCCAATTTTGGTTGTCAACATATGCCTCCCTGTGTTTTGGTGATGCTAGGATACCAAAAAACAAGCCTCTAGACCAAAATTGTCTAAGGATGATGATAAATATGCATCGGCCATATTTTGTTCTAAACGCGATAAATTCAATCGGTCATATCTTGCTTCTTCTTCAAGCTGATGATGAAACAACTTTCTTAGGCTTCCATACCTGCTTCATGGTCGCCGGCCTTGCTGGTACAACCTCCGCTTGTTGTTCCATGGACTCCTTCTTGCGCATCCGCTGCAGCCTTCTATTTTGAGTGTGAGACAAGCCTGAGGGACACCACCTCGGCTATAAATACTGTTTTTCTTGCTTCATGTCTTTCTCACCCTCCTTGCTGCAATCAGGTTTGCTTTTGACCAGATTATTGCTAGCAACAATCGGTCTTTGAGAGGCACCATGACTTGGATATATAGAGGAATATTAAATAAAATATGGATGCATATACATTCTACTATAATCCATAGGTGTGTAATAGTAAGGATACGACTAGAACCATGGAGCAACCGGCCCACCAAATGAATATGGCGCAGAAGCATTATTACCTTGTTGCACATGAGAAGCCGATTGCTCACGATGCTATCGGTGTTTACCGCCAAGCCTGCTCAGGGATACCCTTAGCAGTAGGGTTTGTAGGTAGGGATCGACGGCTCTGGACTCGATGGTGCAAGGAACACAAAGATTTAGATAGGCTTGGGCGGCGAGTTGTGTAATACCCTATGTCCTGTGTGGTGGTTTGTATTGCCTTAGGTGTAGATGTGTTTCGAGAGGGTCCCTGCCCGCCCTTATATATCCGGGGAGGACCGGGTTACATGGAAAGTCCTAGCTGAGTACAATTGGAGTCCTTCTACAACATGATCGGGTAGTTTCCTTGTACTGCAGCTAGTTCTACGCCTATTCGGGTAGTTACAAAAGAGGTAAGGTACATCCATGAGCTATCCCTTACTCTAGAACATTCTATGCCTGTAAGCAGTCCCGCTGCCCCGGGTCTGACAAGCCCCTAAGCTCTTCGTAGCCGAGTCCTGCAGGCGTCGAGTACTTGGCTGGGCGTCTTCGAATCGTTCGAGTAGTCAAAACATCCTTCTGGTTGCTTCTGACTCTTCCTTCAGATACGTCGAGTAGTCCTTCAAGTACTTCCATTTGCTTCGAGTCTGTGAGGTGCTCAAGCCCCAAAAACTTGATCATATATGGTGCGCAAAGTACTCGCGCCCCATATGGAGTAGCCCCCGAGCCTTAGGTTGAGTCGTAGAATCAGGCTGAGGGTCACTTCATTCTTTTTCTTCTTCTTTATTTTTCAAAAAATTTGAAAAATAAATCTCTGATACATATATTCTGCAGCCCTCGAGTTTTGAATTTAAATCCCTCCATTTAGATTTAAGAATCAATGTAAACTCGTGGCAACAACTGAAAACTTCCCTGAGAAGGAGAGAATCCGTTGGCATCCCAAATATTCACAAAGTTGCCCCTGAAGACCGTATAAAGCCGGTTGAAAACTTCCAAGGGTTTCACCTCTTGAACTCCTGGCAGCCGTCAAACTTAGATTTCACATTTGCCTCTTCTCAGTCAAAATCCAAAAGCCCCTCTCATAGCCCCCGAGCCAATACTCGTGACTTTAAGATGGCTCCTAGGAAGAACAAATCCAAAGTTGAGGAAGGAACTGTCACCAATATGTCTACAGGTTGGCGTAAAAGCAAGATGTCTGAATCACTGGTCCGATATTTGGAGAATATGGGTCTCCTCCAAGAGCAGGGCGTAAGACAATGGCGCACTGGTGAAGAAGAAGATTACCCTATGGGAGGTACACTTGAGACCGTTATGTTTCGCGATTTTGTAGAACGTGGTCTCACTCTTCCTGTGTCAGAATTTTTCTATAGACTTCTTCAGTTTTGTGGAATTCAGTTACACCATCTCACTCCCCAATCCATCTAGCATCTTTCAATTTTCACTCATTTCTGTGAGGCTTTCCTTGGACTTCTCCCCCATTTCCATCTTTTCCAACATTTCTTCTTGCTTGTTCCAATCCCTAATGTCGCCAATCCTGCCATTGTCGGGGGATGTGAATTGGTACTCCGCCCTGAGAACCGAGACGAGTACTTGGCTTATGATCCGTCAGGTCAAGGAGCCGAATGGAAGAAATTCTGGTTCCATGTTGGGAACTTCGAATCCCCACTTCCAAAAAGGACTACTGGTGCCCCCCCAAGTCCAGGAGAGCTGGTCGAGTAGAGGACCTAGTGGCAAGCAAGTTGAAGTCATTCTTCGTGCGATTGCCATTATTAAGAAAAAAGGAGTCACTGGAGATCATGTGGTCTTCTCGTTTATCAGTCGCCAGACGCAGCCTCTCCAACTGCGAAAACATCCTGCCTTTAGATATGAAGGTACACAGGATCCCACTAGGATGTCCTCAGAACCATTGACGCAGTCTGAAGTAATAAAGAGATGCTGCAAGATACTCGATAACTTCGACAAGTCTTTGACGCTTCCAACACTCTTCTCAGCACAAAATCCTCCCGAGAATGCCTGGGTACGTGCTTTGGATACTATGTCAAGTACTTGTAGTTAAGCATTTTTGATCTTCTGACTAAGTATTGTCTTCTTTCTGCAGAAGAATTATAAATCCTGGTATTGTATGCCTTCGCCTTCTGCAAATGCTGATTCTGACAACAGCAAGAAACGGAAGGTAGCTCCCGGATCAATATTGCAGAGGAAAGTTTCTCGTCTCGATACCGGCCAGTAAGTATATAACATTTTGTTGATTGTATCCCGTTTGCCTCAGCTTTCTTATTCAAAATCTTGCTTGGCTAGGGTCCAACATCTAGCGCATGAAAAAGATTAGGTCCAAGACTTCCGAAACTGGGTGTCGAGTGGTTCGGAAGAAACTAGTTGATCAGCCCCCGATTCTCCAGTAATTGGGTTGATCGAGAACTCGGCTGCCAGTTTCTCGAGTGCAGACACAGCTGAGAAACCAAGCGAGCCAAGCCCTGAAACATCTGATACTCCTGCGGCTGCTGAAGGAGCTTCCAAAGCTGGTGAATCTGGGAGTAGTGGAGCAGAAGGATCAAAAGGTCCTTCCGTTCGACTGGTACCATTCCAGTCTATGCCTTAGTTAGCCTAAGAAGAGCTGGGAAAGGAACTGTTTGATGATCCGTTGTTGTCTCTAGACAACATGAAGAAACTTGTAGATTGTATGCAGTGGAGCTTTAAATTCACCAAGGTGAGTCTTCTGCCACTTTTTGTCTTTGTCGAGTTGTTGTTGATATCTAACCAGATTCGCTTTGTATGTCTCAGGATGTAGCCAATCGATCTTTCTTAAAGTCTCATGCTCTGTATAAGACTGTGGACAACAGAAAGGTCTTGGAGGATCAGAGAGTCATGATTGCCAAATGTCTGGATGAGTCCCAGGCGGCTCGTAATAAGCTCTATGAAGCAAATCAACAGAATCATCTGGAGATTTACAATATGAAGCTCCAGATCAAAACTCTTGAAGAAGAAAAATCAAGGCTGCAGGAAGAAAATACCGAGCTTCAACAACAAGTGCAGACTGCCCAAGCTTGTAAGTACTCACTCTTTTTTCCTTGATTTTGCTTGGTCAATAATAATTACTGAAAATCCTGTCCATCAGGTTCTCCAGAAGACCATACTCGACTGGTTGCAGCAGCTCAAGCTCTTGTGGATGTGATCGATGAAGGAGGGTTGTCAAATAGCAAATCCTTGGTGGAGCACTTGGAAGAAGCTCCCCAGAAGATTTTTGATGTCTTGACGGCTACTTCCAAGAATTATCTAACCCACATGATAGGAGTTGTCAAGTTGTACTAGTCTCAATTTAATCTGGCTCCGATAGCTAAAGGAATAGCTCCCAATTGCTCTAATGAGAAATTCTGAGAGTATTGTAAGGAATTAGAAGTGATTGCGGAGGAAATTCTGAAGAACATGGCAGAGTAGACTGTTTGTAACAACTCTTATAATTTTCAGTGAGCTCTTGTCGTTGTTCATAGCTTGTATCCTGTTGGTGTGTCTTCAGAAGCATAATCTGATACCGTAGGATAAGTATGAAGTAGTCAACCAATCGAGTAGAATACCCGCATAGAGTAACCCTTAAAGTCAATAAGTTAGGATGAGTCTCGTTGGACTATCCAAATAAAAAAAACTTGTAAAGATACCCATAAACTACTCGATCAGGCGAGTAGTGTGTCCTTACCAAGGACTAGAGTAATCTGTAAGACAAAACTGTTAGGAACGAACCCTGTCGGGTTGCCCAAGACGTAAATGTCATAAGGATATCCAAGGCTTACTCGAGCAAGGCGAGTAAGGTGTCCTTTAATCAAGGACTGGAGTAATCCTTAAGGCAAAACTGTTAGGTACGAACCCCGTCGGGTTGTCCAAGACGTAAATGCCAGAAAGATATCCAAAACTTACTCGAGCAAGGCGAGTAACGTGTCTAACTTATAGACTGGAGTAACTACTAAGATCGACCTATTAGGGCGAACCCCGTCGGGTTGCCCAAGATGGACAAAATGTAGTAGTATCCATAACGTACTCGAGCGAGCGAGTAGTTTTGCATCGACAGTAATGCTGGAGTTCCTCATAGTTGACCTGTTAAGATGAACTCCGTCGAGTTATCCAAGATGGACAACTAGTAAGGTATCCATTCACCTTCTCGAGCTAGGCGAGTAGGTTGTGCCCTTTAAGGGAAAGGATGCAGCTTGTGTAGTTGTTCTGAAGGAAAATTGTGTAAGCTTGTCCTGAACTGGTGATGCTATCAGATTGCCTTTAATGTAGTCGATATGCCAATAAGGATCCTCACTTTTTTAAAGAAATCCACTAACACCACTAGTTGCTTGGATCAGGTATAAAACTTGCGCAAGTGCTCGATGTTCCAAGAATTCGGTACCTCATTGCCATCTGCATCAGTGATTCTGTATGAACCCGGTCTTGTAACCTTAGTTACGATAAAGGGACCTTCCCATCTGGAATTTAACTTGTGCAATCCTGTCTCATCCTGAATCCGGCGAAGTACTAGATCTCCAATGTTGAAGGATCTTTGCTGGACATTGCGATCGTGATAGCGTCTGACTCCTTGAAGATATCTAGCCGATTGAGTTAAGGCGTTGACTCTGGCCTCTTCGACTGAGTCTAACTCAAGTTGTCGAGCTTCATCTGCTTCTCCTTCTTGATAGGCTTCTACTCTTGGAGATTTCCACATGATATCAGCGGGTAGTATAGCCTTTGACCCATAGGTAAGGAAGAAAGGAGATTGTCTAGTTGCTTTGTTGGGCTGGGTTCGTAGCCCCCAGACTACGCGAGGTAGTTCTTGAATCCACTTCCCGCCTTTCTTGGTGTTGGCGTCGTAGAGTCTTTTCTTCAAGCCATTGAGTACTAAGCCATTGATGCGCTCAACTTGATTGTTTGCCCGAGGGTGAGCCACGGAAGCATATTTGACCTCGATGCAGGAATTGTCGCAGAAATCCCAAAAAGATTGTGATGTGAAGTTGGAGCCAAGATCTGTAATAATGGTGTGAGGAAAACCAAACCGATGGATAATGCCGGAGATGAAGTCCACTGCTCTATCTGAAGAGATCTTGACAATGGGCTTGACTGTTAATGGTCCGATCATGTCCAAACTCTAACAGGTGAACGGCCATGATGGAGGGATTGTTATCAAGTTGTGTGCTGGGACGTGAGTCTTCTTGCCAAAGAATTGGCAACCAGGGCACCGTCGGACTAGGTCTTCTGCGTCCGAGACAGCTGTTGGCCAGAAGAATCCTGACCTATACGCCTTGCCGACTAGTGTCCTTGATGCAGCATGATTGCCGCAAACTCCTTCATGTATTTCTTGGAGGATGTCTTTGCCTTCTTCAAGGGTAACACACTTCATGAGGATGCCTGAAGCAGAGTGCTTGTATAGGTTGTCGCCGATGAGGATGAAACCCTTGCTGCGCCTGGTGATGCGGGCAGCTTCAGCGCTTTTAGGATCAACATGTGGTGGAAGCTTAAATTCCTTGATGAAATCAATAAACTGAGTTCGCCAATCTTCATCAATCATCAGCACTTCTCTGACTGTGGCCGGGGCCTCCGAGTCAGTGGCTTGTTGGCTTTGTTCCTTGACTGATGGGTGGTGAAGTTCATGGACAAAAACTCCTGGTGGAACAGCTGCTCGAGTGGACCCAAGTTTGGAGAGGACATCAGCTCGCATGTTGTTGTTACGATCGACGTGGCGGATTTCCAATCTTGAGAACTTGTTTTCGAGCTATCTGATTTCTGCAACGTATGCGTCCATTGAATCATTGTTGACGTCTCATTCTTTATTGACTTGTTGAACGACGAGTAGAGAATCGCCATAGACGAGAGATACATCTAATCAGAGGCCATGTAGCAATGCCTCGTATTCGGCTTCGTTGTTGGAGACCTTGAACAAGATTTGGAACACATACTTCAATTGTTCTCCCTTGGGGGAGATGAACAAAACTAGTGTGCCGCCTCCATCGATCTTGAGTGAGCTGTAGAAGTACATCACCCAATGGTCTGGAATGTTCTGGGGTGCTGTAATTTGGTTTTCCCGCCATTCAGCCAGGAAGTCGACTAGTGCCTGTGACTTGATTGCTATTCTTGGCTTGAAGTCGATTTCTAAAGATCCCAGTTCAACTGCCCACTTTGAGATTCGTCCAGTGGCATCTCGATTGTGGAGTATATCCCCCAATGGGAAGTCAGTTATGACTGAGATCTTGTATTCGACGAAGTAATGCCGGAGCTTCCTGGAGGTGATTAGAATTCCATACAGAAGTTTCTGAATTGATGGATATCTAACATTTGATTCAGAGAGTACTTCGCTGATGAAGTAGACTGGTCTCTGAACACCGTAAGCGTGGCCTTCCTCCGGGCGTTCGACTACTATCGCCGTACTGACTACATGGGTAGTCGCAGCGATGTAGAGGAGTAATTCCTCACCGGGTAGTGGAGCTGTTAGAATCGGAGGTGACAGGAGATGATGCTTGAGATTCTCGAGTGCTTCCGCGGCTTCTGTAGTCCACTCGAATTTATCTTGTCGCTTTAAGAGTTTGAATAAGGGTAATCCCCATTCGCCAAGCCTGGACAAGAATCGATTCAAGGCTGCAATGCAGCCTGTAAGCTTCTGGACGTCCTTGATGGTAGCTGGAGCATCCATGGCCATGATGGCATTGATCTTCTCTGGATTAGCCTCAATTCCTCGGTTACTGACGATGAATCCGAGTAGTTTTCCAGAGGGTACACCAAAGACGCACTTGGTTGGGTTGAGCTTCCAGCGGAATTTCCGGAGGCTGTTGAAGGTCTCTTCTAGATCAGTAATGAATTGATCCTGGGTCTTCGTTTTGACAATGACGTCGTCAACATAAGCTTCAACATTGCGAGGTAGCTGATCGGAGAAGCACAGCTTTATCGCGCGCTGGTAAGTAGTGCCAGCGTTTTTCAACCCGAAGGACATGGTCTTGTACGAATATGCCCTGTAAGGGGTGATGAAGGCCGTCTTGATTTGGTCTTCTTCTTTTATGGCGATCTGATGATACCCAGAGTAGCAGTCGAGCAAGGATAATAGGACACATCCTGCTGTCGAGTCGATTACTTGATCGATACGTGGTAGCCCGAAAGGATCCTTCGGGCAATGCTTGTTTAGATCAGTGTAGTCGACGCACATCCTCCACTCGTTGTTGTTCTTCTTCTGGACGAGCACAGGGTTGGTCAACCAATCAGGGTGGTAGACTTCCTTGATGAACCCAGCTGCGAGTAGTTTTGCCAGCTCTTTCTTGATGGCTTCTCGCTTGTCCGGTGAGAACCGCCGTAACCGTTGCTTTTTTGGTCTTGCTTTAGGGTCGACCTTCAAGGCATGCTCGATCAACTCCTTGGGCACCCCTGGCATATCCACTGGTTTCCACGTGAATACGTCTCGGTTGGCCCTAAGGAAGTTAACGAGATCGAGTTCCTATTTGTCACCCAGTCCTGCTCCGATGATGGCTGTTTTGGAGTCGTCTCCCTCTTGTAGCTGGATAGTCTTGGTGCCCACACCATTGGTTGGTTTAACTGATGATTGGCTTGGCTTCTTGAGTGAGAGTTCTTTAGCAGCAGCAAGTATTTCGCTGACCGAGCTAGGAACCCGGATAGTGGAAGCATGATCTCCCCATAGTGAAAGGACTCCTTTGTTGCCTGGCATCTTGAGGAGCAAGTAGACATAGTGCGGCACTGCCATGAACTTGGCTAGTGCAGGTCTTCCCAAGATAGCATGATAAGAGGACTTGAAGTCGGCTACTTCGAATTTGATGTACTCTGTCCGGAAGTTCTGTTCTGTACCAAATGTGACTGGAAGGGTAACCGAGCCAATTGGAGTAGAGGAATTTCCGGGGATGATGCCATAGAACGGAGCCTTGCTTGGAGTAAGCAGACTCATATAGTTGAGGCCCATCTTTACCAATGTGCTTGCAAAGATTAGGTTGAGCCCACTTCCGCCGTCGATGAGTACTTGAGTAAGCTTGGAGCCCTGAACGACTGGATCGAGTACTAGCGGGAACTTTCCAGGTTCAGAGAAGCTGGTCCACTGATCCTCCCTAGAGAAGGTAATGGGGACCTTGCTATATTTGAGTGGCCTCTAAATTGCATGTTCGACTGAGAGGATCTCTCTGAGTAGGAGTTTCTGAGCTCGCTTGGAGAATGTAGAATCTCCTCCAAATATGACGTTGACGACGTTTTGCTTCTGTTGGAAACCGTCACGGTCTTTCTTGTCATCTTCATCATCTTTGTATTGTTCTTTCTTTGGAGCAGTTGCAAGTGCTGACTGGAAGGATTTGCGCAGGATCGTGCACTCCCACGTCGAGTGGTTACTCTTGGGGTGGATTGGACATCTTTTGTTGTGAAGTATCTTGTCGAACTGGTCCTGCGGTTTGTCTCCCTTCTTACCGCGCGGTGTGCGATCCATAGTGCCGACAGTGTCGTCAGGCTTACGCTTACGCGTAGGATCCCGCTGGTTGCTGGGCCCTCCACGGTCATTGTGGCGCTTCCCGTTGTTGTCGCTGTTGCGATGGGGAAAGCGACTGCATTCTTGCTCCTCTTCATCTGCCCAGCGCTGCATCATGTCACGTAGGTCTACCACCATTTTGCGTCGATTACGCCCAAAGTCGTGGTATAGTGACTGGACGGTGATGCCGCTCTGCAAGTAGTCGATGATGTCGTCGTCGGCGACGTTGAGGATGGTGGCTCTTGTGTCGAAGAAGCGCTTGACGTAGGATCTGATTGACTCACCTTGCTCCTGCTTGATCATGGACAGGGCATGTCGAGTAGCTACACGGTGTAGCGACCCTTGGATATTGTCGATGAAGGCCTTCTTGAGGTCATCCCACGAGTGAATGTACTCGCGCGCCAAGCTTTCGAGCCACGTGAGGGGTGCGGGCTCCAGGGTCATCGGGAAGTAGAGGACCTTAGTGTTGGTGTCTCCCCCTACAACACTAACAGCGGTCGAATATAAACATAACCATTGAGCAGGGTCTTACTTACCGTCGTACTTCTGGATGTTTGTCGGCTTGAAATCCTTTGGGTACTCGACGTTGTCGAAGACACTGTTGAGGGCGGGGAAATGATCGGAGTTGTCTGTAAGCTGTGCTCTGCGTCTTGCGTTGATGATGTCTCGTGCGTCCACAATGGAATCGGCTACTTCTTCCCTATTGTTCCCACGGTTGTTGTTGTTGCGGTTTGGCTGAGGGCCAGGAGCTTGATTTGCTTGTGGTTGGCCACCTCTGGGGCGATGACTACTTGCAGCTTCATGATCCTCTTGGTTTCTTCGGTTCTGCTGTTCCTGCTGCTGTTGATGCTGGTGGCCTCCAGGGGTACGGCTTGCTTGAGGTATTACTATTGCAGTAGCCCTTGATCATGTACCGTGAAGCGAGGACAGAGGGTTCTGTTTCTTGAGTTGTTCAACAGCATTTTTGGTGAGATTTATGACTCGTTCTAGTTTGGGATTCTAGGGCATCATCATGAGTCGCAGGGTTGCTTCTGTCTCTGCGGCGATCGGTGTTCTGAAGATGGGATCCGCAGCATTGTTGAATTCGTTGTTAAGGTTGCGTGGCGGGAGATGAGCATGTTCGGCCGCACAAGTTCTTCGCACTTCTTTGCATTGATTCCTTTCCCTGCGGGCTGTACGAGTAGCTTCGTCTTTGTTGACACAGAATCATGCCAACACACTCAAATGCGCTAGAACGCGCGAACGATCGTCAAAACGATCAACACCCGCGAAACCCTGGGTGGACCGGTCTGACCGGTTTCGCCGACCGGTCTGACCGGTGCAAGCAGGGGCTCGCTGGAAACCTAGAACAGCAAGCTCGGGAGGGACCCCGTCGGAGCTCGTGATCGTAGGGTTGCTCTGAGGTCGGCAGGCCACTCAGAATGTCTTCAAACGCCGCCGGGACGAAGGAAGAAAGAAATCTAGGGTTGGAAAAGACTAGGGTTTGAGAGGTAAAAATAATGCGATTTTTGTATTGATTCGATTGGGAATAACCTCAATCGGCCTTAGCCTTTATATATATAGGCCGGGGAAGACGTACCCCTTCACGAGTAGGATTACATGAGAACTCTTTACAAAAAACCTAATTCTACTCGGACTGTACAGACCCGACCGGTCTGACCGGCCGGCTCGACCAGGTCAGACTGGTCGGCCTCAGCAGATGCCAATTTTGGCTGTCAACTATATGCCCCCCTGCTTTTTGGTGAGTTTCACAAGCCAAAAAGCAAGAACTATCCTGATGTACATGTTTTACATAGAGCATTCAAGTCTAAAAACAAAACTAAGGGCGATATATAATACCGGCCGTCTTTGTCTTCATGCACTTTGCCATATGCTAGGATAAAATTTCTTCAAGTACCTCCCGTTGATAGCTCTAGGTAGACGCTCACCTTGCACCGTCTCCATCATATATGAATTACCGGAGATAACCTTGATAATCTTGTAGGGACCCTCCCAACTTGGCGACCATTTGCCAAACTTGTTGCTTTTCATCCCAAGAGGCAAAATTGTCTTCCAAACTAGATCTCCAACCTGAAAAGATTTAAGTTTTACCTTTTTGTTGTAGGCTCTAGCCACCCGAAGCTTGTCCTTCTCAATTTCCTTCAAAGCCTTCAAACGCTTGTCGGTCACCTAATCAATATTATCCATCATCATATCATGATAATCAACAGCGGAGAGGTCATTTTGTTTTGCTAATCTATACGCGTCCAGATTCACCTCAACGGGTAAAACGGTCTCTTGACCATATACAAGCTCAAAAGGAGTAACCTTAGTAGCACCATGTCTAGATATACGATGAGCCCATAATGCTTCGGATAACACTTCATGCCACCTCCTAGGATTTTCTTCTATCTTCTTCTTGACAAGTTTGATCAAAATCTTATTACTAGACTCGGCCTGCCCATTGGCCTGAGCATAGTATGGAGAGGA
Source organism: Panicum virgatum (assembly GCF_016808335.1). Taxonomy (NCBI): domain Eukaryota; kingdom Viridiplantae; phylum Streptophyta; class Magnoliopsida; order Poales; family Poaceae; genus Panicum; species Panicum virgatum. The sequence goes on along the minus strand of NC_053146.1, from coordinate 30,798,096 downwards.
ATTGAGCAATTTAATCTTGTAAGATTCGGCAAAGGCACGCACCTCTTTTGATATAAATGAAGTACCTTGATCCGTTGTCAAAGTTTGTAGAATACCGAATCTATGAATAATACGCTCAGTAATAAACTCAATTACCTCTTTATGCGTCATATTCTTCAAAGGAACCGCTTCGGTCCATTTAGTAAAATAATCCGTAGCAACCAACACGAAGCGATGCCCCTTTGAAGATGGAGGATTAATTTGCCCAATGAAATCCAACCCCCAACCTCGGAACGGCCATGGTTTAATAATAGGATGCATCAACGCAGCAGGCACCAATTGCAAATCACCAAACCATTGACATTCTTCACATCCTTTATAGTACTTGAAACAATCGGATAGCATGGTGGGCCAATAAAAACCGGCTCTTCTAAGTAACCACTTCATCTTAGGAGCCGATTGATGAGTACCACAAATACCTTCATGAACCTCACCCATAGCAATCCGGGCCTGATCCGAGTCTAAACATTTGAGGAGAAAATCTTCGGCTGTTCGACGATAAAGTTCATCGTCAATTAAAACATACTTGAAAGCCAAACGCCGAATATTTCTCTCTGCGCAACGACCAGGATCTCTCAAATATGATATAAGAGGAACCCTCCAATCCTGGGATTCGGCCGAGATGATTGAATCATCTTTTTTAACCGAATCAGAACTAACAGCTGCATCACCGGTCAAACCGGTCTCTAGACCGGTCAGACCAGTCTGGGCGGTCAGACCGGTATCGCCGACCGGTCGGACCGGTGTGTCCAGAACCAGGAACTCGGCTTTCGTTTGCATCGGCTTGCGAATGTTGAAATATTTTTTTGTAACATTATAACCGGATGCTTGCTGAGCCAGAGCATTTGTCTTTTCATTTTCTTCCCTCGGTATATGTTTAATAATAAATTCATCGAAGGAGGTAATAACATCAAGGCATTTATGAAGATATGCATTTAGAGAACCATTATAACACTGGCATACCTTAGATACTTGCTGCACCACCAGAAGAGAATCTCCAAAGGCTTCAACATGCTTCACGCCCATGGATTGCAAGAATTCCAAGCCAAATAGAAGAGCCTCATATTCAACTTGGTTATTTGTGCACTCTTCTTCCAATTGGTTTGAGAATTCAAAAACAGCACCATTCGGAGAAATAAGAACAGCACCAATCCCTTGACCATCATCACAAACCGATCCATCAAAGTACAACTTCCACAGTGTGCAAGTAATATAACCGACTTCTAAATCATGCTTGTCATTAATCCGATGCTCAACAATAAAATCCGCTACAATTTGGCCTCTCATAGATTTTAAAGGTTCACAAACCAAATCATACTCAACCAAAGCATAAGCCCATTTACCGATTCTACCACTCAAAATCGGTTTCTGTAACATATGTTTGATCACATCGGTTTGACAAACTACTACGCAAGTACTAGATAATAGATAATGTCTCAACTTGGTACTGCGTAACACCCTAATTTAAATTTCGACATTTATTTATAAATTTAATTGGCTTTATTTAATTTTCTAAGGTTTATTGTGTTTAGTATGGCATTTAATTCAATTTTGTGGCTTAAGTAATTAAAATTTATCATAGGTTTTATTTTTTGTGTTGCATTCATGCTGGTGCATACTTTTATTTGAGTGTGGTTTGAATTCAAATTCAAAATTTGAATTCAAGCTTTGTTTGAATTAGATTTAGAAAGGAGAAGAGTAGGAAAAAGAAAACCCAAACCCTTAACCCAGCCCAATCCAGCCCAAGACCCCCAAACCCACCCCTGGCCCGGCCCAGCGCGGCCCGGGTCTCCTTCTCTCTCTCCGGCGGCCCGTTCCTCCCTTCCCCAGCGCAGTGCTCCGGCCCAGCTCGGCCCATGGCCAGCGCCCACGCGCCCAGCCCCGCACCCCCCCCCCCCCCCGCTCGCGCAGCAGCCCCCTCGGCCTGCCAGCGCCCGGCGCCCACGCAAGCCCAGCGCTCGCCCGCTCTCACCGCCTGCAGCCGGGCCCCGCTCGTTAGACCTCCTCTCACGCCCGGCCCGAACGCCCGTTGCCCCCTCTCACCGACGCCTGGACCCCACCCGTCAGCGGCTCCCTTTCTCCCTTTCCTTCCTCCCCGCCACGAAACAGCGCCCCCGAGATCACCGGCGAGGACGCCGGGATCCTTATCCCGCTGCGCCCCGCCGCAATCTCCGCCCGGCCTCTTTAAACGCCCAAGCCGCACCCCCCTGGAAACCCTACCCAACCCTAGCCGCCCCCGCTCTGCTCCGCCGCCAGGAGAGCCTTGCGCTGCCGCAGGTGAGCTCTGTCCTCGCCGAATTGCTCGCCGCCGGTGACGCTTTGGCCCCCCTGACCATCTGTTCGCCTCCGCAGGTCGACCCCGCACCCGTACGTGGGCTCAAGACACCGGGATCCACACCCCTCACTGCCGCTCCGCAGGAATCCGGCACATCCTCCGCCGCCCGAGCTCGCCGTCGACCTCACTGTGCCGCGCCGCCGGCCATTCCAAACCTCTGGTGAGCTCCGCCCTGTTCCCCTCTCCCTTTTTGCGCTAGCTCTAGGCAAGCCTAGGCCGTAGCTCCCCTCTGTCCCTCGCGAACGCTCTCACCGGAGCGCCGCCGAGCCGCCATGCCGTGGCGCGCCCTGTTCCGCTGCCCCGTAGCCCTGTGCAGGGACCCCGGTGGCCTTGCCGTGTCTCACGCGGGCGCCCTGACCCAGTAGCGCCCAAAACCCATCTCGGAATCGCGAAAATACGCGACGCCGGCGAGCCTCCGGCCGCCAGGGCGGCCCTGCTCCGCCGCAGGCCTCACCCAATCCCTGACCCACCTCCCTGTGGCCTCTAGTGCCTTACACATGCCACGGGAAACATCCACGACCAAATCCCAGGCCGATCTGAGCTCGGGAACCCCAGAAACGTCACACGCCGGCGATCCCCCGCCACGGGAGCACGCCGCCGGCGCGTCCCGCCGCCGTCCCACGCACCAACTGCCCTGCGCCGTCCGATCAGGAACGGGCGCTCGAGATTAGAACTCAGGCCCGTTAGATCCTAGCCCTCAGATCCAGATCCGGCGGATCAGATCTAAACATACCCCTTCGGCCGGCACTTTTGCTAAAGAGACCCTGGGGTCTTTCAGATTCAACCCGCGATCCACTTCTGTTTAGAAATAATTGCAGTCAAGCCCAGAGTTTTACACGAAACCCCCTGGTTTTTCTAGGAATAGGACCCGCCGTCCATAGCTGCTGTTTTTACGCGTTAGACCCTAGGTTTATCCTTTAATTACGTTTTAGTCCTCGGTTTTAGCAGAAAAGCCCTGGAACCCTGTTTTTCTTACAAATAAGCCCCTAAAACTTGTTTTTGGCCTAGTTTATGCGTTTTAGCTCCGTTTTAGGCGTTCTTTATGTCCACGCGATCGTTGTAACGCGTAGAACAGTATTAGAGTAGTTTAGTGCGCTGTTTTTATGTATTGATGTACTGTTTCTTAGCTTTTGTTAGTGTTTGCTTGTATGCTTATTTCATGCTTTGTTTTGGCCATGTGTTCGTGAGTAGACGCTGAGCTACCTGAGGAGCCCCAGTACCAGTACCCGGAGCAGCCGTCTTCCGAGCACTTTGAGCAGCAGCAGGAGCAGTACGAGGAAGGCAAGTATAACATGAACAACCTATCACCTTTAATTACAATCTCATACTGCATTTTAATACTGTATGCCTTTAAGGACTTTCCTAGCCACTTTATATCCTTTATATATACCTTTGGGTTGCATTTTGATTAGTTGTGCTAGGTTGCTGCGCTATAACACATTCTAGTCCTTTTTAATTAAATTGATTAATGGTTTACTTGAACTTAATTCTGAGAGTGGCACTCTGTGTGGCTTGAGTGGCTCACGTCTCGTTAAAAGTTGTTTTTGTAGAAACATGGTTTAGGGGGCCAGCACGGTGCTTAGTGCTTGGTTGGCCACTCTCCATAAGGACCGGTTCATAGAGCGACAACCTGGGACAACAGCGCTACCACAAGGCTAGAATGGGATAGACTTGGCGTAATAATTAGATCTTTTTGGTTTGGAGTAACTTACCTGCGGGGCAAGAGTAGTAAGCTTCAATGGTCCCTGCTCCTCCGGCTTGGTCTGTGCTTGGATTGCGCTCCTGTGCTTGTACCCCCGGAGGTGGGCCCCATCGTCGCCGACCTAACTCTCGCGGTTACGCCTTACCAACGAGATTCTTTTTAAAGGCCTCGTAGTGAGTCGCTGGCCATCTCACCTAAGGAAGTGTGATGAACAACTAGCGTAGCTCACGACTTGTGGGTAAAGATGTGCAACCTCTGCAGAGTGTAAAACTGGTATACTAGCCGTGCTCACGGTTATGAGCGGCCCAGATCCTCCTTTTGATTAGTGGAGTTATCCCCTTCCGACGAGGGAGGTGCTTCTCGGGGTTACCTTGGTGGCTTGGTTTTGGTTTGGTTTCTCAGTAGTATCATAATTAAATCTGATTAATTACTATGTAACTGGGTTAATGGTAATTCATCAACTCGTAGTAATTAGCTTTAATAAAATTTTGCCAACACTTAAAAGCTAATGCAGTTGAGTCAGCCAGCCTAGAGCCTCATAGTTTGTGTTATACTTGTTGAGTACAAGTTGTGTACTCACTCTTGCCTCTTCTCTACTTTTTCCTCTCGGATACGCTACTGCTGCTCAGTTCCTGCCGACACGAGGGAGTTCGTCCAGCGCTTCCAGGACTACGAGGACTTCTAGGTGCTTCGTCTCCCAGTCGACGTCCCTGTGGCGCCCTGCTTCAGCTTCGGAGAGCTTTATCGTATTTTGTACTTCGCTTCCGCTGTATCAGACATTTTTGTCTTTATTGTAATAAATAACATTCGATTTATTCTGTCTTATTCGTGATATGTGCTGTGATATACTGTTCATTCTGTTGTATATACGTGTGACTTGATCCTGGCACGTATATGATTGCTCGGTTTATGTTCTTTTATAAACCGGGTGTTACAGAGTGGTATCAGAGCCGTATCGACTGTAGGACGAAGCCTAGATAGAACTGGTCGAGTTTTAGGACTTCTTCTCTCCAATCCTTGCCTGCTGAAACTATTTTACAATTATACCCCTTGACTTCTATGACTTTTACCTTTCTTGCCTTGATTTCTCTCTCTAAAGAATAGTTTCGTAGATTTTTGCCTGAATCAGTCATCTGACCACCATGAGCATAGCTAGGTGACCTTTTTATAATAATACGATAGCACGCTCTGCGATGCGTTGTGTTAGTCGAGTCTATTGCTAAACTCGGCTAAGTTGTGAAAATTGTCTGCTTGTTATTATGCTACATGCTTGATTTGGATTTTTGACTGATTGCATAGCTTAGTAGTTTAAATTTGCTTAAAGAAAATCACTCAGATGTTAAAGTTAACTAATTAATAAAATGAGTTAGATCGTTGGGGGTAAAACAGTCAACTCTATCCTGTCTACTTTATCATGGCTGAGTCTTTTTCCGCAAAGAGTATTCATATCCATCTGAATTTATTCCTGCAATATCCTTACTCGTGAAATCTTTTGTTCAAATCAGATGGTGAACACCAGGAGCACTGGTTCCGGTTCTGGCCAGCAGCAGGGTCAGAACAATCAGGGTACCGGGATCCCGATGCCTCCACCCTTGACTCCGGAGCAGTACTTCCAGCTCCAGATGCAGATGATGGCTACCCTGAACAACACCATTCAGGCTCTTCAGCACGCTCACACTCAGCCTCCGCCTCCTCCACCGCCGCAGCCACGCGACAGGCATGCAGAGTTCCTGAGGGGTCACTCGCCGACGTTTTCTCACACGTCCGACCCTCTTCAGGCCGACGACTGGCTCCGTGCAGTGGAGCGTCAGCTGGACATCGCCCAGTGCGATGACCGTGAGCGCGTCTTGTACGCAGCAGGACAGCTGCGAGGGGCAGCTTTGGACTGGTGGGAGTCCCACCCAGTTCACGACCGTGAGTCTCTCACTTAGCTCCAGTTCCGAGAGCGTTTCCGCAGCCACAACGTCCCCGCGGGCGTTATGAAGATGAAGCAGAAGGAGTTCCTTGCACTGAAGCAGGTAATCTTAAATATAATCATTCAGCGGTTTCTTTTGAGCTAATGCCCCCTTGTTCTATCCTTATGAATCTTGAGTTAATCTTTCGACATCTATCTGTCCTTGTCACTTCAGGGGACTATGTCGGTCACGGAGTATCGTGATCGCTTTCTTCAGCTGGCTCGCTACGCCCCTGCCGAGGTTGCGGATGACCGCAAGAAGCAAGGAGCACTTCATGGAGGGTCTTGAGGACTACCTCCAGTACGCGCTGCTCAACCTCCGCTTCAACGACTTCAACCATCTGGTCGACAGTGCGCTCAACACTGAGCGTAAGCACCTGGAGATGGAGGACAAGAAGAGGAAGGTTGTCCCCGTTGCTTCCGGCAGCAACACTCGTCCTCGACTCCAGCAGCCTCAGCCGTACCAGTAGCAGTACCGGCCTCCTCAGCAGTACCAGCAGAGGCCACCGCAGCAGTACCCGCCTCGACAGCAGCAGCTGGCAGGCCAGGGCCCGAGGTTACCGGCACCTCCGGCTCGTGCTCCACCAGCTCCACCGGCACCGCAGGCTCCACGTCCGGCAGCTCCTACCGGACAGCAGGCTCAGGGACCTCCTCGCACCTGCTTTCACTGCGGCCAGCCGGGGCACTATGCCAACGCTTGCCCCCGGAAGGCGCAGGCGGGACAGCAGGGGCGCCCAGCTCAGCCCAGGGCGCCAGCACAGGGCAGGGTGAACCACGTGACGGCCGAGTCAGCGGCCGAGGCTCCCAACGTGGTTATTGGTACGTTCATGGTTAATTCATATCCAGCTACAGTGCTTTTTGATACTGGTGCTACGCATTCCTTCATTACTCAGTCTTTTGTCGAGCATCATGGTATTCATACTAGCACATTAAAGAGGTGCCTGTTAGTATCTTCACCGGGAGGACAGTTGAGGTCTCACACTTACTGCCCGAGAGTCAGTGTTTCTTTGAGGGGAGTAGAGTTCTGTACTGATCTGATGGAGCTAGACACCAAGGGCATTGATGTCATTCTGGGAATGGAGACTCTGGCCAAATGGGGAGTTCGGATAGATTGTGCTCAGAGAACAGTCTTATTATCAGCTTCCAGTGGCCAAGAGTTTGTTATCAGTGCAGTAGAGCCTTCTGGATTTCTTCATCAGATGGAGGCTAGACCCACGGACGGTATTCGCGTGGTGTCTGAATTCCCGGATGTCTTTCCGGATGATTTGCCAGGTATGCCGCCTGAACGCGCCATTGAGTTTTGTATTGATCTCTTGCCTGGCACAGCTCCTATTGCAAAGCGGCCCTACCGTATGGCACCTATAGAGCATGAAGAGGTCAAGAAAACTATTGATGAGTTGCTAGCCAAGGGCTATATCCGTCACAGCTTCTCTCCTTGGGCTTTTCCATTGCTGCTAGTAGATAAGAAGGATGGCTCGAAGAGGATGTGTGTAGATTATCGGGAGCTGAATGCAGTCACTATCAAGAACAAGCATCCACTGCCCCGTATTGAGGATCTCTTTGATCTGCTTCGAGGTGCTCGTATATTCTCGAAGATTGATCTTCGTTCGGGTTATTTTCAGCTGAGGATCCGTCCTGGGGATATTCCGAAGACGGCATTCACCTGCAAGTACGGGCTATATGAGTATACAGTCATGTCCTTCGGCTTGACTAATGCCACGGCTTTCTTCATGCATCTGATGAACATGGTCTTCATGGATTATCTGGATGTCTTTGTGGTGATTTTCATTGATGATATTCTGATCTTTTCCAAGACAGAAGAAGAGCATGAGGAGCATTTGAGACTCGTATTGCAGAGATTGAGAGAGCATCAGCTGTATGCCAAGTTCAGCAAGTGCGAGTTCTGGATTGACGAGGTTCCATTCCTCGGTCATGTTATCTCTCAGGGAGGCATTGCTGTTGATCCGAGCAAGGTGAAGGATGTGCTCGAGTGGGAGACACCGCAGACAGTGAAGGAAGTCAGGTCTTTCTTGGGCTTAGCAGGATATTATCGGAGGTTCATTGAGAATTTCTCCAAGATCGCGAAGCCTTTGGCTTCTTTGCTAGAGAAGAATGTGGCTTTTGTATGGACTGATGAGCGTTAGATGGCCTTTGATGAGCTGAAGAAAAGGTTGACTACGGCGCCAGTCCTGACTCTGCCAGACCAGACGAAGAGGTTCACGGTGTATTGTGATGCTTCGAAGGATGGTCTTGGGTGTGTTCTGATGCAGGAGGGCAGAGTGATAGCTTATGCTTCACGGCAGTTACGTCGGCATGAGCTGAATTATCCTACTCATGATCTTGAGTTAGCCGCAGTTGTGCATGCTCTGAAGATTTGGAGGCATTACTTGTATGGGCAGTGGTGTGATATCTACACTGATCACAAGAGCCTCAAGTATATTTTCACGCAGAATGAGCTGAACATGCGGCAGAGAAGATGGCTAGAGTTGGTCAAGGACTATGATCTGGAGATTCACTATCATCCGGGTAAGGCCAATGTTGTAGCAGATGCTCTGAGTAGAAGAAGTTATGTCAACATGGCCGTGGCTTTCCAGATGCCTCCAGAGTTATGCGAGGAGTTCGAGCAGTTGAGTCTGGGCTTCTTGCATCATACTTCCAGTGCAGCATTTGAGGCAGTACCGACTCTAGAGTCAGAGATCAGGCAGCATCAGAAAGATGATGAGAAGCTGCAGGAGATTCGTGAGTTGCTCAGAAAGGGCAAGGCCCCACATTTCAGAGAGGATGATCATGGTACCTTGTGGTACAAGAACCGGATCTGTGTTCCAGATGTGAAGGATCTTCGGAAGTTGATTCTGAGTGAGGCCCATGATACAGCTTACTCTATTCACCCGGGCAGCACGAAGATGTATTATGATCTAAAGGAACGTTTCTGGTGGTATGGGATGAAGCGTTCAGTGGCAGAGTACGTGGCTATTTGTGACACCTGTCAGCGTGTCAAGGCTGAGCATCAGAGGCCAGCAGGTCTGTTACAGCCTTTGAAGATTCCAGAGTGGAAATGGGAAGAAATCACTATGGACTTCATTGTTGGATTGCCTCGTACTCAGAAAGGGTACAACTCCATATGGGTAGTAGTGGATCGTCTGACGAAAGTTGCTCACTTCATTCCAGTGAACACTACTTACTCCGGTGCTAGACTTGCAGAGTTGTACATCTCTCGAATTGTCTGCTTGCATGGTGTGCCCAAGAAGATCATATCTGACAGAGGGTCTCAGTTCACTTCTCGGTTCTGGGAGCAGCTCCATGATTCGTTGGATACGAAGCTGCGTTTCAGTACGGCTTATCACCCTCAGACAGATGGGCAGACAGAGAGAACCAACCAAGTGTTGGAGGATATGCTGAGAGCTTGTGCTATTCAGTACGGTACTAGCTGGGATAAGTGCCTGTCTTATGCTGAGTTTTCATATAACAGCTATCAGGCCAGTCTGAAGAAGTCACCCTTCGAGGCATTGTATGGCAGAAAGTGCAGGACTCCTCTCTATTGGGATCAGATTGGTGAAAAGCAGCTCTTCGGCCCTGAGATCATAGATGATGCAGAGCAGATGGTCCAGGCTGTGCGAGAGAATCTGAGGATTGCACAGAGCAGGCAAAAGAGCTATGCTGATGGCAAACAGAGAGACCTGACTTTCAGTGTTGGTGATTATGTGTACCTGAAGGTGTCTCCGATGAGGGGAATCCGCAGATTCAATGTCAAAGGGAAGTTAGCACCTCGGTATGTGGGGCCATTCAAGGTGCTAGAGCGGAAAGGCGAAGTTGCTTATCGCCTGGAGTTACCTCTCAGCCTCTCGGGAGTTCATGATGTCTTCCATATATCTCAGCTGAAGAGGTGTCTGCGAGTACCCGAGGAGCAGGCACCCCTGGATGGAGTAGATGTCCAGGAGGATCTGACTTATACTAAGCATCCGGTGAAGATTCTGGAGACGTCAGAGAGGGTTACTCGGAACAAGCGCATCAAGATGTGCAGAGTTCAGTGGAGTCACCACAGTGAAGCTGAGGCTACTTGGGAGCGAGAAGATGAGTTGAAGAAGACGTATCCAGATCTCTTTGCTAGCCAGCCCAGCTAAATCTCGGGGACGAGATTTCTTTAAGGGGGTAGGGTCTGTAACACCCTAATTTAAATTTCGACATTTATTAATAAATTTAATTGGCTTTATTTAATTTTCTAAGGTTTATTGTGTTTAGTATGGCATTTAATTCAATTTTGTGGCTTAAGTAATTAAAATTTATCATAGGTTTTATTTTTTGTGTTGCATTCATGCTGGTGCATACTTTTATTTGAGTGTGGTTTGAATTCAAATTCAAAATTTGAATTCAAGCTTTGTTTGAATTAGATATAGAAAGGAGAAGAGTAGGAAAAAGAAAACCCAAACCCTTAACCCAGCCCAATCCAGCCCAAGACCCCCAAACCCACCCCTGGCCCGGCCCAGCGCGGCCCGGGTCTCCTTCTCTCTCTCCGGCGGCCCGTTCCTCCCTTCCCCAGCGCAGTGCTCCGGCCCAGCTCGGCCCATGGCCAGCGCCCACGCGCCCAGCCCCGCACCCCCCCCCGGCTCGCGCAGCAGCCCCCTCGGCCTGCCAGCGCCCGGCGCCCACGCAAGCCCAGCGCTCGCCCGCTCTCACCGCCTGTAGCCGAGCCCCGCTCGTCAGACCTCCTCTCACGCCCGGCCCGAACGCCCGTTGCCCCCTCTCACCGACGCCTGGACCCCACCCGTCAGCGGCTCCCTTTCTCCCTTTCCTTCCTCCCCGCCGCGAAACAGCGCCCCCGAGATCACCGGCGAGGACGCCGGGATCCTATCCCGCTGCGCCCCGCCGCAATCTCCGCCCGGCCTCTTTAAACGCCCAAGCCGCACCCCCCTGGAAACCCTACCCAACCCTAGCCGCCCCCGCTCTGCTCCGCCGCCAGGAGAGCCTTGCGCTGCCGCAGGTGAGCTCTGTCCTCGCCGAATTGCTCGCCGCCGGTGACGCTTTGGCCCCCCTGACCATCTGTTCGCCTCCGCAGGTCGACCCCGCACCCGTACGTGGGCTCAAGACACCGGGATCCGCACCCCTCACTGCCGCTCCGCAGGAATCCGGCACATCCTCCGCCGCCCGAGCTCGCCGTCGACCTCACTGTGCCGCGCCGCCGGCCATTCCAAACCTCTGGTGAGCTCCGCCCTGTTCCCCTCTCCCTTTTTGCGCTAGCTCTAGGCAAGCCTAGGCCGTAGCTCCCCTCTGTCCCTCGCGAACGCTCTCACCGGAGCGCCGCCGAGCCGCCATGCCGTGGACGCGCCCTGTTCCGCTGCCCCGTAGCCCCGTGCAGGGACCCCGGTGGCCTTGCCGTGTCTCACGCGGGTGCCCTGACCCAGTAGCACCCAAAACCCATCTCGGAATCGCGAAAATACGCGACGCCGGCGAGCCTCCGGCCGCCAGGGCGGCCCTGCTCCGCCGCAGGCCTCACCCAATCCCTGACCCACCTCCCTGTGGCCTCCAGTGCCTTACGCATGCCACGGGAAACATCCACGACCAAATCCCAGGCCGATCTGAGCTCGGGAACCCCAGAAACGTCACACGCCGGCGATCCCCCGCCGCGGGAGCACGCCGCCGGCGCGTCCCGCCGCCGTCCCACGCACCAACTGCCCTGCGCCGTCCGATCAGGAACGGGCGCTCGAGATTAGAACTCAGGCCCGTTAGATCCTAGCCCTCAGATCCAGATCCGGCAGATCTAAACATACCCCTTCGGCCGGCACTTTTGCTAAAGAGACCCTGGGGTCTTTCAGATTCAACCCGCGATCCACTTCTGTTTAGAAATAATTGCAGTCAAGCCCAGAGTTTTACACGAAACCCCCTGGTTTTTCTAGGAATAGGACCCGCCGTCCATAGCTGCTATTTTTACGCGTTAGACCCTAGGTTTATCCTTTAATTATGTTTTAGTCCTCGGTTTTAGCAGAAAAGCCCCGGAACCCTGTTTTTCTTACAAATAAGCCCCTAAAACTTGTTTTTGGCCTAGTTTATGCGTTTTAGCTCCGTTTTAGGCGTTCTTTATGTCCACGCGATCGTTGTAACGTGTAGAACAGTATTAGAGTAGTTTAGTGCGCTGTTTTTATGTATTGATGTACTGTTTCTTAGCTTTTGTTAGTGTTTGCTTGTATGCTTATTTCATGCTTTGTTTTGGCCATGTGTTCGTGAGTAGACGCTGAGCTACCTGAGGAGCCCCAGTACCAGTACCCGGAGCAGCCGTCTTCCGAGCACTTTGAGCAGCAGCAGGAGCAGTATGAGGAAGGCAAGTATAACATGAACAACCTATCACCTTTAATTACAATCTCATACTGCATTTTAATACTGTATGCCTTTAAGGACTTTCCTAGCCACTTTATATCCTTTATATATACCTTTGGGTTGCATTTTGATTAGTTGTGCTAGGTTGATGCGCTATAACACATTCTAGTCCTTTTTAATTAAATTGATTAATGGTTTACTTGAACTTAATTCTGAGAGTGGCACTCTGTGTGGCTTGAGTGGCTCACGTCTCGTTAAAAGTTGTTTTTGTAGAAACATGGTTTAGGGGGCCAGCACGGTGCTTAGTGCTTGGTTGGCCACTCTCCATAAGGACCGGTTCATAGAGCGACAACCTGGGACAACAGCGCTACCACAAGGCTAGAATGGGATAGACTTGGCGTAATAATTAGATCTTTTTGGTTTGGAGTAACTTACCTGTGGGGCAAGAGTAGTAAGCTTCAATGGTCCCTGCTCCTCCGGCTTGGTCTGTGCTTGGATTGCGCTCCTGTGCTTGTACCCCCGGAGGTGGGCCCCATCGTCGCCGACCTAACTCTCGCGGTTACGCCTTACCAACGAGATTCTTTTTAAAGGCCTCGTAGTGAGTCGCTGGCCATCTCACCTAAGGAAGTGTGATGAACAACTGGCGTAGCTCACGACTTGTGGGTAAAGATGTGCAACCTCTGCATAGTGTAAAACTGGTATACTAGCCGTGCTCACGGTTATGAGCGACCCAGATCCTCCTTTTGATTAGTGGAGTTATCCCCTTCCGACGAGGGAGGTGCTTCTCGGGGTTACCTTGGTGGCTTGGTTTTGGTTTGGTTTCTCAGTAGTATCATAATTAAATCTGATTAATTACTATGTAACTGGGTTAATGGTAATTCATCAACTCGTAGTAATTAGCTTTAATAAAATTTTGCCAACACTTAAAAGCTAATGTAGTTGAGTCAGCCAGCCTAGAGCCTCATAGTTTGTGTTATACTTGTTGAGTACAAGTTGTGTACTCACTCTTGCCTCTTCTCTACTTTTTCCTCTCGGATACGCTACTGCTGCTCAGTTCCTGCCGACACGAGGGAGTTCGTCCAGCGCTTCCAGGACTACGAGGACTTCTAGGTGCTTCGTCTCCCAGTCGACGTCCCTGTGGCGCCCTGCTTCAGCTTCGGAGAGCTTTATCGTATTTTGTACTTCGCTTCCGCTGTATCAGACATTTTTGTCTTTATTGTAATAAATAACATTCGATTTATTATGTCTTATTCGTGATATGTGCTGTGATATACTGTTCATTCTGTTGTATATACGTGTGACTTGATCCTGGCACGTATATGATTGCTCGGTTTATGTTCTTTTATAAACCGGGTGTTACAGAGCATAATAAAGAGACAAACATAACTTCTCAATAAATGTATACCTCGTCTCTGCATCAATAAGTCGTCGGCTTAAATATGTAATAATATACTCCTTCCCTTCGGTCTCTTGAGTCAAAACAGCGCCAATAACCTTGTCTTCAGCAGCCACATAAAGTCTGAAAGGTACTCTTCTCCTAGGTGCTTTGAGTACAGGTGGTGAAGACAAATAAGTCTTGATCTTCTCAAATGCTTCTTGCTGTTTTGCCCCCCAAGTAAATTCGGTTTCATCTTTTAACCGAAGAATAGGAGTAAAAGCATCAATCTTCCCGGACAAGTTAGATACAAATCTTCTCAAGAAATTTACCTTGCCCAAAAACTTCTGTAAATCTTTCTTGCATGTAGGAGCTTCAACCTTCTTCATGGCTTCAACTCTCTTAGGATCAATCTCTATTCCCTTCTCATGAATAATTAAGCCAAGAAACTTTCCAGCCGATACACCAAAAGCACATTTGAGTGGATTCATCTTTAAACCATACCGGCGCATCCTTTCAAGAGCAATCCTTAAATCGGCTAAATGATGATCTAAATCAGCCGATTTAATGACAATATCATCAATATACACTTCCAAGATGACACCCATCAAATCATGGAAGATCAAATTCATAGCTCTTTGATAAGTAGCACCCGCATTTTTCAAACCAAAAGTCATAACCACCCACTCAAATAAGCCGACAAATCCCGGACATCTAAAGGCCGTTTTAGATATATCTTCTTCGGCCATAAATATTTGATTGTAACCGGCGTTACCATCAAGAAAACTAATGACACGATGTCCGGAAGCTTCGTTGATCAACATATCGGCTATAGGCATAGGATATTCATCCTTGGGAGTAGCTTTATTAAGATCTCTAAAATCAATGCATACTCTAATTTTTCCTGAATCTTTTTTCTCAATGGGCACAATATTAGAGATCCAATCAGCATAACGACAAGACCGAATAAATCCAGCATCAAGTAAACGGTTAATTTCAGTTTTAATTCGGTCATAAATAACAGGATTGAAACGCCTAACCGGTTGTTTATAAGATCTAAAACCGGCTTTAATTGGTAAACGATGCTCAACAAGATCACGACTCAAACCAGGCATTTCATGATACTCCCAAGCAAAACAATCAACATATTCCTTCAATAAATTAACCAAATCGGCTTTATATTCAGCCGATAAATTTTTGTTTACAAAAGTCGGCCTAGGAATAGTTCCATCACCAATATCTACCTTCTCTAAAGGATCAGCCGATGTAAATCCTTGGCCCAACTTATCTAGATCACCAGAATCTTCAATGGCTTCACACATATCGTTCGTACGCATCCGATATTGATCTAGCCTCTGCTGCAACCATTCTGCGTTGGACTGGTCTGACCGGTCGGGGTGTCCGGTCTGACCGGTCGGCCCTGTGCGCCAAACGGGACAGGACCGGTCTGACCGGTCGGCACTGGCGGTCTGACCGGTCTCCTCTGGAGTGTCCGTTGTACTCATCTAATTTACATTAAATGATTTAGCCGATTATCCATTGGCTTTAGTACAGCAGAAACAAAACCATCCCTAGTGCAACTGATCAAATCATAATCGGACAGGTCCACGCCCGACAAACACTTGACGTTGTCGTGTGCACTAATGGAATCCGAATCGGCTAAAGCAACAAAGGATGAAGTGTCCCCATGGACAATCTCAACCTCATCGCCGACCCACTGAACAAGAAACTGATGCAAGGTAGAAGGAACACGCTGATTTGCATGAATCCAATCCCTCCCAAGAATCAAATTGTAATTACCTTGCACTTCCGTGACGAAGAAAGCTGTAGCAAGCGTCTTACTTCCAATGGTGAGCTCCATGGAAGCAACTCCTTTGGCTCTAAGGGGCTCGCTCCCTCCAACACCACTAACGGTCATGTTCGTCTTGATCAAATCTTTGTCTTGGCCACCAAGCTTCTTGTACAACGAGTAGGGCATAAGATTCACAATGGCTCCACCATCTACTAGCATGCGAGTCACCGGCTTCCCGTTGATGTGTCCCCTCATGTAAAGAGCCTTGAGGTGATTGTCCTTCTCGCTTGGCTTCTGGAACATAGCCTCACGGGGCCCGAACTGAAGATGAGCCAAATCCTCCTCCGGAACCACAAAGTAATCCGAAGATAAGTGCACCACATTGATCTCCATGTTGGTGCGCTCTGGAGACACTTCATAGTCTACCAATTCCTCGTCTTCAGCTGTCGGAGGAACTACTGGAGCTTCATCAATAGAAGAAACCGAAACGGGCGGCACCGATTCGGCTGTTGCCTCTGCACTGGGCTCGATCGGTCTGACCGGTTGGTCAGAGCGGTCTGACCGGTCCTCTTGACCGGTCTGACCGGTAGGCTGTGGCGGTCCGACCGGTCCGTCTGGCTGGTTAGCTTTCTTAGCTTTCCACACCTTGCTTTGAGGGAACATAGGCCTGTATCTGTTGAATTCCTCATCCCTCATTTTCTCCTTCTCCTGTTCCTTCTTTTCTTTGTTGCGGAGGCGCTGCAATTTCCTTTTTTGAGTATGAGTTAATCCCGAAGGGCACCATCTAGGCTGATGGTACTTATCTGCTGCATCCTTGCTGCTACCGGCCTCATGATCATTGGACATGACCGGCTTTTGTGAAGTAACATCAACCGATGTATCTACATCCATCGGTCTCTTGCCCGTATCTCTTATGGGCACTTCGATTTCACCGATTTGAATAACATCGGCTTTGGGCTTTTCTGAATCAACCACGGTCTTCTGCTCCCCCTTCTTTTCCTTGACGCGATACTCAAACCTTGGAACAGGAGCTTGACCCGGCTTCTGATGATACCGGTCTGACCGGTCGGTGTGTACCGGTCTGACCGGTGAAATCTGCTGCACTGGATCGAATTGGCTTGGTCCCAATCGGTCATGCACCGGCATCCTAGAGCTTTCCCCTTGATAGTGTGGAGGATAACGCATCGGGAAACACTGCATCCATATCCCCCCATGCTCCCATGCTGGATTTGTTGCATTTGAAGCCGGCGGCATCCACGGCATGGTAGCATACATCTTCTGAGAAGGATATAACGTGACAACATCACCTCTGCGCCTACTAGATTTCCCCCTTGGGGACGCTGGACGATCTTGACGCGGTGGTGAACGCGGTCTTTTTTTTAACGGCCGATCGTTTTGAACGGCCTTTGTGTACTTGTTCAACAACTGATTGAAGGTGGGCTTCTGATTAGCAGTTCTTCCCTGCACCTTCACTTCGTTGGTCTTCCAAGTACCCACTTCCGGACGTTTCGGCTTGAAGGTCCGGGGACGGTCATCAGGGCGGTTTGACCGGTTGGAAGAACCGGTCTGACCGGTTGGACCGGTCTGACCGGTCGTGCCTGATCAGCAGACCGATTTTCTGGTGGAGAGCTTCCTTGCCCCCCGAGTCTGGAATTCCTGACAATGATCTTCAAAGTATCCTTGCCATCATCAGTTTTTTCTTTGACAACTTCACGAGCAAGGATTTTATCACTTGTATCCATCGGTCTTGGATCACCGATGACAACATGCTTCCCCTTAGCTCCTCCGGCTTGTTCCGGCCGAATGAGCACCTTCGGATTGTTCAATTCCAGCGTATGAACAGGGAAAGGAGCTTTGTCAATTTGCATCTCAGAAAGTACCAATCGTCCTTCATTAATGGCCGATTGTACCTGTCGACGAAAAACATTACAATCATTAGTAGCATGAGATGTAGAGTTATGCCACTTACAATATGCATGTCGTCTAAGTTCGTCGGGAGATGGAATAGCATGTGACAATCGGATGTTACCATTCTTAAGCAATTCATCGAAAATCCAATCACACTTAGAAACATCAAAAGTAAATTTCGGCTCCTCTTGCCGATTCTTTTGAATCGGCTTGAGAGACGGAACCGAACCGGGTTTGGCCTTTGATGGCCAAACAAATTCAGCGGCATACACTTCCTTACTATCATCGTCCGAACCATCCAAATCAGGATCAAGAACATGTGTGTTGGACCGATGAGGCTTGAAAGTATCTTTAAGATTTTTATACTTAAATTCGGTGCCAATAGCTCGCATTTGCAAATGATTAACCGTAATGTAATCAAAACCTTCAAGTTTTTCCTTCAAGTAAGAACGCAAGCCATTAAACGCTAAATCGGCCAAATCCTTTTCTGAAAGAGATGAATTAAAACACTGATTTTTCAAAGCTTTAAATCTCTGAAAGTAATCCAAAATTGTTTCATCTCGAGTTTGTTTAATCGATGTCAAGTCTAGCAATCGAACCTCGGCTTCCCCACTATAGAAGTGATCATGAAATTTGCGCTCTAATTGATTCCAATTTAAAATAGATCCCGGCGCAAGTGAGGAAAACCAAGAGAAAGCGGTTCCAGTCAAAGACAAAGAAAACAAACAAACCCGCAAGGCATCATTAAGACCCGCTTCTCCCAATTGCAAGACATATTGACTAACATGCTCCCAAGTTGTACGAGAATCTTCACCATTGAATTTGACAAACTCGGGAATATGCCAACCAACAGGATATGAAATAAAATCAAACTCAGGAGGATATGGCTTTTGATATAAACGCGACCCACCCATATCAATCCCAAGTTTAGATTTAAGTACTCCGGCTAAATCTTCTTTAAATCTACTAAAATCGGCCTGATAAGCTCCACTGGCCGAAGTATTCGGAGAAGATGAAACACGTTGCATGGTAGGACCGGAGTAAGCCACATTAGCGTTAGAAATTGGCCCTCGATGAGGTCCAGATCCCTGCTGTGACGTAGCATGAGGCCCTGTATACATCACCATCTCATTAGTTCGGCTAGGGACGGCCGAACTAGGGTTAGACGTATACGGTACAGAGGGTACTGGTTGCTGTCCGGTCATACCGGTCTGACCGGTCAAGTGACCGGTCTGACCGCCTGCACCGGTCTGACCGGTCGAGGTGACCGGTGGGACCGGTGGCGCATGAACAGTGGACGGCAACGGAGATTGCCCTGGAAACGAGTTCAGCGGCATCCCATAGAATTGATCTTGGGTAAAAGATGTGCCAGCCAAATCTGATTCCGTGAATTGAGCTCCACCCTCGACAGTTTTACCCATTTTTAGCGCTGCAATTTCATCATTAAGCCCAGCAAGAGTCTCTCCCGAAGCTACTTGCGCAGCAGATATTTTCGAATCTACCATGAGAGAGAATTGCCTAACTAGTTCAGAGGGATCATTAGGAAGTACCTCGACCTTGTCTTGGTTTAACTTGAACGATGGCATCACGAACTCCCCGACCCTCTTGACTAGGCCTCCTCGCTCCTTCTTGAATCCCTGAAGAAACTGCTCCTTCAGGTGCTCTTCAGCGATGAGGTAGGCCTTGCGCTCCTCTTCAGTGAGCTCCTCCATGGTTGCCTTAATGATGTTGTCGTTGTGGATCTCACCATGAGTACCCATCTTCTTGGAGAATCTAGATTAGATCGGTTTTTTTTTAAACCAGATTAATCTGTTCCCCAGCGGAGTCGCCAAAAAGTGTGTTGACACAGAATCGCGCCAACACACTCGAATGCGCTAGAACGCGCGAACGATCGTCAAAACGATCAACACCCGCGAAACCCTGGGTGGACCGGTCTGACCGGTTTCGCCGACCGGTCTGACCAGTGCAAGCAGGGGCTCACTGGAAACCTAGAACAGCGAGCTCGGGAGGGACCCCGTCGAAGCTCGTGATCGTAGGGTTGCTTTGAGGTCGGCAGGCCACTCAGAACGTCTTCAAACGCCGCCGGGACGAAGGAAGAAAGAAATCTAGGGTTGGAAAAGACTAGGGTTTGAGAGGTAAAAATAATGCGATTTTTGTATTGATTCGATTGGGAATAACCTCAATCGGCCTTAGCCTTTATATTTATAGGCCGGGGAAGACGTACCCCTTCACGAGTAGGATTACATGAGAACTCTTTACAAAAAACCTAATTCTACTCGGACTGTACAGACCCGACCGGTCTGACCGGCCGGCTCGACCGGTCAGACCGGTCGGCCTCAGCAGATGCCAATTTTGGCTGTCAACAGTCTTCATCAGCTAGAGCGTCTTGAGTCAGGATGTTTGCTGAGATCTGATCCAAGGCTTCGTTTGGATCATGGTGGCTTGGAGCACCTCCGAGCTGGATGATTACCGGAACCAAACGCTCGTGAGAGAAGCTTTCCAGGTCTAATTCGTAATCAGCTAGGACAGTTCCACCAGAGCCAGTTTCCCTCTCGGTTTCTAGGGGAGTGCCATGTTGAAACAGGAGATCATCAATGCTAGCGACTTCTCGCAGGTTGTCGAGTACTTCTGCGAGGGTATGACCTCGGCAAGACTTCAATTGCATCTTAGCTAGCACATTGGTGATGAAATCCAGGTTGTCTTGAGGTGACTCGACTGGATCTGGGTAAACGTCAAAAACGGGTGCCTCCCGGCTAGCGGTGGCTGATTGGTTTTCGATGTGAAGTAGGCGATCCAGGCTATTTTCATAGGAGGATCTAATCATCTGTTTGTAAACAGATGATGAATTGTGCAAACCAAAGATGGGTTGCACAATACGAGTCCCAATCCGAGTGGATTTCGGTTTGAGATCAATCTGAGTCCGAGTAGAACTCGAGTTGTTTTCGAGTTTCGACTCGATCTCCTTGGCAAGGTTGGGAAGCAACATGATGCCGCGATCATGAGATCTGGCAAGCTTGTTGGAGTCTTCTGACGTAGAGCTCTTCGGCGTGGGAGAGTTGGTTAAGTGGCTACCGAAGCCGCCTGAACCATTGGCGACGCAGACCCACGAACCGAAGATGAAGGTGGCGCCTCTGGGAGGCGTCATGGTGCTGAAAGTGAAAGTGTCCATCGAACTCGCCGATGAACTCGCCAAGTCCCCTACCTGGCGCGCCAGCTGTCGGTGTTTACCGCCTAGCCTGCTCAGGGATACCCTTAGCAGTAGGGTTTGTAGGTAGGGATCGACGGCTCTAGAACTCGATGGTTCAAGGAACACAAAGATTTAGACTGGTTCGGGCTGCGAGTTGCGTAATATCCTATGTCCTGTGTGGTGGTTTGTATTGCCTTAGGTGTAGATGTGTTTCGAGGGGGTCCCTGCTCGCCCTTATATATCCGGGGGGAAAGGGTTACATGGAAAGTCCTAGCTGAGTACAGTTGGAATTCTTCTACAACACGATCGGGTAGTTTCCTTGTACTGCAGCTAGTACTACGCCTATTCGGGTAGTTACAAAAGAGGTAAGGTACATCCATGAGCTATCCTTTACTCTAGAACATTCTATGCCTATAAGCAGTCCCGTTGCCCAGGGTCTGACAGATGCTCCGTTGATGGATTTGTATCTTTAACTTGATCTGGTCGCTTCTTCTGTTTCTGAGTAGCTCCTTTCTCCTCATACTTGGCCAAGAGTTGCTTGAAACTCAGCCTTTCCTTTTTGTTGTTTCTGGAATTTTTTCCAGAGCTCCCAGAATGACCGGTCAGACCGGTCTCCAGACTGATCAGACCGGTCTGTGGAGACTCGTCCTTTCTTCGCTGCTCGTGCCCCCCGAGCATTGATCCTCCAGAGGGACCGGTCTGCACAGACATGGCGCCCTTCTTCTGATCTTGCCCCCCGAGTGTTAAATTTTTTGATGAAGCTTCGAGAGACTACTTCTTCTGTTCAGATCTTGGTTCACCAATGACCACATTCTTCCCCTTTGTTGATTCGGCTTGACTTGGCCAAATTAGAACCTTAGTATTCTGTAAATCAACATTATGCACAGGGAAAGGATTGTTATCAATTTGCATTTGTGGAACAACCAATCATCCTTCATTAACGGCCGATTGAATTTGCCTTCTAAACACATTGCAATCATTGGTTGCATGGGAGAATGAATTGTGCCACTTGCAATAAGCACGCCGCTTTAATTCCTTAAGCGGCGGAATAGCATGAGACAATTTGATGTGTCATAATTTATTTAACTCATCAAATATGCGATCACATTTGGATACATCAAAAGTAAACTTAATATTATCTTGCTGATTTTTTCTGAATCGGCTTGAGAGAACCGCAAGTGCAAGATTTATTATTAGAAGGCCAAGTAAATTCAGCAGCATAAATATTAGTGTCTTCATCATCCGAATAGTTTGATTCACAACCAAGAACATAAACAGGACGATTAGACTTTCCGTTGGATTTTTGCAAAGCTTCTTTGGTTCGGCTTTCATTAGCCAGAGCCTTTTGCAAAACTTGACTAACATCTAGAAATTCTTGTACATCTAGCTTTTCTTTATGAAAATCGAGTAAATCAGTAAAACCTATATCAGCCAAATCTCTATCAGAAATTGTCAAACTATAGCATCGGTTTCTAATATCTCTAAATCTTCTAATATATTCAGCGACACCTTCATGTATTTTTTGTTTAACCGATGTAAGATGTGCCAATTTCAATTCAGTTTCATCATTAAAGAAATAATCATGGAATTTCTGCTCTAAATCGGCCCATGTGCGAACTGAATTAGGTGGCAATGAGATAAACCAAGTAAATGCAGCACCCGATAGAGATAAAGGAAATAATCTCAATTTATAAATATCACTAGTACTAGCTTTACCACATTGTATAATAAATTGGCCGATATGCTCTAATGTGGTTCTACTATCATCACCAGTGAATTTAACAAATTCAGGAATTTCAAAACCATGTGGATATGCAACATGCTCATATTCTTCAGGGTATGGTCTCTTATAGGATCGGCATCTACCTTTTGGATCTATACCAAAAGTTTGTCTAAAGATTTTAATCACTTCATCTTTAATACTGCCAGATCCAAAATCATCGGCCATAGGCCGATTAGGTGTGCCATAATGTTGAGCAAAGTTCAACGGCGTAGAATGCTACAACGAACTTGCTGCCCCATGTGGTACATTTACATGAGGTGCTGAATTATAATTAATTCGGTTACGCTGGTTAGCCGAATTAATTACTAAAGCATTAGTTGGAGTTTTGAAATTAGCCGAATCATTCATTGCCTTATCGGTATTAGATGTAGATGCATTATTATCACTACCGATAGGCTTCATACCAAGATGTGACTCTATTTGGCTAAATCCATCATCAAATATATTATGAATATTTTGACCAATAAATCCCAACTTATTATTAACATGAGAAGAAACAGCATCATCTATAGCATTAGCTATTTCTGAAGTAAGAGCAGGTTGTTCGTTCTCATCGAATTGTACCTCAAACTGGGAAGCATCAAAGGAAGCATTCGGTGTGACCTTCCCTTGACAGTCGATGGAGAAATGCGAGATGTACTGCTTCATGGCTTCTTCCTCCAGCTTCTGGATCTCCTTCTCCTTCTCTTCTCTGATCTTCTGTCGGATGCCATCAAGAACCTTCTGATGATCGGCCGAAAGTTGCTGAACAGTCGGCCTCTGGATGTTGGCGGCATCAACATCACTAGGTTTAGGAATTTTACTGGCCATGGCAGCCGATTGATTTTATCCCCAGTGGAGTCGCCAAAAAGTATGTTGACGTGAATTATGGCCAACACACAAACGCACTCGAATGTGCAGTGAGCAGAGGCGCACGGTGCAGCGCCACTGCACAGATCGGTCAGACCGGTCTCAAGGAGTGGTCAGACCGGTCGCTGCCGGCGAGATCGGTAACGAACCTGTGAACGCTAGCCCGGGAAGACCCATCGGGGCAGGTGCACGCAGGGTTGTTCTAGGCTCGGCAGGCCACCTAGAACACCCTCAATCGACGTAGAGACAAAGGAGGAATAGCAAGTAGTAGATTGGAAAAGTTTGGGCAAGAGAAAATAAAAAGGTAAAAATTGTATTGATTGATCGATTGGATACCCTCAATCGGCCGTGACCCTTTATATTTATAGGGTGGGGTGGACTTATCCCGCAAGGAATCCTTTTACAGATCTAAATCTACAAGAGTCCTAATTCTACCCGAATTCCAGGTAGACCGGTCTGACCGGTCAGACCCACCGGTCAGACCGGTCAGACCCACCGGTCAGACCCACCGGTCAGACCGGTCGATGTTGCCAGACCGGCTACACAGCCCAGACCAGTTAGACCGCTCGCAGACACCAGTCAGACCAGTCTGTTCAACCTATGCCAATTTTGGTCGTCAACAACGTCCTTCGGCAACTACTGCTATGAAAGAACCCGAACATAGTGAACTACGAGGGACAGACAAGACTGTCACCACTTGCCGCCTACCACTACGGTACCATGGGGTGGAACACACCTCCTAGATCGCACCGAGTCAGACACCACATCTGCTCTCGGTACTAGGATTTCTCTTGAGGCCTTCCAGAGAAATCCCCCTCAACCTAGCGAACTAACTTAAGTTCACTATTCCGGGCGAGAAAAACTGTAAGACAAGCTACGACAAGCAAGAAAGATAACTTAAACTTAACTAGAGGTAAACTACTCCCGCAGGCAAGTACTCGTACTTGAAAGGATAAAGAACTTGCGAAAAGTAAAGCTGACTCAAGTAAATAAAGAAAGTTTCATTCTCATTAAATGACATGTCACATAGGCAAAAGTGATGCATGGCATGAAATTTAAGAAGGAAGAGAAGAATAGAGTTTGATGGGGATGAAACTTGGTGCACAATTACCAAGTGCCATGGAACTGGAATGAAACTCCATTGAGAGCGTTTGTGTTTCATCAACACATATTCATCAACTTCTATTGGTCACATGGTATACTTGATCATTAATACCAATCAATAATTAAATGTGATAGCTTATCTATGAAACCGTGCGATGAAACAATGCATTGAGGGAGGTGGTTTCATTCTAGTGTCAAACTGACATGGCACTCTTGGTAAATGTGTGATGAAACTATGCACTGAGATTGGCCTTAGGTGTAAGTGAACTTGATGTTTAGGTGAACTCGATGTTTCAGTACTTTTAATGTTTAGGTGTAAGTGAACTTGATGTTTACGTGAACTAGTTATTTAGGTGAACTTTGTGCTATGTTTGTGAACCATATTTGGTCCTTTCTGGGTTGCAAGTGAACTTGATGTTGCAAGCGAAATAACCATGCGATGAAACTATGCATTGAGGGAGGTGGTTTCATTCTAGCGGCAAACTGACATGGCACTCTTGGTAACTGTGTGATGAAACTATGCACTGAGATTGGCCTTAGGTGCAAGTGAACTTGATGTTTAGGTGAACTCGATGTTTCAGTACTTTTAATGTTTAGCTGTAAGTGAACTTGATGTTTACGTGAAGTAGTTATTTAGGTGAACTTTGTGCTATGTTTGTGAACCATATTTGGTCCTTTCTGGGTTGCAAGTGAACTTGATGTTGCAAGCGAAATATGGATTGGTGGAAAGGAGGAAAGGGGCACCGGCTATATAGCCAGTTCTGGCGCCAGTTTTTTCTTAGGAGAACCTCCTTCCCGCCAACACCAAATGCATGAGGTGGCAGGAAGGGAAGAACAATACTTTCAGAGGCCAAGGGTGTACAACTCTGTTACCTCCTTTAGCACCGGAGCAGACGGTGGTGGCGAAGAGGGCAACACAAAGTTTGATCAATGGCACACAAGGAGATAAAACTTTTTCGTGGCACTTGAGGAATACAAACTTTTTATAATAGTGTACGGGTAATTGACTCTAGACTTTTTCCTTCCCAGCACTTCCATCTTTCTCCCCTCCGTGCATAGCCTCTTCATAGCTGGTGAGTTGCAGGGGATGGAGGTGACTAAGGCAGCTCCAGTGTCGCATCGATTTATGCCAATCGAAGAAGTCGAACAAAACTTTGGTCGGCTACCTACTATGTACAAATTGAATTGTGGGGCCCGTGTGGTGATTAAAGAAATAAAAAGGAGCGGCATACATCCCACTTGCCTTCCACGTATGAGTTACATCTGCTTCCTGCTAATTTTTCTATTGCCCATGGTTCGACTTGCCTACAGAGGTTGATTGTATAAAGATTCCCATACGGTTTGACTGTTGCAGTGTATAAATCGAGTGCTACTTCGCTCTCTATTTGATTTGGATGAACGCTGGAGCTGCCCAAATAAGTGGCTTTTCTAAACAAGGGTCATGTGCATTGGCTACTGTGTACTCAGTTCAATCTAATAAATCTATATGTGGTGAACCTTTTGTACTCACTGAATTATGTTGTTCAAAAAGTATAGGCATACCCAGTGATTCGATTCATCTGAAATGTCTGTCAGTTGAGCTATTAGTAACCCGTTCGGATGGCTGGGCAGATGGCTGGTAGCAACAGTACTACCTGGTAGTCACTGTTCCAGCTTCAAAGGGCAAGCCGCGCAGCCTCACTATTCCAGCCATTCCAAACCCAGCCAGCGCTTTTCCACCTAGTTGAACGAGGCATAGGTCTATTGTAAGGATCCATGGACCAAGAGGGGGGTGAATTGGGCCTTTTTCAAATTTCTAAAACAAAGTAAAGCAACCTTAACCTATGCAATACTAGTAAGGCTCAATTCACCAACCGACTAGTTAACCAAACTACACAAGCTTACGAAGAAACAACTAGATAAGAAACTAAGCAAGGTAGAGCTAAGCTATAATCTCTAAGGTCAAGCACATGAATAATTGCATGAATGTAAGTGCTTGAAAGTAAAGAGTGGGCAAGAGACAACCGGATTTTTTCCCATGGTGTCGATGTGTTGGCACACACCCCTAATCCACGTTGTGACACTCACTAAGAGTCTTGTCACCTCCCAAGTCACCGAGACAAGGGCGCTCACTAAGAGTTTCCGTTCACCATCCCGGCGTGGTGGAGCTCAAGCCACGTACAACCTTCTTCGGGCTCCCACAATCGTTGGCAAGCTCCGGAAGAAACACCTTCAATCACCAAGATCGCCTAGGTGCTGCCAATCACCAAGAGTAACAAGCTAGGGTCTTCACTTGATCAAGAACCGATCACCAAGAACGGATGCACACAAGCTTCTCTCTACTCAAGTCCTTAGTCTTGCTTCTTGATTGATTGAATGAACAAATATGTGAATGGTGAAGCTCAAGTTGGCTCTCAACAATATATGAGTGTATGAATGTTGCCTGGTGTTAAGAGAGTGCAAAATGACCCATTGGAGGGGTATATATAGGCAGCTCACACGAATAGAGCCGTTGGAGAAAAGCTGCCAGAAAACTGCGTAGCGCCGGTTAATCCGACAATCCTCCAATAGCCAGCGTCGGTTTAACCGATGAAAGTAAACTGCCCATTCTGAAAACTAGCCGTTACAACTCGGGCAGATTAACCGACGTATCATCGGTTTAACCGGTGAGTGTAGTTGTCCACTGATCAACTGAAAAACCAAGTCTCTGGACAACTGCACCGACGTTAATTCAAATCCATCGTCGGTTTAACCGGTGAGTATAACTTCTGAAATCCCTGAAGAAACCATCTCACTGGTCAATTGCACCGACGTCTTATTTCAAACAGCGTCGGTTTAACCGGTGTATTGAACTTGAAATGCCCTGGAAAAACCAACTCTGGACTAATGCACCGACGTTAATTCAAACAACATCGGTTTAACCGGTGTATAGAACCTGTCCAGACTCTGCTGACTGCGTTTAACCGACATATAGAAAAGTGGAAGCGTCGGTTAAACCAGTGTATAGACTTTTTCTGATTTTGCCTTTTCTGATTTGAGTCATGAGTGAAATCCAAATATTCTTGAGATATAAGTTGAAAACCACTTATTTGAACTCTAGGAACCTGAGTGACCATAGTGTGCATCCATTTTCAAATGACCATGTCCATGCTCAAGTTACTTGACCTTAACCCCTCTTAATAGTGCGATCACTACAAAACTATAAAACATATACTAACCTAAGTGTCCTTCTCAACCTTACGACACTTAGGACTAGAAAAGATCCTTAGTCTTGTTATATATTTGAGTTGAATACCGAGATCGTCTTTTTGAATAACGAAATTGAGGGGCCTCTTTTAACATATGACCAAATGAGCGATAATGATCTATTAATCTGCACAAACTCATTAGTCACAATAATGGTTGTCATTAATCACCGAAACATACCTTGAGGGCCTAAATGCTTACATCTATCTATCTAGAAAGCACGTCACTTATATTATAGTAAGTGCATTTGGCCCCTAAGTGGGTTTTGATGATAATGACACTCACAACTAAGGACTAATACGTTTATTGAGTTATGAGCAGGATCAAAAATCATTGAAAAGAAAAAGAGCAATGAACGACACCATATTCTCTAAAGAGAAAGTGTATGAGCTTCATTGAAGATCTTTTATAATTCTGTATTTTGAAATTGAGTATAGGAATCACCGTACTATTAAGAGGGATGCAGAAAGATAGTGTGGAGATGTCAAAGTGCCTTAGAATTAACAACAAACCAATGAGAGTCACTTCGCACCCACATCAGCACCTTACCCTGCAAGTTTTGTAGGGCTCGGAAGTTCCGACCCCCTCGAAAGTTCCACCATTCATCCGTGAAAATTCTCTTGGCCGACAGCTCTTCACATAATCGGATGTTTCGACGTGGGTTTGGAAGTTCTGACTGTCAGACCCGGGGCAGCGGGATTGTTTATAAGCATAGAATGTTCTAGAGTAAGGGATAGCACATGGATGTACCTTACCTCTCTTGTAACTACCCGAATAGGCGTAGAACTAGCTGCAGTACAAGGAAACTACCCGATTGTGTTGTAGTAGGACTCCAACTGTACTCGGCTAGGACTTTCCATGTAATCATGTCCCCCCGGATATATAAGGGCAGACAGAGACCCCCTCAAAACACATTAACACCTAAGGCAATACAAACAACCACACATGACGTAGGGTATTACACATCTCACAGCCCAAACCTATCTAAATCCTTGTGTTCCTTGCACCATCGAGTTCCAGAGCAGTCGATCCCTACCTACAATCCTATTGCTAAGGGTATCTCTGAGCAGACTTGGTGGTAAACACCGATAGCTGGCGCGCCAGGTAGGGGATTCGACGATTTCATCGGTGAATTCGATGGTCGAATCAAGCAACGCCAACAACGTGCCCGAGGGCACAACCCTTATTTTTTGTTCCTGGTCTTACATGGCTGATGGATCGGGCGGCTTCTCTAGTCACCTCATCACGCCCAAAGCATCGGAATCGAAAACAAACAACCAATCCGCCGAAATCAGTGACACTGCCGAACTCGGCAGAGATCAAGCTCTACTCAAGCTCGATTTGGATATCACTAAAAACGTGTCGACTCCAACTCGAACTCACGAGTCAGCTGAGTCCGATGCAAACTCTGATCTCGAAAATTTTCAGTTTTCCGAACCCTCAGAAAATATGTGTCTTATCTCAAGTCAATTAAATGCCCTAATAAGATCGTCAACTCTGAACTACTCGATAGAGTAGATCGGGTCTCACGATCAATTGAGGGATGCATCAAACTTGCAGAATCTTCTCTTGGCCCGTCAAAGATACAGTAGAGCCTAGTAACATTAAACCCACCATCTGAATGGTCGGGCGACATATTTTCAGGGATCGATCGAGTAGATTCTACATTGATCGACTGCATTAACATGGCCGAAAGTACTCTGCAAAATAAAAAGCGGAACCTATATGGGAAAATCTGTGGAAAACCCGAGAAGGCAAACCCCCGGCTTGATCGGATGGGACCATCTCCCTTAGGGAAACACCAGACTCCCTCATAGAAACCTACTCACAAGTGGACTCCTGAACCAACCGACATCTCTGACGCCTTGTTCGATCAGGATTTCGATCAATTCATGGAAAGTCTCGACAACCTCAAACCATATGATGATTTCGAGGACTGGTCAGATGACGTCGACTTGTTTATGGATGCCATGGCCCATCCACCAGCCATGGCAGACGCCCTCTGGGAATTAGTCAAGCTCAAAATGAAAAAGGGAGCACCCAAAGCCCCTGAACCTACCAGCAAGTCGATTTTCGACAAACCTTGGACCAAAGAACCCGAAGGGCTGACTCCTACCCAGTCGTGGCTACATTGGATGAACGAGAATGCCCTCCGTGTAGAGATGGGCATCTCGCTTCTCGCTCACCCAAAACACACATACTCCAAAATTGGTGGCCTAACCGATTCCGACTCCGAGTACTCTTACAACCCGGAGGATGAACTGGATGACTTAATCCAGTACAGTAAGGAAGTCGAATCCAACTCGACTAAGAACCCCAAGTATGATCAGGACTCCTTGCCCCAACTTGGTCATATATGCGAAGCCACAAGGACAGACAGTGCGCCTGGAGGAGACGCGCCCCCAGCCTCTTAAGGTTTCTATCCTCCAGCTAGCTGATCTCCCGTTCTAGGAAGGCACCCCGTTAGTTCCATTAGCAAGCAAACAAGACCAAGGGGTTGAGGACTTTTGCCGCGAAATCCTCATGGTTCGCATCTTTGAGCTTCATGAATCAGACGATGATTCAATGGAGCGCGTCAACCTCGATGATTACAATTTTGACGACTACGACAAGTACCTTTTCGACAACATGGATGCTACTCCATCACCAATCACAGAAGTCAAGACTACCATCAAGCAAGATCCACCTGCAACTCCACCAACTGTGACAGAGACCATCCAACTGGAGGACGAGCCTGCAGCGGAGGACCTCTACGAGCGTCGTCGCCTGCTCAATCAAAAAAGGGCGTTCAGGTGCCAGCGTGTCGCCAATCGCCAACAAGAACAGCAAGGCAACAACTACGACTACTCAAACAGCGATCTCCGCAATGTGATCAACATTGTCCATGAGGCACGCAACGTGATCATCTCAAGAAAAAATGAGCGTGAGGAAATAGAGGCTTACATCCCTTCTTCCAACTACCGCATCCCAGCACACGCCTCTGCATCCTTCAAAAAGCACAAGCCGGCAATTACCCTTCCTCAGGGCAAGCCCTGTACCCAACGCCATGAGGAAACATCTCCTGGAGGAGACAGGTTCAACAAAATGCTCCTACGCAAGTGCTTCATGCACTCTAAGAGCTCCCACACAGTCTTTGAGTGCAACACACTCCATAAAGCCCTTAGAGCACCCCTGGTGAAGGAAACTTTACCTAAAATCTATTCGACTGCCATGTTGACTAGAATTACCTCTGAATATCTTCATATTTTAAGTCATGTAAACCATTTCTCAAGTACCTACTACTATGAGCAAGGGGTAGGTCTTAAGAGTTAGAGTCTGTCATTTTACAATTCCTGTAATCACAACAATTCCCAATAAAAAGTTGATTTTCTTATAAATCGACTACTTTCACTCGTGCGACCTATACCCCGCTTCCTAACTACTCAACCCTTTGCTCACCATAGAGCAGCAATCGAGTAGTTTTTAGGCTACGGCTTATCCCAAATGAGTGCTTCCAAAATATGTCCAACTTGGGTAACCCGACGGGGTTTATCCTAACAGGTCTATTTTAGAAGTCACTCCAGTCCTTGGATAGGACACCCTACTTGCTCGCTCTTGTAGGTTTTGGATATTTCTAAAATATTTACAACTTGGTTAACCCAACGGGGTTCATCCTAACAGATCTATTTTAGAAGTTATTCCAGTCTTTGGATTGCACACCCTACTCGCTCGCTCGAGTAGGTTTTGGATATTTCTAAAATATTTCCAATTTGGTTAACCCAATGGGGTTCATCCTAATAGGTCTATTTTAGAAGTTACTCCAGTCCTTGGGTAGGACACCCTACTCGCTTGCTCGAGTAGATTTTGGATATTTCTAAAATATTTCCAATTTGGTTAACCCGACGGGGTTCATCCTAACAGGTCTATTTTAGAAGTTACTCTAGTCCTTGTGTAGGGCACCCTACTCACTTGCTCGAGTAGGTTTTGGATATCTCTAAATTTTTTTCCACTTGGTTAACCTGACGAGGTTCATCCTAACCGATCAACTTTATAGATGTCTCCAGTCTCCAAAAGAAGACACCCTACTCTCTAGATCGAGTAGGTTTATGGATATTTCCAAAGCTTTTCCCACTTGGGTGACCTGACGAGGTCTATCCTAACCGGTCAACTCTGGAAATTACTCCACACCAGTCAAAAGAGCAGAACAAAAATTAAGTTCTTGGCACTCCAAGTAGTTTACACGAGTCTCCCGCTTGCTTGGACCACCGAGGGTGTTACACTAAGGGCTTGTTGCCTCGAGTAGCTGTCGGGAATCTCCCGCTTGCTCGAGACATCAAGTTCATAAGGTGTTTTGTTTTCTCTTGGTACCCCAAGTAGTTGACAAGAGTCTCCTGTTCACTTGGACAACCAAGTTCATAACTTATCACCTAAGCTCCTGGTACTCCGAGTAGTTGATGGAAATCTCTCGCTTGCTTGGACCACCGAGGGTGTTACACTAAGGGCTTGTTGCCTCAAGTAGCTGTCAGGAATCTCCCGCATGCTTGGGACACCAAGTTCACAGGGTGTTTTGTTTTCTCTTGGTACCCCGAGTAGTTGACGAGAGTTTCCCGCTTGCTTGGACAACCAGGATGACAGGATACTGCTCAAACAAACATTTCCTCCAAAGGAAATCTGCATCAGGCTATAGCCTAACTACCCTCTCCTAAGTGCTTGTGACACCCTAGGTGTCTGCTCTGTAGTTGTGTATCTATTGTATGCATCATGTGCTTGAATTACTTGAAAAAGGATCTTTTTGTAAATATAAAGGTTATATGTGTAATTATGATTTTTTGCAAGGTCCTTTCTGCAGTTATATTTGAATAGGTTGTGAAATTATAGATTTTGTGGAGGGTGTTTTTGCAAAACGTAGTGTAATCATTGCATGGCAGGAATCTTTTCAATTCAGCCTAAGTTTGAAGTGAAATTGCATTGAAAAAGACAAAATTCCTGGAATTCAAAATCCCTCTTATGTTTTCAAAATTAGCTCTTGAATCTTTGATCAAATAAAGTTTTGCACAACATCAAAGTTGTAGATCTTGAAAAGATGAACAACCTTCATGTTGGGCACTTTTTCATTTGAGCCCTATTTTAAAAGTTATCTCTGCTTTACAGTTTGGTCCCTTGAATTTTCAGAAATTGCAAACTAGTCCTTATCCCCTTCCTCCAGCTAGCCTGCCTGCTCTGTTTTTCAGCGCCGGCTGCCGCCGCCGCTGTGCAGCGCCGCCTGACCGCCGTGGAGAGCCAGCCGACCCCCTCTGCTTCGCGCTGGCGCCCACGCGTCGCTCCGGAGCTTCTCCACCGCCCGTTGCTGCGCGCTGGTGCCCCCTCCCTTCGCCACGCCACCCAGAGCCACCTGCGCGGCCGCCACCTCAACGCCGCCATGGAGAGCTCGCTGCAGAGGCCGCCGCCCTCTCCTAGCGCGCGCACGAGCACTACAAAAACGCCAGCGCCCCATTCCGTTCGCCCTTTCGCTTGCTCCCCACTCCGACGCCCTTGAACACGCCGCCGCTCCACCCGCAATGCCGGCGAGGCCAGTCCCGCCATCGACCCGCCACTGCAGCCATCCTCCGCCCGCTCTGACCCCCTAGGGAGCACCGTTGTGAGCCCGCGCAGCTCCCCGACCACCTCCCCTCGTCGAACCCTCACCGGAGCACCCTAGCCGCCGTCGAACTTCCGCCGCCGCCGCCCTGCTCCATCGAGCCGCCGCCTCCGAGCCCCTCCCCGCACCCCAAGACCACCCTGAGGTGAGCCTTGAACCAGTGAAGCTCCCACACCCCTCCACCCTCGCCGCCGGTGATCCCCTCACCGGGAATCGGCCGGTCAAACCCCGCGCCCCCTCTCTGACCCAGCCAAGTACCTCGGGTTGAGAAGA
Organism: Panicum virgatum; assembly: GCF_016808335.1. Classification (NCBI taxonomy): domain Eukaryota; kingdom Viridiplantae; phylum Streptophyta; class Magnoliopsida; order Poales; family Poaceae; genus Panicum; species Panicum virgatum. The sequence goes on along the minus strand of NC_053146.1, from coordinate 30,764,644 downwards.
ATCAAAACCCCAGGGGGTTATTTGAATAGCCGTAGACTCAGATGAATAGTAGCAGCAAGGGCTCCTTTGTAATTTTTTGTAGTGAACTTTGAAATTCAATAGAAATTCATAGAAAATTCGTAAATTAGCAAATCCAGTTGTTCTGGAATCCTTGAGAGTAGCTCCTTGCAGTAGAATCATAATAAGCTGGGTGTTTGTTGCAAGTTTTTGCTGTACAAGTTGATTTGTGTCATTAGGTACATAAAGGCTAGTTGTTTTATCTTTTTCCTTAACTGATGATTGAAACCATGTCTTGCTCTGAAATTTTTATGGTGGTTTATTAATGTAACTATAGTATTTCTATAAAAATTTTGTGGTCAGTTCTCATGTGTAGCTATTTATTTGATTTAATCCTTGTTTAGAAGACTTTAATTATGATAAATAGTTTATGTTGATTTTAAATCATGAAAATATTTATGAGTGATATTTTTGAATAGTTTAGCTTGTCCATGAAGTTTGAGCCCCCGTTCATGAATAATAACAGGAGCTAAAAATGAATCTTGTTAATCTAATGTCTGTTTTGTTTATTTTTTCAGAATTAATTCTGTGTAGATAAAATCATGAAAAATTCACAGTAGCTAATTCATTTCTGTGTAGGTCTACTGTTAAATTGTGAGCTTCTATTTTACTATGGTTTAGCCTGTGTAATTCAATCTTGTTCTAGGTGTGGTCTGAATGATTGAATTATTATGAATAAATGGCTACGTGTTTTGCCATGGAATTTACAGGATAGCTTACTCTGTTCATATTCTGTTTAGGGTAATTTGTGCTAAATTTATTACTATTTGCACTCTGATTTGTTAAGTTATTAGCAAACCTTGATTTAATTGCTTTATGACACTACCACCACTTACTTTATGAAGTTAGTATAGCTTTCTTGTGATGTTGATCATGATGCCTTGTGTAGTTAGAAGTGTTGAGTTACTACTCTATAAACGATTGCCCATGTGTGTTTTAATTTTATTTGCTTAGCTTCGCCACATCGTGAGTGTGTTTATAATGCTGTTCTTGCATCACATATAGATACTTCGGTGTTATCGGACGGGACGTACGAGCTAATCCCGGATTCCGAAGGAGGTGATCTCGAAGCTCAAGTAAACACCACCGTACTAACTGAAGCCCCGGACCAAAGTTCGGAAGAGCCCAGGGCTGAAATAGTTAGTGACTACCGAGAAGGCAAGCCCCGGACATAACCTATATTTCAAATTATTATCATTTACTGTTATTACTTGCTTATGCATTTACAGTTCTTAGGATTTGAATTCAAACCCCAGATGCATGATCCTAGGAACCTATGTACTGAACACTAGACTTGAGTTCGACTACTTGCTAAGCTTATAGGACCGGTAAAAGTCGAGTGATTGCATGTCACTCACGAGTTCTATAGGAATTGTTTGTTTACCTTTCTGTTATCAATATAAGGACGACGGACGGGGTTGTGTTCGATATCATGACTTTATGTGAGACCCCGTCTGTGTTGATGAACTTGCTAAGGTCGCGGTGTGTGGTAGCGGTGGTTAAGTTTTTGAACGTACTAGCCACATGCCGTAAATATGCTACGCGGCAAGCCTAGTAGCCGATTGGACCGGGGAGTGGATATACCTTTCACTCTCTCTTAGGGATAGGTTTTATTTTTATGTTGCGCAACAATGCGACTTCGAGGGACAAGGTTGGACCTTGGAGCCCTGTAGTCGGGGAGAAGTGACCCTATCCACAAGCCGGAAAGAAAGGTAAACGGTTGTTTGGGAATGACCCGACTGTGTTCCAGACGTGTGTGTTAGGTCTGCCTGGCCAGGTTAATAAATTCGATTTGAATCGTCTGCTTCTCACAGTTTGGGACTGCTTGATCCCTTTGCCACACAGAGTAATAAGAGCAATAATATTATGATCAATCTTGATGTTTGCTTAGAGTTCTACCATGATTGGATGGAAGTTGCTTACATAGAATGGTTAATCAACTAGAATCTTGAAAGCTAAAACTTGATAGTAAGGACCTACTCTTTATTGTTTTTCAGCAAAAAGGAAAACCAGAGCCTCGCAGAGCCTTGCATAGTCTAGCTAAAGTGGGCTACTTATACCCGTTGACGGTTAAGTCTTGCTGAGTATTAGAATACTCAGCCTTGCTGTTGAAACCCTTTTTCAGGTATGAGTTTTGAGGAACAGATCGCTAGCTTGACCTATCCTTGCTCTTTGCCTCCTAGCTGGTCCGTAGAGTGGGATACGTCTTCGGCCGGCAATGACCTTGACGAGTGATACCTTGCTTGGGCTAGCTTGGTATACTTTTGCGACGTGTTGTAGCCGTCGAGTTTTATCTTCCGCTGTTTTAACTCTGAAGTTTTACACTTAAGGCTTGTATAACTGTTTTACTAAAGTTGGTTTTGTAATAATGGTTTGAACTGGTTTGTAATCATTACTTTGCCTGTGTTGTAAAATTGTGGTTGTAATATCTCTGGGCTCGCCTTCGTGCGGGGTATGCTTGTTCGATCCGAGAACCGGTGGTTGTATCGGGACGTTACCCAACAGACCGAGAATTGTTCCGTTTGAAGTGCGTTTGAGCTGGTGTTGCCTTTATGGTGATGGCCTGCGCACTTGAGCCGGAATAATTCTGGTGGTTCTGCCACAGTGCTTTTCCCACTTGGTTAATCCTATGGGATTCAATCCTAACCGGCTAGCGCTAAGTTCTGAATAGAACCAAACTACTCGATCCAATTCGAGTACACTTCGCCTCTTAAAGCAAAAATCTACAGGTACAATATTCTGTATCTACCACTAAAGATCGAGTAGGCGCGATGCCGCCAAGCTTATAAAGTACTTTCTACGATACTTTTAAGCAATACTACTCGACAAATCAAAGGATCTTCCAAATCTTCCAATCCTTTCAAACAACAGATACTCGATGGATTACAAATTCAAAATATTTGTACATCACCAAAACAGTACTTGTGGCACCAACAGCCCATTACACCATTTTAAAATCTCAAGAGGATGAGGCCCTGTTCAAACTGTCCATTATCCTATCCGCAATGGGTGAGGTTTCTTCAAGATATTGATCAAACTGATCATTGCTATAGTCTGCCTTTGCACCCTCCCCCAGCGGATCAAGTGGCGTCTATGGCCAGTAGGACTTAACCAACCCAAGCACGTGTCCCATGTACTGTCGGGTGGTCGTGGAAACGTACTGCAGAAAACATTCGGGAACTTTCTGTAGCTTCCTTGCCAACGTAAGCGGCTCTTCATTCCCCTCCGGAACCTCCGCGATGTCCGCCATAGCTCGAGCCGCAACCATAAGCTCCTCGAGCTCCTGTTGCAGTGCGTCCTTGGACTATGACAAGTTCTTCAATTTCTGGAGAGCTGTTGCCATCTCTTTGTCAGAGTCCTCCTTGATCCTCTTGAGCTTTTCAATCTCATCTGCGTTTTGGTACATAAGAATCTTTAGATCTAGTACCAAGATTTCCTCAATCTTTAACGATTTTGTGAGGGATGTGTACTCGATTAAAAGGAAAACTATTATAAATACCAGACGAATCAAACTAGTCGGTTGCAATATAAAAGGCAGAGACTAACCTTTCTTGGCTTTGAAGAGCTTTTTGTTCTTCCCTTGGAGAGCAGCCTTCTCAGACGTGAGTTTGCTCACCTGCCCCTCAGAGCGAGTAGCTCCGAGTCGTCCCGGGGCTGGCTGCTCCCCTGTTCCAACAACTCCTGCCAAAGTGTAAAGGTAAAAGATCAGTATCTACTACTCAAATTGTTCGATTACTTAATCAAATTGTTCGATTACTTACTCAAACAAAACACAAGTACTTAAATTGTTTGATTACTTACTGTTAAGAGCTTGTGCACAAGCTTCAACTTTTCTTCTTGTGGTAGGGCACTTCCCGGTGAAGCAGGGGAAGTACTCGCCCCCACCACTGGACCCGCCTCTGTACGTGGCGCCTCCTCAATTTTCTCCACAGTATTCCCTTGATTTTGGGAATCTAGAGAAAAACTTGGGTTACAAAAACCAATAAAACGATAGCAAAAGGAAAATTGGAGAAAATGCATAACAAGCTTACCTGTGGGGGTCTCCTCCGGGCGCTTCTCGCCTCCTCCTTCCTCTGGAAGCTTTTCGCTACCCTGCTCAGCATCCGGAGTTGGTGAATCCCGCAGCATGGAACTCAACATATCCTCCACCTCACGAGCATCCGCATCAGGAATGCTCGGGGGCTTCTGCGCTAAAGGTTTTTGGGCAGAAGTAACTTCAGTTGTTCCCCTAGCCTCCAGGAGCGCATCGCTGAGAATCCACATAAGAGTTAAAATGTACTCGACTCAAAGATAAAAATCTGCAAACAAGTACTAAGAAACTTACGCAGATGCTCTTATTATGGAGAGCTTCTTTATGGCAAACTTGGGGAGCGGCTTATTGATTATAGCACCACCCCCAGCGTTTCCAGCATCACTGATATTGGAACTACTCGCCGGCGCAGATTTCTGCGGCAGAGTAGTCCCCGTCCCCTTTGACAAGTCCACTGCTGTCAGACCTGGGGCAGCGGGACTGTTTATAGATATAGAATATTCTAGAGTAAGGGATAGCTCATGGATGTACCTTACCTCTTTTGTAACTACCCGAATAGGCGTAGAATTAGCTGCAGTACAAGGAAACTACCCGATCGTGTTGTAGAAGGACTCCAACTGTATTCAGCTAGGACTTTCCATGTAACCCTGTCCCCCGGGATATATAAGGGCGGGCAGGGATCCCCTCAAAACACATCAACACCTAAGGCAATACAAACCACCACACAGGACGTAGGGTATTACGCAACTCACGGCCCGAACCTGTCTAAATCTTTGTGTTCCTTGCACCATCGAGTTCCAGAGCCGTCGATCCCTACCTACAAACCCTACTGCTAAGGGAATCCCTGAGCAAGCTTGGCGGTAAACACCGACAGCTGGCGCGCCAGGTAGGGGACTTGGCGAGTTCATCGGCGAGTTCAATGGCCACTTTCGCTTTCAGCACCATGACGCCTCCCAGAGGCGCCACCTTCATCTTCGGTTCGTGGGTCTATGTCGCCAATGGTTCAGGCGGTTTCGATAGCCACTAAACCAACTTTCTCACGCTGAAGAGCTCCACGTCGGAAGACTCCAACAAGCTCGCCAGATCTCATGATCACGGCGTTATGTTGCTTCCCAACCTTGTCAAGGAGATCGAGTCAAAACTCGAAAACAACTCGAGTTCTACTCGGACTCAGACTGATCTCAAACTGAAATCCACTCGAATTGGGACTCTTATCGCGCAACCCGTCTTTGGTTTGCGCAATTCATCATTTGTTTACAAACAGATGATTAGATCCTCCTATGAAAATAGCTTGGATCGCATACTTCACGTCGAAAACCAATCAGCCACCGCTAGCAGGGAGGCACCTGTTTTTGACGTTTACTCAGATCCAGTCGAGTCATCTCAAGATAGCCTGGATTTCATCACCAATGCGCTGGCTAAGATGCAATTCAAATCTTGCCGAGGTCATACTCTCGTAGAACTACTCGACAACCTACGAGAAGTCGCCAGCATTGATGATCTCCCGTTTCAACACGGCACTCCCCTAGAAACCGAGAGGGAAATTGGCTCCGGCGGAACTGTCCTAGCTGATTACGAATCAGACCTGGAAAGCTTCTCTCACGAGCGTTTGGTTCCGGTAATCATCCAGCCTGGAGGTGCTCCAAGCCACCATGATCCAAATGAAGCCTTGGATCAGATCTCAGCAGACAACCTGACACAAGACGCTCCAGCTGATGAAGACGAAGTGACTCGTACAGCCCGAAGGGAAAGGAGTCAACGCAAAGAAGTGCACAGGACTCGTGCAGCCGAACGTGCTCATCTCCCGCCACACAACCTCAACAACGAATTCAACAATGCTGCAGATCCCATCTTCAGAACACCAATCGCCACAATGACAGAAGCAACCCTGCGACTCATGACAATGCCCCAAAATCCTGAGTTGGAACGAGTCATTAATCTCACCAAAAACGCTGTTGAACAACTCGAGAAACAAAACCTCCTGTCCTCGCTTCACGGTATGCGATCAAGGGCTACCGTAACAGTAATACCTCAAGCAAGCCGTACCCCCGGAGGCCACCAGCGTCAACAGCAGCAGGAACAGCAGAACCGAAGAAACCAAGAGGATCAGGAAGCTACGAGTAGTCATCGCCCCAGAGGTGGCCAACCACATGCAAATCAAGCTCCTGGCCCTCAGCCAAACCGCAACAACAACAACAACCGTGGGAACAATAGGGAAGAGGTAGCCGATTCCATTGTGGACGCACGGGACATCATCAACGCAAGACGCAGAGCGCAACCTGCGGACAACTCCGACCGCTTCCAAGCACTGAGCAAAGCTTTCGACAACATCGAGTACCCGAAGGATTTCAAGCCTACGAACATCCAAAAGTACGACAGTAAGCAAGACCCTGCTCAATGGTTACGTTTATACTCGACCACTATTAGTGTTGTATGGGGAGACACCAACACCAAGGTCCTCTACCTCCCGATTGCCCTGGAGCCTGCACCCCTCACGTGGCTTGAAAGCTTGGCGCGCGAGTCAATCCACTCGTGGGAGGACCTCAAGAAGGCGTTCGTCGACAACTTACAAGGGTCGCTACATCGAGTAGGTATTCGTCATGCCCTATCCATGATCAAGCAGGAGCAAGGCTAGTCGATCAGATCCTACGTCAAGCGCTTCTTCGACACAAGAGCCACCATCCTCAATGTTGTCGACGACGACGTCATCGACTACTTCCAGAGCGGCATCACCGTCCAGTCACTATACCGCGACTTTGGGCGTAATCGGCCCAAAACGGTGGTAGATCTACGTGACATGATGCAGCGCTGGGCAGATGAAGAGGAGCATGAACGCAGTCGCTTTCCCCGCCGCAACAACGACAACAATGGGAAGTGCCACAACGACCGTGGAGGGCCCAGCAACCAGCGGGATCCCACGCGTAAGCGTCAGCCTGACGACACTGTCGGCACTATGGATCGCTCACCGCGTGGTAAGAAGGGCGACAAGCCGCAAGACCAGTTCGACAAGATACTTCACAACAAAAGATGTCCAATCCACCCCAAGAGCAACCACTCGATGTGGGAGTGTACGATCCTGTGCAAATCCTTCCAGTCGGCACCTGCAACTGCTCCAAAGAAAGAACAAGACAAAGATGATGAAGACGACAAGAAAGACCGTGATGGTTTCCAACAGCAGCAAAATGTCGTCAACGTCATATTTGGAGGAGATTCTAGCTTCTCCAAGCGAGCTCAGATGCTCCTACTCAGAGAGATCCTCTCAGTCGAACCTGCAATTCAGAGGCCACACAAATATAGAGAGGTCCCCATTACCTTCTCCAGGGAGGATCAGTGGACCAGCTTCTCTGAACCTGGAAAGTTCCCGCTAGTACTCGATCCAGTCGTTCAATGCTCCAAGCTTACTCGAGTGCTCATCGACGGCGAAAGTGGGCTCAACCTGATCTTTGCAAGTACACTGGTAAAGATGGGCCTCAACTATATAAGTCTGCTTACTCCAAGCAAGGCTCCGTTCTACGGCATCGTCCCCGGAAATTCCTCTACTCCAATTGGCTCGGTTACCCTCCCAGTCACATTTGGTACAGAACAGAATTTCCGGATAGAGTACATCAAATTCGAAGTAGCCGATTTTGAGTCCTCTTATCATGCTATCTTGGGAAGACCTGCACTAGCCAAGTTCATGGTAGTGCTGCACTATGTCTACCTGCTCCTCAAGATGCCAAGCAACACAGGAGTCCTTTCGCTACAGGGAGACCTCCTCAAACCCTTCGAGTGCGACAAGGAAGCAATAGATCATGCTTCTACTATCCGGGTTCCTAGCTCTATCAGCGAAATACTTGCTGCTGCTAAAGAACTCTCACTTAAGGAGTCGATGCCTTCCAAGAAGCCAAGCCAACCATCGGTTAAACCAATCAACAGTGTGGGCACTAAGACTATCCAGCTACAAGAGGGATACGACTCCAAAATAGCCATCATCGGAGTAGGACTGGGTGACAAATAGGAACTCGAGCTCGTCAACTTCCTTAGGGCCAACCGAGACGTATTCGCGTGGAAACCAGCGGATATGCCAGGGGTGCCCAAGGAGTTGATCGAGCATTCCTTGAAGGTCGACCCTAAAGCAACACCAAAAAAGCAACGGTTACGGCGGTTCTCACCGGACAAGCAAGAGGCCATCAAGAAAGAGCTGGCAAAACTACTCGCAGCTGGGTTCATCAAGAAAGTCTACCACCCTGATTGGTTGGCCAACCCTGTGCTCGTCCAGAAGAAGAACAACAACGAGTGGAGGATGTGCGTCGACTACACTGATCTAAACAAGCATTGCCCGAAGGATCCTTTCGGGCTACAACGTATTGATCAAGTAATCGACTCGACAGCATGATGTGTCCTGTTATCCTTCCTCGACTGCTACTCAGGGTGTCATCAGATTGCCCTAAAAGAAGAAGACCAAATCAGGACGGCCTTCATCACCCCTTACGGGGCATACGCCTACAAGACCATGTCCTTCGGGTTGAAGAACGCTGGCGCTACTTACCAGCGTACGATACAGCTATGCTTCTCCGACTAGATACATCGCAATGTTGAAGCCTATGTTGATGACGTCGTTGTCAAAATAAAGACCCAGGATCAATTCATTACTGACCTAGAAGAGACCTTCAACAGCCTCCGAAAATTTCGCTGGAAGCTCAACCCAACCAAGTGTGTCTTTGGTGTACCCTCTGGAAAACTACTCGGATTCATCGTCAGTAACCGAGGAATTGAGGCTAACCCAGAGAAGATCAATGCCATCATGGCCGTGGACGCTCCAGCTACCATCAAGGACGTCCAGAAGCTTACAGGCTGCATGGCAGCCTTAAATCGATTCTTGTCCAGGCTTGGCGAATGGGGATTACCCTTCTTCAAACTCCTAAAGCAACAAGATAAATTCGAGTGGACTACAGAAGCCGCGGAAGCACTCGAGAATCTCAAGCATCATCTCCAGTCACCGCCGATTCTAACAGCCCCACTACCCGGTGAGGAACTACTCTACATCGCTGCGACTACCCATGTAGTCAGTACGGAGATAGTAGTCGAACGCCCGGAGGAAGGCCACACTTACGGTGTTCAGAGACCATTCTACTTCATCAGCGAAGTACTCTCTGAATCAAAGATTAGATATCCATCAATTCAGAAACTTCTGTATGGAATTCTAATTACCTCCAGGAAGCTCCAGCATTACTTCGATGAATACAAGGTCTCGGTCATAACTGACTTCCCATTGGGGGATATACTCCACAATCGGGATGCCACTGGACGAATCTCAAAGTGGGCAGTTGAACTGGGAGCTTTGGAAATCAACTTCAAGCCAAGAACAGCAATCAAGTCACAGGCACTAGTCGACTTCTTAGCTGAATGGCGTGAAAATCAAATTTCAGCACCCTAGAGCATTCCAAAGCATTGGGTGATGTACTTCAATAGCTCACTCAAAATCGATGGAGGTGGCGCAGGAGTTTTGTTCATCTCCCCCAAGGGAGAACAATTGAAGTATGTGTTCCAAATCTTGTTCAAGGTCTCCAACAATGAAGCTGAATACGAGGCATTGCTACACAGCCTCCGACTAGCAGTGTCTCTTGGCATCAAGTGACTACTTGTCTACGGCGATTCTCTACTCGTCGTCCAACAAGTCAATAAAGAATGGGACGTCAACAAGGATACAATAGACGCATACATTGTAGAAATCAGAAAGCTCAAAAACAAGTTCTCAGGATTGGAAATCCACCACGTCGATCGCAACAACAACGTGGGAGCTGATGTCCTCTCCAAACTTGGGTCCACTCGAGCAGCTGTTCCACCAAGAGTTTTTGTCCATGAACTTCACCACCCATCAGTCAAGGAACAAAGCCAACAAGCCACTAACACGGAGGCCCCGGCCACAGTCAGAGAAGTGCTGATGATTGCTGAAGATTGGCGAATATAGTTTATTGATTTCATCAAGGAATTCAAGCTTCCACCACATGTTGACCCTAAAAGCACCGAAGCTGCCCGCATCACCAGGCGCAGCAAGGGTTTCGTCCTCATTAGCGACAACCTATACAAGCGCTCTGCTTCAGGCATCCTCATGAAGTGTGTTACCCTTGAAGAAGGTAAAGACATCCTCCGAGAAATACACAAAGGAGTTTGCAGCAACCACGCTGCATCAAGGACACTAGTCGGCAAGGCGTATAGGTCAGGATTCTTCTGGCCAATAGCCGTCTCGGACGCAGAAGACCTAGTCAGACGGTGTCCTGGCTGCCAGTTCTTTGGCAAGAAGACTCACGTCCTAGCACACAACTTGATAACAATCCCTCCATCATGGCCATTCGCCTGTTAGAGTTTGGACATGATCGGACCATTAACCGTCGCTCCAGGAGGATTCAATCATGTGCTGGTAGCAGTCGACAAGTTCACCAAGTGGATCGAGTATAAGCCCATTGTCAAGATCTCATCAGATAGAGCAGTGGACTTCATCTCCGACATTATTTATCGGTTTGGTTTTCCTCACACCATTATTACAGATCTTGGCTCCAACTTCACGTCACAATCTTTTTGGGATTTCTTTGACAACTCCTGCATCGAGGTCAAATATGGTTCTATGGCTCATCCTCGAGCAAACGGTCAAGTTGAGAGCATCAATGGTTTAGTACTCGACGGCTTGAAGAAAAGACTCTACGACGCCAACACCAAGAAAGGCGGCAAGTGGATTCAAGAACTACCTCATGTAGTCTGGGGGCTGCGAACCCAGCCTAGCAAAGCAACTGGACAATCTCCTTTCTTCCTTACCTATGGGTCAGAGGCTATACTACCCGCTGATATCATGTGGAGATCCCCAAGAGTAGAAGCCTATCAAGAAGGAGAAGCAGATGAAGCTCGACAATTGGAGTTAGATTCAGTCGAAGAGGCCAGAGTCAACGCCTTAACTCAATCGGCTAGATATCTTCAAGGAGTCAGACGCTATCATGATCGCAACGTCCAGCAAAAATCCTTCAACATTGGAGATCTAGTACTTCGTCGGATTCAGGATGAGACAGGACTGCACAAGTTAAATTCCAGATGGGAAGGTCCCTTCATCGTAACTAAGGTTACAAGACCAGGTTCATACAGAATCACTGATGCAGATGGCACTGAGGTACCAAATTCCTGGAACATTGAGAACTTGCGCAAGTTTTATCCTTGATCCGAGCAGACTAGTGGTGTCAGTTGATTTCTTTAATAAAGTGAGAATACTTATTGACATATCGACTACATTAAAGGAAATTTGACAGTATCACCAGTCCAGGATAAGCTTACACAGTTTTCCATCAGAATAACTACACAAGCCGCATCCTTTCCCTTAAAGGGCACAACCTACTCGCCTAGCTCGAGAAGGTGAATGGATACCTTTACTAGTTGTCCATCTTGGATAACTCGACGGAGTTCATCCTAACAGGTCAACTATGAGGAACTCCAGCATTACTGTCAATGCAAAACTACTCGCTCGCTCGAGTATGTTATGGATACTACTACATTTTGTCCATCTTGGGCAACCCGACGGGGTTCGCCCTAACAGGTCAATCTTAGTAGTTACTCCAGTCTACAAGTTAGACACCTTACTCACCTCGCTCGAGTAAATTTTGGATATCTTTCTAGCATTTAAGTCTTGGACAACCCGACGGGGTTCGTACCTAACAGTTTTGTCTTAAAGATTACACCAGTCCTTAGTTAAAGGACACCTTACTCGCCTTGCTCGAGTAAGCCTTGGATATCCCAATGACATTTACATCTTGGGTAACCCGACGGGGTTCGTACCTAACAGTTTTGTCTTACGGATTACTCCAATCCTTGGTAAGGACACACTACTCGCCTGATCGAGTAGTTTATGGGTATCTTTACAAGTTTTTCTATTTGGATAGTCCAACAGGACTCATCCTAACTGATTAACTTCAAGGATTACTCCATGCGGATATTTTACTCGATTGATCGACTAGTTCATACTTATCCTACGGTATCAGATTATGCTTCTAAAGACACACTAACAGGATACAAGCTATGAACAACGACAAGAGCTTACTGAAGATTATAAGAGTTGTTACAAGCAGTCTACTCTGCTATGTTCTTCAGAATTTCCTCCGCAATCACTTCTGATTCTTTACAATACTCTCGGAATTTCTCATCAGAGCAACTGGGAGCTATTCCTTTAGCTATTGGAGCTAAATTAAACTGAGGCAAGTATGACTTGACAACTCCTATCATGTGGGTTAGATAATTCTTGGAAGTAGCCGTCAGAACATCAAAAAAAAATTGGGGAGCTTCTTCCAAACGCTCCACCAAGGACTTGCTACTTGACGACTCTTCTTCAGTATCAACCACATCCACAAGAGCTTGAGCTGCTGCTATTAGTCGAGTATGGTCTTTTGGAGAACCTGATGGGAAGATATCTCAGAAATTGATACGACAAAATAAAATCAAGACAAAAGATCGAGAACTTATAGGCTTGGGCAGTCTGCAATTGCTTCTGGAGCCTGGAATTTTCCTCTTGAAGCTTTGTTCTTTCTTCTTGAAGGTTCTTAATCTGGCGCTTCATGTCACAAACCTCCAGATGATGCTGTTGACTTGCCTCATAAAGTTTGTTCCGAGCAGCAAGGGCTTCATCCAGTCGTTTGGCAATCATGGCCTTTTGCTCCTCTAAGATCTTTCGATTGTCCGTAGTCTTATATAAAGCATAAGACTTCAAAAAACATCGATTGGCTACATCCTAAGGCATACAAGGCAAACCTGGTCAGACATCAACAACTACTTGACAAAAACAAATAGTGGCAAAAGTCTCACATTGGTAAATTTAAAGCTCCACTGCATACAATCTGCAAGTTTCTTCATGTTGTCTAGAGACAACAGCGGATCATCAAACAGTTCCTTTCCCAACTCTTCCTGGGTTGACTGAGGCATAGACTAGAATGGCACCAATCGAACGGAAGGACCTTTTGACCCTTCTGCTCCACTACTCCCAGATCGACCAGCTTTGGAGGTTCTTTCAGCAGCCGCAGGAGTGTCAGATGTTTCAGGGCTTGGTTCGCTTGGTTTCTCAGCTGTGTCTACATTCGGGAAACTGGCAGTCGGGGTCTCGATCAACCCAATTATAGGAGAATCGGGGGCTGATCGACTAGTTTCTTCCGAACCACTCGATGCCCATTTGCGGAAGTCTTGGACTTGATCTTTTTCATGCGCCGAAAGATGTTGGACCCTAGCCAAGTAAAGATTCTGAATAAGAAAGCTGAGGCAAACGGGATACAATCAACAAAATATTATATACTTACTCGCCGGCATCGAGACGAGGAACTTTCCTCTGTAACATTGATCCGAGAGCCACTTTCTATTTCTTGATGTCGTCATAATCAGCATTTGCAGAAGTCGAAGGCATACAATACCAGGTTTTATAATTCTTCTACAGAAAGAAGCCAATACTTAGTCAAAAGATCAAAAATGGTTAACTACAAGTACTCGACATGGTATCCAAAGCACGTACCCAGGCATTCTCGGGAAGATTTTGTGCCGAGAAGAGTGTTGGAAGCGTCAAAGACTTGTCGAAGTTATCGAGTACTTTGCAGCATCTCTTTATTACTTCAAGCCCTGAAATCTTGATCATATATGGTGCGCGAAGTACTCGCACCCCATATGGAGTAGCCCCCGAGCCTTAGGTTGAATCGCAGAATCAGGCTGAGGGTCACTTCAGTCTATTTTCCAAAAAAATTGAAAAATAAATCTCTGATGCCCATATCTAGCAGCCCCCGAGCCTTAAATCAAAATCTCTTTTGCTGCGAGTAGCCTCCGAGCATAGATTTGGAATTAAGGATTTAAGTCGTGGCATCAGATTTTATCCTTCAAATTATTTGCAGGATTCATCAAATCCGGAATCCGAAAAGACCTCTTTTTCAGGTAAAATCCCAGAAAAATGATACAATTGGATCCGCCACACTGATTGCACCCGAAATAATTTCAGGAATAAAACCCGGGATGTACGGCTCTTTATTCAGTGCTCACATGAGACGTTACTGTTTGGAGAATCTGCATTATTGTAGCTTTGACTGCGTCCGTGAATGCTGTCATGAATGCGTCCATGAAACGTGCACTGTTGATTCACGAGTTCTCCTTCAGCAAGTCTCCTTGTGGCTATAAAAGGCAGGGGAGAGGCCTTTGCCAGAAGCACCAAAGTGTAGCGATCATGACTTTTCCTTGGTGTTCTTGCTCTCGCCCTCCTGAGATTTGTGTAGATCTTCCCAGCAAAAGATGCTAGAAGAGAACTTGTGAGGACAAGAGAAATCCCTACAACCTCATCCTACCACTCCCATGCTCTCATTGGATCCATTTTGGACATCATGTCCTTGCATCTTCCAATGAAGCAGGTTCTTTGTGGATTGGTTGAGTCTAGTTGTGTCATACTCTTGGAGTTCCCAGGTTGAGACTGCCCAAGAACTGACATCTCTGGTGGGGAAGCTTAATCTTGCCACAACGTATTCTGGGAGAAGGAGAAGTTTCTCCAGAAGATGCTACAAGAGTACTTGCGAGGTGATTACTGTAATCTGCCTTCATACTCCTGAAACTTTTCTACCAGGATACATGTATCATTATTCCCTTGATGGGAATAACAAGTTTGTACTTTGTCATAGCCTCGGGCCGATCTAGCGGCAGCAGGCTTCTCAGGAAGCCAAGAAGTGTGCGTGCAGACCTGAGTCGTTTTGTAAAGTTATGTAAAAAGTACTCGAGTTGTAATGTCGAGTAGTTGTACTATGTCGAGTACTTATCCTTATTTTGGAATGTAATCCTAGTTAAGGAAAAGGATGTCGAGTAGTTGATTAGGGATGTGAGTGTTTTCTTTTCCAGAATATGATCTCAGAAAAAGGAATGTCTCTTTTGAATTCCATTATTTTCACGATTTGCAACGGATTGTTAGCCTGTTGGGTGTTTTTACCATGTTGCCACCGTCATTATAAAATGAAGCGGTAACTTAGGTTTTACCCCACCGGCCGCCACTTGCTTCAGATCTGTCTTTTCATTCTCGAGCTCCCAGATCCAAAGTTCTTGTTTCCCTTTGCTCCCCACTATCCGGATGGCCCCTAAGAAAGCGACCAAGGGGAAGGTTGTGGCTGCAGAGCCAACTCGTGATGAGGGTTGGAACACAAGTAAGTGTTCTCAATCTGACTTAGATTCTCTAGTATCACAAGGTCTTTTAGTTCCCAAATCTGTTATCCAATGGCGTCCTGCCTTGGGTTCAGATCATCCGTATGAAAATACGGGGGAAATCGTTGCTTTCACCTCATACTTGGAACGCGGATTGGGGTTTCCTTGCTCTTCTTTCTTTTCTAGACTCCTGCGCTACTACAGGATCCAATTGCATCATCTGACCCCAAATTCCTTTGTCCATATTTCCATCTTCATGCATTTATGCAAAGCTTTTCTGGGCATCGAGCCCCATTTTGAGCTTTTTCGCTATCTTTTTCATTTGAAACCGCAGCCCAATAGATTCGTCTTAGATGTAGTAGGGGTCTCCAACTTATGCAAAGGAAGGATAGAGTGTATATCCCTTATAACCTTAGTAATAAAGTAATCGAATGGAAACCCAAGTGGTTCTATGTCGAGAACCAGTCGGGATGTTTTCCATCCATTACTCCCGGAGTGGAATAAAAAACCAACCGACGAGAGTCAAATCTCTAAACTACTCGCGCGGATTGCCATTTTAAGTCAAAGTATGTTGACAGAGGAGACAGTCATGTTTGACTGGATGAAGCGAAGAATCTAGCCATTGCAGGCTCGGGAATCGCTTGGATTCTAGTATCAGGGAACAACTAATCCGTCAAGATACTCGAAGGAAGAGATCTCGGATGATGTAGTTTTTAGTCGAATACAATGACTTCTGAAGAATGTAAATAATATCCCTATTGTTCCTGGTACATTTTCTGTTGCGAGTCCACCGAAGCATGTACTTGATAAGAGTAGTCGATTCATAGAAATCGAGTACTTTACCATAGTATAAAACTGATAGGATTTGCTTTCTGTAGGAGGACGTGGATCGCTTTAAGAGTAGTCCTTCGCTACCAGGCATTTGTACGCCCTTTTGTTATTCTAATTTCCTCGATCTTTTAACCAAATCTTGGTATGCTCATATGAGATTTCATATAAACAGTACTGATATCCAGATTTGGTTGTGCAGATGAGGCAACATCTGTGGAAAGGAGTGATGGGGAGCACAGCCCCACTCCAAGCGCTGATGCCCAGACCGAGCGCCCAAGGAGTACTCGGTCAGTGGCGAGGAAGCGTAACAGCTCCTCCCATACTACTAGCGACAGGTAAATGGCTAGTTATTTTGCAATCGAGTACTTTCTAGTTGTTGATTTGCAAGTTTTGATTTGTGTTTTTGCTTTTCCCAGTCCGACGGCTAAGATGCCACGGACTTCACCATCTGGGGATGATACTGCGGTGGGACAAACTGTCCCCTCCGCCACAGTGGACCCATCAAGTGGGATCGGAGCTACTCCTTCAGCGAGTAGTTCCGATGGTGATAAGACCGTCGATGCGGGTAAGCTGGCCGTGATCACAAAGCCTGCCCGCAAATTTGGCATCAAGGAATTTGCCCTAATAAGAGCTCCTGCGTAAGTTCTTTAGAACTTGTATGTGTAGGATCTGTTTTAAATCTAGTAGTTTGTAACTACTTTGTTTTTGCAGAGATGCGGTCCTGGGAGAGGACGTGGGGGATGAGAGCCACTCGGATTCTCAGCCGGGGCTGGAGAAGCCCCCGAGTACTCCTGAGATGAGTACTCATGATGCGGAGGCGATGGCCAACGCTATGCTTCTGGATTCTCCATTGCCGAACTTGGAGAGGGCCAATGAGGAAATCCCAGAGGATGGAGGAAGCGGCAGGCTTCCAAGAGAAAGAGAAGGCGAGAAGCTTCCTGAGGGAGGCGATGATAAACAGCCTGCGGAGACCCCTGCAGGTAAGCTTGTAGTGCCCTGTAGAAAGGTATCCTTTTGTTTGCTCTTAATATAATTAAGTAGCATGTTTTTCATTTAGATTCCCAAAACACGGGGAATACTGTAGGAAGGATTGAAGAAGTGCCCAAGGAGGCTGTTGTTGTGGCGAGTACTTCCCAAGTCACATCGGAAAGTGATTTGTCGCAAGAGAAGGTGGAGCATGCTTTTAAGCTGCTGGGGGTAGGTAGTCAAATGCTTCGAGTCCTTTTACAGAAGATCAAGTAGTATGCTGATCTTTTTATTTTGCAGGAGGCACTGGGATGAAAGGGTGTCCAGATGCCAGATGAGACAGAGCTAAATGCTCTCAAAGAGAGGGTTAAGACGCTCTCATCTGAGAAGACTGCTCTTGAGGGGAAGCTGAAAAAGCTTTCCCAATCTAAGAAAGGTTAGTCTTTAGCATTTGATATGCACTCGACTAGTAGATTTGCTTAGTGTTTATAAGATTTTCTTTCTATCGAGTACGCAGCTTGTGCCAAATCTTTAGAGATTCAGGAAAGCTTGGTACTGGATTTAAAGATTCTTATGTACCGAAACGCAGATGAGATAGAGAAGCTCAAGAAGATCAAGGAGGACTCTGACCGTGAGGCAGCATCAATGCTGCGACAACTCAAGACATTGTCAGAGTCTCGAGGCTAGATGCAGCGTGAGCTCGTGAGCTGAAAGAATTCAGAGATGCCACCCTGGAGGTAGCCGAGGCCATGGATATCCCAGTTAGAGATGGAGATGAACCACTCACGCTGGCCGGGAGGTTTCGCAGGGTGCCTGGAGCCTTTGAGAGGTTTGTTTCCCACATTACCCACCAGTACGTCAGTCATGTACTTGGGCTGGTGAAATCTTATTGGCCAACCACTCATCTAGATGCTCTTGGTCGAGGAGCCAAGGCTGATTGTACTAATGATCAGTTTCGTCAGTTCTTGGCGGAAACTTCCGGGGTGGCTGATCAGATTGTAAAAGCCTTGAGCAGAGCAGAGCAGAGTCTCCTTAATCTTTTCTTGTATTTGAGTTGTCATGTGAGCCAGAATTACTTGAAACAAATGTTGGATGTTTGTGTAAAGTCAAGTACTTGTTAGGATTGTGGAATCCCTTAATATGTCGAGTAGTTGTACTCGTGGGTTCTGAGTGTAGGCAGCATCGGGCCCACTCAGTCATAATAGTAGATATGATGAATTGTATCCGTGGGTGCCTTAGGAGGCAACATATTCTCGAATCAAATCGAGTTTGTATGTTTCTGAATCGTAACCATAGTGCTGACCGGTTAGGATTGAATCCCGCGGGATTAATCAAGTGGGAATAGCACTTAAAGGTGTGAGAAGCCGTAGCTTAGTATCAATTTCCTTCTTGGAGGAAAAATTTTCAATTAGCACGCGGCTAATATGAACTTTGTTGTTCAAATGGGGGAAGAACTCTTATTGAGTATTTAGGAGTTTTAAGAAGTTTCTTGATAGATAAGAAGACGGGAAGTTCTCGACAAATACTTAGATTATTAAGAGAAAACATGAGCTCTTTTTGTATCTCAAGCAAGCGAGTAGTACCCGTCAAGTACTCGAGGCAAAAAGATTCTGTAACGGAGATTCACATAGTAAACTAAGCAAGCGGGAAACTTGTGTCAACTTATTTTATAGTATCAAGAACTTATCTGTACTCCTTGAGGGGTTTTTTGCAGTTGACCATTTAGGATAGACCTTGTCTGGTTACCCAGATACTATGCAACTATTTGCGAGAATATCCCAAACTACACGATCGTATCTAGTATGTCCTATTAATGGACTGGATTGATTTCTAGAATAGGACTGTTAGGATTGAACTCCGTCGAGTTAACCAAGACGTGAATATTCTAGAAACATCCCAAACTTACTCGAGCAAGGCAAGTAAGGTGTCCTACTTGAGGACTGGAGTAACTCTAAGGCAATTCTGTTAGGTACTAACCCCGTCGAGTTGTCCAAGACGAAGATGCCGAAAGAGTATCCAAGACCTACTCGAGCCAGCGAGTAGGGTGTCCTTTTAACCAAGGACTGGAGTAATCCGTAAGACAGAACTGTTAGGTACGAACCCCATCGGGTTGCCCAAGACGTAAATGTCGAAGGGATATCCAAAACTTACTCGAGCAAGGCGAGTAAGGTGTCCTTTTAACCAAGGACTGGAGTAATCCTTAAGACAGAACTGTTAGGTACGAACCCCGTCGGGTTGCCCAAGACGTAAATGTCAAAAAGATATCCAAAACTTACTCGAGCGAGGCGAGTAAGGTGTCATTTTAACCAAGGACTGGAGTAATCCTTAAGACAGAACTATTAGGTATGAACCCCGTCGGGTTGCCCAAGACGTAAATGTCAAAAAGATATCCAAAACTTACTCGAGCGAGGGGAGTAAGGTGTCCTTTTAACCAAGGACTGGATTAATCCTTAAGACAGAACTGTTAGGTACAAACCCCATCGGGTTGCCCAAGACGTAAATGTCAAAAAGATATCCAAAACTTACTCGAGCGAGGCGAGTAAGGTGTCCTTTTAACAAAGGACTGGAGTAACTCTTATGGCTAGTCTGTTAGGTACTAACCCCGTCGGGTTGCCCAAGATGAAGGTGCTGAAAGAGTATCCAAGACCTACTCGAGTGGGGCGAGTAGGGTGTCCTACCGGAGGACAAGAGTGTCTTTTAGGACAGAACTGTTAGGTACGAACCCCGTCGGGTTGCCCAAGACGTAAATGTCAAAAAAGCACTCGAGTGAGAACCATAAAAACTACTCGATAGCTGCTCTAATGCTGAGCAGGTCTTTCGAGGTGGGGTATTGGTCGTGTGGGCGAGAGCCAAGTAGTCGATATGGGAGAAATCAACTTTAT
This sequence comes from Panicum virgatum, assembly GCF_016808335.1. Classification (NCBI taxonomy): domain Eukaryota; kingdom Viridiplantae; phylum Streptophyta; class Magnoliopsida; order Poales; family Poaceae; genus Panicum; species Panicum virgatum. The sequence goes on along the minus strand of NC_053146.1, from coordinate 30,744,715 downwards.
TTGGATTTGTCGAAATTACAATAACTGTAAAGTGACAGACTCTGACTCTTAAGACCTACCCCTTGCTCGTTGGACGTGAGCAATAATTTGTATGACTGAATAAGACTTATTCGAAAAAGGAACTTAGTCGATATGATGGTCGACTAGTACCACTAGTCGACACAGAGGTCGACTAGATTTATTGGTGGTGTCTCCTTTAGGAGAGGTGCCCCAAGGGCCTTGCGGAGTGAGTCACACTGGAAGATCGTGTGAGAGCTTTTTGGGTGGATAAAGCACTTGCATAGCAGTACTTTATTGATCTTGTTTCCATTCTAAGATGATTCAGCTTGATGCTGGGTGCGTGGTTTACCCTGAGGACGGGTACTGGTGGTTGCCGGCTTGTACTTCTTGAAAGATGCGGAAGCCTTTGGCGGGATGCAGTAGGTGGAAGAAGGGTTGTATGCCTCGACTTCTTCCCGTTCCTTTCTTCTTGAGATGATGACGTTGCACGCATCGCGCCCAATGTTGATCACACTGCGGAGATTGCAGTTGGAGTAGTTGTAGTTGTCGCCTTGTTGTTCTTGTAGGGTGTTAGCGAGGCGCTGACGCCTGAACGCCCTCTTCTGGTTGAGCTGGCGACGATGTCCATAGAGATCTTCTGCAAGATGCTGCTCGTCCAGTTGGACGGTGACGGTCACCGCTGGAGGAGGAGGAGGAGCAGGTAGATCCTCCTTGGTAGCGACTTGGGCTTCTGTGATTGTAGAAGGAGTAATTTCCATATTGTCAGAAAGGTACTCGTTGAAATCATCAGAATTGTAGTCGTCGAGGTTAAGACGCTCCGTGGGATCGCCCTCAGGTTCTTCGGCGGTACTAACCATGAGGATTTCACGGTAGAGGTCTTGAACTTCTTGGTCTTGTTTGCTTGAGGACGGGTCTAAAGGAGTGCTCTGTTGGTAGGGCAGATCCTCTAGCTGTGAGGTAGAAGCGTTGGGATCTTGTGCCTTCCTGAGGTGAACTATCCGTCCTTGCGGCATTGCATATATAATCAGGTTAGGGAGGGTGTCCTGATTGGACTTGAGCTTCTTAGCCGAGTTAGACACGACTTGTTTACTGTACTGGATTAGGTCGTCCAGTTGTTCCTCCGAGTCGGAGGAGTACTCAGATTCGGAGTCGGTTAGCCCACCGATTTTTGAGTATGTATGCTTTGGGTGAGCGAGAAGCGGTATGCCCATCTCCACACGGAGGGCGTTCTCGTTCATCTAGTGTAGCCACGATTGAGTAGGAGTTAGCCCCTCAGGCTCCTTAATCCAGGATTTGTCATAGATTGAGTCGCTAGATTGTTCTGGGGCCTTGGCTTTTCCTTTTTTAAGCTTGGCCAGTTCCAAAAGAGCATTGGCATGCTTGGTTCGTTTGGCCATGGCGTCCATGAACAGCTCGACATTGTCTGACCACTCTTTAAGATCGTCAAATGGTTCAAAGTTCTCGAGACCGTTCATGAAGTGATCGAAGTCCTGATCGAACTTGGACTCAACTGGTTTCGGAGACCGAGTGTGAGTAGGTTTCGGTGAAGGGCTCTGACGTATCCTGGAGATAGACGGTCCCATCCAAACAAGCCAGGGGGTTTGTCTCACCAGCTCCCCCGCAAATTCCTCCTCCCGATTTCTGCTCTTTGTTTTGCAGAGTGCTTTCAGCCACCTTAATGCAGTTAGCAAGCTTTGAATTTACCCGATCGATTCCTGAGAGCATGTCGCCCGACCTCTTCTGCGGTGGGTTTAGTGCTTTAGGATTCTGCTATAGCGCAGATGGGCTGAGAGCGGTTTCTGCAAGTTTGATGTAGTCCTCTATCGATCGTGATACTTGATCCACTCCGGCGAGTAGTTCTAAGTTTTTGATCTTAGGGCGTTTGATTGTCTTCAGATGAGCCATGTATTTTCCAAGAGTTTTGGAAAAGTAAGGCTTTCCGGAATCAGAATTTGTGCCGAACTCGACCAAACCAAGAGTTCGGTTTTGAGTTGTCACGTTTCTTGGGTTGTCCGAGTCGTGTTCGAGTGGAACTCTTTTTTGTCGAGATCCGCGGACTCGCGGATGTCGGCGAGTTGGGAGCGGGTTTTCGATTTAGGCGAGTTAGGCGTGACAAGGTGGCTGGAAAAGCCTCCCGTTCCATCAGCCGTGCAAGCTCAGGAACCGAAAACGAAAGTCGTGCCTTCTGGCACGCTGTTGGCGTTGCTTGATCCGACCATCGAATTCGTTGGTGAACTCGCCGAATCCCCTACCTGGCGCTCCAGCTGTCGGTGTTTACCGCCAAGCCTGCTCAGGGATACCCTCAGCAGTAGGGTTTGTAGGTAGGGATAGACTGCTCTAGAACTCGATGGTACAAGGAACACAAAGATTTAGAGAGGTTCGGGCCGCAAGTTTGCGTAATACCCTACGTCCTGTGTTGTTTGAATTGCCTTAGGTGTTGATGATTGTTTGGAGGGGGTCCCTGCCCGCCCTTATATATCCGGGGGGACAGGGTTACATGGAAAGTCCTAGCCGAGTACAGTTGGAGTCCTACTACAATACAATCGGGTAGTTTCCTTTGTACTGCAGCTAGTTATATGCCTGTTCGGGTAGTTACAAAAGAGGTAAGGTATATTCATGAGCTATCCCTTACTCTAGAATATTCTATGTCTATAAGCAGTCCCGCTGTCCCGGGTCTGACAACCCTGTCCCCCCGGATATATAAGGGCGGGCAGGGACCGCCTCAAAACACATCAACACCTAAGGCAATACAAACCACCACACAGGACTTAGGGTATTACGCAACTCGCGGCCCGAACTTGTCTAAATCTTTGTGTTCCTTGCACCATCGAGTTCCAGAGTCGTCGATCCCTACCTACAAACCCTACTGCTAAGGGTATCCCTGAGCAGGCTTGGCGGTAAACACCGACAGCTGCGGTGGAAGGGACCTTCGTTCCCACCACAGCATCATCCCCAGATGCTGTAGTCCGTGGCACCTTAGACGCAGGACTTGAAAAGCAAAATACAGATTACAAAAAGCAAATCAAAAACTTCAACCAAGTACTCGATTGCAACAAACTAGCCACTTACCTGTCACTAGTGGCCCGCACAGAGCTGGAATGTTTCCGCGCCACCGATCGAGTACCCTTCGGGAGATCAGCCCGGATACCCCCACTCGAGCTGGGGCTGCGCTCCCCACCACTGTCATCTCCAGTCATTGCCTCATCATCTGCACAACCAAATTTAGATATCAGTACTATCTATGCAATTTTCCATAAGACAAGACTCTTCTGGAATGGGTTGCTGGTGTAAGAGCGCTTGGGAGAAGGTGGGAAGGACGATCAGTGCTTGGCAAGGGAGGGCTGCTCTTATACAGCTCCATGTCCTCCTACACAAAAGCAAATTCTATTAGAATCTTGCTAAGACAAAGTACTCGATGATCATAAATCGACTACTTTAACTTGTACCTTCTTTGGAGGATTTCCCGTAGAGAAAGTGTCGGGAATAAAAGGGACATCCTTCACATTCTTAAGCAGTCACTGCACTCGACTAAAGACTTCTTCATCTGAGATCTCTTCCTCCGAGTACCGTGACGGGTCAGTTGTTCCCTGATACTGGAAAGCGAATGTTTCCCGAGCCTGCAGCGGTTGGATCCTTCTTTTCAACCAGTCGAATACAACAGCCTCCTCAGTTATGTGCTTTTTCCTTAACTTAGCAATTCTGTCGAGTAGCTCGGGGATCTGGCGGTTGTCGTCTGGTTTCTTATTCCATTCAGGCTTCCGAGTCGGAGAGCTTGGGCTAATGACTGGAAGGGTTTCCCATTGGTTTTCTATGTACAACCACTTTGGCTTGCAGTCGATTACTTTGCTAGAAAGCTTATATGGGATATACACTTTATCCTTCCCCGTCTAAGCTGGAGACCTGCACCATCTACTACATCTAAATTGTAGGAGTCTGGCTGGGGCTTCAGATGGAACAGGAAGCGAAAGAGCTCAAAATGGGGCTCAATCCCCAGAAAAGCTTCACACAAATGTACGAAGATGGAAATATGAATAAAAGAATTTGGAGTTAGCTGGTGAAGCTGGATCTTGTAATAAGACAAGAGCCCAGACAAGAAACCAGAACATGGGAGCCCCAATCCCCGTTCAAAATAAGGGGCAAGAGCAACGATTTCGCCCGTATTTTCATACGGACGATCTTGACCCAAGGCAGGACGTCATTGGATAACCGTTTTTGCTGGTAATAAAACCGGAGAAACAAGGACCTCCAAGTCGGAGTCAGAGCACTTACTTCGCACCCATCCCTCGTCGTGGGTCAGCTGCGCTGCAACATCCTTGCCCTTTGTCGATTTCTTGGGTGCCATCTGAAAATGCACTGGTGTCTTCACACGCATACAATGGTTAACCCTAACCAAGGAATTGGGCACCAGAGAAGGTAAGGGAAAGGTTTAGATCTATAAATAGCAAGAGGTGCGAAAACTGATCTAAACAGCAAAGGAGCGAAAATGGCGGCCGGTGGGGTAAAACCTATTTTACCGTTCTATTAAATAATAGTAGCGGTGGCAAAACGGTAAATACCCAGAAGGTTAAGAGTCAATTACCGTTTACGGTAAAAGCGGGATTTTCTGAGACATTTTTTTTCTCTGAGATTACATTCCGGAAAAAGAAAATACTCACATTCCTTGACAACTACTCGACTTAATTTTCCTTCTTCTAGGATTACATTCCAGAAAAGAGAAAAGTACTCAACATAGTAAACTACTCGATAGTACACCTCGAGTACTTTTTCTAAGCTTTAAAAACGACTCGGACCTGCATGCACACCTTCTGGATCCCCTGGGCGAGACCTGCTGCAGCTAGATCGGCCTGAGGCCGTAACGAAGCACAAACTGTGGCGGAACCGCCCAATTTATCCCGTAATAAGAGCATTCGGTAATTTCCCCCAAGGGGTAATTCAGTCAACACCCCTCAAACGGAACAAATCCAGTAGTCCGTCGGGCTTCACCCGAACTCTCCACCATACAACTATTCCATCATCATGCATAAGGGATCACTTGGCATAAAGCTTCAGATATTACACTCAGGCATTTATTACAGAACATAAAACCAGGAAAGTGTTATTACAATATAAGAACAAACTTAGTGCAAACCGACTCTACAGAGTTTCAAAAGAACACCTACAGTCTTAGGGATTATTGCCATACAAGTTCTTATAGTACAAGAGTTTGCAAAACACTCAGAGGAGTATGGACTCAACATATCCTCCGAGTCTTGGGGCTTCACTCCTGTGGATCCTCCGGCAACATGCCTAAAAACATTTAAGCACAAACACTGAGTACAAAAAGATACTCAGCAAGACTGACTCGACTAACCGAAAATAAACATAATATCAAGGAGAATGCAAGGCTATATTTGGTGGACTGATTCATTTTTCAAAAGTTTAGACTCTAGACAGCAACTACCCATTCAAGGACTCACATAAAGATATTAACCCAAGAATATCATTAAAGTACAAGCACAAAGATATCTCTAGGTTCACAAACAACATTTTTAATCAGGTTACAACATAATTAGTTATGATGTTCAAGCGAGATCAAGTGGAATTCATGTCCGAGAATTGCGGCGATTTGAATCGATTTTACACCCTGCAGGGGATACCGGACCACACGTCACATACAAGTTTCGCGCAAACCGCACATGGCAACCTTTCACGAGGAAGATCCTAAACCCTGAACCAAGCATACCAACACTTGGGTTCGAACCCCCGTGAAGGACCCCCCGGTCGGGCCTGATCTCAACACGGGTTTCAGGCTACGACCCCGCCACCAATTCCACGTCGAGTGGGGTACAACTGGGTTCAAGTATTTAGGTCAACCAAGCTACCGGGCTTACTGGTTCCATATGTCAGCATATGACCAGTAGGTTCCGCTCTCTCTACGGTCAAACATACCATAGTTCCTTATTCCTTCTTTGCAAGTGAGTACCGAGTCAGAATTCCTTTTTCTGCTATGTACCCACCGACCATCAAATCCAACCCTAACTAATAGCTTCGTTGTATTAAGTGAACCTTTGAGTAATATTTGAACCCTTTGGTTGCTTTTAGTGTAAGTTTCTTTTAGACATTTGGTTCAACTAATTTAGTTGAGAAGGTGGCAAAGATGTCCTTAAGCCAAGGAAGTGGACCATGCATAAAATGAGTTTCAAGCAACTCCTAGACTTAAGCATTTATGTGCAAAAGCATAATAACAACAATGGTTAGGAAATTAGTAGGTGTAAATGCTCCGGTGCTCGCCATGATTTGCTTCGGTAGGCGGAGCTTCGGCTGGGGAATCGGGCTCGTGCTCGATCACGATCACCTCCTCCTCTCCGGTGGGTCCCTCGGACGGTAGCTCGATATACTCGAAGCTGACGTCCGCGACTTCGGATTCTAGTCGTAATGAAATGCAATGTTAGTGCATGAATGCAAGCATTTGTAAGAGTTGAATTACAACCTAAAAACTCCTAAAAAGCTGTAATCTAACAAAAGACACACTCAAAAACATTACCACAATTAATTCTAATACAATTAAGTCTAAACAAGTCTTTAAATTTAATTGAAATTACTTGATTTATTTTTACTTAAGAAAATAAATCTAAATTTCCTATTCATTATTCCTAATTATACCTATTAATTATTAAATAGTTATCCAAAATTTTATTTTAAAAGAAATAAAGATTTTGTTATATTTAAATCTCTTAAGAATAAAGGAACTAAATAAATAAATAAAAATCCTTATATAAAACCTATGGTTTTTGCATATTTATTAAATATAGAATAAATTAAGAAATCTAACAAAATTTATTTCATAATTTTTGGATAAGAAAACAATTTTTAGCACTAAAAGTAAAGTTAACACAATTTTTTTGCACAAAACCCCTCTTCCATCTTTCCCCCTTCTCAACCAGACCCTTCCTTTTGCACTTAACCCCCTCCACCTTTTCTTTCTTCTTCAAACTGCTCCTCCCCTGCTTCTGGACTGCACGCTCGGCGCACAGGCTAGGCACGCGCGCAGGGCAGCTCGCCGGCGGCGGCCGCGCCGGTGGCTGGAGGCAGGTCCTCAGGCGCGACCCAGCACTCCCAACTCCCCGCGCCCCTAAGCCCCCTGTTTCCCCCTCTTCTCCTGTCCCGCAGCCGCCCGCCATGGCCGGCGCCGAGCCCGAGCTCGGGCGGCGGTGGACGGCCCTCTCCCAGCCTTCCCCGGCCAAACACCCACGCTGGGAAGCACCCCCTCAAATCCCTGAACCTAGACCCATCGCCAATCAGTCCCTGGAGGCGCCGGAGCAAGGGGCTCCGCGGCGACCCCCGGCGGCCGCGCGCGCGTTCCGGCCACCCACGACCACAATCAGGCCAGCACGCGATTTGTACACCTTCTACGACCTCTAGGACACCTCCTAGGCAACTCAATCACGACCCAAAACCACGGGAACCTAGAGCTCACCGGCGACCTAGGAGTTCTGCACGACGGCGACCCGAGGAAGAAGAAGATGGTGGGCCGGCGACTGTGATCGACGGAAAAGTCTAGGAGCACTCATAATCGCTCAAGGGGAAGCTGATTATGCGGCGTGTGCGAGGAATCGAACCAAGAACGCTTGAGGGCGACGAAATCGGCGAGAAACAGAGAGCTCGTGTTGGGGGAAAATGTGAGCGGGAGGATGACGATGACCTGCGCCCAAGCAGTATTTATTCAAACTTTTACCGCCTCCGGATCATCCACCTCATGCTTGCTTGCTAGCTTCTGGCACACAACTGAATCGACGCGTGGCTTGGGTTGAATCATTGCCGCCAGGTTCACTGAACCTGATGAACACGAGCTCGGCTCTCTCTTGTCTCTGTTCATCCCTTCTCCTCTGAACCCGAGTGAAAACCCCAAGTTTCAGGCTCATTTTTCTCCAAATTTCATTAGAAAACTGTTGACGCTTTTTACGGATGACACACGAATGCGCTAGGTCGCGCGGCGCGAGGAGGAGCTACTTGCAGTACCTCCTGCGTGGAGTGGTCAGACCGGTCAGAGGGATCGATCAGACCGGTCGCCGTGCGGAACGACGATGATCCGACGAACGCTCGCCCGGGAGGGACCCCGTCGGGGCAAGCGCGCGTAGGGTTGCCCTAGGCTCGACAGGCCAGCTAGGGCGTCTTCAAACGCCATGGAGACGAGAGAAGAATAGCATGTCGAGGTTGGAAAAGTAGGGTAAAGAGAAAAGGTAAATAGATAAAAGATGTGTTTTTGATAGATTTGATTGGGTTGTCCATCAATCGGCCGTGACCCTTTATATTTATACGATGGGAAAGACTTACCCCGCAAGAAATCCTATTTACAGATATAAATCTATTAAGAACTCTAATTACAGTTGGATTCCTCTTAGACCGGTCAGGCCGGTCGGACCCACCAGTCAGACTGGTCGGTCTCCAGCCGGATCAACTACAGCACCAGACCGGTCAGACTGTTTGGTCAGACCGCTCAGACCGGTTGATACCAATTTTGGCTGTCAACATATGCCCCCCTATTTTTTGGTAAAGTTTGCTTGCCAAAAAATATTCTTCTGAACCAAAATTGTCTAAGGGCGACAATTAACATTACATCGGCCACATATTATCTTTAAACATGCTAAAATAGCCGAAATAAGAGAACTAGCAAATGTAACAATTTCCAACTTAAGATCAGTAAATTATTTCGGCTTTATATTCCTTAGCATGTTCAATAACAAAAATCTTGAGAGGGCCAATGCGGCCGATTACACAAATCATAGCTCCTTGGTAAAGCATAAAACTGATAGTCATAATATGGTAGCCAAGGATTATGACCAAACCCTGGATTAAACACACCTGAATATGTAGTCCATGGTACGTGCATCGACGGGATGAATGATGAAGACCAATACGATGACCGTTGATACTTTCTTGATCTTGGTGATGATGAATTCCTTCTTCGTTTGCCTTCCAATTGATTGCTTTGTTCAGATATCTTCTTGTATTTATCCAGACGCTCCTCAAAGGTCGGCTTGGTTCTATTTTTTGCACCACCAGATTTCTTAGGTTCAGACCGGTCAGACCGGTCTGACGAACCGGTCAGACCGGTCCTGTCAGAATCGATTTGGTTGCTCTTATCTTGCCCCCCGGCTGAACTTGAACATTGTTCGACTAAATTGTTTGAATCAGGAACATCATTGGAGACAATTTTACTAATTGAGCTATCCGATTGCTCTTCAACAACCGGCATTTCTTTATCTAGTGTCAAATCTGAATTTTTGTTTAACCGTCCATCCTTTTTGACACGATAAACTTGCTTGATCACCTTGTATTTCTTTTTCTTCATAGACCGATCTTTTTCATCAAAATGGTCATTAATGGTAGGTGATGGTTTACTAATTGCCGGCTCCCTATAAGTAATATATTCTGGATATAAATATTTAGGAAGAGACGGCATACAGGAATTATAATACCATGATGGATAAGAACAAGGCATGCTATAATAAGATCTGCATGGCATATGTATAGACGACTTATGTGATGAAAACGACATTGAATTAGGAAAATTATTCAGCTGCCGATTCCAATCATGGAATTGCTGTCTTGGAGTAGATCTCGAGTGTTTTGGATATTTTGACCGACTAGCATCATTATTTTATTTTTTGGATTTAACCGGAAGATCTCCAATAAAGGACTTCGGCTTTTTCTTTTGATGCTTGTGATGGTCTTTGGATTCAACGGTTTTCCAAACACTAATCTGGGGTTTTTTTGGGCTTTACCACATTAGGTTTTGATTTATTTTGCAAAACCCTAGATGAGCCGGTTAGACCGGTCTTGGAACCGGTCATACCGGTTGCAATGCAACCAGCATCTTTGCCTTTGTTTTGTTGTCCCCTGAGCGTTGAAGTACTAGATTTAATCTCTGTGCTCTTGCTAGGGGATTTTGGTTCAACAATTTCGGCTTGGGACAGCCGAATTGTATCTTGACCAGCAACATCAGGCAAATTTTTGCAAGGATTATTAGCCGGCTTTTTAATAACCGACTTTTGAATAATAGGAACTGAAATTGAATTATCTTCTTGATCAATCAAATACTGGACAAGATTAGATAGAGCATCGGATAACGTATCTGAAGATTGTACCTCTTTTAATAGATCAATCGCGGATGGTGGCTTCCACTCCTTTATCTTGATGACGCCTTGCTCTATTTTACGATAACAGGATAGAAGCAACCTTTCGTCCGCCTGATCGCACTCTCGCCGATACTTCTGAAGTAGTTCTTCATGTGACGACATATTGCTAGGGTTTGACAAATCGGTCATGATAACTTGATTCTCTTCCCCAGAGGAGTCGCCAATTTGTGTTGACACATTTTACGGATCAACACACGAACGCGCTAGGCCACGCAGCGCGAGGAGGAGCTCCTTGCAGTACCTCCTGCGTTGAGCGGTCAGACCAGTCGCCGTGCAGAACGACGACGATCCGACGAACGCTCGCCCGGGAGGGACCCCGTCGGGGCAAGCGCGCATAGGGTTGCCCTAGACTCGGCAGGCCAGCTAGGGCGTCTTCAAACGCCATGGAGACGAGAGAAAAACAGCATGTCGAGGTTGGAAAAGTAGAGTAAAGATAAAAGGTAAATAGATAAAAGATGTGTTTTTGATAGATTCGATTGGGTTGTCCCTCAATCGGCCGTGACCCTTTATATTTATACGGTGGGACAGACTTACCCCGCAAGAAATCCTGTTTACAGATCTAAATCTATTAAGAACTCTAATACAGTCAGATTCCTCCTAGACCGGTCAGACCGGTCGGTCTCCAGTCGGATCAGCTACATCACCAGACCGGTTGATGCCAATTTTGACTGTCAACAAAAACATTGAATTCGCCCAACACAAAACTTTTAGAGGGGACATTCCTTAACATTTCTCTCCACATGCACTTCTTCTGATTCGGCCTTAATCATACTCAAAATCGGCTCTGAACATTGCTGTACACATTGAATTCAGTCTGAACTTTACTAAACCTGATTCTTGTAGTGCACTTTTCTCCAAAATTTTCCACTGTACATTGAAATCTCCCTAAACAAACGTTTTAGCCCTAACGTTAGGCTACATTTTTCCTTTCATCCACCTCCTCTAATTTTGCCTCTAAGGTAGTCAAAACTGCACTGAAAATGGCTGTTTCAAACCATTCTCAGAATTTCAGCAAATTCATTCCATTTACCAGTTTTTGCAGTCAAATTTAAATGACTTGTTGCCATTTCCCATACAAACAAGTAGTACCACTGTAAAGCTTGAACATCCAAGTTTTCATTTTGGTGCTTGTGATACAAAGTTGCTACATCAAATGTCATTTTACTCACCCTCAAACTCAACTATTTATTACTGTTTTCAGACTTAGCAAATTAGTTAGCCTTTGCTGAATTTCTTATTTTCTTGATCTTGGGAGCTTTCAAACATGACCAAGTCACTATTCCAAACCTTCCAACTTAGCTCCATTACAAAACTCATACATAGCACTACTTTTTCATATTGACCCAATGTTGACTTAGTCAACAAAATTACACATTATGGTCACTTGACGTTTCAATCTCGCATTATCAGAGATGGGTCGTTACACAAACTTGTTGTTCCTATTAAGAGAATAATGATACTCGTATTCTGGGAGAAAAGTTTCAAGAGCAAGGAGGCAGATTACAGTAAGCGCCTCGCAAGACCTCTTCTTGCATCTTGCAGAGGAATTTTTCCTTCTCCCTGAATACGTTGTGACAAAATTAAGTCTCCCCACCAGAGATGTCAGTTCTTGGGTACCCACAACCTGGGAACCCCAAGAGTATGACACAAGTAGATGCAACCCATCTACGGAGAACCTGCCTCATTGGAATATGCAAGGAAATGATTTCCAGCATGGATCCACTGAGAGAAGCAGTGTTGCAGGGTTTGGCAGCAGAGACTTCTCTTGCCACTCGCAAGCACTCTTCTAGCATTGTCGGTACCTCTGGACTAGGGTACCCCCTCTTGCTATATCAAGACTCGCGTAGTTATCTGTAACTACGCCCTAAGGAGCTGAACAAACCGGACCCCTGGGGTCCGCCTCCACCACATCGGACCAACAGTCCCGGACCCGCTTCCCGCTCGTGAACGGGTCCGGGGTCACCACGTGTCCCGGAGAGGGGAGCGCTGAGCCAAAACAGCCGGGGGACCCGGACCTCCCACGAGGTCCCGAACCACCATATACTATCCGGACCCCTCAGCGGGGAGGGAACAGACACCCCACCTAAGGGGGTCCGGAGTCGCCACATGTCCGCAGGCGCAGGCACGCGCGCGGCCACCTAGCTTCCTCGGGAAGACTCGCCCACCTACCACATTCAATGCGGGGGACGTTAAGTGCGCTCTGCCACAGCAGAGCCAGAGGAGACTTTTGCCACGCTGTTCTGCTGATCGCGCGTTACCAAGGCGCACAGTACAGCCGATGGCGCCACCCACGCCACGCGCGTCAGTCTGCTACGACAGCTCGGCAACGGAGTATCATAACGCCTACGCGGTAGACCCAACAGTCTACACCGCAACCTACACTGCCTCAACGGGCGCCTCGCCGATGGGACAAGTGAAGACTCCCTTCGGTCAGAGAGTCTACAGTGCAATGAAGCGTATCCGGGAAGAGATTCTCAACCACTGTAGCACCATTAGTGTCTTTTTTATAGTAAAATATACATCCTTGTTGGGCCCATCTGTCGGGGTCGAACGCCTGTGTACGCGTCCTCCTTGCGCTATAAAAGGGGGGCGCCCGCTAGAGAATGACTCAAGTCTCAAAAGGGGCTTGGAGGCAGAGGATAGACTCATCCATGAATACTAGAGCAATAGAACTCTTAGTGGACGTAGGGTTTTACGCTCCGGCGGCCCGAACCACTCTAAATCCTCGTGTGTTCTTGTGTTCTTGCTTCATGAGTAAATATGAGGAATAGCTTGCACTTTCCCGAGTAACCACCCTTCGGGATTAGGCGGGTGCACTACGCCACCCGGCTGTGGCCCTCCTCCTTGAGCCACGACAAGCATCTTTTGCTGGAAAACACTACACAACTTTCAGGAGGGCGAGAGCAAGTACACCAAATGCAAGCCATGGCTTCAGAAAGATGGTGATTCTGGCAGGGTCTCTCACCCACTTTATATAGCCACATGGGTTTCACTGGAGGATACCTCGTGACACTACAGTCACAGCAATCACGGGTGTAATAGTGTAGATTCTCCACACAGTGAATTCCCATGTGAGTGTATAGTAAATAGATAAACATCTCGGGTTTTATTTTTGAGGATATCACGGGTGCAATCAGTGTGGCATATCCAATCGTATCATTTTTCTGGGATATTACCCGAAAAAGGGATCTTTTCGAATATCGGATCTGATTAAACCTGCAGATATTCTTGGAATAAAATTTGACACCACGAATTAGATCCTTAATTCCAAATTTTAGCTCGGGGGCTACCCACAAGACACGGGATTTTGATTTAAGGCTCGGGGGTTGCGGGATATGTGGCATCAATGATTTATTTTTCAAATTTTTTTGGAAAATAAAAAAAGAAAAAGACTGAAGTGACCCTCAGCCTGATTCTGCGATTCAACCTAAGGCTCGGGGGTTACTCCATATGGAGCGCGAATACTTCGCACACCATATATGATCAAGATTTCGGGGCTTGAGCACCTCACAGGCTCGGAGCAATCGGAAGTATTTGGAAGACTACTCGACGTACCCGAAGGAAGGCCCAAAAGTAACTAGAAGAATGTTCTGACTACTTGAAGTACTCGAAGAAGCCTGACAAAGTACTCGACGTCTGCAGGACTCGGTTATGAAGAGCTCGGAGGCTTGTCAGACCCGGGGCAGCAGGACTGCTCATAGGCTTAGAATGTTCTAGAGTAAGGGATAGCGCATGAATGTACTTTATCTCTTTTGTAACTACCCGAATAGGTGTAGAACTAGCTGCAGTACAAGGAAACTACCCGGCCGGGTTGTAGTAGGACTTTAACAGTACTCGGCTAGGACTTTCCATGTAACCCTGTCCCCCCGGATATATAAGGGCGGGCAGGGACCCCCTCAAAACACATTAACACCTAAGGCAATACAAACAACCACACAAGACGTAGGGTATTACGCATCTCGCAGCCCGAACCTATCTAAATCCTTGTGTTCCTTGCACCATCGAGTTCCAGAGCAGTCGATCCCTACCTACAATTCTACTGCTAAGGGTATCCCTGAGCAGACTTGGCGGTAAACACCAACACCAACCCCCCTCGGAACTTCTGTGTTATTTTCGGCAAAGGGCTCTTGGGAAAATGTTTCTCTAACTGGTCGAAAGTTCCAACCTTGTGTCGGAAGTTCCGATAAACACATAAAACGCCTAGTAATGGCTAATTTTTGGGGCTCGGGAATATATACCCCCCTTAGCCCCTATCTCTTGTGCTGCTGACTCTACGAACTCAAACACTCCTCAAGCTTCCAAAACTTCTCCCCATTCCCTTCAAGAGCTAATCCTTGAGTTAATCCAAGCTAGGGCTTGGGTGTGAGCAAGATTTGAGTGTGAGCTTGAGCCATTCACTTGTGTGAGCAGCTAAGTTCTTTTCAAGGTCACTAGAAGCATCTCCAACGTTCGATTCACGTTTGTTACTCTTGGAGCTTACTCCTATATGGTTCGGTGTTGTCCGTGGAGCACCCTCTCATGTGTGAGCGCCCCAGAAAGTTTGTATCACCCCGTCCTTTGTGGACATCACTAGTAAGAGACTCAATCTTCCTAAGTGATTGATTGTGTGAGGTAAAGGGTTAGAGGGCAACCCTGCTCTTTGTGAGCACCTCAACGGAGACATAGCTTCTTTTGTGGAAGTCAACTTCGGGAACAAATCGTGTGTCTCATGTTCTTCGTGTTCATATCTTGCTCTAGTTGACATATTGCTTATTTTGTCCCGATCAACATTTGTGCATTGTTTCTTTGTGTGAGATCACACTTAGGTTGCTTTAGGATATACTTGTGAACATTGATTCGAACACTTATCCCAGGTTCTCCTAAAAACTTGTATTTCGTTCAAATTCATATTTGGTCGGAACTTCCTTCACAGGGTTGGAAGTTCCGATAGACTAATCCGTTGCGAATAATTTTTTAGTTTTTCAGGTTCGCCTATTCACCTCCCTCTAGACATCACCAAGATCCTTTCAATTATCGATAAAGAGACTCAATTTCCTTTCGGAAATTAATATGCATAGTTGCATTGGAACGAACAACGTTACCCATTGGATATTGCTGTCTTATGCATTGTTACTGTTGGTTGAACACTTCGAAACTTGATTAAATATTACATAAAAAGATAAAATTGTTTAAATAATTTCACACTCTGATTCTTTTCTCTCTTGCTACAGTCTAGGGCAGCCAAACCATGGTCGAAATTCTCTCGACTCTGATACCTCATTTATTTCTAGCGCCTTTATATATCGGCACTGGATATGAAGGAGGTTGGGACAGGGAAGGGCCAGAATCATATAGTTCTACTAAATAGCTTAGTTACGCAGTAATTTAGAGAGTCTGCTGGAGTTGCTTTTATACTGCCCAACGATCGTGTCAAATGGAGGAGCTCGCAGCCATCTTTGCTGGCGTAGTGCATGATGATCACAAGACCATCTAATTTGTTATCGTCGGCATGGGAGGATCTAGGGGTGCTTGGGAGCTCCAGCTGCCCCTACCCCTAGATCCCATGGAGTCCCCAAAGCTCCCTTCATAATTTTTAACTACGAATGAAGGAGAGGAAGATGAAAGGAGGAAGAAAAAGAAAATGAGAGAATGGAGGAAGAAGAAGAGGAAAATAAACTCCTTGTAATTTTACATTTTAGATTTGCCACGATCGCGTATTTGATTTCGCTCTATACAAACCTCGATGTATGATGCATATGTGTTTCATCCATTTTGGAACTGCTGTGTTTAGTTTATTTGGCCAAAAAATTTTGAAACAGAACTTGCTATTTCAGACTACAAAATAAAGTCTATTTATAAATTTTTTTGCACGGATGAGTTGTAAATCGCGAGAGGAATCTGAGAGGAATCTAATGAGCCTATTTAATCCATGATTAATACATAATTAGCGAATGATAACTGTAGCATCACTGTTGCAAATCATGAATTAAGTATGCTCATTAGATTCGTTTCGTGATTCACAACCCATACGTGCAAAAAAAATTATAAATAAACATCATTTAGCACTTCATGCATGTATCCAAACATGTGATGTGATGTTTTTTTGCCAAATTTTTTTGGAATCTGAACACAGCCTAAGACATTCCATTCTTGAAAGAACGAACTCGGCCACAAAGTTCTTGGTCAGGTTCGCACTATTTCCTCCAATTGTCTTATCGTGCTGCTGCCTCCGGAGTACGGATGGAAATGGTAAGGAAATAGAAAAATGAATATCCGAGATATCCAAATCTATTTCCATACGTATCCTATCCATTTCCATTTAGGGGTGGAAACTGGAAGTAAATACGGATATCCGAATTTGTTTCGCGTATCCAATCCCTCAGCCCCCATCCCGCTCGGACACGTCGGCCTCCCCACGCGTCACGATCCACTCCGTCCGCTGGCGCCGTACCCGATCCGACGGCCAGGGCCGACGAGGGTTTTGCCCCGGGGGTACAAATTGCGCCCCTCCCCCGCCGCGACGCCCCCGCGCTCTCTTCTCTCTCCTCGCGACGCCGCCGTTGGGAGCCCTGCCCTGACCCCGGGAGAGCCCCAACCCTTATCAAACCCTAAACCAGAAAACCTACCCCCCAAAAAAATCCGCAAAAAATCCCAGAAAAAATCACCACCACCCGATCGGAGATGGCGGCGCAGGGGCAGCAGGCGGCGGCAGCGGCGGCTGGATCCGCGTCCGAGTCCGGCGGCGGCTCCCCGGCGGCTCCGGCCGTGGCGGCGGCTGCCGGGGCGGCGTTCCCCGCGACCTCGCTGTACGTGGGCGACCTGCACGAGAGCGTGCAGGACGCGCAGCTGTTCGACGTCTTCAGCCAGGTCGGCGGTGTCGTCTCCGTCCGCGTCTGCAGGGACATAAACTCCCGCAAGTCGCTCGGGTACGCCTACGTCAACTACAACAACCCGGCCGACGGTGAGCCCCCGGACTCCTCTCCAGTGCCCCCGATCTGTCAATTAGGGTTCCGGCGCCGGTGGTTGCGATCGGCTCCGGGCTAGGGTTTGTAAAAGCCGGCAGATTTAGCGGTGGTTAGGGTTTAGCCGCCAAATCCCTGATCGGTTGACTCGATGTGGTTGTATAGAGTTTCCAGCGCTATTGCCCCGCAATCATGGTGTGTCCTGTGTCACCCGTATCTGAGGTGTAGGATGTTGCTTCTTTTGATGTGTTGCTGTGTTTACAACGTGTTTTGTCGGTGGGGATATTTGTTTTGTTGATTTATTTAATTAAAAAAACTTTCCTCGTACTGAAGAATTACTTATAAATTGTGGATTGAAGGGAGGTGTATGTTTGCTGATTCCTTCTTTGGGCAAGTTATGTTCTTCTGGTTAATGTATACCTGTTACTTCATGTTGTTTTTTGCCTTCGTAGGAGCCAGAAAAATGTTCTCTTGTATTGCTTATCTACTAATATTTATTGGTGTTCCTTCTTTCAATATGCTAGGATTCTTTATAAGTAGGTGCAATGCCTGTGCATTTTTGTACGGCGACACTTTGTAACTTACCTTGGAGTATGTTATGTAGCTGCCAGAACTTTTCTCTTGGTTACTGGCAACAGAGCTTTAGGATCGCTGCTTCTTGTTATGTGTTGGCTGGGATTGCAGCATGTTTATCTCTGTGGATTTTTAGTTTCTTGATATTGTTGGTTTAAAATTTTTCCTCAAAATAAGGAGCTTGGCTGCCCCACAAAAGTGACATCACCTGGCATTGTAGATCTTGTGAGATAGCTTGAAGCCTTCCTATGTTTCTAGGGAGATGTTTTTCATTCATTTGCAAGTGCTTAGCTTTTCTGTTCATGTGAATTTAGGGACTGTTTAGGAGAGCTTTTATCGGCTTCGGCTTCACCTGTTCAACGCAAATTGAGGCATTATAGCGTGAAGCTGTTTTGTAAGCTAGGGTAAAAATGAACTAGAATCTGGGTGGAGCCACTTTTTTGGCTTCACTGGTGAAACCGCTTTGGGGGGCCCTCCCAAACGGCCCTTTAGTGGGAATTGTTTCTTTCCTCTCAAATTTGTGCGGTTTAATGTGTTGTTATA
This sequence comes from Panicum virgatum, assembly GCF_016808335.1. Lineage (NCBI taxonomy): Eukaryota > Viridiplantae > Streptophyta > Magnoliopsida > Poales > Poaceae > Panicum > Panicum virgatum. Next base: position 30,726,480 of record NC_053146.1, on the reverse strand, counting down.
TCAAGGGAGGGGTTGTACCTGATTGTTGGCTAAAAATCTTTTGCTAAGCTGGTTCTGGTGGTATCTGTCACTAAGCAGTTTCTTTTATTCTTATTACAAAGGATGCTGCTGCTACTTCGTTCTGTATGTTGCTGATTTTCTTGCAAGATGTGCCAGCATGATGTTTGTGTGTTTGTACTGCATCCATGGGTTACCAATTTTTTTTATTACCCCAGTGTATTTTTAAAACTAATTAATAGCATGCAATCCATGCTGTGTGTGTGTGGCTGTACTGTAGAGGTCTAGTATAAAAATGAAGTAAATATTGCAGTTGCCCTTGGGACCTTATTTGTGATTGCATTCTTTTCTGACTCCAGCTTATTTGCATATTGTACTTCATTGTGAAACAACCTTATCTTCTTTGTGATCTTTTACTGATTAGAGATTTATTGCAGCTGCACGGGCCCTTGAACTGCTTAACTTCACTCCTATCAATGGAAAGCCTATCAGGATCATGTATTCTAACCGTGACCCCAGCTCGCGCAAAAGTGGCACAGGAAATATATTTATTAAGGTGAGATCCAAATTTCTATGCTTCTTTTTAGTGCACTTATCTGAGGGTTCTTGCTGGGTTTTATCTTTTGCCGCCCCAATGAACTGGGATTAAAAGGGCTTTGTTGTTGATGTTGTGCTTAATTTCTATATGCTATAACTTTCCACTTATGAAGGCTGACCCTCTGTACTATTTTGCAGAATCTTGATAAATCAATAGACAACAAAGCTTTGTATGACACGTTCTGTGCATTTGGGAACATCCTTTCATGTAAAATTGCTACAGACCCCTCGGGAGAATCAAGGGGCTATGGCTTTGTTCAGTTTGAGAGGGATGAATCTGCTCAGTCTGCTATTGATAAGCTTAATGGAATGCTTATCAATGACAAGAAAGTGTATGTTGGACCTTTTGTTCGCAAGCAGGACCGTGAAAATGTCTCCAGCAATGTCAAGTTCAGCAATGTTTATGTGAAGAATCTGTCTGAGACTGTAACTGATGATGAGTTGAAGGAGATGTTTGGAAAATATGGAACCATAACTAGTGCTGTTGTTATGAGGGACACTGATGGAAAATCCAGGTGTTTTGGATTTGTCAATTTTGAAAATGCTGATGATGCTGCTCAGGCTGTTCAAGAGTTGAATGGCAAAGTATTCAATGAAAAGGAATTGTATGTTGGAAGAGCACAGAAGAAGTCAGAAAGAGAGATGGAGTTGAAGGAGAAATTTGAAAAGAATATTCAAGAAGTAACTGAGAAGTTCCAAAACACTAACTTGTATCTGAAAAACTTAGAGGACAATGTTGATGATGAGAAGTTGCGTGAACTCTTTGCTGACTATGGCTCTATTACTTCCTGCAAGGTCAGTTCACTGTTCACTGGCTAATTCGTTCATAATATGCTTCCTAGTTTTGGTTGCTGACAGGAACTATATTGTAGGTTATGCGGGATTCAAATGGTGTCAGCAGAGGGTCTGGATTTGTTGCTTTCAAATCCGCGGATGATGCTGCCCGCGCTGTAAGCTTCGTTTGGTCCATGTATTTTGGAATTCTGATTTGATTTGACAAATTGATAAAATAATGTCTTCTTGGCTCCCTTGTAGCTCACTGAAATGAATGGTAAAATGGTTGGAAGCAAGCCCCTTTATGTAGCTCTTGCGCAGCGGAAAGAAGACAGGAAGGCAAAGCTACAGGTAAATATGTATTGGGACATAAGTTTACTGAATGACAATGTTTTATATTAGTTATGCTTTTGCATGCTTTTTTGTAATGCAGAATCTCTTGTTTTTTCATCACAATGTCGTCAATAAGTCTGGTGGATGTTTTTAAGCTATGCATCTCCACTCCACATATGTTGTATTTCACATGTTAATGTAATGTGCATTCTTATTGGATTCCTTGGCCCAAAAAAATTGCAGTATATTTTATTTTAGAAGTGTCAAGCTTTCTATACTTTGACCAACATATATAATCAAATTTTAAGTATGTTTGGCAGGCTGTACAGAATTTATACAGCTAGATTCATATTTACCATCACGAAATGTTATTATAGCTAAAATGATATCAATAAATCAATGGTCGAAGTCTAGCTTTAGTCCTAATCAAAATAGAATACATCTTTTGTTCTTGAGCAGAGGGAGAACTCTATATGCATTACACTTTGTAATGGTTACTGACGAGTGCTTCTGGTTGTTCAACATATTTGGCTTTTGATAGTTCATAGATATATGTAAATGGCATTTTGGGTGGGCAAGTTGACTAGTTTTATGTGAGCTGGAAAGTATGACTCATGAGCTGTATGGCATCAGAATCACTAACTTTCAAATCTGTGCACTTCTACAGTGTCACTGCATAATTATTCCTACTTGTTTTGTTAATTGGCAAAATTGCTTTACTAGAATGATTTTTTGTGTGTGTTCAGTTCATTTGTGTTCATGTAATGTACTTTTCATCCTCATATTTGTTCTGGTGTAATCTGCTTTGGAATCTGGTATTAATTTTACTTGTACTTTGCAGGCACAATTTTCACAAATGCGTCCTGTTGCAATGGGACCTTCCGTTGGTCCTCGCATGCCCATGTTTCCACCTGGTGTTCCTGGAGTTGGTCAACAGCTGTTTTATGGTCAGCCACCTCCAGCCTTCATCAACCCTCAGGTATTACATTCTTTGCTTTTATTATGTGTATGCAGCTTGGTGTGTTGGATAATTGATATCCTTTGTTGACATGAATCTTACTGTGTACACTTACCACTATATTTAGTGAAAAAGATAACCTAAACCCTACTGCCCCGCTTTCTATCTTTCTATGAAAGAGTGAGGGGGCACAATTGAAGAAAAAAGCACAGGGTGTATTGATCAAATTATTGGACCCGTGCTGTGATATCATATTTGGTCTGAACTTCTGATTATGCTCTGTGCCACTCTTCTGTAAGCTTTACTGGTTTGCTTGCGCCCAAAGCTGTGTTGCTTGATTTATTATACAAAAATCGTAAGTCTGTAACCCTAGTATTGATATGGTATTGAACTGCAACCTCGATGCACTTGATAGTGATCTCTATTTAGTTTCCTGATTTCTTTGTGAAAATGGTTCGACACAAATGGAACTCTGTTCAATATGAAATCATTCATTGTGAATAATTCTTTACTGATTGTTCATATCCTCTTGGTTTGTGTTATGGACATGAACACCTGGTTTTTGGCCTTCGAATTTGTGGATCTGACAAGTATTGTGTTGTTTGTTAGGCTGGATTTGCCTTCCAGCAACCTTTGATGCCTGGGATGAGGCCTGGGGGTCCAATGCCAAACTTTATGATGCCAATGGTTCAGCAAGGGCAGCAACCACAGCGTCCTGCTGGTAGGCGTGCTGGTGCTGGTGCTGGTGGAATGCAGCAACCCATGCCAATGGGGGGTCAGCAACAGGTATCCTGTATTAGTAAAGACATTATTCATTTTTATTTTGATTTTAGTGCCCTGTGTTGGTTTTCAGCTTTTGGTGGAACTGACCTGAATTTTCTGTATGATGCAGATGTTCCCTAGAGGTGGGCGTGGGTACCGCTATCCCACTGGACGTGGAATGCCTGATCCTGGCATGCATGGTATTGGGGCTGTGATGCCATCTCCATATGAGATGGGTGGGATGCCAATTAGAGATGCTGGCGTGTCACAACCTGTTCCAATTGGGGCACTAGCCACTGCGCTTGCCAACGCCCCACCGGATCAGCAGAGGCTGGTATGATATTGAGCCTGTGATTTGTTGGCTTGTCTTTTTCTTTTCTTAATTAAGGATTTATTTACCTTGTAATGTGTTGCAGATGCTTGGTGAGAACCTGTATCCTCTAGTTGATCAGCTGGAGCATGAGCAGGCTGCCAAGGTGACTGGCATGCTTTTGGAGATGGACCAGACGGAGGTCCTGCACCTGCTGGAGTCACCAGATGCGCTCAAGGCCAAGGTTGCTGAAGCCATGGAGGTCCTCCGCTCCGCCCAGCATCTCCAGCCGACCAATGCTTCCCCCGAGCAGCAGCTGGCTAATCTGTCCCTGAATGACGGCGTCGTCTCCAGCTGAATGTGTCCGATGACTTGATAGATTGGAGGCTGCTGGCAATTTTTGCTTGATACCTATCCTATCTAGAGTGCAATGACTTGGTTTGCTTGGTTTATTGGAGTTTTAGCTTGCTCTATAATTAGCTGAACTAGGGTTGGTCTAGATTTGTCATGGATTGGTTGTTTTGGTTGTATGGATATGTTGTTTCATCGAAGATGTCGGGTTATCACCAAATTTATTACTGTTCTTTATTCGGCGTCGTTGTTCGTTATTGATTTGATTGGATGAGGGTGTAGTTAGAGGTGCAAATTAGCCATCTTAGATGTATCTTCAATGCTCTCTAGTCTAAAATTTTATATTACTTTTTTTAGGGTTGGAGGTGCATTTAAGTGTTATCTATTAACGTCTTAGGTGCACGGAGGCACGGAGGTTAAGCGATCGCAAAGTAGTGCATTTGTGAGACTGGTGCCCTCCGCTCATGCTTTTGCAACACTTTCACGGAAAGGAACCTAGATGCAAGGAAATGTGGTCGCCCTAACTGCACGGTTCACAGCAAGCTCAAGTTGGCCCAGGCTTTGATTGGGCAATTTCTCATGCTGGGTTTAGAAGTGGCCCGGCTCCAGGTTGTATCTTGGGCTAACGAACCCATCCCAATTGACTAGGCAAGATATATGCGTTTTTTTATTTTTCAAAATCGTTTTTTATAGAAATATATTTTCGGTTTCACAATTTACAAGTTTATACCCCTACCGCCCGACAGGGGGCAGCAGGCTCCCCCCAATATAAAAGCCGAGGTCCCCCATCTGCATTTGTAGCAAACAACATCCATAGAGGGAAAAAGGAGAGACATGGGGTGAGGGAGGGAGTTGCAACAGCGAAGTCCTGCCGGATTTTGGATCCGAATCGCATGTAACTAATATTTCTCAATTTTCATTCTAAATTTTTTGTATTTTTAATTCTATAATTAGTGTTTTTTATAATTGTAACCGCTTAGGGTTCGGATTAGTAGTTATAATAGAAGCCGTACCATGGTTTTAGAAATAGGTTTAATTAAAGTTGATGCTTGAGGTGGTGCAACATGATTTGACGAATCTCCGGTCATCTGTTCTTGCGGAGGCCAAGAACTATCACCCGAAGATTTTTTCCACCTCCTTCGTCTAGTTTGCGGTATAACTCCACCGAAGATACATACCAATTTACGGAAATTTGGTATCGATTTGTTAATCAACTCCATGTCCTCGGGGTAATTCTATATTTTAATTCTATCCAAAACATAAATTATATTTTAATTTATAATTCATTTAGAAACAAGGCTGTAATAAACTGAAATTTTAATACTGAACTGAAATTTTAATACTATATCATTAATTAAATTAAATTGCTTTACAATATTAATGGATTCATACGTAACTTACCTACAGATTACAAGTGCGGAATCCGGCAGGGCTTCACTGTTGCAACTCCCTCCCTCACCACACGTCTCTCCTTTTTCCCTCTATGGATATTGTTTGCTGCAAATGCAGGTGTGGGGGGACCTCGGCTTTTATATTGGGGGAGTCTGCCGCCCCCCTGCCGGGCGGTAGGGGCCTGGGGGTCGGCAGGGGGCCGGCCGCCCCTAGGCCCCTGCCGCCTCCCTGCCGGGCGGTAGGAGTATAAACCTGTAGATTGTGAAACTAAAAATATATTTCTGTAAAAAACGATTTTGAAAAATATAAAAATAAAAAACGCCAAGATATATCCGATTACATTCGGGGCGAGGGAGGCGCCCGTGCAACCCTGCCACGTCGGCTGCAAATCTGGGACCCTGCGATGCCGATCGGTTGCCTGGGAGACGCTGGCGAAGCTAATCGGCGAGATGTTTGCCCTTTCCACAGAAGTTAGACCACTGACTGCTTGTGATGCGCTGCCAGTAACCTCACCACGTGGCTTGCATGTGGGTGTGTTGGCGCTTCTGTATCACTTCCGTACCCGGTTTTCCTGGTCGTTGATAAGTTCTGATTCTGCATTCAGGTCCTTTGGTTTTCCTTCAAAGGTAAGTTTTGTTAGGGCGCGTTCAGTCCTCAAAATTTTCCCTATGCTACAGTAACTTCGAACGTTTGACTACTAATTAAAAATATTAAATATGGATAACTGATAAAATTCATTCCATAACCCTCGGGCAAAATCGTAAGATGAATCTAATGAACCTAATTATACAATGATTAGACAATGTCGTACTACAGTAAACAACCATTAATGATGGGTTAATAAGCTCAATAAATTTATCTCATGATTTCCCATCCATCTGTGTAATTAGTTTTATAATTAATCTATATTTAATATTGCTAATTAGTATTGTAAAAAAAGGTAAAAAAATTTTACCCGCCCAAAAATTTTTGGTTGCTTCCTGTCTTCCGTCCTTTCATCTCTGAGGTTTGATGCCTGCTTTGCTCTTGTTTTCATTGCTGCGCTGTTTACGTGCCGCTGGTTCTGCTTGCAATCCCTGCTGCTCACCCCCTTTGTTTATTGGTTCTTTTTGTCTTCTCCTTTGTACGCCTCTATTTGCCTTTTCGTTTTGCGGTATGCTGCTTGTTGGTCCTTGTTAGATCCAAGCAAATATAATGTAAATTTTTAATTTTTATAATATAAATTTTGTATGATTGGATTTGTAATCAAATATATTTTACAATAATTATAAGTTTATAATCATAAGTGATATAATATATGATAAATAAATGATCAAAGTGTTGTTTAGAAAATTGTACCATGGTTCACCATAACTTATAAATGTGGAAGGAGGAAGTAGGATTCTTATTAGGCCTAAAGTTTTCTCTATTATTTTATTTCCTAGATTGGAATTGGATCTGGTTTACTTGCACCGGGATATTATTCTGCAGTTGCGGTTTTTCATATTTGTTGTTCCCGCGTGCTTCTGCTTTTGCTTAGACCACCTAAAGCTGATGAGGGTATATGTATTTTATTTTTTACCGTTTCCTAATTTGTTTGCTCCATGGTCAGACGCTTCATAGGGTCGATGGATTCCTGTTAGCTGTTCGTCTGGACATTTATCATCCAAATGGATCTTCCGATCTTCCACAATACGTAACCTGTACTTCTTCACAAGAAGCTTATCCTAAAGAAACTCGCATTTACTATATATATTGCTAGCAGTTCCAAAATATTTCTATTAGAACAATCCTTTTAAGTATTGTCAACTCGCGCGTATGGGCGCGCGCTAATCACTAGTATGTCACATCTTTATTTAATTGAAGAAAGCAAATGATTGTCACACCGTGCATCTTTATTTAATTGAAGGATGCAAAATTGAAAGGATTAATTAGATTCATGTCATTACAAATTTGTAAGTTCACTGATCTACCACTATAATTCATTTATTCTGAAATTTGTCACCATTGTAATTTTTCGTCTACCTAATCCATGTTATTTTTTACGCTTTTTAGATGCCTAGGCCCACTATCAAATCACTGTATGCATAAGCATCTTACGTATGGATCAAAGCTTCTCTCTTCCTCCATTCGCTGACATGTGAACCCCACATATCAGTTTTTGCTTCAACCTTAGGCAATCCTTTCTTCCCACCTCCCTCCAGCGCCCCCCACCAACGCGAAGCTCCCCGTTCCCGACGCGAGCAGATTGGGTTTCCTTCTCCTCACCGCACCATCCCTCTGACGCTCGACGCCGACTCCACCACCACAAAGCAGCGCGGCAGCACCTCGGGCACGGCAGCGCCAACCTCTGGACGCATGATGCCGCCATAGCCACAGAGATCGGGCGCCACGCAGCGGTAGCCCCATGCGACCAGGTGCTGCATCTGGTAGCGCCACGAGTACCAGAGCTCCGGGAAGCCATGCAGGAACACCACTGCCGCCCGCGGGCTCCCCTCGCCGCCAGACTCCGCCACGTGCATTGCGATGCCGTTCGCCTCCACCATCCGGTGCCTAATCTCGATGCCTCGTCCATGCTAGCAATAACAAGCAGATCGCTCACTCACTTGCTTCTCAAGATCTTGCTTTGCAGATCTACCCGCCGAGCTGCTGTCGGCTGCCTCTAGCTGCTATTTATGGTGGAGCCTGGTGTCCTTGCTTTTGCTTGGGAAGGGGAGGAAGGAACCAAGAGAGTGTGGACGTGCGGAGGGGGGCGGCCGGGCGAGCCCCCGACACCTCGGGACTGGCTGCAACGCCACAATGGCGAAGGACTCGGAGCTCTCGAACCCAGAGGTCGTGGCTGCGGTCGAGGACGCGGCGGATTCGTCTCATAGCAGGAGCGTGGATGTGGAGAGCAGTGTGGAGCGCTGAGTGTTAGCCCCCGAGATGGCCCTCTGCTGCAGCGGCCGCCTTGGCGTCGGCAGCCAAGTCGAGACCGGTGGCTGCATGGTGGAGGATGGCTGGAGGTTGAAGGAGGAGCTGCACGTGGGCTCCATATGTCAGCGAGTGGAGGTAGGGAGAAGCAACATGGGTACTTTGGTCCATACGGAAGATGCATAGTGGTCTGACAGTGGACCTAGATATCGAAAAGACGTAGAAAATGGCATGGATCAGGTAAACAAAGAATTATAATGGCAAGTTTCAGAATAGATGAATTGTAGTGGCAGATCAGAAAACTTGAAAAATTGCAATGGCATGGATCCAATTAACTCAAATTGAAAAGCATAGGATTGTCGAGAATTGCGGACTGCCACACCACACATCTTTATTTAATCAATAATGCTAAGATACAAACGTCCGAAGCATCGGACACTCCATCTCGGGGTCCTCCTCTAATCACTCTCATCCACACATTTAGCTATGAGTTAATTTTCTGAATGTTATTGAAATTTTAGCCAATTTCTTCAATGCCATCAAAATTTAGACCATTCCTTCATTACTACTAAAATTTTACTCCAATCTTTTAGTGCCATTTCCGTTAGATTTGGAGCAAAAACTGTGAAAATACCGTTAAACTAGATCCCCATATATTTTTGTTCTGTTTTTACCCCCCCCCACCCCCAAGAAACTTATCTTCAACCCCACGCCACATCTATCGAAGGGTTTCCTATCCTCTCCTCTCCTGTTCGGTCTCCTCTCCTCTCTTCTAGCCCGGCAGATCCAGGGCAGCGCAAGCAGGGCGCCGCTCGGCGCGCACCTCTCCTCCCCGACGTGCGAGCAAGGTGCATGGGAGGGGCGCCGCTCGGAGCACGTCCCCTCCCCGACGCCCGAGCACGGGCGCCGAGCAGGAGCGCCGCTCGGAGCAGCCCCCATCCCCGATACGCAAGCAGGGCTATGGGCGCATGGGAGGATGGCCGCTCGGAGCCCACCCCCCTCCGTTGCTGTCGAATCCTTGCAATTGAACCAATAGGGAAGCAATATCCAAGAGAAGAGAGTTAAATTTTTGTAGATGACAGAGATCCAACGGGGGATCATGAAGGAAGAGACGGAGAAGAGAGACTACATGTTGCGGCTCTTGCAGCTCTGGGGCTCGTTTACTCAGTGTGGGTCCTATTTTTTCCTAGCATCACTAGCACACCGTGGAGGATTTAAATATTTCATCTCACATCTTATAGGGGTAGTATCATTTTTTTACCCTCATTTAACCGTCATTCTAAAAGCATACTCTCGGAATGACATTGAGGGGATCGGAGTAAAATTTCAATGGCAATGAAAGGATGATTTAAATTTTGATGGCATTGAACAGATTGGCTAAAATTTTAATGTTATTCAAGGAATTGACTCTTTAGCTATCTCACCATCTTACCATGCTCCACTTGGGCCTACCCTCATTCACTCTCATCCACATATTTAACTCCCATTATCCCACCACACAACTCATCTTTATTTTTTGTTCCTCATTCTATTTGCACCTCTCTCAATACGCATCCCCTAGCCCCTACTGTGCGAGCTGACCGGCCGAACGTCGGTCCCTCCCTCGCGCATGCTAGCTAGGATGGGCGCCAGGCTATGCACCAGATTACCAGAGCTTCGCATGCAGGATCGCCATGGCGGGCAGCTCCTCTTGTCCTTGTGGATCTCTTGCACGGAGGCGCATGGGGCATGAGGTTGTGGCGACAACAGGCTAGCGAGGCGTATGGGGGCACGCATCACTTGGCGGCGAGCTCCCCGGCTCATCATCCTCGTCCTCCTCCCACCACCCTTTGCAGTGCTTCTCTTTTTTTTGCTAGGTTTTTCTGCATATTGCACGCGTATGTTTTCAGTGTTTCAGATGTTTTAGAAGAATGTTGCAAGTCAAAACCCTAGCCTCAGTTTTTGGGTTTATTGCACCGATGCCTTCACTCTGCTCCTCGTCGGTTCATCCGGTGCACTCTGCTAACTGAGTCTTCTCTGAGCCCATTGCACCGGTGAGTGTAATTTGCCTCACGCTGGTTTAACCGATGAGTGCAAATTACCTCTGTCTTGGTCCTTTCGACCTGATTTCTTCGGGGTTTTGTATCTTTTCATCCCTTGGACCTATAAGCCTGATAATGATCATCTTAACACATATATTAGTCCAAGTGTTGTGTGTGTTATCAATCGCCAAAACATTATATTGAAATATGGCATGAGAGGCCATTTTCGCTACAATCTCCCCCTTTTTGGTGATTGATGACAACACAACCAAAGCAAGCAAGATGAATTGCGAGAATAAGAAATTGGTACCAAATTGAAAATTTAGAAACTACTTAGCTTGCTCGGATGACATTTCAATGCTCATTTTAAAAGCCATCGGCATTTGATTAGTCCATAGGACGAAATGCTTCCAGCTTGATAGCAATTGTGAAACAATGGCTTGTGGCCAATGTAAGACAATTGTGTGGTTTGAACCATATGAGCAATGAAAATTTTTGTACCTTAGTCCATGGGATCATCAAATTGCACTTCTCCCCATATTGACTAAGTACCTCTCCCTATCACCATGCATCCTTTTGCATTGCATTTTCCATTCCTCCCCCTTGCTAATGGCATCATTTACTCCAACTATTTGCTTGCTTTTAGAGTACATTTCTCCCCCTTTGTCATCAAACACCTAAAAGCTTCATAACCACTAACAGCAAGGCGCATTAGTAGCAAAAGGAATTTACTAGTGATAGAGTATTATACCCACTAAATTTGGCATATATCCCTTTGTTTGAACAAGCTCCCCTTTTTCAAAGCTTGTGGCACTTCTCATCTTAAAATTGTGATGCCAATTGTGACTTGTAGGGATAGTGTTCAAAAGAAATTTGAACTCATGGAGATAGCTCTAGGTGACTACAACAAATAGCACTTGTAAAGCATATTAGTCACACAAACGTAAGTTATAGAGTTAGCTCCCCCTAAATGTGTGCAATAGTGTTTGAATTACTTTAAACAAATGTATGCACTTGTAATTCACATAATGGGGATTTAACTTCATAACTTACTAATCAAGGCATCATAAGCAAGCAATTGATATCAAAAGCATTTTTACCACAAATATGAGAGATATCAAATTGCAAGATATGCTATGAAAGATAAAAATAGTAAAGATAAGATCATGCAATCCTAGAGAGGCATTGAGCTACAATGATGCATGAAGGATATCAAATGAATTGAGATCATCCTTTTACCTTGCTCATTACCTCATATGTAGGTGAGGGGAATTTGGGTCACTAATCTTTAATCCATAACTTGGCTTTAATTCAACTTTGTATGATGCATCCCTACTCATGCATCCCAAACCTTGCCAAGCCTCCAAATTCCCCGTAGTGCTTGTTTGGCGCCTAAGTTTTAGGGATCCAAACCTTTTGAGAGCTATCCATGGTATGAATAATATCCTTGGGCACTGAAATATGCCGGTTCCTTCCATATGTTCTCCACCCCATGACATGAGCTACCACCTTGCCATTCTTCTTCTTTTCAAGTATGTAGTGGTTGCTCTTTTGCTTGTTCTTGTGGGTGGGCTTGGTGTACATGTATGACGCCTTCAAGTTTGGAGATGTGTTTTTCTTGATCTCCTTAGCCTTCTTGTGTCCCTTCTTGCTCTTGTTCAAGTTCTTGGGCTTACCGTTTTCTTTGCCCTTTGCTTCGCCCTCTTTCTCCTTGCATTGGTAGGACTTGTGGCCTTCTTTGCAACACTTGAACCAAGTCACGGTTTCTCCCTTCTCAAGCTTCTTCACGCCCGTGAGGGGGTTATCTTGAGAAGGTTGGGCTTGCTCTTGAGTGTACTTTCCTTTGAGCCATCTCAAGTCCGCCATTAGCCTTTCTACCTCTTGTTTGAGCTTATTATTTTCCTTAGCAATGAGATCATCACATGTTTCTACAATCACATTCTCATTGCAAGGGGTTAGATCACAAGAGGTAGACGCATCTACCTTGACAATGGGAATAGCACAAGGAATATTGCAAGGAAATGATTTATCCGATGATGATTCACTTTTAGATTCAAAGATCTCATATTTTATTTTAAGTTCTTTATGCTAACTGAGTCTTCTCTGAGCTCATTGCACCAGTGAGTGTAATTTGCCTCACGCCGGTTTAACCGGTGAGTGCAAATTACCTCTGTCTTGGTCCTTTCGACCTGATTTCTTTGGGGTTTTGTATCTTTTCATCCCTTGGACCTATAAGCCTGATAATGATCATCTTAACACATATATTAGTCCAAGTGTTGTGTGTGTCATCAATCGCTAAAACATTATATTGAAATATGGCATGAGAGGCCATTTTCGCTACACATAGTTGTACGGTGGATGATTCGGGTGAAACCCGACGGACTATCGGGTTTGTTCCAACTTAAGAGTGATAGCGAGATTATCTTTGTAAAAAAAGTGACCTGGCACTCTTAAGCCGGGATAAATTAGGTAGTTCTACCACACCAACCCCATCATCAACATCGATACCATCATCATCTCCGCCACCATCATAATAAGCATAAAACATTCTATGAAACTCCTCATCTTGTATGATTTGATCCATTGAATTATTTTTTGGAGGGGAAGCATCCATCTCGCCATGTTTCTTTTGGATCGTGTACTCCTTAACAAAATCACTCAGTACCACATGCGATCTGATTGTAGTTGGGTCGATGAATCTCAAATTACTCCATGCTTGGCATGGGTAATATATAAACCGTATCTTCTCCTTTCTTGCGTGGCTCTCCGCAACTTTAATGAATTTATCAACCTCTCCACGAAATATGCATTCATCTTGTTTGTATTGTATATCCATGCCCTATCCATCTGTGAACATCAACAAATAAGTTAAATGGATTAAAATAATCTAAATATTTATGTAAATATATGTATAGGTGTTGGAAAAAGTCAATTTAACTAGTACTAAATAAAAAAATCAAAACCTAACCTATTATTATTATACCACTAAATCTTAGGGATCTATCATGCATGTGTGAAGATAAATAAGAATAAATCACATTTTTCCTTGAAAGAAATAGAGTCCTAAGTTCACATAAACATATATCCAATTCCTTTCCTTATTCAATGATTACATGTTCAATCACTATCTTTTAACTTGGTAATCCGAGCCATCGGACTGAAGCCACTTTGGATCGAGCGGAGGCGTCGATGTGCCATTTTGCCCTTCGACATGTAATGGTTGTAGTTATTGAAAAAAAACTTGTGACATTTGTACATATCAACCTCAAGCACATACGGATTCAAGTATTCTTCTCTCTGCTCTTAATGACCGAAAGGAAGTACCACAATTTTTTCCAGATATTTCTGAGCACAGAAACTATATATTACAATAAAGACATACTTAATATGGATTAAATCAAATATATAGCTAAACAGATCCAAAAATTGCCAAACTTGCGCATTTGTAAGCATTCAATAACATGAACTCAGGCATTTTGTGTAGTTTTTCAAGATCTACGACTTTTGTTTTAGGCATTTTATTATTTGAGCTTTAGTTTTGAACTATTTTGTAATTACCATTTTGCATTAAAACGCCTCAAGATTTACACATTTTTTAATTGAATTTGGCTGAAACCACTATGAGGCACATATCACTAATGGGACCACAATCAACCCACAATTATTTTTGTAGCTTGTTTGTATCATGATTTGGGTTTGAATAAATGATTTGCTCCCTCACATGAGTTATTCAATGAATTCGAATTTGATTTGACCTTTATGGTTTTATTTAACTTCTTGCTCTGACATTTGTACTGTAATTTAATTTGATTTGCTTAATTATTTCTTTTAAACACCTAGGGTGTCACAAAAATAGCAATAATAAAACGTCACTCTGAAAATGGTATTTTACTTCGGCAATTCCAATCTATCCTGAAAACATTTTATCTTTAGACAGAGGGAGGATAATCATCCTCCGGTAGTCCGGTAGTGCTCCGTCCGACTGGTATCATCTATGGAAGGGACCTAAAACTCCAATCTTTTTTAAGAAACAAAACTAGTTTTTGATACAACTAACAAGTTACAACAAACAAGTTCCATAGTGCTTCCTCTTCTCGACTCCCAGTCATCCATATCCCTATCATCTTGTCCCTCCTGTGTCATTCCTTCCTCTAGGCTCCCTCTACACATCAAACCATCATCATATAATGTGGCGGCAGCCAGCTCATGCAATGCATACGCTTCCTTCAATTAAATAACAGCGCTACTAGCGCTCGGACGTCCGATGAAAAACTTCGCATTGGACGCTCCACTGAAGCATTGCAACATCAAATAATAATGTTTGCAACATAGAAAATAAACATCTGCAACATATACAAACACCGTTTGCAACATCAAAAAATATGTTGAAAAGGTTATTAGTCATCTGTTGATTGTGAGGGAAAAAACCTGCCGCAACATCTATTTCATGTTGCATGAATCAAATCTCTCACTGAAGATGCAACATGCGTGTAAAATATATGCAAGATCGCAACATCTAGATCTACTTTTGCAACATCTACGTGAACATCAGTTGAACCGACGATGACTGAAGACAAGCGTCGGTGCAGTTGTCCAGAGACTCTGTTTTTGGGGGTTTCTGAGCTGATATACACCGGTTAAACCGACGATGAATTCAAGAGCGTCGGTGCAATTGATCAAGTAGCCGTTGGAGCAGTAACGGCTAGTCGGCTGGGAAAATGCACTCACCGGTTAAACCGGCGATGACGATTTTCCTGAGCGTCGGATTAACCGGTGCTAAGGAAATCTGTCAGCTTTTCTTAACGGCTAGTTTTGGAGGGTTGGGCTATATATATCCCACCCCACACCTCATTTGGTGTGTGCTGGAGTTGCTGAAGAGATAGAGAAGTCTACTACACTTGTAGGACACCTCCAACCACCATAACGCTTCATTGTACATCATATAAGTTTAAGCACACTTGTGAGAGTGCTTAGTGCTTGATTAGGCTTAGCTCTTGAGAGAGCAAGCTTGAGAGAAGCCTTGCTGCGGCAAGCAATCATTGTAATCATCATGTGACCCTCCGACTTGGTGTGGAGCGGCAACGATACTTTGTGCGGGGAAGGAGACCCCTCTTGGTGAGAAGCTCCGATAGTGAAGACGGTGCCATTGGTGACGCTTCGAGAGAGACGGTGGCGGTGACCTTGTCTTGGTGACTTGGCGTCACTTAGCCTTTGCTTGTCGGAAGCCTTGGTGGCGAACGCAAGACATGATCAAGCGAAGAGACTCGGCATCACACTTGTTCTTGTTGGACAAGTGACCGTGGACGTAGGGAGGGACTTGGTGTCCTAACCGAACCACGTTAAATTGTGTGTCTTGGTGTCTTCACGGGAGTTTGCATATTATCTCCCTTACCTCTTTACTTACCGTATTACATTTCCGCATTTACTCTATCTTGCGTGCCTTTACTTTCCTAGTTAGTTTGATTAGGATTGGCTATAGGTTGCAAGTCTTTTGAGATAAGTAGAGAGTAGCATAGATAAACCTTAGTCATAACTAGCATGTGTAGGACGTGTTAGGTTTATCTTATGCAAGTAGATTGAGCCCTAGGTTAGAAAGCGAATTAGCGACCCTATTCACCCCCTCCCCCTCTAGGGTCGGACACCCCGGTGATCCTTACACTATGTCTCAGATATACGTACATGATCGTTTTGCATTAGAGCATCAGATATTACACACATACATTCCATATAGATCATAAATTAAGATAAGAGTTATTACATAACAAGCACAACCCTTAATGCATGCCAGGACTATAGAGTTTCAAAGCATAGATCCTACAGTCGTAGGGTTGGTTAACATGCATGCCTTAGCTCACAAGAATTTATGAAAACATCCAGAGGTGTATGGACTCAACATACACTCCGGGTCTTGAGGTCTTGAAGTTCTGACTTTGAGGCTCTTCTGGATAATCTGCTAAACACACATAGCACAAACACTGAGTACGAAGGTACTAGACTGGCCCGTTTAACCAGTATAAATATATAGGTTTCAAGGATATGCCAGGCTTGTTGAGTGGACTGGTTTGTTTGTGGAAACATTTGGAGTTACTAGATACTAACTTTTATTCAAACAGATCCAATTACTAATTAAACAGAAAAATAAACTTTAGTTATCACATTTATCAAGATACATAACTTTTATCAAGGTTGCATCACACTTACTTTACGATGTTTAAGCGAGATCAAGCATTATTCATAACTGAGAAGTGCGGTGATTCGAATCGATTATACACCCTGCAGGGGATCCCTAATCACACGTCACGTACGCGTTCCCGGGGTGGACCGTAAGCGAAAACCTTTGGCAAGGAAGAACTAGACCTTGTACCGAGCTTACCCAAACCCGGGTTCACAGCCCCATGAAGGAACCCTCGTCAAGCCTGATATGAACAAGGGTTTTAGACTACGACCCCGCCACCTATATCCACGTCGAGTGGGGTAATACTCGATTTAAGAATATAGGTCAACCATGTTATATCGGCTTACCGATCCTATTCAGCCTGCATGCGAATCAGTACGTTTAATACTTGATTCATGGTTAAACAAGCCATAGATCCTTATTTCTTTCTTTGGAAGTGAGGACAGAATCAGAACTCCTCTTCTGTTCTGCACTTATTGACCACCATACCTATCCTATATTTCCTTGATTGAATAGAGTGAACCTTTTTCTGGTATCTTGACTATTATTGCTTTTTAAAGTAGAACACATTTAGATGGTTTAATCTAAACTAGTTGAAAGGTGGCACAGATGTCCTTAAGTCAAGGAAGTTAAACATGCATAAGATGGGTATTCAAATAACTCATAGACTTAAGCATTCGAATCCAGTACGTAAATAACAACATAAGTTAAAATTAGTAGGCGTAGATGCCCTGTGCTTGCCCTGCTCTGATTCGAAAGGTGAAGCTTCAACTCGAAGTTCTTGTATGAGCTTTCTCTTGATCAACTCCCTTTCTCCTCTTCCAAATCCTCGGACGATGACTCAACGAGCTTGACTTCGATGATGTCGACTCCAGGCTCTAGGCGTATGATATGCAGGGTCAATGCATGCTCGATAAAGTTGCAATCCAACCCTAATTACCCTTCTAAAAACCCTAAAACATTTTTACCCTAATTATTAAACCTTAAACAAATTTTAAACAATTAATTGGGGTCATCTAATTTATTCTACATAAGAAAAACATTAATTTCCTATTTATTATTATTCTAATTATTTTTAACAATGGGTTAAGAATTATCAAAATTTTATTGTTAAATGAAATAAGAATTTAAGTATTTATTTAAATCCCTTAATGAATAAGGGAAATAAATAGATAGAAATCCTTAATATTAACCTAGAGTTTATATTTTTAATGCGTAAAGGAAAATAAAATAAACCTAATAAAATTAGTCTCACTAATTTTGGATATTTCTTCAATTTTCTGGAATTTAAACAAATTAAAAGCAAAAGAAAACTAAAACTACCACTTATTTGCACAAAAACCCCACGGAACTTCTTACTCCTCTCATTTCTACCCTTCCCTCTCTCTTACTCTCTTACAGGTGGGTCCAGCCTTTCTTCTCCCCTCCTTCACAGCGCTAGGCCAGGCCGCAGAATAGGGGCGGCGGCGCCTCGGCGGCGGCGCCTCGCCGACGGCGAGCTTCGTCGGCATCACAGGATTACAGAGCAAGTATCTCCACCTCCCTGCACACTTTCTCCCCTTTCTGGCTTTCTCTTTTCCCAACAGAGGCAGCTGGCGGCGGTGGCCACCATGGCCGACGGCGACGGCACGCGTTCCAGCCACCTCGGCCTCGGAACGGGCCAACAAAAGGCATCTATACCTCCCGCGCACGCCTAGGACTCCTCTGGACTCTCTAGAACTGTCCCACGACACAGGAAAAATACTGCTCACCTTCGTACCCCTGCCTGCACTACGACTGCTGAAACTGAAGAACACGGCGACCGGCGGTGACAAGGGATGGCTTGAGCTGGAGTGGGCTCAAACGTGTTTTTGTCATGTTGGTGGTGGTGTGGCTGCAAGGATTTGATGGATGATGATTCAAGGGTGGAGGATTTTGGTGAGAGGTGGAGCTCGGCGTGGGGAAACAGAATGGCGGGAAGTCGAAGATGACCCCCCTCCTGGCGATATTTATTTGAATTCTCACCGTTATCCACTCGCCGCCTCTAGCCCTCCTGCTTATGCGTGGATCCTGTGCATACTCGATGCGTGGGCACTTTGAACTTGCCCGCGAATTCACCTGGCTGCTTCGAGGAAGAAGATAAGGATGAGGTGTTACTGTCGTTCTCTGAATCGACTTTGAACCGTGAACAACCTGATCTTTGGACCTCCTGATCTCCAAATTTCTTATATAAACATGAAAATAGTCCAAAATAACTATTGTAGACCTATTATTCCTCTTCATTTTCTGTTACGTGCATGAGTCTTGAATCTGCCCCAACCCTCTCAAAAGTCAACTCAAATAGGTCGGGTTCAGGCTATATTTCAGAGTTTCCAGCACTTCTATTCACACTGGCCATCTTGGGGTCCAAGGATTCTCCAAATTTCATCACTGAACATTGAAATCGTACAAAATAAAAGTTGTATATGGTTCATCCAACTACCTTTTTCATGCTATCCATTTTTCTTGAATCCAGCTCTAACCTGTTAAAAGAGCTCTGAACATTGCTGCTGTTCACACTGAGTTAAAATTGAATGCTTCTGAACCTGAAACTTACAGTGCAGTTTTCTCCAATTTATTCCATTGAACTTCAAAATCTCCAAAAAGCAAAGTTGTAGATTTGACAATTCTATACAACTTTTATTTCAGTCACATTTTCATATTTAGTGCCTAACAAATCTAAAAATTGCTCCGACCCACGACACAGGAAAAACGCTGCTCACCTTCGCACCCCTGAAATTTACAGCTCAATGTCTCCCAATTTCGTTATCATACTTCAAAATCCCTTGAACGCAAAGGTATAGATTTGATATTTATCTACAACTTTTGTTTCATGCACTTTCTTTGATTCAGTCTCTAACCTATTTACATTTGGACCTGAACATGTTGGCTTTTAACTGAAATACATGATCTTCAGTTAACCTGTTTAAACCTGCCACATGTACGTCTGGATATCTCCATATTTTTGTTACTGAACTTCAAAATTGTCCAAAGCCAAAGTTGTAGAGGAGATATTTCCCTAAAATTTTCATGTTGGCGCTTTCTCTTATTTTGCTTTAATCATGCTCAAACATAACTCTGAATATGGCTGTTTTACTGAAATTCAACGTTTCAGTCTTTTACCCAAACTGGTAGGCGCTGAATTTAAATTCTAACACCTTGGCATTGTTTCCCAGTTGATCAAATGGCATATCTGCAATGCCTTAGTTTCATAGTTCAAGGACCAAAATCGGATGATTGTGATAGTTCAGGGTTGAAAAATAGACTTTTCCCAAATATATATGAGCGATCAAAGGGATGCCCAAAGTATTGGACTGTGCTTCGTTTCATACTGGAGCTGTTGACTCTGAAGGCTAAGCATAGTTGGTCAGATGGAAGTTTCGATGGTCTGTTGCGTATCTTGGTTTGGTTGCTTCCAAAGCTAAATAAAGTGCCAGCAAACAAATACAAAGCGAAGAAGTTTGTCAGCTCATTCACGATGGGTGCGGAAAGAATTCACGCATGTCCAAATTATTATATTTTGTATCGTGGGGATACTTTCAGAGACTTGGGCAAATGCCCTGTCTATTCTGCATGTTCCGCCTTAAGGAACTTGGCATTGAAATGGTTAGACTCTGGTGCATGCATATCTAATTTATTAGCATACATTCTATTCTACATGATGCAAACATGTGATGCATTTATTGTAGGTGAAAGGATCAAGTATGCTGATCCTCTAGCTATTTGCGAGGCCAGGCACAAGGTGCCAAACATGTGGGAAAACAACTATGATGTGTTCAAGCACTGTGAAACGCCTAAGGAGATAGCTCGGGAATGATAAGAACAGCTCAAAGAGAATATGAAGACGGTTGCGGCCTACATAGCAAAGATGATGCAAGAATGGCAAGACGTGGCCGATTGCATTTTTGCGCATACAATGTTAGGTACATCTATTTTCAATCATTTGTTACAATATACAATTGCTCCTATCCATAGTTAAAACTCGCATATAATATTTTTGCAAAAATCATTAGATTGCCTTTTCAATACAACCGAAGTGTGGAAGAATCCTCATATTTGACTCCTTGGATTGGCCAAAGAATAATTGCAAGGATTTCTTATTCATCCTCAGAATGTTAGTGAACTTATTATCCTCCATACATACATCATGCAAATCTTTCCATACAAATTATGCATTTACAAACTAACTTCTCACTTCTTTCTTTTTCAAACAGAGCTTACCAGCACTATGTTAAATTAAGAGGTGCCCATGACCCTGAGAAGAAAAAAGAAATGACTCTACACACAAACTTCTCATGCCACAAGCATCCTGTTTGTTCCATGTATTGCTGGTACTATATGTGCGAGCATCTCAGGGTGCAAGGGCGATACACAACTGATCCTGAACGTGTAAGGGACTACTCTTTATTAGGGATAGATTTACATGTGTTATATTATTTTTGCATATATCTAACACGTGCTTACTTTCTCCATGGATTCTTGTCAATTGCAGGACAATCCACCAAGGAACATCGGGCAACTCCATGGGAGAGAACTTTTAGAAGTAGTTGCCGATTTATGCAGTTTCATTATGCACGAAGTGGTCAACCCAAGGGGCACATTTTATAGTAAAGACCACGAATTAGCAACAGATCCTAAGTATCATGGTCTTCGTGAGTGGGAAAACAAGAAGCATCGTGCCTCCTCTAGTAGCATTGGTAAATAGGAGAAAAATATGCATTGAGCTTCAATTTTGATGATGTACTATACTCATTATGCTTTCTAATGATATATATGTGTGTGTGTTTTATTTCTACATGATTTAATTTTGCATGCGTAATTATTTATATTTATGAAACATGTTCCATGTCAATCCAGATGACATTCGATTGCGAACTAGCTTGATAGAACAAAACTGCAGGAATCCATTTTTTTTTGGGGGTGGGGGGAGGGTCACTCTGCCCCTGGAAATGCATTTTAAGGGGTGTGTAACGTAACCGCCCCTGCAAACTGCTATTTTTTGCAGCGAAAAGCAGGGACGGGTGCGCCATCCACCCCCTATACTATTTTGCGCTACAAGCTTGCAAAGTAATCATTCTACAATTCTACATTGAAGTAGGGCAAAGACGATTCAGCATACAACTCCTACAATGGATTGTCTTTCAAGATCTCGTAGTAATTGCTCAATCACTTAATTTATGTATAGTGAAAAAAATATATGGATTGTCTTTCAAGTCGTAGTAACTGCCCAATCGCTTAATTTATGTATAAAAAATATATATCGTAAGCTGTGTAGTAATCATAACTTGTAGAAGAAAATCAGATAGTGCCAAACCAATTAGCCATACAAATCAGATAAAGATCTTCCAACGGCTAAACTATTAACTAATTTAATTTAAGAGAATCCATGTGTTGACGCGAGATAATCACACACCAAGCCAAGGAGCCCCGTACGGCAAACTCGGACTGCACTTGATTTGAACCAAAGCGTGCCAGTCAATTTGATCTGTAAATTGACAAGGAAACAACAAACCGTGAAATTCAAGAGTATATCGACTGGATTTCCGAATCACTCTTACGCGGGGTATCAGCAAGGCTCTGCCGATACAGAAGACGACAATAGATCGGGTATAATAAGTATATAATAGAAGCGATCTACAAGGGATCGGCGATGAGCTGCCGATGCCGATAAACAACTAGACGGTTAGATCTAAAGCCGGCACGTACTAGGTAACAGTGTACAAACCCACGAATGTATGGATCTGGACAAAGCTAAACTTATGATCAAATCTAATCGGCTTTACAAAGTTTATTGTGATAAACAAAAAACTTACAATCGATTAAACAAATCACTAAGCCGGGTAATTTGTAAATGAATCTAAACGAGAAAACAACGATGCGCCCGAGATCAAAGCTTAGATAAATTCGATAAATTTTGAATAGATCTGAACGAAGCCATATCGATGCGCCCGGAAGCTAAAGCTCAGATTTACTCGGTAAACGAAAACTTACCAGCAAACCAAGTCGCTCGAATGTGAGGCATCCTTGATCAGCTTGAAAGAACTCGCGGAAAAGAAAAAGATGGCGAAACCGCCGACGAGAAAGTAAATTGCAAGTAGATTAAATTTGTGTTTGTTGGATGTGTATCAATCTTTACAATAGCCAGATGGCTCATATTTATACCCCACGCTAACACAATCCTAGCCGATTATGACAACACAGATTCTATCTTAAAAAACAAGAAACTATTCTAAAAATAAGATAACTCTTACCAAACTGAAACCAAAATATCTAGTCAATCTCCCCTTCCTCGGTCAGCAAGATTTTCAACAGTGGTACGCGACCACCCCTCCAAATCCACCGATCGTACAATACAAAACTTTTTCCCCTTTGCAACACCCTTCCTTGACACGTGCCAAAATCTGGTGTCAACACCATAATCAGATCCTAAGCAAATGCCACCATGTTAGGCATATATGCTTTAGCTAAATAGCTAGTCATATGACATAACATAATGGCCGTGTTTGGTTTTCTGGAATTTTAGGAATAGTAACACTTTGACCGCTAATTACAGTGTCAAACAAAGTTTACAAAACCAACTTCAGAACTAGGTTACTATAGCAAGAGACGAATCTTATAAGGCCTTTGACCGCGTGATTAGAAGATGGTTACTGTAGCATCACTGTGGGCCATCATCAATTAATTACAGTCATTAGATTGGTCGCGAAAAGTTACACTCATCCCTGAAGAGGTTTTGCAAATAGACTTCATTTAGCCCTTCATGCGGAGTCTAGAAGACGTACTGTTCCTAGAATGCTAGGAAAGCAAACAAGGCCATAAGGAGGGATCAGAGTTTTTCTACATAGGTCTGAAGTGCTCAGGCACTGTCGGACAGAAAAAATCTGCATTCTGCTGTCAATCTGCAACCACACAGCAGCTACATTGTCCCATACTGTCTGCTGCTCCATGCTAGGTAAGTTCTACATGTACAAGATACAAGTGAAAGTCAATTCATGGATTGATATCTTGCTCCCGGCGCCAAGAGTTCTTCATCCTTGAAGGCCACCATCTTGCAACTTTGATCTCAGCCCCTAAAAGTTTCACAAGACAAACACGCAGTTGATATGGTCAGTGGTTCAAACAGGAAAACAAGGTCCTGATTTTAATAAGAAGTATATGATATATGATGTGGCCCTAGTATGGATTAACTATGCATTATGCTTTGCTAACTATTGCATGGGTGTGTATTTAGGTGCCAGATAAAATCGAAGCTTGTGCCCAATAAATTCCTTATTCCAGAAGACAGCTAGTTCCAATCCAGTGGCTGCTGCCTTAAAATTTTTTGTAGCCTTCAGATTTAATTTGGTGGTTTTATGGAACTTTGGCTATGACACCTTTAGCATGTATGACCACAAATGATTTGCACCAACCTGAACACATTGATGTGACAGCAGCAAAGGTATATACAGCTAACCAACTTCATTTCATGCATGTATTGGACCATTATGTTCATATGAAGTTCCAAAGCTCAATTGTTGTTCTTACAGACATAAAGACAATATTTAAACCTAGAGTGTGTTCACAAAAAATGGATAGGTCATGTCAAGTGCATATATTACTATCAGCTAAAATTTCACTCTGGGGAAAATAAAACTAGTAACAGTAACTGTGTATGATGTATCAAATTTAAAAAAAGCAAGAGAGAGTTCAGTCAGAACCATTACCAATTAGGGAACATCCCATCTAGTTGGCCGCTTCCTCTTAGAAGGCAAGGTTTCTGCAGGATTTGGTACATCCTTTTGTGGGATAATTGTCAGCCTTGGTCCATCTGAAAGCATTTCTTCATCCTCTGATTCTCTCTGTATCGGACTCTTCACTGATCCATCCATAGCAGGGAGGCCTTGCACGAGCAGCTCTTGTAGCTGGAGGTACTGGCAGTACAAGTTTTTGGGGAGGCAAACTATTGGGAGAAGCTTGCTGTTCAAGGGTTGACTGAGATTCAGTTGGTACCTCACTATGCACTGCTTGTGACACTTCCATATCATTTTCTGGTGTTGCCTTGTCCTCCGCTGCTTCTTCTTGTTTCTGTATAGAAAGTCAGTCCATTTAAAAATCTGACTGGACAGCAACATAAATCCCAAGCAGCAACTTAGTCAGAATGAGCAACTATGTTAATTCTTGTCAAGATCTCTGATGTACTTTTGTGCCTAAACTATGCTGAGAACTTCACAGTGTTGTTTACACAGTTCCTAGGCCAGTGGTGGCATTTCAAGATCACACAAAATGATGCTGGAAGACCACACTATCCAATTATCCGGTGCTCTATCAATTCCAATACAGTATGTTTCAGCAATGCTGCAACTTTACATGCTCTGGATTAAGAGAGTATGCACAACTATGGTATAAAATTCAGGCAGAACACAGACACAGGTGAGGAAGGGAGTTCACCTCCAGCTGCCCCTGTTCTTCCAGGAGCTTGTCAAGCACAACACGGTATGATCCCTCCTCCAGGAACACCCAGCCATCCCTCCCGTATAGCTGAATAATTGAAACATATATTGTTAACAGAACTAGTCAACTAGTTAGTAGTATTCCTTAATCCTAAATCAAACACTTGTCAGCAAAGAAAAGGAATTCCTCAATCAAACGCACATTCACTTTTTCCAAAATTTTAAGAATCAATTGAGCAGTACTCGAAACATTAAAAAAAGGTGTTAACGTTGCTACATTCCTCACCCTAAAATGAATAAAAAAAGATGTTACACCAGCTCTCTCTCTCGTAGGAGGAAATCAAGGTAGTTTCTTTGCAAGAGGCAAAATTTTCAGTTGCATCTACGATCTGATCCACTGCGCTAGATGATCCAGCAGCGCAACGATAAACCCACTAAAAAAGAAATAAAAGGGAACCAACGAAGCAAAATCTCGGCCGCCCCGTGGGTTCTTGGAGCGGGGAAAAGGGCCCTGCCTTTCTACTCCGACGCACAAAAATTTCAACTGCGGAGCATCCATCCGCAACGAAATTGCAAGAATCCAGTATGCATGTAACAATCTTGGGAGAAAAGGAGGCGGGTTTTTCGTTTACATCGTTGGAGGTGCGGGGCGACAAGTCCTAGGAAAGGAGGAAAGCAAAGGATGCGCGACAACAAGATCACAGAGTACTGGCTCCCAAGGATCACAAAGATCATGAACCAGCACATACAAGCTAGTGGATTACAAGATGCAAATAAAATAAAGATTCTTGGAAGGGGAGCAAGCAGCTACCTGTAGGAGGTTGTTGATGATCTTGCGGGATTTGGGGCCTGGGGAAGCCGTACTGAGCGAGGTGGTCAATGGCGGCGTCGATCCGCCGCTCCCCTCTCTTGAGCCTCGGCCGGCCCATCGCCTCCGCCGACCGCCGCTGCGCTGCGCTCCCCTCTAGAGAGGAGGCGTTCAATGGTCCGCTCTGATTGAAGGCGGAGACGGCACGAGACCAGAGCGGCGAGCGCTGAAGAAAATCGGTAAAAGGCCTCGTCTGCCAATGTTAGTTTACCGTCGACCGTAACCTTCTCCTCCACTGGTTGATTTTTATCCACGTGCGCGAGGCCCACTACCTCTCATCTTCCCCACTCCTCTCTTTTCCCCTTCATTTTTTCCTTTCGCTGGATCTGACCGCGGGCGCGGCCCCTTCCCCTTCCCCTTCCCCTTCCCCTTCCTCTCTCCCCTCCCTTAATCTCTCCATAGCGGCCAGCGGGGGTGCCGGTGGCGGGGCCGGTGGCGGGAGCCTGGAGGCGTGGCAGGGCCGGAGGCCGGAGGCGCGGCGGGACCTGTGGCGGGAGGTGGGAGGCGCGGCGGGGCCGGCGCTCGCCCCCGTCGTCGGCGGTGGGTCGGCGGAGGCGCGACGCTCGCCCCAGCACTGCCCGCAGATCCGGTTTTCATTTTTTCTTTCAAAATAGTTTTCTATATTTTTTGATTTTCTTTGATTTTCTTATGAATATTTTTTTAATGATGCAAAAAAATTCATCAAAGATTTTTTTGTTTTCAATGTAAAAGTTTTCTGGTCAATTTTTTTATTTGTCTCTTTGAATTTTTTCTTTCAAAATTTTCTTGTTAATTTTTTCTTGAAATGTTTTTCAAAAAATTTTTTTGTCACAAAATGATAAAAAAATTACTAAAAAAAATGGTCAGAAAATTGACCGTACTGAATCCAACTTACTGTCGCATGCGCCTCTACGTGGCATCCAGCTGACTCTGCGATTTCTCCCATCCATCGGTTTTTCACTTCTTTGTCCTGTACCTAGTACAGTGTGTGTGCATGTTTTGGCTTTCGATGCAGTTTCAAGATTAATGCAAAACACTAATATCATAGGCTCTATTGCATTCATCCACGGTTAGTGGCGGAACTAGAAAGAAATTTAAAGAGGTGTGAACATAACCTAATAATATTTGTGGGAACAAAAATTGGCAATTTGCACAAATTTTAATTGGTTGCGCTAATACGCACTAGCTAGTCACGATATATATTATTTAATCACGCATTGACAATTCATAAAGGAAAATAAAAACAAAAATTAATATATCTTGTTCATTTTAGTTCTGCCTTGGTTTCATACCAGGGTTAGGCCTAATCAAGAAAATTTATTCTATTATATAATAATCAATAATGTTTACAAAGCATACCGTATTAACAATAATATATTTATATATAGATTTAAATTGTAGAAGTATGGTTGTGATGGCTAATGCAGGTGGATTTGATGTTGTCGTCTATCTCGGCAGTGACTGCCTACCTGCTTGCCATCGGCGACTCGTCGTACATTCTCGCGATGCTCATCGTGAGATGTGATTCCACTTGACGCCCTCCACTGAAACACCGACGAGCTGTGACTAGGGAGAAGCCACACACGGAGAAGAGAGAACTTTTGAGGCTAGAGATCAAGGTGGATTGTGGGCTTTCGAGCAACCAAATAAACATTGTGGGTTTTTGTTGTGCTCTAAAATGGGTTAAAATTAAGAGATACTTATAAACCTAAGCTAAAATTAGGCTGAGATTTAAAATATTTTAAAAAATATATTATTTGGGGGCAATTGTTCTTTCTAACCCCTCACTTCCGCTACTATCCACGATCCTCTCATTGCGCCAGCCCCATCACTTCCGCTACTGTCCACAGTTCTCTTATCGCGCTCTGTTTTTTTTTTGCGAGAAAGAGATGCATATTATATTAAAACAGCACAGGAAGCAGTACATCTCGATCTTACAGTTAAGACCTTGAGTAAAACTGAAATTACAACAAAGCCCCTACTGTATATCTTCTTCCTCAGGCCGAGGAGTCGCCGCCTTCTGAGCTCGGATGCCGGCGCCCAGGAGCTCCAAACTTCCCATCTCCCCGATACAAATCGACGGGCGGACACCAAGCATTGGTAAACCGCAAGAAATACTCGAGGGGAGGGCATCGGCCGTCGGCCCCGACGATTTGTCCCTGCATCCGCCATCTTCCACCATGGATGTGAACCATCTAGCGCCCAAAGTTCCAGAGCACCGCAACAGCAAGCGCGGAAAGGAGACTAGCAGCACCCCCGAAGAGGAATCCCCAGGGCAAGAGACCCATCCGCAAGCAGGCAGATGGACCCAAACCATCCTCTAAGAACCCATCGAGCAAGCAGAGAACTCACCCGACACATCCTTGAGGAAACAAAATCCACCCTGCCTCGCCGCCGTCACCGACAACCGACAGGAGGAACCAAAGCCGCAAAAGAAGGAGAATCACCTCTTCAAGCTGACAACCAGCCGAATCGACGACCTCCATCCTCCGGCAAACCCTAGCCTCGCCGAACGAAGATGCCGACGAGGAAGACCTAGACCTAGATAGACTACTATCTACCCTATCTACAGTCGCACGACGTTTCCGCGGCCCACCCCTCCCTCCGACGCCGGTCTGGCCGCCGGAGGGAGGAGGGGCCGGCGGAAGCGCCGCCGGCAACTTCTCCGCCTCGGTGTCGCCCCTTTCGCCCCTGAGCACTGTAGAGGGGGATAAGAACGAGTCGAGCGGAACTTGTCAAGCCTAGTGAACAGAACTCTCTTATCACGCTCCGTTGTAGTCGTCGCTACTTATCTAATATATTGCGATATGATATTAGGTTAGAAATTTATGCTGGGCCGAACAAAGTCAAAAGATTTGTGCTATAATGGGCGGAACAAAGTAGAAAAATTTATGCACGGATTCAAACTTTTCTACATCTATCCTGCAATCTGTCCTATGCTTAGAGGCAAGCCATATCTATCAAGAAAAAATACCTCAAAAATCTTATACATTGAAATTAACGGTGTTTCTACAACTATGTCGGTGTTTAGCCGCCAAACCTGCTCAAGGATACCCTTAGCAGTAGGATTGTAGGCAAATGATTGACTAGTTCTGGAACTCGATGGTGTAAGGAACACAAGGATTTATATAGGTTTGGGCCGCGAGGTGCGTAATATCCTACATCCTGTGTGGTTGCTTGTATTGGAATTTCTTTTAAAAAAATCATCAATAGCTTGTCTCCTCAAATTAATGAAATTTTCTACCAAAGTCAAAGTTAGATTTTTCATGCTCAAACCTTCATATGCAGTTTGACTTTGCTTTGAGTTTTGTCAAATTCTTTGACCCTTGCTAGAGATTTGTCATACTCTCATGATCAAGATTATGTACACGTCCACTCACATGCTATACTTCTATAACGGAAGATAACAAAAATTATCATCCACCCATAAAATAAAACTCAATGACATACCATGACTCTTTCTCTCTAAAGTAACCATCAAGAATGTGGACTATGAAAACAAAAAAATAATAAAATAAAAGATCCATACCAAAAGAAGTATGCCACATGCCCAAAGGCATGCCAAAAAAGAGAGAAAAAGATGCATACCTAAAGAAAATATACCACATGCCCACAAAGCATGTCAAAAGAAAAAAAAGAAAGATAGTCCACATCAAAGGAAAATAAAGAAGAGAGATGGATCATGCAAAGGAGTTCATCCACCCTCTGCCAAAAAAAATCCACAGACTTGCACATCTTGATCAAATTGTATGACTCGTTTCTACTTGGATCTAGTCTTTGACTTAACAACATAAGCAAAATTAGACATGCCTCTTTTACTCCTACCCTGAGCTCCACATAAGCCTGATTAGATGATAGGAGAAAAAAAAAGACAACGACTTTGTCTTGGTGAGGATCTAACACTACTACAAAAAATATTTTCAGAGGCATTTATTTTTTATTTTCAGAGGCATGCAGACCCAAACGCCTCTGAGCTAGGGTTAGTGTTAATGCTATATTTTCAGAGGCATTTTTCGCACGCCTCTGTTAATAGGTTAGAAAAAACAAAAAAAAACCATCGGGCCCACCGAGCCCATCGGGTGCCGCTGCCGCCGCCGACGCGTCCGCCTGCCGGCCGCAGCCTCCGCGCGCCGCCCGCCGCCGCAGGCGCGTCCACAGCGCCACCGTCCACTGCGGCCGCCAGAGGTCGCCATGGCCGGATCCGTCGCGGTCGCGGCCCGCCGTGGCCGAATCCGCCATGGCCGCCGCCGCCTGAGCTCGCCATGGCCAGATCCGCCGCGGCCGCGGCTCACCGTGGCTGAATCCGCCATGGCCGCCGCCACCCTAGCTTGCCGTTGCCTGATCCGTGTGCCGTCGTCCGACGCCCGTCGCTGGCTGGCTGTCGCGCCGCCGCCCGCCCGCGGCCGCGCTCTGCGCCGCCACCCGACATGCTCCACCCACGGCCGCCGCCTGTGCTCGCCTCGGGCCCACACGCCGTTCGCCAAGGTCCGCCACTGCCGTGCGCGGCCGCCTCCGCCGCACCGTGCCGGCCCGCGGTCGCCGCCGCCGCCGCCGGTGCTCGCCTTGGAGGCGTGGTCTTCATGCGCGGGAGGGGATGGAGGGTGGAGAGAGAGAGGTGCACAGATGGGGAGAGGGAGTGAGGGAGGAGAGAGAGAGAGGGTGAGGGAGAGAAAAGGTTAGGGTTTGGTGAACCGGGCTCTTTGGATTATTATTGGGCCCGACCTATTTACTGAGGAGGACATGTATAACGCAAACGCCTCAGAAAATAGAAGTATTTACTGAGGCGGACATGTATAACGTAACCGCCTCAGTTAATCGATTTTTTGAGGCGGTTTTCGTAACCGCCTCAGTTAATAAGAAACGAACGCCTCTGTTAATGCTGGGCATTAACAGAGGCATTTTCTTTTTGTGTCCGCCTCAGAGGCCTTTTTTAAGTGCCTCGCAAAATCCAGAATTGTAGTAGTGTAAAATACAAAGAGTGATTCGAGAGAACAATTTGAGCAGAAAGACTATTCTTTTGTTTCAAAATTTTAAAACCCAAGTTTTTAAGCAGGAAAAGCTAGGAATTCGAAGTCTTTATTGTTCCATTCTTCAATTACCTAAGAAAGTATGGTAGCCACTCCAAAGTTCACAGGTCCGGAGGAAGCTTAGAATAACTTGTATGCAAGTTCCAATAAGGGAGTTGCATCCACCTTAATCCTTCAAACTTTACTCAAGGACGAGCAAAGGGCTAAGTGCGGGGTGTTGTTGACGGCTGTTAAGTGCAAAATATATGCCGTCAACTCCTGCATATAAACATAAAGAATAAACATCAACAGTAGTGGTAGGAGTTATTACTAATGAATTCCACGAGTGTTGGTGAATTGTTGATTGCAGGGACGCAAATTGGGAATAACATGAAAACACGCAGAGAACACAGAATATCCGGTCATGCGTCTGACATACAAGAAGGGTCCACAAATCGGAGCAAACGGGCATGCCACGCAAGATGCACCCCGCGATCCCCATAAGGAGCGCACAAGGAGTATGCCGAACAAAAATGGACCTAAATGGTGACAAAAGTGGTTCGGCCGAACCCCTAATGAGCCCAACCAGGCCCATCTTTGACGGGCAGTGCCCCCGACTCTTCCTTAAGGCGATGTCGTGGTGCTTCCTTGTATACGGCGACATGGAGTAGCCCCTACATCTCTTCAAGACTATAAAAGGGGGCCTCCTCCCCTCTCAAACAGATCGTCAAGTGCTCAACACACCTCCCAAGAAGATGTAGTGCTCCATTCCAAAGGTGAGGTCCTA
The DNA here is from genome assembly GCF_016808335.1 of Panicum virgatum. NCBI lineage: Eukaryota > Viridiplantae > Streptophyta > Magnoliopsida > Poales > Poaceae > Panicum > Panicum virgatum. The sequence goes on along the minus strand of NC_053146.1, from coordinate 30,694,831 downwards.
CCTAGGCTAGCGCTTAGAGTAGGATGAGGGTGAGGAGTAGTTCGGGGAAGCGCCGGGCGTGTCGGCGGTCTTCTCCGGTCTTGTACCTTTACGGATGCTGGCTTCTTCTTGTATGAGTAAGTTAGTATTTATGATTCTTGTATTGCATAGTACTATTGCTTAAGTGAGATCAGTTCTCTTACTCGCGGGTTCGTCGCTCTAAGTTTATACAGAGTGCCATAGTTTGCTATGGGAGCTCAAACATAGTTAGACTATGGTAGTAATCAGTAGCATAGACATGATGTCTAGGCTAAGTGTTACCTTTGTTTGCCTTATATCCCACGATATGTGAGGTAGGCCGCTGGTGGTGACAGCCCTATCGGTCCTTCGTATTCCTCCACGTTCGGGTATAGCGTAGAGCCATTGGGCGGAGTCTCCTGACCATTTCAGGGGTAAGTCGGTGCCTGAAGCGAATATTCTTACCCGAGAGATCGACCTTTAACTCATCATTAGTGCTACCGAAGGAGTCTTCTCTAGCCTTGCCACTTAACCTTGGTGTGTCCTTGGACTGACTAAGTTAGGAGTTAGTGCACGCACGTTCTCTGTGGATATGATACCCTTGAATACTCACTGGGAAAGCTACGACGGTATCCGTACGCTTGCGGATTTATTCGCATCATTAAAGTACCCAACAATCCTCTTTCGGCTCTTATCAAACTAGGTAAAGTGACATCCCTAGCCATGTATACAGTCAAGAGTTTATCTACAATCTCACGATCACCCCATTTATCACCACCAAGTGACTTGATTTGATTTGTGATCTTCTTCATACAGTTGTACATCTCTTTGACACTTTCATCATTTTTCATAGAGAAAAGATTTAGTTCATCTTCCAAGGTCTTGATTCTTGACTCACGGAATTTTCTTGTGTTTTGATGATTGACTTGTAGTGTATCTCAAGCATCATTGGCTGTTGGTGCATCTTCTATCCTGTCAAACTCTTCCGGGCTCATGGATGTGTGAAGAATGTTTAAGGCTTGAAAGTTTCTTTGCAACACATATTGTTGCAGTGGTGTTGGAGTCTCATCTTCATCCGGGATTTCACACCCAACTTCTACAACTTTCCAAAGATCCTGTGAATTACATTCAAATAGCCAAACATCTTGGTTTTCGATTGATTGTAACCGGTTCCATCAAAGAATGGAGACTTTCCCATATGAATTGATGCACTATGGTCACTAGAAAGTTGAAATGTGTAGTGATGAGCAACACGGTGATACTCAACCTTTTTCTCGTCCTTTGATGAATGACTTTTTCTTGAAGTGCGAAATGATCTTCGCTTGCGGTCGGAGTCCGAGTCATCACTTGAATCAATCACAATCTTGGAGCTAGACCTCTTCTTTTTGCCTTTCAATTTTTGCTCCTTTTTCCATGCTTTCCATTCACGATATGACATTTCGTCATCACTCGAATCCGAGTCATCATCATCATCATTTTTATTCTTCTTCTTCTTCTTGCATTTTGATCGACTTGATTCATCATGCTTCTTTTCTTTAGGTTTACCATCATCATTCTTGCTCTTGTCCTTGTTTTCCTCATCCGTCGGATCTATGGGGCTCTTGGTTGGATGTTCACCCGACATCTTCTTTTCTTCTCGGAGCGGTTAAGCTCTAAAGGAGATCCAAGCTCTGATACCAATTGAGAGGATCTGAAGATGCCTACAGGGGGGTGAATAGGCTAAATCTGAAAATTAAACACTTAAAAATATGATCAGTAACAGGACACCCGGATACTCCGGGTTTTGGTCCGGATACTCCGGATTATGTGTCCGGACTATCCGGGTGAAGATCCGGACTCTCCGGGTCAGAGAGCAATACATGCAGTAAACTAAAAGAGTGTGTAGGAAATTTAGATTGAGTAAATTTCGGAGTATCAGGAGATGCTTCTAAGACTATTCAACCAGATAAACTTCACCGAACACTTGTATTCTAGTAGATCGAGCTCAAACCCTAAGAAAGGTGTCTCACAAGCAAATATAAAGTAAAAGCAAGCAAAGTAACAACAAGAGACAGAGAATTTGTTTCCCGAAGTTCACACCCAAAAGTGCTACATCTCCGTTGAGGAAGAGTTCAAGAGACGGTGCTCAAGAACCCCTATGCTCCTCACCCAAGGGCGAGACCACCGCTCAAGCCCGAGATTACTTACTATGGATTCCTCGGAGAGGAATGCAGCTTACAAACTTCTCGTGGAGCTAACAAATCAGCTTGAGCACTCACGATCACACCTAGCCGTCTAGGAGCTCAAAGCTCCAAGAGTAAAAGACTTGAATCCGCCGGCTTGACGAAGAACTAGTGCTCAAGGGTTGGAATGGATGCTTACTAGCTTGAATCACCTCTTTTGCAAGCCTCTCACTTGAATCCCTCAAGAAATCACTCAAGAATCAAAGGGGAGGGAGTGAGAGAGCCTTCTCTAGGGTTTGGCATGTTCAGTTTCGAAATGAAGCAAGAGAGAGACTGAGTGAAGGGATATAAGGGGTATATATACTCATCTCAAAGAAAACTAGTCGTTGCTCAAGGGTTACCCGGATACTCCGGGTAACCCCCGGATACTCCGGGAAGGATGCCCGGACTCTCCTAGCTGAAACCTGGACACTCCGGGTTCAGTAGCATGCCTCACTCAAGATTGCTTCTTTGTGGAATTTTGAGTGGTTTTAGTCTCTCGTTGGGTTTGTTTTTGTTCCTTGAGCACCGGAGTTCTGTCACAACCTTTAGATCAAAATCCCCCATGATAGTACGGCATTCCTATACTCAATTATAAATTAAAAATCTAATTCATGAATTCATATCCAACACCGCTTTTCATTTCCCTTCTTGAGAAGTGTACTTCATCATTTTTATTCGTTTATCCAACCGTAGCTCCTGCACACATGCTTAGATAACAACATTAAACTTACATGGTTTTGTCATCGAACACCAAAACCCACTTAGGGGCCTAGATATCTTTCAGCGTGGCGCGGAAGAAGCCGCGACGGCGCGGGGATGGTGGCTACGGGTGGCCGCAGGTAGAGGCCGCGACAAGCGGCGGAGGGGCGCAGTGTTGGTGTTTACCGCCAAGCCTGCTCAGGGATACCCTTTAGTAGTAGGATTGTAGGTAGGGATCTACTGCTCTGGAACTCGATGGTGCAAGAAACACAAGGATTTAGACAGGTTCGGGCTGCGAGGTGTGTAATACCCTACGTTCTGTGTGGTTGCTTGTATTGCCTTAGGTGTTGATGTGTTTTGAGGGGTCCCTGCCCGCCCTTATATATCCGAGGGGACATGGTTACAAGGAAAGTCCTAGCCGAGTACAGTTGGAGTCCTACTACAACATGTCCGGGTAGTTCCCTTGTATTGCAACTAGTTCTATGCCTATTCAGGTAGTTACAAGAGAGGTAAGGTACATCCATGTGCCTTCCCTTACTTTAGAACATTCTATGCCTATAAGCAGTCCCGTTGTCCCAAGTCTGACAAGCCTCCGAGCTCTTCGTAGCCGAGTCCTATAGGCGTCGAGTACTTGGTGAGGCGTCTTCGAGTACTTCAAGTAGTCAGAACATCCTTCTGGTTGCTTCTGGACCTTCCTTCAGGTACGCCGAGTAGTTTTCCAAGTACTTCCGGTTGCTCCGAGACTGTGAGGTGCTCAAGCCCAGAAATCTTGATTATATATGGTGTGCGAAGTACTCGCGCTCCATATGGTGTAGCCCCTGAGCCTTAGGTTGAATTGCAAATCAGGCTAAGGGTCACTTCAGTCTTTTTCCTTCATTATTTTCTAAAAACTTTGAAAAATAAATCATTGATGTCACATATCTCGCAGCCTCCGAGGCTTAAATCAAAATCCCGTATCTTGTGGGTAGCCCCCGAGGCTTAAATCAAAATCCCGTATCTTGTGGGTAGCCCCCGAGCCTTGAATCAAAATCCTGTATCTCGTGGCGTCAAATTTTATTCCAAGAATATCTGCAAGTTTAATCAGATCCGATATCCGAAAAGATCCCTTTTTCGGGTAATATCCCAGAAAAATAAAACGATTGGATATGCCACACTGATTGCACCCGTGATATCCTCAAAAATAAAACTCGGGATGTTTATCTCTTTACTGTGCATTCATATGGGAATTCACTATGTGGAGAATCTACACTATTACACCCGTGATTGCCATGACTGTAGTATCACGGGTTGTCCTCCAGTGAAGCCCATACGGCTATATAAGGTGGGTGAGAGGCCTTGCTAGAAGCACCAACCTTCTGAAGCCATGGCTTACATTTGGTGTTCTTGCTCTTGCCCTCCTGAAAGTTGTGTAGTGTGTTTTTCAGCAAAAGATGCTACAAGAGTTCTTGCGCGTGGCAAGAGAAGTCTCTGCTGCCAAACCCTGCAACCCTGCTTCTCTCAGTGGATCCATGATGCAAATCATTTCCTTGTATATTCCAATGAGGCAGGTTCTCTGTAGATGGGTTGCATCTAGTTGTGTCATACTCTTGGGGTTCCCAGGTTGTGGGTACCCAAGAACTGACATCTCTGGTGGAGAGACTTAATCTTGTCACAATGTATTCAGGAAGAAAGAGAAATTCTTTGCAAGATGCCAGAAGAGGTCTTGAGAGGTGCTTACTGTAATCTGCCTCCTTGCTCTTGAAACTTTTCTCCCAAAGTACGAGTATCATTATTCCCTTTATGGAAATAACAAGTTTGTGCTTTGTAACGGCCTCGGGGCAATCTAGCTGCAGTAGGTCTCGCCCAGGAGATCCAGGAGGTGTGCGTGCAGGTCTGAGTCGTTGTAAAGCTAAGAAGTACTTGAATTGTAATATCGAGTAGTTTACTATGTTTGAGTACTTTTCTCTTTTCTGGAATGTAATCTTAGAAGAAAAGTTATGTCGAGTAGTTTGTTAAGGGATGTGAGTGTTTTCTTTTCTGGAATGTAATCTCAGAAAAAAGAAATGTCTCAAAAAATCCCGTTTTTACCAAAAATAGTAACTGACTCTTAAACTTCTGGGTTTTTAACATTTTGCCATCGCTACTATTATTTAATAGAACAGTAAACTAGGTTTTACCCCACCCGACGCCATTCCCCATTTCACTGTTTAGATCTGTTCTTGCTCTGTTTCCTAGAACTCCCAGATCTAAACCTTTTCCTTGTCTTCTCTAGTGCTCAATTCCTTGGTTAGGGTTAGCCATTGCATGCGCGTGAAGACACCAGTGCATTTCCGGATGGCACCCAAGAAATCAACAAAGGGCAAGAATGTGGCGGCACAGCCGACCCGCGACGAGGGATGGGTGCCAAGTAAGTGCTCTGACTCTGACTTGGAGGCCCTTGTTTCTGCGGGTTTATTACCAACAAAATCGGTTATCCAATGGCGTCCTGTCTTGGGTCAAGAACGTCCGTATGAAAATACGGGCGAAATCATTGCTTTTGCCCCTTATTTTGAACGGGGATTGGGGCTCCCATGTTCTGGTTTCTTCTTTGGGCTCTTGTCTTATTACAAGATCCAGCTCCACCATTTGACCCCAAATTCTTTTGTTCATATTTCCATCTTCGCACATTTGTGCGAAGCCTTTCTGAGCATTGAGCCCCATTTTGAGCTCTTTCGCTTCCTGTTCCATCTGAAGCCCCAGCCAGACTCCTACAATTTAGATGTAGTGGGTGGTGCTGGTCAATAGCTTAGACAGGGGAAGGATAAATTGTATATCCCCTATAAGCTTTCTAGCAAAGTAATTGACTGGAAGCCTAAGTGGTTGTACATAGAAAACCAATGGGAAACCCTTCCAGCAATTACCCTAGGCCCTCCGACTCGGAAGCCTGAATGGAATAAGAAACTAGTTGATGACAGCCAAATCCCCGAGCTACTCAGCAGGATTGCCAGGTTAAGGCAAAAGCATATGGCCAGGGATGCTGTTGTGTTCGGCTGGATGAAGAGAAGGATCCAACCACTTCAGGCTCGAGAGACACTCGAGTTTGAGTATCAGGGAACAAGTGACTTGTCACGGTACTCGAAGGAAGAGATCTCAGATGAAGAAGTCTTCAGTTGAGTACAACGACTTCTTAAGGATGTGAAGGATGTCCCTTTTGTTCCTGATACTTTCTCTACAGCAAATCCTCCAAGGAAGGTATGAGTTAAAGTAGTCGATTTATAATTATCGAGTACTTTTTTGTCTTAGCAGGATTCTAATAGAATTTGCTTTTGTGCAGGAGGACGTGGAGCTGTATAAGAGCAGCCCTCCCTTGCCAGGAACTGATCGTCCTTCCCACCTTTTCCCAAGTGCTCTTACACCGCCAACCTGATCCAGAAGAGTCTTGTCTTATGGAAAATTACATAGATAGTAATGATATCTGAGTTTGGTTGTGCAGATGATGGGAAAAGGGCAAGTGACGACAAAGGTGGTGAGCGCAGCCCCAGTCCGAGCTTGGGGTACCCGAGCGGATCACCCGAAGGGTACCCGATCAGTGGCGGTGAAATGTTCCAGCTCTACGCGGGCTTCTAGCCACATGTAAGTGGCTAGTTTTTTGCAATTGAGTACTTTGTTGAAGTTTTTCAATTTGCTTTTGTAATCTGTATTTTGCTTTTCAAGTCTGGTGGCAAAGATGCCACAGACTACAACATCTGGGGATGATGCTGTGGTGGGAACGAAGGTCCCTTCCACCTTAGCGGACTCGACAAAGGGGACGGGGACTACTCCACCGCAGAAATCTGCGTCGGCGAGTAGTTCCCACATCAGTGATGCTGGGAACGCCGGAAGCAGTGCTCTAATGAATAAGCCGCTCCCCAAGTTCGCCATAAAAAAGCTCTCCGTGATAAGAGCATCTGCGTAAATTTCTTGGTACTTGTTTGCAGATTTTTATCTTTTTGTCAAGTACATTTTAACTCTGATGTGCATTCTCAGTGATGCGCTCTTGGAGGCTAGGGGGACAACTGAAGTTACTTCAACCCCCAAACCTTTAGCGGAAAAGCCCCCGAGCACTCCTGATGTGGATGCTTGTGAGGTGGAGGAGATGGTGAATTCCATGCTGCGGGATTCACCAACCGGATGCTGAGAAGGGTAGTGAAATGCTTCCGAAGGGAGGAGGAGGCGAGAAACGCCCGGAGGAGACCCCCACAGGTAAGCTTGTTATGCCTTTTCTCCAATTTCCTTTTGCTCTCATTTTATTGGTTTTTGTGACCCAAGTTTTTCTCTAGATTCCCAAAATCAAAGGAATACTGTGGAGAAAATTGATGAGGCGCCACGTACAGAGGCGGGCCCTGTGGTGGGAGCGAGTACTTCCCTTGCTTCATCGGGAAGTGCCCTACCACAAGAAGAAAAGATGAAGCTTGCGCACCAGCTCCTAACAGTAAGTACTCGGATAATTCGAGTACTCGTGTTTTGTTTGACCGAGTAGTAGATACTGATCTTTTGCCTTTACATTTTGGCAGGAGTTGTTGGAACAGAAGAGCAGCTAGCCTTGGGACGACTCAGAGCTACTTGCTCTGAGGGAGCAAGTGAAAAAGCTCATGTCTAAGATGGCTGCTCTCCAGGACAAGAACAAGAAGCTCTCCAAAGCCAAGAAAGGTTAGTCTTTGCCTTTTATATTGCTACCGACTAGTTTGATTCGTCTGGTATTTATAAGAGTTTTCCTTTTAATCGAGTACACAGCCCTCACAAAATCTTTAAAGGTTGAAGAAAGTTTGGTATTGGATCTAAAAATTCTTAGGTACCAAAACACAGATAAGATTGAAAAGCTAAAGAAGATCAAGGCGGACTATGACCAAGAGATGGCGACAACTCTCCAAAATTTGAAGGAGTTGTCAGAGTCCAAGGACGTGCTGCAGCGGGAGATCGAGGAGCTTAAAGTTGCAGCTCGAGCTGTGGTGGACATCGTGGAGATCCCGGAGGAGAATGCAGACAAACCGCTCACGTTGGCAGGGAAGCTACAGAAAGTTCCCGAATGCTTTCTGCAGTACGTCTCCACGACCACCTGACAGTACGTGGGACACGTACTTGGTTTGGTTAAGTCCTACTGGCCACACAAACCACTTAATCCGCTGGGTGAGTGTAACACCCTAATGTAAAATTCCAGCATTTATAATACATTTAATTGCCTTTAATAAAGTTTATAAGGTTTTCTTTGTGTAGCCTGCATTTAATTGTAATTTATTTCACAAGGAATTAAAAATTTTCTAGGTTTAAACATGTTTGTGCATACATGCTGGTGCATAAGTTTTATTTGTTTGAGTGCTTAGGGTTTGAATTCAAATTTGATTTGAGTTGAGTTTGAAAAAGAAAAGAGAAAGAAAACCCAGCCCAACCAAACCCAACCCAACCCAGCAGACCAGCCCAACCCGCGACCGAGCCCTCCTTCCCCCGTGGCCCAGCTTCCCTCCTCCGCCCGGCCCATTCAGGCCGCACGCACGCTCCCTCCGCGGATCGCCTAGGCCCGCCGTTAACTCCGCTTCAGGCCATTCCCTCACCCTGCACGCAGCCCACGCCCCAGCCCAGCAGCGCCGCTCCCCCGGCCTGCCCCGCACGCCACTCGCCCACGCCCCGCTCGCTGACGAGCCGGCCCCACAGTTCAGACCCATCTTCCTAGCCGTGACGCCCGCTCGCGCTCTCGTCCGTGCAGCTCAGCCCCGCTCGCCCCTCTGCCCTGTGGACCAACCCCGGCCCCGTGACCCATCGGTCAGCCTCGCCCAGCCTTCTAGAAGCGCCACCAGAGCCGGGATCATGCCCTGCCGTTGCGTGATACGCTTCTCGTGCGCGCGGAGTCAATCCCGCGATCCTCACCGTCTTTCCATCTATGGCATGCTTGCCCAGGAATCCCGGCCCTCCTTATCTAGCGCCTGCGACCTCCCCTGCGCCCTCACACGCCACGCCGCCGCCACCTTCACCCTCTAGCGCCGCCCAGAGCCAGAGTTCCACCCCGCTCCGCTGCGCAGAGGCTCTGCGCCGCCGCGGGCACGCCACTCCGCCGCACCCCAGCCCCACCGGAGCCGCGCAGCAGCCTCGGCTCGACTCCAGAAAGCTTCCCGAGCACCTTGCCTTGACCATAGCCCACACAAACGCCGGAATCGCGCCCGGACTTCATCTTAGGTGAGCTCGCTGCGCTGCCGCGTTTCCTCGCTGCCGGTGGCTCTCTGGCCCCGCTGACCCCTGCGCATCCTTTCAGCGCTGCCCTGAAGCTGCTCGTGGGATCCAGACGCCGGGAGAAGACCTGCAGCGCCCTCCTCCGCGAGCACCGCCCCATCGCCGCCGCCGGACCTCGACGTCGACCACACTCCGTTGCATCTCCGGCCGGTCTGAATCCTAGGTGACCACCGGACCGACCCGCTCTATCTTTTGCGCTAGATCTTAGGGCCAGTGGCACACCCTAGGTACCGGAACACCGGTCACCGGCGCTTCGCCGCCGCCAGCACCGCAGCCTCGCCGTGGCGAGCTTGCTGCAGCCCAGCACAGCCCTGTACGACCCTCGTACGGGTTCACCTGTGCCACACAGAGGCCTTGCACACACTTTGCACCCCTGGACCAGGCTTGGTTCGGCCCGAACACGCTGCACCGGTGAGCTCCACCGCGCAGAGCCGCCGCGGCAGTCATGCCCGGCGAGCAGAGCCCCGCCGTACCCAGTTTTTGGCCTAGGTGTATCACACGTAACGCGCCGACCACACCTGACCCAAGCACGGGTCGAAAAGACCCCCAGAGCACCGATTTTGGTATACTCCGGCGAGTCCCGAGCCGAGCCGCCGCTCCCGCGCGCGGAGTAGGTCCGAGCCGTCCGATCCGCGATCAATGCGCACGATTAGATCAGCGTACCCCTTCATTCTGAGCCACTGGATCGAGATCCAATGGATCAGATCTGAAGATACCGCTTCAACCTGGCAGTTTTGCTAAAGAGCCCATGCGTTTCTTGGAAATCAACCCGCCATCCTGTCCAGTTCAAAAGTAATTCCATATTAGCCCCTGCTTTTACGTTTTAGACCCTGAGTTTCTTTCAAATAGAACCCACAGTCCTGGCCAGTCAGTTTTACGCGTTAGACCCTGGATCTAATCTTTAATTACATTTTAGTCCCTGGTTTTTGCGCAGAAATCCCTGGAAACTCTGTTTTTCTTACAATTTAGCACTTAGATCTAGTTTTAGCTCTAGTTTTCTTGTTCTAGTTTTAGCTCTGTTTTAGGTGTTCTTTATGTTCACGCGATCGTTGTAACACGTAGAATAGTTCTAGCTCAGTTTTGTTTGCTGTTTTTATGTATTGTTGTACTGTTTCTTAGTGTTTGCTCTTGTTTGCATGTATGTGTATGTGCTGGACTTGTTTTGGCATTGCAGTCGTGAGTAGATGTTGATCCTTCGGAGGAGTACCAGTACCCGGAGCAGCCACCATCTTCACAGCAGTTTAAGCATCAGGAGAACTTTGAGGAAGGCGAGTATAACATGAACACCACCTATCACCTTTAAATACAATTTCATACTTCATTTTAATACTGTATGCCTATAAGGATCATCCTAGCCACTTTATTACCTTATATATATCCCTTGGGTTGCATTTTTGGTTAGTTGTGCTAGTTGCTGCGCTCTCACACATGGTCCTTTTTAATTAAATTGTTAATGGCCTTATGCAGCTTAATTCTGAGCGTTACCCTCTGTGCTTTGTACTTGAGTGGTTTACGTCTCCTTAAAACATGTTTTTCTAGAAACTTGGTTTAGGGGGCTCGCACTGTGTTTTGTGCTAGCTACTCTCCATAAGGACCGTATGTCATTAGAGCGACAACCTGGGACAACCGCGCAACCACAAGACTAGAATGGGACGATCTTGGCTTACTAATTAGGTCTTTTTGGTTTGGAGTAACTTACCTATGGGGCAAGGGTGGTAAGCTTCTATGGCCCTCGTACTGAGTGGCCTCGTCTGTGCTTTGTGTCTTGACGCCCACTAGACCTGCTCCATCGTCGCCGATCCAACCCTCGCGGTTACTCCTTACCAACGAGATTCTTTGTAATGGCCTCGTAGTGAGTTTGCTAGTCATCTCACCTACGGAAGTGTGATGAACATCTAGCGTAGCTCACGACTTGTGAGTAAAGATGTGCAACCTCTGCAGAGTGTAAAACTGGTATACTAGCCGTGCTCACGGTCATGAGCGGCCCGGATCCTCCTTTTGATTAGTGGGTTACCTTGGTGGTTTCGGTGTGTGCTGTCGGTCAAAACCCACCGGTGATAAGCGACAGGAAACACGAAGAGCCGGGAGGTCGCCGGGGCGCTGGCAGGCACTGCTTCCTCGGACAACGGCCCGCAATCCGGCACACGCCGAAGATTTCGGAGAATGTAAGGCGTGCCACGTGACCTATACCTGATCAGGAAGGTGCGAACGTGCTTTAAACGATTCGCCTGCATGCACAAACACGTGTAAATATTAGTCCGAGCCATGGTCGGCTCCCCGGGACGACTCTTGCATCGGCTTTCAAAGAACCGATCAAGTCCCAGTGTCAGATCTGATCTGTATATCCGGATATCAGTGGATAAAGCAAATAACTATGAAAACTTGCTTCAATTGAATCTAGCTAATCCAACCCTCGACAGTAAAAGCTTCACCGCTAGATCGGAACATCCTACACGTAACTAGGCCTAGCGAGTATAATAGATAACTAAACCATAACAAAAAACAGAGGCCTAAGAACTAGCAAGAGCCGATTCCCGGAACAATCCCTATCAAGGCTAGAACAAAGCATCTATTACATCACCGGAACATCCAATCCGTTTGCAAGGCCTAACCTAGCAGAAATTGAGCTAATCCTTATAAAATAAGAACAAACTATAACAGATTGAATCTACTAGATAGAAAAGAAGCAAGGTGTTAACTCTACGCAACTAATCCTTTGCGACGAGAATTAGCTTAAGATCAAGCATGAACGCATAGAGAAAACATGATATTCGTAGATGGTAAACAACAAAAGCATAATAGATCTACTAAAAATCATGCTACGAACATCAAGATAACTAGCATTACTCGCCATCAAAAACGCTTCAGTACGAGTAATACCAAGGTAAAGGCAAGAACAATGCTGCCTTGATCGCAAGAAGACGATCAGGGCAGCATGGCGCTTACTTGGATGAAACCCTAGAATTAGGGGTGGCGTTGCGCCAATGTGTTGTTGCAAAACGTGATGACGTTCTCTCTTTTACAAATATCAAAAGGTACATATTTATAGTCCGGAGACTTGGGAAACAATCTAAACCTAACGCGTCCAATTCGGACTCTATCTCTAATCCAAACTGAACTAAATCTAAAGATACATGGCCTGCACGGCCCAAATACTTACGCAGGAGCCGATTCTCAAGCCTTCTTTAATTCTTGCTTCAAGCCCAACTCACTTGCGGCCCATTAATTAACCCTGTTAATTTATGGCGATAACACATGCCCCCTGGTTTTGGCAATGATAATTCCAAAACCACTCCGTTGCTTCATCTTCCCGTTAATGCCCATTAAAACACACTGTAACCACCAAGGAAGACGCAGTGTCTCTGCAACTGATTCCTCGTAGAATGTGAAACTGCCGATCCATCTTCCATTTTTTTACTATTTAATCTCATCCCGAATCGACTCTCTTCACCGCAAACTCATCTTCCTCCCAAAGCCAAGTAGCACAGAAAACCCCAACCTTCAGTAACCATGGCGATTTCCTCCTCCTCCAGCTCCAACTCCATCGACTACCCTTCTTCCCCTTCTTCTTCAAACCTCTCCGCCTCCTCCCTCGACTCCATTCCTGAGAGTCGGGAACCGACGCCGGAGTACGATCCAGCAGCGGCGTCCAAGGCGCTCGCTCCTCTACACTAGGATGCAGAGGAGTTCGACTTCGGGATCGCCTCCGAAGACGACGAGCCCCAAACCGAAGGCGAAGACCTCCAACTCCTGTTCCAAGAGGAGTTGGAGAACAGCAGCGAGGAAGGCTTCTCCTGGGATGGAGCCGATTCCTCCTCGGAAGAGGAGATTGGCTCCTCCTCCAGCGGCAACGACCCGATGGGAGGAAACCCCTTCCAATTCCTTGGGTCCTCCGAGGAAGACAGCGAGGAAGAAAGCAGCGGCGGCGGCGTCCGGAGCAGCTACGCCGAGACCGACGGCGGTAGCAGCGCCTTCGACGGCACCAGTGATGACGACGACAACGACGGCGGAGATGCGCCGGCTCGAAGCCCCAAGCGCCGTAGATACTAGGTACCAATGAGCAGTAGATGTAAGTAGTACTGTAGAAGTAGTATTGTAAAGCCGAAGGATTCTCCCTTTGTCAAATCGGCTCTTTTGTTAAAATCCAACTTTTAATGAAGCTTATTATCCCTTAATCTTACTTGTTTGAATCATCTCCCAAAAAGCCGATGGCACCGCATCAGGCCTCATTAATATCCAAGAGCCGATAAAATTCAAACTGGAAGCAACCCGCATAAGAACAGAACACCACTTCCACTTTGAACCCAACTCGAAATAGATACTCCAAATCCAAGGGCAATTCAAAAATCCCACTCTATAAGTTCGAGCAAAGACTCTCCAAGCATCCAGAATTCGAATCAGAACCCGCAGAATAACCAAACCCTAAGTCAGCAGATCTGAACCATGGCGGACTCTGCCGCTCAGACAACGAATTCTGCAACCGATGATGCGGCAATCTGCGGCCTGAAGGTAATATTCAGCCTACACTTTTAACTTTCTTCAGCTCATTAAGCCTCCAACAAATTAAACTCTGAAATATGACACCACATGTAAATTTCTGAATCTCTGAACTTCAGGTGTCAGACATCCTTCTACCGCATCCTTACAATCCCAAATCCTTTTGTCTTGGCCCACGAACTTATGAAAATCCCATAGATTTAATCTCCTGTGAAGCAAATAGGATCCCTTTCGTAAGTCAAAACATTGATCTGAACTCCTGGGCCGACTGCCTAAGAGTCTGGCCCAATCCACTTGAAAGCTGGACTACATGGTATAGCAGAGTAGCAAAAGCTCATATGCCTTTGTGGTAGGAGTTAAACATAGCTGATGCACTTAGTTTATCATTGTCTCCTCTCGACAAAGATGAAAACCTTCGGAAGACCATCGGCTATTTTTGGTCTGACGCTCTGAACTGCTTTCTCTTTGGTCACGGACCCATGACCCCTACTCTGCTGGACGTTACCATGATTACTGGCCTTGACATCGAATCTCCCAATCATGCTGCTCACAGAATGGTAGAAGTCCCCTTCAAACTCTCATCCAAGGCAGACTGCACAAACTGGAGCACTTACATGAACCAGCACATGAAGACAAAAGGCTCAGTAACTGAAAAGGAACACACAACCTTCTTAAATCTCTGGCTAGAACATTTCATTTTCTGTGGTCCTTCCTTAGCTCCAACTAAGAATTACCTCCCTTTGGCCTACCATCTGGCCCATGGCAACCGCATCAGCCTAGGCAAACTTTTCCTTGGAGAAACATACAGATATCTCCATTTGATGACAACTAATTTGCTCAACCAAAAGAATCTCAAAACCGGAGGCCCTTGGTGGTTTATTCAGTTATGGGCATGACTCTACTTTCAGCATCAGATCCCAAACTTTCAAAGCCTAACCAAGAATTCCTTCCCTGATGAGAATGGCAATCCAATTAGATGCACCAGCTATGGCCAAGCTCTATTCAGTCTTCCTGGCAGTAAACTGAACTCAACAGATGCAGCAAGCTGGTTTAGAATTTTCTACAAAGGCCTAGACAATCCCCTTTATTTTCCATTTACTGAATCTGAAGCCTTTGAGAACCCAACTGCCTTCAGGCTGGATGGTTTTGCCGATGACGACAGCACTCGGCGTCTATATTCTCTAATAATCCGACCCGGCTTCCATCCTGTTGCATAAGCACTTCCAACAGAATCATCAAACCAGGTTATGAAACCTATCAACCAGTCATAGCAGCTCGGCAATTCGGCCTAGGACAAGTCCCTCCCCACTTCCATATTCACCACTTGGTGGAGAGTAGAGCCGATCTACCTGATGGTCTTACGAGTTCAAGATGCTACAGCATGTTTGACAATCTCCACATTCCAATACCAGCCGATCTATCTTTTACTTCCTCGTCAATCAACTTTAGCACATGGTGGGGAATGTGGAAAACTCATGTATTCAGAAAAGCTCTAGGTCCTCGACTACAGCAAATTGATCCTGAATATATGGTCCCCGAAGAAGAGGTACTGAATCTATGCACTTATTCTTTCTAAATCCTCCATCCCTTTACTTGGCTAATCCTTGCTCACCTCTCCTACAGCAACAAGATGGTCCAGAACCTGTGACCAGCAACGGGGAACCATTCCACTTTCTTCCAACTACCCCTGATGTTCTTTTTTGCAAGGGATCGCCGTCAATGAAGAAAGTAATAATGACTGTTCAGCCAGACATACTACAATCAGCTTCTAAGCGGAGACAAATTTCTGCAAATGTTGCCCACCGAGTCCCAACTAAGAAAAGGAAGATCATCGCGAGACGAATCATCAAGAAAACAACACAACCTTCCCTGAGTCCATCAGAATCTAACTCCAACCAGGTAATTTACCTTTCCTGAAACTTCTTCCTCATGCATATACATTCTGGTTGACCATAATTCTATTTTCAGGACACAGGCGAAGACATCCCCAGTACTGAAAGCCCAGAACAGCATGAATCAACTGCAACTCCTGATGCTCTGGTGGAGACGCGTGACGAACAGGCCAACATAGCTAACGCCCTTGTCGTTGCCTCAAACCCAACTGGAACGATCGCACTTGGACCGACCATTACTTCTTTTTTCACAACAGGTAACACTACAAAAGTCAATTCTAAATCAGCCGATAACTCCATTAATGCACTTTGCCCTTAAACTAACACCAATATTTTCACAGGGCTTTGATATTTCAAACTTGCTCTCCTTTGACCCAGCATCAATGGGTCTGACTACCTCTGGAGCAAAAGTACCAACTCCACAGCAATCGGCTAACCTGGCAGATCAGCTTCAACTCATCAAAGGTCTGCTCTCTGCTCCAATCAGTACCCTGGTCGATGACTCCAGAGAAATACAGAAAATCCTCGAGCAGATA
The DNA here is from genome assembly GCF_016808335.1 of Panicum virgatum. NCBI lineage: Eukaryota > Viridiplantae > Streptophyta > Magnoliopsida > Poales > Poaceae > Panicum > Panicum virgatum. The sequence goes on along the minus strand of NC_053146.1, from coordinate 30,678,787 downwards.
GAATCCCAACTCCCAGAGTCACTTCGGGTCAAGCTTTGGCCAGCCGGCCATCTTCCCTTCTTTCAGGCAGAAGTGAAAGCAGCGTAACAGAGAATAGAGTTACGTCATTCTTAGATCCCTCTGAAAGCAACTCTGGATGCTAAAGCTGACATCTCCGAGAGTACAAGGCGACTCAACCTCCTGGAAAAAGAACTGATGGAACTAGAAGAAAAGGTCCGCCCACCCAAAGACTGATCCAAGAGGAGAAAGCTTCGATTGCAAACTCCAAACAAGAAGCCCAAGAAATGACCGAGCAGATACGGGCAGAGTTTGCAGAGATAAGCACCTTAAGCCAACAGATAGTAACAGGTGATGACAAAGATGACGAAGCGACCATCGCAAGAGCCGACGCCGTACGCGCAGAAGTCATCCATGCCATAGAAGAGTTCCTGAACTAGCAGAACAATTCAGAAAACATTAAATGTTTGCCTGTTAGACCTGAAACTTGTACTCATTAAAAACATCTTAAGTCGATGGTTGCACATCGGCTGTCTTGCTTCTCATATATATATATATATATATATATATATATATATATATATATATATATATATATATATATATATATTTATCGGCCAACTCAACGTGTTGGCCTTTCCTTCTTTCTCTTTCTTTTTACTGGCCAACTCAACGTGTTGGCCTATTTCATTTTTTTTATTTTTTTTACTGGCCAACTCAACGTGTTGGCCTTTTATAATGCAGCCAGATGGATCTCATCGGCTTTTATCACTCGCCTTCCCACATGCTCGGGAAATACTTCTTGAGGTGTTGGCCATTGACCGCCACAGGAAACTTGACACCATCCAATTCCTCAAGCATGTATGCATTTCCAGGCAAAACCTGATCAACCTTGTACGGTCCGTGCCAAGTTGGAGACCACTTGCCACATTTTCTATCTTTAGTTCCCAATGGTAACACTGCCTCCCAAACTAGGTCTCCAACCTGGAATTCTTTCGGCTTGACCTTTTCATTGTATGCACGAGCGACTTTTGCCTTGTTTTCCTTAATCTTCTCAAGTGACCAAAGTCTTAGCTCTGTAAGATCCTCCACATTATCGTTCATCAAGGCTGCATACTCTTCAGCCGATAGATCATTCTGAAACTCAACACACCTTGATCCGGTCGTGATCTCCCATGGTAACACAGCGTCTTGACCATAGACCAGATGGTATGGTGACGTCTTGATGGATCCATGACACAAAATTCGATATGCCCACAAAGCCTCTGACAACACCTCATGCCAGCGCCTAGGATATTCATCGATCTTCCTCTTGATCAGCTTGATAAGGCTCTGGTTGGATGCTTCAGCCTGTCCATTAGCCTGGGCATAATATGGGGATGATCTGATCAGCTTGAACCCCGTGTCATCGGCAAACTTTCTAAATTCCTCTGATATAAAGACCGATCCTCCATCGGTCGTAATGGTTTGAGGAATCCCGAACCTATGAATGATGTGCTCTTTAACGAAACTGATCACATCTCTTGACGCCACTGATCTCATGGGTACCGCCTCTACCCATTTTGCGAAATAATCTGTAATAGCTAACACCCATTGGTGACCTTTGCTAGACGGCAGGTTAATCTGGCCGATTATATCCATGGCCCAACCCCTGAACGGCCATGGCTTAATAATAGGATTCATTACTGATGCCGGCACCATTTGAATTTTGCTGAATCTCTGACATGCCTGACATCCCTTGTAATATTTGAAGCAATCCTCAAGCATGGTAGGCCAGTAATATCCCGATCGTCTAATCAGCCATTTCATCTTATGAACCGATTGATGAGTACCGCAGGCTCCTTCATGAACCTCATGCAAGAGCCGATTCAACTCTGAAGGCCCCAAACATTTAAGCAGCAGTCCTTCCAAAGTCCTGTAGAACATGTCGTCCCGAATCAGAACATACTTCATAGCTTTGAGTCTTATCCTTCTGGGTGCCCCTGAGCCGAATCCTTCAAATAATTGAAGATATCGGCTCTCCAGTCTCCAGGTTCTAGAAACTGAACCTCCACATCGACCCCATCGGCTGTTTCCTTGTATCCGGAAGCCATCTGTGCCAAGCCATTGGCTTCACTGTTCAAAGTCATTCGTATCCAGTGGAAATTAATGTACCTGAATTGTGACATCAACTCACGGCACTGCATCCATATTGGGAAAAGAGCCTCGCTCTCACATTTATATTCTTCCGTGAGCGGAGAAATCACCAGTTTCAAATCCCCAAATATTTCCACTGGTTCTGCACCAGCTTCCAGGAGTAATTCCATCCCCTTGCGAATGGCCTCATACTCCACTAAATTATTGGTGCATGGAACAGTCATCCTGATGGAAAAAGAATAAGTCACCCCTCAAGGTGATACCAATAGAATTCCCATGCCGCACCCATCATCGCATGCCAATCCGTCAAAAAACATGGCCCAGGCACGTATAAACAGTGCAGCCACATCGGTGCTGACCCTGTCTGCCATGAGATCCGCCAGTGCCTGTCCTTTGACTGCCTTCGCAGGCTGATATCGGATATCGAACTCTGACAATGCAAACATCAACTTCCCAAGCTGGCCTTTCAGAACTGGAGCCGACAGCATATACTTTATGACATCCGATTTGCAGATTACAATCGTTTCCGCCGAGAGCAAAATATGACGAAGCTTTGTGCATATAAAGAATAAACAGAGGCAAAGCTTCTCGATCTCGAGATACCTGGTCTCGTCGTCTAACATGCGCCTACTGAGGTAGAAAACCACCCTCTTCTGGCCATCATGCTTCTGAACCAATACCAAAGCAATGGAAGTATCACCCACGGACAGGTACATGTAGAAAGGTCTATCTTGTTGGGGTGGAACCAACACTGGAGGCTTCGATAGATACTCTTTGATTTCATCAAAAGCCTACTGTTGCTCTGCCCCCCAGCGAAATTCAGCATCAGACTTGACTTTCACCAAACCCATGAACGGCTTGATGCGTCCAGACAGATTGGAGATAAATCGTCTGACAAAGTTGATTTTGCCGATGAGCTTCTGCAAATCTTTCTTCGTAGTAGGCGGCCTCATTGTCATTACAGCTTCTTGACTTTTCAAGCCGATCTCCATTCCCCGCTCGTGCACAAGGAATCCTAAGAACTGACCGGCCGATACACCTTGGCGCATTTCTTTGGGTTCATTTTGAGCCCAAACCTTCGTGTCCGCTCCAAGACCTGACGCAAGTCTTCCAGATGTCCCCCAGCCGACGTGGACTTGACCACGACATCATCAATATAGATCTCTACCAATTTGCCGATGAGATCATGAAACCGCAAGATCAACATCGACAGCAAACACAGGGAGATAACAAGAAAAATTTTCCGGCCAACCGCACGGGCTGGCCGTTCCTGTATTTCCATTATCATTCAAAACTAAATGCTCAGCAACTGACCAACTACCAGAGCAGGCCATTGTTTGTACATACTGTAACAATTTTAACTCCAAATACATACTACTCATTTTTTGGGGCTGGTCGCTGGGACCGGCCTGTCTAATCTTGCTGGATTCCGTAGCTTGCCAGGATGTGTTTACTCTATGAGGCCAGTGGATAAGACCAGCCTCAGCCTGTTTTTTGTCACTTCAATCCGATCCCAGTCTTCTAGCGCAATCCCTGAGATCGGCTCTTGCCCTTCCGCGTCCCAGGCGTTCATGTCTGCGAGCGAAACCTCACTGGAGTCATCTGCACGGACCACCTCTACTTCATCACCATCCCACTGGACCAAACACTGGTGCATCATGGAAGGAACACAACAATTGGCGTGGATCGAATCCCTCCCAAGCAGCACTGTGTATGTACTCTTACTGTTGACGATGAAGAAAGAAGTTGGGACGGTCTTGCAGCCAACTGTCAACTCCACATTGAGGACACCCTGTGCCTCCGATAGCTGACCATTGAAATTATTGAGCATCACATTGGTCTTGATAAGATCAGCAGCGGAACGACCCAATCAGCGCAGCACTGAGTACGGCATCAAATTGACTGCGGCGCCAGTGTCGACCAACATCCTGTTCACAGGCTTGCCATCGATGAGGCCCTTGAGATACAATCCGTTCAGGTGCTTGTAGCTTTTCTCCTTGGGCTTCTCAAAGATGATTGGCTGTGGGCCGAGATCCAGCTGCGCGACAGCCAATTCCTCCGTTTGGGGCGCCCGAAACTACGACGGGAGCACAAACACCATATTGACATCAGCCGATGGCTTATCATCGGCTCTTGGCTGCTTGGGGCGCCACTCCCTGCTTGGAGGACGCCTTTCCACCCTTCGCGGGTTCCTGACTTGCTCTGCGAGATCCGGACGCGCTTTCCTCAGCATGTCGAGGTACCTTGCTTTTGCCTCTTTGAGATTGCGTAGACGCTGCACTTGGCGCTTCTGTGAATGGCTGAGCCCATCAGGACACCATCATGGATGATGATACTTGTCTTCCTCTTCTAGCTCAAGATCGTCCCTAGATGGCCGCTCAATATGGTTGTCGTGACGTGTTTTGGGCCCCAAGCGGTGGAACACCGACGTCTCGCCTAGATGGCGTCCCAGAGGCCTGCACTCCAAGCAATCATCGATAGTAGGCAATCGGCTCATGTCGGAATTCCAATAGTACCTGAAGAACGGGCAAAGCCAGTGGTCGCGTATAGCCTGGCGTCTCCCCAGCGTTCTCCCTGTGCGATGCTCATACTCCGCCTCTTCCGATTCATATCGGCGGCGCAACTTGTACTGATACTGGTATTTTTCCAGAAGCCGATTAGAAGCTGGGAGTTGATTGCGGATGTGACGCACTTGTTCTTCAGTGACATGTTGCTGCTCCGGCTCGTGTTCATCCTGGGGCCGTTTGCCAGAAGCGGCCTCTTTCCTCTGCTCAACACGGCGGCGCATGGGTCCCGCCTTGTTCATCTGGAACGCCAAGTTCTGGCCCTCATGTCCAAGATCCGACAGCTTCACCATGTTAGCTTGTGGGAATGGTTGACTGTCCACCTTCATCGTGTGTTGGGCCAAAATTAATCGGCCTTGCTCGATAGCCGATTGGATCTGCCGACGTAGGTCCTTGCAGTCATTCGTGGCATGGGTGAACGAGTGGTGCCACTTGCAGTACAGCCTCCCCTGCAGCTCTTGCGTCATTGGCAGCTTGTGATTCTCTGGGAGCTTCAACTGCTTCTCCTTGAGCAGTAAGTCGAATATCTGCTCTGCCTTGGCCACATTAAAGTCAAAGCCCTTCACAAGCCCCTTTTGTTTGACCCACTTGCACGGGACGGGGTTTGCCCCCTGGGTCCACTCTACCACAGCCACTTCTTGTTCCTCGCCAGAATCATCGGAATCACCTGCTTGGGCCATATTGACATGGCGCTTGAATTTTTCCTGGTACAGCTCAGGGTGATAGTGTTCATACGCTGTAAGCTTCTACACCATGTGTGCCAGAGAGGTGAATTCCAACTGAAAAGCCAGATCCTTGATCAGCTTAGCGAGCCCCAGGACAGCCAAATCGACTGCCTTCTTCTCTGTGATGCGCGATGAGTAGCATCGATTCTTAACTTCTCTAAAGCGTTGCTCGTACTCTGACACACTTTCCCCTCGCTTCTGCTTGACTTGGGCGAGGTCAGCAATCCCGGCTTCAGCAGCTTCTGAATGATACTAGGTGTGGAACTGATCTTCCAGCTGCCTCCAAGTCCGGATCGAATCTGGGGGGCAGTGATGTATACCATCCAAAAACTGAACCCGTGAGAGACTGGGAGAAGAAATGGACCCTTAGAGGATCCGACACTGAGATCATCCCGAGCTGCGTTAGGTATCGGCTCACATGCTCGATAGAGCTGGCCCCTTCTGACCCGCTGAACTTGGTGAACTCTGGGAGCCGATACTTAGGTGGCAACGGGATCAAGTCGTAATCACTTGGATATGGCTTACAATAGCCGATCGCCTTTCTCTTGGGCAAGATGCCGAACTGGTCCCTTAGTATTACACTGACCTGCTCCACACTAAGAACTCCTGGGGCCAAGGGTTCAGTTCTTGGCCCGGTAGCGTACTTCGCCAGCCATGCCTGTTTCTCCGCGTACTTCACCAGCTGCCCCATGCGTGTTGGGTTGATATTGTCAGGTATGTACACGCACGTGTAGCCGTGCGGGATCTCCTTGGGCGGCTCGCTCAGGAACTATCCCTTCCCGGGGTCACCGCCGATCTTGTAGACGACGTAGATCGGCGAACTCTGCGGTCCTGCTGCAGTGAGCGAGTATGATACTGGCGGCCTAGATTGCAATGCAGCTTCCCCTCTGTGGCTCCCCAGGACTGGTCCCGATGGGGAGTACTGGTTCTTGATCACCTCCTGGACAACGCGATGTGCCACGAGCTCGAGCTCGTTCACCAGGCTTTCTGAGTGCCGATGAAGCATGTGAGCCACCATATAATTCATCTCCTGGCGTAGGGCCCTGGTGCGCTCCTCTAACAGCACGGACAGGTCAACGTTGTCGAGAGCGCCCTCGGGTGAGAACCCCTTCTACCTGATGTTGTGGTTGCGGGTCCTCTCAAAAGAGCCGATGAGATCGGCTTCGAACTGAGCTTTGACCTCATCATATTTTTGCTTGTGTTCTGGAGTCAGCTCTTCGTACGTGACAGGTTTGGTGACCGGCGGAACGGGCGCTTGATCTTGGGGTCCAGTCATCTCTGCGGCGGGTGTTGTTGTTAATGAGGGTCCCACCAGGCGTGCCAAAATGTGTTGTCAGTCAAAACCCACCGGCGAGTAGCGACAGGCAACACGAAGAGCCGTGAGGTTGCCGGGGCGCTGGTAGGCACTGCTTCCTCGGACAACGGCCCGCAATCCGGCACACGCCGAAGATTCCGGAGAATGTAAGGCGTGCCACCTGACCTATACCTGATCAGGAAGGTGCGAACGTGCATTAAACGATTTGCCTGCATGCACAAACACATGTAAATATTAGTCCGAGCCGTGGTCGGCTCCCCGGGACGACTCTTGCATCGGCTTTCAAAGAACCGATCAAGTCCCGGTGTCAGATCTGATCTGTATATCCGGATATCAGTATATAAAGCAAATAACTATGAAAACTTGCTTCAATTGAATCTAGCCAATCCAACCCACGACAGTAAAAGCTTCACCGCTAGATCGGAACATCCTACACGTAACTAGGCCTAGCGAGTATAACAGATAACTAAACCATAACCAAAAACAGAGGCCTAAGAACTAGCAAGAGCCGATTCCCGGAACAATCCCTATCAAGGCTAGAACAAAGCATCTATTACATCACCGGAACATCCAATCCGTTTGCAAGGCCTAACCTAGCAGATATTGAGCTAATCCTTATAAAATAAGAACAAACCATAACAGATTGGATCTACTAGATAGAAAAGAAGCAAGGTGTTAACTCTCCACAACTAATCCTTTGCGACGAGAATTATCTTAAGATCAAGCATGAACGCATAGAGAAAACATGATATTCGTAGATGGTAAACAACAAAAGCATAATAGATCTACTAAAAATCATGCTACAAACATCAAGATAACTAGCATTACTCGCCATCAAAAACGCTTCAGTACGAGTAATACCAAGGTAAAGGCAAGAACAATGCTGCCCTGATCGCAAGAAGACGATTAGGGCAGCATGGCGCTTACTTGGATGAAACCCTAGAATTAGGGGCGGCGTTGCGCCAAGGTGTTGTTGCAAAACGTGATGACGTTCTCTCCTTTACGAATATCATAAGGTACATATTTATAGTCTGGAGACTTGGGAAACAATCTAAACCTAACGCGTCCAAATCGGACTCTATCTCTAATCCAAACTGAACTAAATCTAAAGATACATGGCCTGCACGGCCCAAATACTCACGCAGGAGCCGATTCTCGATCCTTCTTTAATTCTTTCTTCAAGCCCAACTCGCTTGCGGCCCATTAATTAACCCTGTTAATTTATGGCGATAACAGTGTGGTCCTCAGAAGTTCTTCATTAATTTGATTAATTTCTATGCAACTGGGGTATGGTAATTCATCAACTTGTAGTAAATAGCTTTAATAAAATTTTGCCAAGATTAAAAGCTAATGCAGTTAAGTCAGCCAATCTTAGAGCCTCATAGTTTGTGTTATACTTGTTGAGTACAAGTTGTGTACTCACTCTTGCCTACTCTACTCTTTTCCTCTTGTTCTCTTTGGGGACACCCTACTGCTGCTCAGTTCCCGGCAACGCGGAGGAGTTCACCCAGAGCTACCAGGAGTACGAGGACTTCTAGGCATTCGTCTCCCAGTCGACGTCCCAGTGGCGCCCAGCTTCTGAGTTTCGTACTTGTTTTACGCTTCCGCATACTCTGTATTAGCCATTTGTCATTTATGTAATAAATAACATTCGTACTCGCTTTATTATATCTTTTACGTGGTATGTGTTGTGATATACTATTCATTCTATTGTATATACGTGTGACTTGATCCTGGCACGTATATGATTGCTTGGTTTATGTCCTTTTGTAAACGGGGTGTTACAGTGAGGGTGCCAAAGCAGACTGTAGCAATGATCAATTTGATCAATATCTTGAAGAGACCTCACCCATTGCGGATAAGATAGTGGACAGCTTGAGCAAGTCCTGATCTTCTTGGATTTTTGTAGAAGGATAATGTAATGGGCTGGTGGTGCCCCAAGTACTCTTATGTACAAATGTTTAAATTTGTGTTTCGTCGAGTACTTGTTGATGCTCCTTAGAGCGCCAATTTACGTACCGCAAGCGCACGGATCGTGTAGCTTTTCCCTTAGAGTATTCCCCAAGGTTTATCAATCCACGGAACAAGTGTATTACTATGCTTAACTAAGCACTAATGATGTTGGTAAAAGATCTATATTGAGTGTTTGAGTGTGAAATAGATCTAATCTAACCAATCTAATCTAATCTAGACTAGTGAGCAATGATAGATGTGTGCACAAGATATGAAGAGCATTTGTCCATTGGGTCTAGGATCACTAGAGATGTAATTGCCAAGCAACGAAGAACGGATCTAATCTACCAAAGGTGTGTTCCAAGATCAAAATCTTTCCCTCCCGCATACTGTCACTACACGAGGATAATCGGTAATGAATCAACAAGAACACGATAGTTGATGTAATCTAAGTAAACCATGCAAGAGCAAAGCAAACCCAAAGCCAAGTCGCGAACTATTAGGCATCAAAGCATCATCAACAAGAATCATGATAGATCAATCTCAGAAAGGATTCGGCAATTACAACTCAAGATCTCCTTACAACCCCATGAACAAACGAGGACTTTACCCCCATGAAGCTAAACGAAGCGTAGTCGATCATGGTGACGAAATCTCCGGCAAGGGATGGATCCCTTGCTATCCTCCAACTTGCAGCGGCGCCGAGGGACGATGAGGCCTCCGGTGTCGCCTTTCTCTTGTGTCTAACTCGAATGGATCTCTGAAACTCATCTCTGGATGCTTCCTCTCTGCGATCTCTGCGATCTCCCTCTTTGACGGCGGCTTCGGGGTATATATAGGCGGTTCTGGATGGCGGTTTTGGTAAAACACAGATTAAAGTTGACGCATACTTCGCGCTGAAGAAAATTGAGGCCGATTGGGCCCCGGAATGGGCTGGGCCGGCCGGTTCAGAGGGCCCCAGGCCGGCCGGCCTGGGCCCTTTCTGGCCCCTTTCGGTCCCATCTTTCGCATGCAGCCTCTTCTCCTTATTCCTCATCTTAGCCCAGTTGTGACCATGCGTCAAAACATCTCCGAAAATGTCCAATTTCCTGCCAAAACACAATGTGCTCCAAAATCCAGGACAAAATCAAAAACGGTCAAGTTCGGGTGCCAAGTGGCGGGTTAGTACATGAATCATCCCGAAGAAATTACCAAAACCACTCCTAATCATATAATGAAATGGGTACTTAAGGAGCACCAATAGTACTTATTTGTTTTGAAAGATCCTTCGGTTTGTCGAGTAGTATTACTTAGAAAGTATCATAGAGAGTACTTTATAAGCTCTAGCGGAATCGTGTTTACTCGATCTTAGTGGTAGATACAGAGTATCATACCTATAGGTATTTGCCTTAAGAGGCGGAGTGTACTCGAATTGTAATGAGTAGATTGGTTCTATTCCAGAGCCTAGTGCTGACCCGTTAGGATTGAATCCCGTAGGATTAACCAAATGGGAAAAGCATTAAGAGTTGGTGGTTAGGTTGTAGCCAGAAATTGGTTTCCTTTAGAGGAAACTGAATGTTGGAGTAGTATCCTGTGATCCTGGTTGTCCAAGCAAGCGGGAGACTCTCGTCAACTACTCGGGGTACCAAGAGAAAAACAAAACACCCTATGAACTTGGTGTTCTGAGCAAGCAGGAGATTCCTGTCAACTACTCGAGGCAGCAAGTCCTTAGTGTAACACTCTCGATGGTCCAAGCAAGCGGGAGACTCACGTCAACTACTCGGGGTACCAAGAAAATGTGAGACACCCTATGAACTTGGTGGCCTGAGCAAGCGGGAAACTCCCGTAAACTACTCGAGATAGCAGGCCCTTAGTGTAACACACTCAATGGTCCAAGCAAGCGAGAGACTCGCGTCAACTACTCGGAGTACCGAAAACTTTCAAGTTTTGTTCTACCCTTATTTTTTGGAGTCATTTTCAAAGTTGACCAGTTAGGATAGACCTCGTTAGGTCATCCAAGTGGGAAAAACTTCGAAAATATCCATGAACCTACTCGATCTAGCGAGTAGGGTGTATTCTTTTGGAGACTGGAGTCATCTGTAAAGTTGATTGGTTAGGATGAACCTCGTCAGGTTAACCAAGTGGAAAATATTTTAGAGATATCCAAAACCTACTCGAGCAAGCGAGTAGGGTGTCCTACACAAGGACTGGAGTAACTTCTAAAATAGACCTGTTAGGATGAACCCCATCGGGTTAACCAAGTTGGAACATATTTTAGAAATATCCAAAACCTACTCGAGCAAGCAAGTAGGGTGTCCTACACAAGGACTAGAGTAACTTCTAAAATAGACCTGTTAGGATGAACCCCGTCGGGTTAACCAAGTTGGAACATATTTTAGAAATATCCAAAACCTACTCGAGCGAGCGAGTAGGGTGTCCTACACAAGGAATAGAGTAACTTCTAAAATAAACCTATTAGGAGGAACCCCGTCGGGTTAACCAAGTTGGAAGTATTTTAGAAATATCCAAAACCTACTCGAGCGAGCGAGTAGGGCGTCCTACCCAAGGACTGGAGTAACTTCTAAAATAGACCTGTTAGGATGAACCCCGTCGGGTTAACCAAGTTGGAAATATTTTAGAGGTACTCTTTGCGATAGGCCATAGACTAAAGACTACTCGATCGCTGCTCATTGTTTAGCGAAAGGCTGAGTAGTGTAGAGAGCGGGGTATAGGTCGCATGAGTGAGAGAAAGGTAGTCGATTTGCAAAGAAATCAACTTTTTATTACAAATTGTCGTGATTACAGGAATTGTAAAAATGAAAGATTCTGACTCTTTAAGACCTACCCCTTGCTCATAGTAGTAGACACTTGATCAATGGTTTACATGAATAAACACGAAAGTATTAAGGATAATTCTAGTCAACGTGGCAATCGACTAGATTTTGGGTAAAGTTTCCTTCACCCGGGGCGCTCCGAGGGCTTTTCAGAGTGTATTGCACTAGAAGACTGTGTGGTAGCTCTTTGTATGCATGAAGCACATGCGTAAGAGCATTTTGTTGATCCTGTCTCCTCCAAGAGATGTTTCTCCGTGGTGTTGGGTACAGGGCTTACCCTGGGGGAGGGTACTTGTCGGTTTGTGCTTCTAGAAGGATGCAAAGGCGTGTGGTGGGACGCGGTAGTTGGAAGAAGGACTGTAAGCTTCTATTTCCTCATGCTCCTTTCTCCTTGAGATGACCACGTTGCGTGCATCACGGCCAATGTTGATCACATTTGCGGAGATCGCTATTTGTGTAGTCGTAATTGTCGCCTTGCTGCTTCTGTTGGCGGTTGGCGATGAGCTGGCACCTGAATGCCCTTTTCTGGTTGAGCAGGCGATGATGCTCGTAGAGATCCACCGCTGCAGGCTCCTCCTCTAGTTGGACGGTCACCGTCACAGTTGGTAGAGCTGCAGTCGGATCTTGGTTGATAGTAGTCTTGAAGTCTGTGACTGGTGGGGGAGTAGCTTCCATTTTGTCGGGGAGGTACTCGTCGTAGTCAATAGAGTCGTAGTCATCAAGACTGACGTGTTCCATCGAATCATCATCTAATTCGTGGAGCTCAGAGATACGGACCATGAGGATTTTGCAGCAGAGATCTTTGATTTGTTGGCTTTGTTTGCTTCCTGACGGAAATAAAGGAGCGCCTTTCTGGGAGGGGAGAACAGCTAGCTGACGGCTTGTTGCCTCAGGAAGTTTAGGGCGCGTCTCCTCCAGGCGCACTGTCCGTCCTTGAGGCGTCGCATATATGACCAAGTTGGGCAAGGGGTCCTGATCGGATTTGGAGTTCTTAGTCGAGTTGGATTCGACTTCCTTGCTGTATTGGATTAAGCTATCTAGTTCATCTTCCGAGTTGAAAGAGTACTCGGAGTCGGAACGATTTTAGAGTATGTGTGCTTTGGGTGAACGAGAAGCGGGATGCCCATCTCGACGCGGAGGGCGTTCTCATTCATCCAATGTAGCCATGATTGGGTGGGAGTTAGTCCCTCTGGCTCTTTGGTCCAGGGTTTTTCGAAAATCGACTCGCTGGATTTTTCAAGGATTTTGGGTGCTCCCTTTTTCATTTTGAGCTTGACTAGTTCCCAAAGGGCGTCTGCCATGTGGGGTGGATGAGCCATGGCATCCATAAACAAGTCGACGTCGTCTGACCAGTCCTCGAGATCATCGTATGGTTCGAAGTTGTTGAGGCTTTCCATGAATTGATCGAAATCTTGATTGAATAAGGGGTCAGAGATGTATGTTGGTTCAGAAGTCCACTTGTGAGCAGGTTTCGGTGCGGGGTTCTGGGGTTTCCCTAAGAGAGACGGTCCCATCCGAACAAGCCGGGGGTTTGCCTTCTCGGGTTTCCCATAGATTTCTCCTTCTGTGTTCTGCTTTTTATTTTGTAGAGTACTTTCAGCCATATTAATGCAATTGATCAGGGTAGAATCTAATCGATCGATCCCTGAGAACATGTCGCCCGACCGTTCTGGTGGTGGGTTGTGTCTTTGATGAGCCGAGGGCTGATTCTGCCAATTTAATGCATCCCTCAATTGATCGTGAGACCTGTTCTACTGCATCGAGTAGTTCTGAGTTGACGATCTTGGGGCGTTTAATTGACTTAAGGTAAGCCACATATTTTCCGAGAGTTTCGGAAAATTGGAATTTTTCGGAGTCAGAGTTTGCGTCGAACTCGACTCGCTGATGAATTCGAGTTGGAGTCGACGCACTTTCAGTAACGTCCGAGTCGAGCTTGAGTAGAGCTTGTTTTTTGCCAAGTTCTGCAGTGTTGCTGATTTCGGCGGATTGGTTGTTGATTTTTGATTCAGGTGCTTTGGGCGTGATGAGGTGACTAGAGAAGCTGCTTGTTCCATCAGCTGTGTAAGCCCAGGAACCAAAAACGAGGGTTGTGCCCTTAGACACGTTGTTGGCATTGTATGATCCGGTCATCGAATTTCGCTGAAGAACTCGCCGAATCCCCTACCTGGCGCGCCAGCTGTCGGTGTTTACCGCCAAGCCTGCTCAGGGATACCCTTAGCAGTAGGATTGTAGGTAGGGATCGACTGCTCTGGAACTCGATGGTGCAAGGAACACAAGGATTTAGATAGGTTTGGGCCGCGAGGTGCGTAATACCCTACGTCCTGTGTGGTTGCTTGTATTGCCTTAGGTGTTGATGTGTTTTGAGGGGGTCCCTGCCCGCCCTATAGCTTTGTACTTTTATGTTGTTGCTAGCTAATGCTTTTCTGCATGGTCAAATTCAGCAGCTAACTTCTGGTTCATGTGTAAATGATGTTAATCATGTTAGGACCAGAATGGTGCTTGTTGTTATTTACCTTGCTTATGCTTGCTTGTAGTTAAATAAAATCCATAGTTTACTCCTTTTTGCTTTATTTGTATATGCTTAGTCTTCCTAATTAAGTTTAGTAACTTCTATTTGAAGGAAACACTTTAGGCTAAAATGAGTTTGAAATCTGAACCCACACATCCGCACCCAAAATATTCAATTATAGCCTTGTTTGTTGTGGTTACTCAGTAAATGTTTGCCCATTCATGTCTTTTTCTTTAATTGCATTGCATTGCATCATGCTCACACCCATGCCATTGTGACCTTATGGATGTCTTGCTGCCCTTTTTGATGCATTGCCTGTTGCACTTTCATGTATTCATACATTAGCATTGTTGCATCTCATTTAGATACGCTAGATGTACAACACGTGGACGTGGAGCACGTGAAGATGGAACCACAAGACGGTGGTTGGTGGATGTATCCTGAAGAGAGAAGGACTAGCTGGAGCAACTGAAGACCCAGCCAAAGGTCGGAAGGACCCAAGGCCTTGCTAGTACTAACACTGATTTAGTGTTACCCCAGGCAAGCTCCGGAGCATAACCCCTACTTTCGGTATTCAATGTTTATTTATGTATTTGTGCATTTACGTTGCTAGGAGTTGTATGAAACCCTAGTATGCATGTTTCTCTCTAGATACCTATGAGTCTCTACTAGTATACAAGCGCCATTAGAAATGCTTTGCTAAGTAGGAGCGTGGTAGAAGTCAAGTGATTTCCTGTCACTCATGAGATATAGGTCTTATTAGGAAAAGGTGCTTGAGAATGAACCATTGAGGAAAGAAATATGGAGAACGGGCGGACATAAGTTGGATTAAGGTATGAAATGGATGGAAAGTAAGACTTCACCGGTGTCAGTTAAGGACCGCACCATTGTTGGCAGTGTTGATCGAGGATTGAACAGTACTAACCACATGTCGGAAGTAGGAGGCAGCTAAAACAGGTATGCTGTGTACCGATTTACAACGATACTTTGAATCGCGACATGCTACTCATGGCGTGGGATGATGGCAGGTGTTGGATTGTATGTCTCCTTCGGGTTCTCTGAGAGTTCGCCGTGAGGGGTCCTTCACCCGGGTTTTGACAGGCGTGGTTCAGATGTCGTGGTAATGATGGGAATACTTGATATGTGTGGTCCAATGTGGTTTGCATGTGTTATGTGAGTTAGGTCCACCTTGCAAGGTTAAATCGGATCGATTCGTCGTGACTCGCGGATAGAGCCTTGATCTCTTTGTCACATCATAGTAAAAATTGGAATGATAATGGAAGGATGATGATATGAATATGAGGATGTTATTGTTGGAGGCTTAATGTGGTCCATCAAGCTTGTGCTAGATGTTGGTGCAAACCTTGTTGATATTTGTATAATAAACTTGAGCTAAAATATTGAAAGTAAGGATCCACTATTAGTAGCTTTTCAGCGAAATAACTCCAGAGCAAAAAAAAAAAGATTTGCATGTCTAGGAGTCGGATAAGTATATACAGTAGTCGGGTAAGTCTTACAGTATTAGTATACTTAGGGTTTGTTGTTACCCTATTTTCAGTTAGCTGCTGCTGGTTGAAGCTAACTAGAATTCACATGGGTTGGCTCGATGTGACATTCTCATGTCTTCGTAGCTCTCGTTGTTTCTTAAACTGAAATTTTTTATTTAAATTCCACCGCATGTTGAACTCTTATGATTTTATTTAAAACTATTTTGCTTTATATTGAAATTTAGATTTGAGAAACTTCCATATGCTTGTATCCTTCGTACGAGAGTTCCAGTGTTTTCGATTCTTAACCCAACAGGCTGCCGGATTACACCGTTTTAAGTGCACGGTAACTTGATTAATACTTAAGATGATAGTTAATGCACTTAAGCCGGTTTAATTTAGATGGTTCTGTTACACATATGTGATTCAATTTTTACTGCCAGTCATGAGAAAAGGAGTAATTTTGCTACCGAGAGGCTGGACGGAGTACAGTGGAGGCGCCGCCGTGCGTGCTGAATTTTATTCAGTGCAAGCTAAATGGACCGGAAAAGGAAGTACTCACTCAGTTCTGATAATGTAAGACATTTTGGTTTATCTTAATTCAAACTATTCTAAGTTTGACCAGGTTTATAAAAAAGAGTGATAACCATTTGAATGTCAAATGAGAATAATTAGTTCCATTATGAAATATGTTTTCATAATATACTTATTTGATGTGTTATATGCTAATATTTTTTCTATAAATTTGACCAGACTACTTTGACTTAGGACAAAGCAAAATATCTTAGATTTAAGAATGGGGGATTAGTTTCTAATTTTTTTCTTCCACCTTTCATTTTTTCCGGCCTTCACCCAAAACCAGTGAGAAAACGTATCGTCGCTTTCCCCTTCCTCTACACTCCAACGTACTAAGACTTTTACGGCCACGTTTCATTTCCCTTACTACCGGTTAACGTTTTTCGTCAATTGCACCTCCACCCTTAATCCCTCTTCTGGTTCCAGCCCGTGATTGCAGAAAAGAAGCACAATAGACGCAGTCCAAACACATGACGTTATAGTAGAGTAGTATTTTTCATAAGATAGAGTAATATTTTTAGTTCTTTATAGTAGTTCATAACTTGAAAATCATGCGCCCATGATGTTATTACTTCTTTATGTTTTACACGATTTTTACCGTCGATGCACCATTCCGACGCATTTTTACATCCACAACCGCTTGTCAGAGCTCCGCATGCAACATCAATCCAGTTCATTTTCACGCACAAACGATTATATTACCTTTTACTCCCACCAAGACAACAACGTAATTTTAAGCTCCTCGGATGTCCGGCAACCGCGCCGCCGGCTGCGAAGACCCGTCAATCGAACTCACTCAGATACCTCCATGCAGAGTTTGCAGGATGTTTGGTCCAGCTAGTGCCAAGAGTCTCCCACGTCAGACAATGCTTGCTTGTTACTCCCAAGTCCCATCCATCCAATACTAAAACGTACAACATCGGAGGTCCGCCGGTAGTCCTAATTACGACATAAACATATCCTGCTATCGCGCCGCCGTGTGTGATGGCCGGTCAACACAAATCGCGCCAAAACCTCCATACCGGGCTCAGGGCATGTACAATGGTGCAGACAACTGCCGTGTGTAAGTATATTGAACAACGCACACAGACAAAAAATAATTTGTATAATGAATTGTCTATTTGACTGTCTATAAACTATCTAATGAATATATGTCAGGACAGGTCAAGCGAGCCTTAAATGAGATAGACATGCAACAAGCCAATGACATCTTTTACTACTGAGCGATACATGAGTGTAATTTTAACACGTTATGATTCCACCGTAGGTGTTAAATAGCTGTACGAGCTAAATAGACATGATTTCGTTTTCCCAATCCAACATGCTACCAAACGTCACCTCTATATGTTGCATGTGGTTTGAACTTACTTTTGCATGTTATGGTACTATCCAAATTTTATTAGATTCCTGATCATATTATTATTGAAATGTTGCTAAAATATAATAGCAAACAAGAGTATATTCACAAAGTTCTAAAAAAATAGGGGTATATTCTCTAGGGCAAATTTGTCTTCTTTAACACTATTATGTGCTGTTGATGAAGTAAAAGTAAAATGAGGTTTCGTTTTGAAACAGTAAAGGTAAAAATACAAAGTGAACGAAAATTAGGGTAAAATCACAATTAGAATTCAAAATAGGGGCAAGAACATAATTACCTTAATAATTTATGAGTAGAGAGATGGGAGTAGGTTCATCAAGATTGAAACTCCCATTAAGGGAGTTTATGTTTCAACTCTACAATTTCATCAATTCTTTTTGGTCGCTTACATATAACATTAAATGATACGCTAGTTAGTGAAATCATGAAATGAAATTTTGCATTAGCATATTTAATTTTATTCATCAATTCAAATATCAAAATGCAATATGACACCTCTGGAAAAGATGCAACGAAACTTTGCACTGAAAATGATCTAATGTGTTTTTCCATTATGTCTAATTAATTTGCTTAGGTTAGCAGGGGCGAGGCAGGAATAAAGTATGAGGCGGCCATGTACCAAGTACATACAGTATAGTATAGTGCAAATTTCAAGTATCATTACCGTAAGAAATTTTCACTAAATATACTATCATAGAAATTCAAATCCAATAATTTTACTACATACAGAATCTATTTGTTAGCATATGATTTTGTGAAGTGATTCATCTTAAGATTATCTTGATGGCTTGATTGCTAATTACCTAACGGAGCAATTAAACTTTTATACGTTGAGGCACTAGAGGTGGTAAAAGGGTTTTAAAATTTGATTTAAATTATCTAAGGGTCGAACTTGAACTCTAATTTTATACAACTTGAACCTAAGGGTCAAATTGAATTGTGAAAAGGCGAATAAGGTCATAGCTCATTACCACGCTATCAAGCACTCGGGCGCTCAGGACTGGACACAAATCCCTCTTATTAGGGGGTGTCAATTAGTGACTCTTAGATGCATCTCCAATCCTCTTTAGTTCAAAATTTTGTACGGCTTCTTCAAAATCATATCTCAGTTTGAAAGCGTACAAAAGTTTGAACTAAAGAGGGATGGAGGTGCACCCAAGGATCACCAATTTATACTCCTACCTTTTATCTCTGGTGGGCTCAATATGAGCGACGAGTTATTTGCTCCATGCAATTGAGGAAGTTCGGCTAGAGACTGTGAAGAGGCGCGGCGAATTTGGGGAAGACAAGAAAGTACAGTCGCACAGCGAAGGTGTGAAGAAAGCGTGCAATGTCCTGGATACTCGTTGGATCTACGTAACTATAGGAGGTAAAATACTAGATTGATTGAAGATTAAAATGCACCAGAGGTCCATCAACTTATAAGAGGGTGTCACTTAGGTTCATCAACTTTAAAATTTCTTTTATGGGTCTATAAACTTGTAATTTGTGTCATTTAGGTCCACTAACTCTGAAAGTTCATTTCTAGGTACATAAATTTGTAATTTGTGTCACCTAAGTCTATACCCCACCACCTAGCCTTCATGAACTGATATCGCATCAACATGAATCTACACGGTTCCCACACATTCCTGGAGTTTCACTGGAATGGTGAAATTTGAGCCCAAATTTGAAATTAAGTGC
This sequence comes from Panicum virgatum, assembly GCF_016808335.1. Taxonomy (NCBI): domain Eukaryota; kingdom Viridiplantae; phylum Streptophyta; class Magnoliopsida; order Poales; family Poaceae; genus Panicum; species Panicum virgatum. The sequence goes on along the minus strand of NC_053146.1, from coordinate 30,659,651 downwards.
ATAGGAAGGGGAGAGGGGATGAAAGATTTATTTTGGAGGTTATTGACATGTATTGGGATTCAAAGGGGACTTCCAGATGGCTATTGGTGAGTTTTAGAGCTTAGATCCAGATATAACCCTGTAATATGGATAGAGAATAGGGATGATGGCTTTGGAAAGATTTAGAAGGTTATAGAGGGACTCAACAACATGTGTACCCCTGGTAGGAGATATTATATCCTCCGTGACGTGTGTGACCGGATATGGTGGTGCAAGGTGTTGTGGCAAAAAATCTTGTGATGACGTTAGACTTGGGTCAACCCAGAGTGGTTCTCGGTGAGGGGTTGAAAGATATTCATGGATAGTTAATCGGGCGACCTTTAAGGGTCTATAGTCACACAGTTGCTCATGGATGAAGTTCGTGAATCTAAAAATATACTTTCGGAGTTTATGGAGCTAAGTGACACAAATTACAAGTTTATGACCTAAAAATGCACTTTCATTGTTTATGGACCTAAGAGCATCTCCAATAGTTTCCCATTTTTTTCCCAAATTTTGTTATTTGCCAACTCCCCAATTGAGTATGGGGAGAAAAAAAAAGGCTATCTCCAATAGTACCCTATTTTAACTTCTCAAATACGTATTGCCTCCTGTGCGTTCACCTTCTTATTCCTCGTTCCCCAACACTACCCAGTGGGAGCTCCATGGCGGCGGGAGCGAGAGCCTCCATACGTGGCCCGTGCGCTGCTGTACGGCCTGTACGCCACGAGACGAGCAGCACCACAAGTGCAGGCACGTCAGGCTGGTGCTCGCGCGGCCGCTGCTGCTTGAGCTCTAGCTCCGCCACCCCTTGCGCCGAGCCGGTGCTCGCGACCCCATCTGCAGCAGCTTCGGCAGCCTGCCCCCACTGTCCTAGGTGAAATTGAGCCCAACGTCGGTGGAATCAAACTTTTCATAGGCAAAATTGAGCTCCTCACTGGTGTAATCGAGGTCCTCGCCGTCGAAATCGAGCTCAAACACCGTGGCACCGCCAGACGCCGTCGACCCGGCCCCGACACCCAGCCTCCCCGGAGGCCGGAGCCGCCGCGGCCGTGGTGACGTTTGCCAGCGTGGCTCGCACGGCGGCCGCGAACGCCCGCGGGCCAGCGGCGCCCGTGTAGTTCCCCCCTCCGCGGCGGAGCCGCAGACGGCCAGGAGCACCTCCGACGCGTAGGTAGCACTTGGGGAGCAGTGAGCGCACCTCGGCCAAGCAGAGCTTGCAGTTGACCGGGGAGAGTCGCGCATGCACTGGCCGAGGCCGAAGGAGGAGGCGCAGCGCGAGAGAAACCTCCGCGTGGGGAAGAAGCGCGACGGAAAAAGAAGCCATGGGGAGTCCGATCGGGAGCGACGAGGTGTGCGCTTATTTAGGCGGTACGATGGTTAATTTGCCAAATTGTTAGCATGGGAAGTAGTATGGGAACTATTGGAGACTGTTTTTCTTTTTTTTCCCCAAAACTCAAGAATAGAGAAGAGAGATAGAAAACTGTTGGAGATCCTCTAAGTGACCGAATCACAAGTTGATGGACTTAAAAAATACAATTTTGGAGTTCTTGGATCTAAATGGCACACTCTTGGTGGACCTCTGGTGCATTTTACTCTTGATTGAAATATTGGAAGATACTCCCTCCATATCTGAATTAGTTGTCGTTTATTATATAATTGTGCTTATTTAGGAGTGATTAATTAGGGAGTATTTTTCCTTCTTTACCCTTATTAAATAGGGCTGCGGATCTTACCTCCTTTGCCGTATGGCGTAGTGCTGCCTGTGTTGGGTGAGAGGCCATGGCACTGTGCTGGGGCCCGCTTCCATGGAGTCCAGCAGCATCTCAGACTCCGGCGGTGCCATCTCATCGGACGAGACCGACGCCACCTCCATTGCCGAGTCCACGACCCAAGCGGAAGGGAGGCAAGCCGGCGACGCTAGCTGCAGTGCGGCGAGGAAGGAAGGTGAGCACGTGACTCTTGCAGTACTGCGACAAAGTGAGGCAAGCCGGCGATGCTGCAGTGCGGCGAGCTGGCGATGATGCGGTGCGGCGACGTGCCGACGTGAGGAAGGGAGGCGAGCATGCAACGGTAAAAGGAAGCAGGCGATTAATGCTTTCTTGCATGCGTGCGCTATGTCATGCTTTGACGCGACCGCCGAACGACAGAGTGAAACGAAGTGTCGTTATTAATGTGATCAATGCTTTGACGAGCGCCCATCGGCCAGGCCACTTGAACAGTCTAATACTCCCTCCGTCACTGAAATTGTCATCATTTTAGAAATTTTCCAACATATTAACATATTATGGAGATGGATAAAAGACTCTCCTACCTCTAATTATTAAGCATTGTGACTCAATTTGAATAATTAAATATGTACTAATTAAAATATCATACTATTTCCTATGCACCTTCCTCAAGTACATCTTCCACTACATGGTTGCATGCACGTTTTTTTATTAGAAAAGACTAAAAAACGATGTACAATTAAGATAGTTTGATTCATCCTTAACTTAGAATGATTTACATTTGAGTACGAAATTTAAACTCTAGAATGCCCTACATTTCAGAACGGAAGGAGTAACTTATTAGCAAATTAATTTAGTCTACTATTAAATATACTAATAAAAGGTGTTCAATTTTTTGTCACGTTGGGACTTGGGAGGGGCCATGGACCCTGCTGGCCTCCTCGTTGTGAACTCATTTAATTGAGCACCTGGTCGTTTCACATTATTTTGGTTTCTTGGAACTGGTAGTTTCACATTAATATTTAATACTAACCGAGGGAGGGCAGTGAATAGCCGTGGTCTTGACTCTTGAGTGGTCAACAACGGGCGTCGCTTGGCATTCGCGTCGCCGCAGCCCCATCGTCGGGGAGGAGCAATACCGCCGAAGCGGGATCGAGCGAGGAAGGGAGATCGGCGGATAGACGCGGCCATCGACCACTTCGCCGCCAAGGGGTACACGGCGCGCCAAGTCCGCGCCGCCGTCACTGCGCTCCTCATGGTGATCGACGAGGAGAAGAAGCTGCTGCCGCTGGAGCAGGAGGCCCAGGAGGAGCAGGAACAGCCTCAGGTGATTGAGCTCATTTCCTCCCTCATCGTATTCCATCCGTGCCTGCTCTATTTCTCTTAGTTGTTACTCTTCTTTTTTTTTTGTTGCATTTCGTGTCTCACACCAAGTAGAAACTGTACATTTCGTTGCCGTCTCCGAGAGAAAATTGCAGATCTGGCTAAATATCATTCCCCCCATCCAACTCCCCCAAACGTACTATTTACTATATTTTACTACCTCCCTCCAAAAAATTCATCTCCCTATAACTCCTTCTCTCCAACCATTCCCCCATATCTATTCCCTCTATATACTATCACTCATTAACTAACTATTTATTTATCGTTTTTGAATTTTAAAAAAATCATACAGTATTTGTACTGTCATAATACACATTATCATCATATTACGGGGCTCAAACGAGATTAATATCATGAAAAAACGGTGTGATTAGAGATATAGGGGGAGTTGAAACTCACTCTATATATGGAGGGAGTTTCAACTCCCCCCTTATATAGGGGGAGCTTTGGGGGGAACCGTTGGATTGGATTTTCCCACAAAGCTCCCCTACATGGGGTGGGGGGCCATATAGAGGGCACTGTTGGAGGTAGCCTAAGATTAGGAACAGGGAGAATTTTGCAGAGGAAGGATGTTTCCCCCATTTCCTTGGGAATCGTTCCATTCATGCGCTCGAGCCAGCCCTTTGCGAACCCAGATGGATTCATTACTAGTGGTCATATTATAAAGGGTTCATCAGGATCACCCTTTCCATCGTTGGGTCAACATGTATTCATTACTAGTCGAAGGCCCGCTATTCTCAGATTTACCTCACTGCACAGTGTGACACTGTATTTGTCACACTGAAATTATTAACAGATAGTCACAAAGTGTCTTGATGTATAATTTTGTTCTCAGTTGTCATCCAATGGACGAAGCATGTTCAAATTCTTAAATCATCTTGGGGCCTGATTGGTTCTCGGATGAACTCAGCCAGGCTCGCACCACTCATACAGGCTCACGTCGGCCAGGCATGCCACATGCAACAGCCTTTAGTTTGGTTTGCATCTGAACGGAGACAGGCTAGCAAGAAACTGCGTTTGGTTGCCTAGCTCGTAGCTGCCAGCTTGCTTTTTTCTCTCTACACGTTTGCCCAGGCGCGCTCGTTTTGCATCTCGCGAGCCTGGCCCGCCGGAAATGGTTGATTTTGCCGTATCTGCAGAGCCAGGCCCGGTGGTGCATTTTGCATCGTCGGGGCCAGGCCCGAAACTAGTGCAGGTAAGCAATCAGATGGAAGTTGCATCCGGCGAGCCTGGATGACCCCTATGCGGGCATCCAATCAGGCCCTTGATGTATTTTACAGCAACAAGAACCTGCAGTGGATGAGGTATCACCAGAAAATAGCAAGCCAATTTTAGAAGTGCACAGTGCGGTACCAACACTACTATAGATTCGGCCTTTTGTCCCGGTTTTGGAACTGGGACATGGCTTCCGGGACAAAAGCCTCGAGGCTTTTGTCCCGGGTGGCAGAATCGGGACAAAATGTCCCTGACGCTAAAATTTTTTTTGCACCCCGCGGGATTCGATCCCAAGACCTCTTGCCTAGCGTATGATTTCCTTGCCAACTCACCTAAGTAGTACATGTGACTCAGTATAGAGTAACTTCCTTTTGAACTATCACGTGGAGGGGCCTTTTGTCCCGGGTGGAGCCACCAACCGGGACAAAAGGGTCACCCTTTAATCCGGGTTGGTGTTACCAACCGGGACAAAAGGGTTAGGCCTTTTGTCCCGGGTGGAGCCACCAACCCGGACAAAGGGGGGAAACCTTTTGTCCCAGTTGGTGGCTCCACCCGGGACAAAAGGCCCCTATCCCCCTCGCTGGCCCGGCTAGCCATTGGACCCGGGACAAAAGCCAATTTTTGTCCCGGGCCCAAAGGCAGCCGGGACAAATGGCTTGGAACAAAGACTTATTCTGTAGTAGTGCAGCTGGGACTCAGTCATCAAATGAGGATGTCGAAGATCCCATGGTCATCGAACCACCTGCGCTTGAAGCTGTAGCGCCACTTGCTGAAGCTACAAGGACTGGTGAAACAAGGCGTCCTTGTTATGGATGGCTTAGCGAGTCAGAAGATGGGGAACAAGAAACCAGTCAGCAACAAGAGGTGTATGTTCTGACTCCAGGAGGCGGCTCAATTTGCAAGAGGAAGTAGCTTGAGTAGATGTGATGTGCAACCCTATCAATCCAAGCTTTGATGTCCCTTACTATTTTTTTCTGCTTTTTCAACTTTGTGTTTTTCAAATATTGGCATTTAGGTTGTATGTAGTAACACATATATTTTCAAAGAAAATGGGAGTAAAGTGGGGTTTGAGGGATGCAACTAAGTGAAGGTTAAAAAAAACTAGTTTGGTTGGTGCGCTATGGGCGTCTATTCCAAAATGTTGATCAAATAATAGTGGGAAAATATTATCCGTTACTATGCTCAAAGCAACATCATATCGATGTATTGAATCAAATCTAAAAATTACAGTAAATCAGCATAGTAGTTTAGAGTTTGAGAGCGTACCAATCTGAACCCTTCTAGTATGGAGGTATAGATATTTTTTTGGATTTATTTTGTGTTAGTAGGTATATTTAATGGATTGGTTTACATCGATTATTGGTTTTGGTAAGGGAAAAAAGATAAGATTAGCAATGAATGAATGATTCAATTATATTTTACGAAGTGAAAGTGAAATCCAAAAAGTAGAACTACCACATATAGTATACAAATTATTTTTTATCTATAAAAAGTAATAAATATATTTATATTTGTAGTAATGAAAGGAATATTTTTTAAAGGTAAAGAGACCCACTCAATAGACCTGTGGGTCCCACCAAATAATGTGTGCGGGCCCCAATTAAATAGTATGTGGATCCCATGTGGACCCCACCTAAATAATGCGTTGGTCCCACCTAAAAGTATGTGGGTCCCATGTGGGCCCCACCTGAAGAGAACGTGGCTCCCACATGGGTCCTGCATGAACAGTACACGGAGCCCACATGGGGCCAAAGCTCATGAGGTTGGGTCAGTTCTTGGCACTTTAGTAGATAGTAAGTATATATAGATATAGACTAGAACATAGATATAGACTAGAACCTGGTGGATTCTGTGTACCCTGGTTCAGTCTGGTGCCCAATTCACGATTGTTAGATTCTTCAGATGTATCTGACAAGTGTTCGGACAATTTTACTGGACCTTTAGTTTTGCTTTTGTGCCTTTTGCATTTGCTGATTGTGGAACCCCTTTTGTAGACTTGAATTGAGGGCAGTATATTATGCTTTATTATAAAAGATGTTAGCCACAGGACTGTAAAGTTTTTGTGCGAGGCAGGACTCTAGTATGGATGGAGTGACAGTGATGAACCTGTTTTCATGTGGTGTTTTGCTTGAAATTGAGCACAGTTGAACCAGGACTAATCTCGGAAAAGATTAGTTATGATGAAATTAGGTACAAAGTCTTCAGTTTACAACCTTATGTAATGCATGTATTGGAGAGTCTGGTGCAGGGCAGAACAGTGAAGGTCTCTCATAGTTGGGTTACCAGCCAAGGACTCACCCATGGAGATACCTTATCTATTGCAGATGGACTGATAGCTTTATATTGTGTTCTTAATGTAGACAATCCATAATTCCATATGTTGTTGGTTAAGCAAATCCTCGCATTGGGATTGGCATCTATCTTTTGTTAATCTAAATCAAATATCTTATACTTCACTGCTCAATCTAACTGCTAATCGATGTTTCCTGACTTTGGCAGAGTGGCTGATAGCAAGGCTGTTGTGATGATGCAAAGGCGCAGGAGCTTTATAACTGGGTTAAGGTCGCTTGTAAAATTAACTTTTATAAGTTTTTGTACATAGTGGGTAAGTACTGAGGTAGAGCAGAAAACTTAAAAACCTGATGACTTTTGGGTCTCTTGCTTTAAGAATGCAAGGGGACCATGTGATGCTACCTTGAACAAGTGTTTAACTTTGGATACTGATGTTCTGTTAAACTTGGTGTTGGTACGTTGGAATGTTAAATAATTTCTTAAAATTTATAAAGTGGTTACAGGATATTATGTTGATTTGAGTGCTGATATTCTGAACCTGCTAGCTCCTTTTCAATGGCACACGGTAAAAACAAAAGCATCAGTTCCCTTTTCTCTTAAGCAAAAGGGTTTCCGTTACCGGGACTCGAACCCAGGTCTCTCAGGTGAGAGCCGAGTATCCTAACCAGCTAGACTACAACGGATGCTGCTCTGCATATGTCTGAGAACTTTTTGTCCTTGGGGAAGCCGCAAAGCGGAGTCCCTTCCAACCTATGGCACCAACCCATATTTGGACCGTAATATGCACTAGTGCAAACAGAAAACTCAGATCAACTATTTCTCTTGTTGTTGGGTGGTAATGGTAACCAATTTATTGTTCCTCTATGCATAAGACCCAAGAGTAAAGCAAATACTAGTGCTAAAAATGTTCACGTTATTATGAAGGGCGCATAATTCTTTACATTCAACTTCTGATATAAATAGGCAACTAAATTTACTTGGTCCTGCCTTGCATATAACAGTATTCCATCCTTTCAAAATGGAAGATGTTTTGATTTTATTCTTCTTTCTTCTCAAATACATAGGAGAGATATGTATTATTTTATTAAAGAACAGAACAAGTACAAAGCTAACACCCCTCACATGAAACTGTCATAGGCGTGCCACTTGGATACAAACAATCTGACTAGGGGTGTAAATGGGTGATCCTTAGGTGCAACTCCAACCCTCATTAGTTCAAATATTTGTACAACTCCAACCCTCATTAGTTCAAATGTTTGTACAACTTCACCAAAATAGGATTCCATTTTAGAATAGTAGTATAAATATTTGAACTAATGAGGATTGGAGGTGCACCTAAGAGTTACCCGTTTGCACCCCAAATCCAACCTAGAGCAAACTAAAGACCTACACAATGGCCAAGACTAACTGTAAGTGTTGCTTTGCAGAAGCCCACCAATCTTTTGGTTTCGTCGTGAGTCAGATTTATCTGACTTTAACTAAGTTTTTAGAAATTTTACAAAATAAATATATTCAAGGCATTTTGTGGTGATTTAGTGAAACTTTTAGTGGATTTTGGTGCATTTTTCTACTAACTTGATTCAAGTTATAAAAGTTTGACTTAGGATAAAATTAAAATTCCGACGTTTGAAATAGGGGAGTACTACTGAGACATGGCAAACATTGCTTGTTAAATGTTTTAGACACAGGGAGAGTGTCTGCAAAGCTAAACAGTGAAACATTCTTCCAATATTATGTAGTTTCGCAGATATGACATACAAACAATTATCTTATTGGATGAGTCATGAAAACATGTCGACGGATGTGTTGTGAGAAACAGAACTGCTACTATTCTTGCTGAAATTTCAGAGACATTGTTTATGGAAGATGAACAGCTTAAGACTTAGTCAGTGATCAGTACTACACAACAGAAAGGGTGGATTGATATAGTGGAACAAGTTTCTGTATTACATCACAATACTCCTAGCATACCAAACCAAATTCACTTGATTTCTCTCATCTTTAGTATCAACAAACAAAAGAAGAGGGAAAAAATGGACCACCACTCAAGCACCAAAAACATGTAACTTTCAGCCACACTTCACACAAATCTATTGCACAACAGCACCCAAAGACTTTACAAGGCGCCTTCCTTCGACAGATTTCATTATGAAGATGGACACCAACTATTGACATCTCACCATCAGTGAAGGCTGAAACAGTAAGCATTGTGCTCAGCATTTGCATAAAAAGAATGTTCATTCACTCTCCTCACACTCACCCACTCACTAAATTTTTTCACTAATTTATCTCCCATTATACACACAGGGAATTTACATCCAAAGACAAGAGTCACCCTATCAACACATACTTGTCGATCCCGTGGCCAAGTAAAATAAGCACGAAGGAGATCTCATGGAGTCTTAGCTGCAGTGTTACCTTGTGCAGGTAGTTAGCTGTGTAGGTTTGCAAACCGTGTCAGTTCATGTTGAGACAAAAAGAAAAGTCCGTTTCACATCACTCTATGCGGTTTAGGAGGAAGAAGCTGAGGTCTGGGCCTAGTCCTCGTGATGGTTTCATCGCTGTGCCGGATCATCTCAGACAGTTTCCAGGGCTTCTGCCACTTCCATTTGAACTGCAGCAGCCACTGGTGATGGCTCCTTTTCCATCTCCATAGCTTTCCTGATTGCCCTGCTATTGAAATTTTCTTCCCCACAGACAACTGTGCTATAGGAACCATCTGCATTCAAAATTGTCAATGAAGATATTAGATTGATGAAGATTATGATACAATGATGGTGATGACAGACAATGAGATGTCAGATAGAACCTTAAGTTGCTCTTTGTTTAATGCGGTAATCCCTTTGCTGGGGCTATTTACAATTCCAGCCGAATACTTGAGCTGCTTCTGTGCAGGAACAGCAACAGGGGACAGTGGTGTGCTGGGGTCATCAGCAGAGTGCTTCAAGGTGCAATTTCCACTTCTCTGTAAGTATTGAACTTTTCTTAGTAACATGGATGTCACATCTTCGGTGTTGGTTTGTAATGAATTGTACGAATTAATAAGTTATTAGTCAATGTTATATCGGTGTGCACATCTGTTGTTTCCTAGAGCGGGCAATGATTTTTCACTGAAATAGTGATTCCACATTGACATTGGTTGAAAATGATGACAACAGAGTTTCTTTCATGTATGATGCTGAGAGAAACCGCACCGGAGGTGTAGTGGCCATTGGAGCAGTCTGCTCTCTTTGCTTGAGCTGCTTCTCCATTTCCCTTCTCCGCGATTCGCTGTGTCGAAGAATACCCACAAGCTCTGTCATTTGCTCTTTCATTTCCTTAATCTCCACTTCCTTCTCCCTTACTTGACATCTGAATCATTTGAATAGTTGAGGGTTATCACTATCAGTTTCAAGGCAAAATATATGATAAGGACTTGATTTTGCAAGAATCACTCCTTTCCGGGAAAAAAGATTGAGCCAAGGAGCTGTGCTTGCAAATATTAATACACTTTCACCAAAATGAAATATGCAAGCATATCTCTTTTGTCAAAATATTTTAAACACTGTCAAGGAATAACTAAAATAGCATTTCTAAGGTCTACTTTTGTTAATAAACAAGTTGAGACATGAGAGTGATTTTGTTATAATATTAAACATAAGCAAGAGTTGTCTCTGTTTCTACTGGTACCAGATTCTCAGAAAAAACATCAGGTACTTGTTTTCATATTTTTCTCTTTTATGGGAAGATTATTTTAGTTCCAGGCTTTACTGATTGAGAACATTGTGATGGATAGATGAAGTCATAATATTAAATGAAGCCAAAAGAAAATAAAGTTAACCTTGCATCAGCAGCAACATTAAAGATGTACTGCAGTAAGCCCTTTGCATCCCCCATTGACCGCAATTGATTCCATCGACTGCGCCCGGAGAAGGCACGCTCTCGTTCTTCAGCTTCTGAGAGTTGAGAAGCCATTGCGACAAGAGTATTTGAAGAAATTGTCACCATGCTCTCAAGTGATGCTATCCTAGCTTGTCTTGCATTTGGTGACAAGGTATTTGGCCTGCGAAATAAAATTACAGTCAAATATACATTAGTATTTAGATACCCTATTTGTACTTCAGAAAAAAAATGTGTTTGAATTGTATAAGAGGGCTGGATTGGACATCTTGGTATGTGTAATGATGTGTTTTTTTCCTTACGTGAATCAGTTACAAGCACAAGGATAGTATTAAACAAAAAGGGAGATACCAATCACCTAGAATTTCCATTCTTCCCCCTTTGGGGACTAGATGCACCAGCTCGTATGTCTTCTTGTTTCAAAATGGCAAGCTCCTCACCAAGTGCAGCACGCCTTCAATAACCAAAATTTTTATTACTTCTTAGTAAAAACAAAGAACCCTAAATGTTTTCATTTGACCGCAAAAAGTAGAGTTACATACAGTTGGCTTTGTTTTTCATATTCATTTCGGACTTCATGCACATGCACCATAACTTCAAGCTCTTGATCCAACCACTTTTGCAACAATCTCTCACCCATCTGTTTCATATCAAGAATGGCTTTAGCAATAAATTATAAATAAACATAAGAAAGTTAGGTATGAATAAATCTTACATTAGAGCCTGGAGAGGTCCCATTGGTGCCAGCTATGTTTGGAGGGAAGGAGAACAGTGAAGCTGTTAGATTGGAAGTATTTCATCATACATAAATATACTTATCACAATGCAAAGAAAGGTACCTGGATTATCACGGGCAGAAGATTTCCTAGCTTCTAGTATCTCTTTCAGCCTTTTGGTAGCCATGGCAGCCTCTTCAGTCTTCCTTTGCAGAACCTATAAACAAAAGTGTGGACTCTGGCAGTTAGAATAAAAACATGGAAATTTGAAGTGATTAGAAGTAGATTTAGAATACAAAAGTTGAAAATTTTGACATATTTAAGAAAAAGGTTTTAGAAGGGAGCTATGTCAAAGAAACAAGTATGGTAGAAAGTAAAGGTTGAGTACTTTAACTTTAAACTAGTCCTACCAATGGTCTGGTTAGAATATTGCCTAAAATCTAATTATTTTTTCGTGACTTTATACGGTATTTCATTGAACTGTATTTCTTTTGTCATGACTTTAGGAGAGAAACTGACCAATTTCTGCCGCTGATTAAGCGCTTGAAGCTTGTGGCGTTCGTACTCATTTCTCCGTCCCTCCTTGCGCAACTGTTTACAGAACAAAATGTGAGGATAGTGCTTCTCAAAATGATCTTATTTCATCTTATATGTATTATATTAGAAAAGGGTAACAAACAGTACAAATAAGGTTCCAACGAAGAAAAAAACAGGAGCTGTGCCTGTACAATGAGAAGAAGCCAGCTAGTGAAGACTATCAATCCAAGCCATCACTAAATTTTTTGAGACATCTCTCATTCAGAGTGTCTATATATCGAAGTACAAATGGTCAAATCAGTTTAACCTTATAATTATGTTGATTTATTATACATTTTTTAGTAATTATTTTGCATTTAATATTACTGATTACAATTGGTTGTTCATACATACCTGAAGAAGTTCCTTTTCACGGGTAGCCTTCCATTGCCTGAACTGTTCTGCTTCCTGTTTGATTTTGTGTTGTAGTTGAACCTGACAACATAACAATTGGAATAATGTAATTTTTATTATTATAACGTATGATGAAACAAGTGTTTACCAATATTATAGACGAGATGGAAGAAGGGAGGGTACCTTTTGTGCCTTAATAAAATGAATTTCTTCTTGCAGTTTCTTAGCAGCTTCATCACTCTTTTGCTTTTCCTTCAAAAGCTGAACTTGGTTCTCCTGCTTTTTCTTAAGATCTAGGATCTGCAATCCAATGTTTTTGTTGAGTAAAATATCTCAAATAAGGTAAAATTTATTAAAATGCATTATGATATGCTAGTCACCTGTGCTTCAAGGGATTTCAATTTCTGCAGTTGGGCATCTCGCAGTTTATGTGTCTGGCCATCAGCATTTAGGCTTTCAACTTCAGCCAACAATCTGTCCCTCTCTTGCTGAATTGTTCAGAATTGTTTTTCTAAGATCAAAAGTACTCATGTGCATGGGCAAGGAAGATATGACTGGAGGATGATCTCATATGGTAGATAAAACAATTTAACAGACTGACCTGTACAGCTCTTTTCTCTTCTTCAAGCTCCATTAGTTTCTTCCCAAAGTGTTGCTTAAGTGCAACAGTATCACATCCATACATTTTCATCTCAGACTGCAAATGATCGATAAACTTAGGTAAAATTTTCAGACCATTTAACCCAACACACATTGACTAGACATGTGCCATGCAGAAGTGAATAAATGTATCATCAAATAATGGATACTGGCTTTTTTATTAGTCATTTACAAGGCCAAACATGGTGATCAGGAAACATAATTGTTATTGTTAGATGTTCAATACCTCCTTTTGCTCTAGCTGTCTGTTTAATTCATTCAGCTCTTTGCCCATGCTATCCTGCAGCATTGTGTGCTCCCATTCTTTTGCTACCTCATCTTCAATATCTTTAGGGTTGCCTGCAGCAGGCAGGGATATCAGTGAGATATTTCAGAAATCAAATAACTATGTGAAAGAAACATGTACTTGGGGTGTTGTTAGAGATGTTTACAATCCCAATGAAAATAAATAAAAGCATCTGAATACCTGATGAAAAAATTGAAGAGGTGCTAAGAAGTTACCTCTTACTGAGTCAGTCATAGGGACATCAAACGGATCTGTACTTTGCAAGCTTCTTTTGAGGCCTTCACTTTTTGTAAAGCCATTTAAAGTTTTCTGAAACAAAGATCAGAATTAGTTGTGGTTTAGCTCTAGAACTTTTCAAGAATGATTATATATAAAACACAAATCCCTAGTAGGCACTGTGTTGCATCACTGTTTCTTATTTTTTGCATGTAAGGGGAAAGAGCAAGAATTGCAAGTCATGTGCTTGTCTTAAAATGTTAAACATCCAAAAGCATGCACAAGGACTCAGCAACATACTTGCATTTCAGGTTCACAAGGATCAGTTTGAAAACGGTTGCGAATATCATACAGTTCCCTGCAAAGGTCTTCATTTGTTTGTTCAAGCCATGATATCCTTTCTCTGAGACCCTGAAAATTCAAGCCTTGTTACTCTAATTCATAGTGTGAGCGAATTCCTTCTGCAATCCAAGTTTGTTGAGGACATTTACCTGAACATCATCTGATCCGACTCCTCCACGAGCTGAAACAAGCTCTGCTTGCAAATACTCAATCTGTTGGCGCATCCTTTTCATCTCATCCGCAATAGGATTTCTGTTGACCTGAAAATGTAGCAAAAACAACATATCGGAATCAACTAAGAAGAGAAATCTATGTCCTGGAATAGCAAACAATCTGAGGCACGAAGTAATGTACTCACAATTGGTTTGTTCTGAATATTACGTGCCCGGTTAGCATATTTCAAAGTGTTTAATGTCTCTTCAGCATTGATGTCTGCTGGACTTATGCAGGCTGCAGGAGAAAAGGACATATTCAAGTCAGGTCACTGTAACCCAAGCAAAGGCATTCTGGGACTGTCAGTTTGCAGTCTCACTAAAAATCAGTATGGACACATATGTTTCAAGTAGTATGGAAGGATAATGTAGTACTTTAGTAGTTTCTGACAAGATAAGTTACCTATCATTACAGTCTTGCTATTTCCACCTAGGGAGTCCTGTGATAGACAAAGTAGATGATACAGGAGTAGTTAGTAATGTGACCCACTAATTTTCTACATAAATACAATAGCTTTCTATTAGATGAACTACTAAAAAATGGGTTGGCATGACTACATTGTAAGCACTACTATGAGAAATGCTTAATGTAATCAGTAACATTTTAGCATAGATGGAAAATCATACCTGCAAAAGACGAGTGAGTTTGCTGTCCCTATAAGGAACATGAGCACCTTCTTTCCTCTTTTTCTCATCTCCAAGAGCACTTATGACGTTGCCGAGAGCAAGAAGTCCTCTGTTGATGTGAACACCTAATGACACAAGGCATAACTTGCCTTCAATTTGGAGCAGAAATAATTGTCGAATAAAAGTTCTGATAAAGAAGAAGCGAGCATACCTTCCTTGAAACGAAGGCCATCTGAACCAGTTCTCTTAGCGCGTTCTGATCCAGCAAGATCTACTAAATGAAGTTTGGCACAAAGATAGTCTTCATTAATTTCCTCAATGGGCATTCCATCTGCAGTCATGATGGGTTCTGATTTGCGCATCTGCTCCAATGTGATTGTGAAGATGGCATGGGAACGACTATTACATGGCGAAACCAGAGTATAAGGTTTCATCGAAAACAAGTAAAATATAGTAACAGAATATCAAGGAATGTTCTTTAAAGCACTCAAGAAGAGCAATTTTTTTACAAGCGAATTAACACATGGAACATAGAGGTAAACAAACAGAACTAGATGTATAATTTCTCCTGCACAGGTTATGACATTTGCAGTCTTAGTGATGTGCATAATGTCATTGATTATAGTTAGTACATATTCTCCATTATACAAAACATAAAGACTTATAGAATGATGTAGCTAACCTTGACTGGTTGTTCATGTTAGTACTTCCAGTTGCACGACTCAGGGAACCTTGCTCCAGGCATGCAGTCATTTCCTTCTGAGTACTAACATGCACTTCGGTCGATCCAGCTAGCGTTATGACTCCATTTGACGCCTCTCGAATCTGGACAGGCGGTTTCCCTGGCACAGATAATTTTGCATGCCCATTGCCATTCTCAATTTTGCCCACAGTAGCAGCACTAGGGTCAAGCAAATCCCTCACTTCTTCTTTCAAAATCTGTGTAAAATAAAAGCACAAGAAAGTTTCATATCGTATAACCCCATCCCCCCCCCCCCAAAAAAAGTTTCTGATTTCCACATTTCATTAATTTATATGGGATAATTGTCCGACCTCGATGAATGAGATGCGTATTTGGAACTCCACTTGGTTTTTCAGGCTCTCAATCTTGTCGAACAGCGCAGCCATGGCTCGTGGGATGATCCCAATATGTGATCCCTCCTTGCAGGCAGTCCCCATGGTGTAGGTCTTCCCTGACCCAGTCTGTTGAGACAAACATGAAAGGGGAAAAAATAATCTATATTAATAAAGCATCACGATTGTTGATTAGGATCCAAATCCCCTCTATCCAAACAGGGCTAAAACTGAAATGATGAGCATTTTGGGGTTCCGGGAGCAGACACTCGACCCCATCATCATGGCACACACAGCTGGGGAGGGGGGAAAATAAAAAAAGGGCAAGGAATTGGGTGTTCCATCCCAGCACCAGGCCACATGCAGTGCTGCTGGCTTTTGCCGTGTGCTAGGCCCCAACGTGGTGGTCCAAGCTTCTCAGCTCTTTTGGCCGCATCAATGGCACATGGGATGCGAGCCAAATGATTGAGGGAGACCCGAGGGCGTGCGTGGTGCTCGACGACGACGCCGGCGACGAAGGAGAAGATTAACACCAACCTGGCCGTACGCGAGCACGGTGGCGTTGTAGCCCTGGAAGAGGCCGTCCACCAGCGGCGCGACGCACTGGTCGAACATGGCCGCCGACGGCGTGCCAGTGCTGCCGTACACATGGTCGAAGGTGAAGGAGTGGCTGCCGATCTGGACCTGCACGATGGCAACAAAACAGAAGTTTCAGCGAAAAGGTGGTCAAATCCGATGCCTGTCTAATGATGTGAGCATACTGTAGTCTGTAGATAGAAACCCGAGTGGTAAAAGAAAACCAACAAAGCCATGGAAGCCCACACATGTGCTGCATAGCATCATCATCATTGGTATGGGAGGCAAGGAATGAAAGTTACTTTTCATCTTCACCCAAAAATGCCTCAGCCAAAAACGATCATTCACAAAGATCAAGGGAGACAGATCATTGGTATGGTGAGGAACCCAAGAAAGAAAGGTACTCCAACAAGGCTGGCTGCCAGCTGGAAATGGAGAGCATCTAGAGAACCACAAAGCAAATGTAAAATCCGATCCAGCAGATCTCAGGGTTAATCCCTCAACTCAGTGGAGGATTAGTAAACATGACATCTTTTGTTTTAGAAAATTAGTTTTTTTGGCAGAAAGAAGAAAAGGAAACAGGCAGTGTAGGTGGGGAGAAGTGGAGAGTTGGATCAACAAGATTTGGCCCCCCAAAAAATAATAATCAGGGTTGTGATACATAACTGCGCGATGCAGACAGGACTCCTGCCCAGCCCAGAAAAAGGAAAGCAAGAACATTAGCAAGACTGGACACAAGTTCGCACCAAAAATGTGCAAGGTTTGGCCCTGCCGACACTTTTTTTTCTTCCTTCCTAACACTGAATTAGTGAAATAATAAAGAGAGAGGAAATAAAAGAAATTTGTGGGCAACTGGGCATCTCTGTCGGAGCCAGGGAGGAGGGTCCTGAAAGGGCAAGCAACCTAGACGACTCCTGAATTTCGCAGGGTACTAGTGTATTTTTTCATGGCTCTGTGTGAATTGCTAGACATAGAAACGGAGATCCTGATTTTTCCGAGAATAGGGGGAAGGTTTCGAGATGGTCAGTTCATCTCTGCTCTGCTCTGCTGTTCTTGACGAAGCAGAGTGACTGGTACAAAATAGAATGGAATAGAATAATCATCCTCAAATTCTGCAGACAGCGTCAAGCTGTCTCTGAAAATTGTACTAGAAAACAGGAAAAAAATACCAGGATAGCCAGATTTCTGAAAGTATTGTTCGGCAGGAGTCAATTCATAGCCTGAATTGAGCCATGCATAGCCGACAGATAATCAGAGAACACCAAGGCAGGGGGCCAACTAAAAAAAAAAAGAGCACACAAGCAAGGCAACCCACAGTCTGAATTGGGTCATGCATACTCCCAGATAAACAGGGAACTCGAAGGCAAGAAAGCAGAATCCATCACACCAGCCAAGAAGCAACAATCTGCAATCCAATCCCGTACCTGCGGCTTGCCCGGCACGACGGCGACGCAGTCCTTACACCCCTGCAGCTTCTCGTCGCCGATGAGCGGGCGCACGTGGACCGCCACCTTGACGCAGCAATCCTCGCCGTGCTCCATGGTCATGGTGCCCGCCGACGACCATACAACAACGACAGCTGCTGGGCACAAAGCACTCGCTGCTCCTTGCTCGCCTCAATGCAAGAACAGGGGGAGGGCAATAAGACCGGGGGGAGAGAGAGAGGGGCAAGGATTAAAGGAGGAAGGGGGTGGTGAGTGGCGAGTAAGAGTAACAGCAGGCACTAACGCCACCACCGATGGATGGATGGATGGCTGGATGAAATCGATCAATGTTCCTCCTCCGCCTGCCACACCATCATGGCTCCTTTCCTTGGGTTGCACTGCAATTTCCCCTCGTATCTCTCTCTGCCTGACTGACTGGGTGCGGTGCAGGGGAGGTAGGATGAAGGATAGAGTCGGGGATGGGAGCAGGAGGGAGTGCTCGGGTAGATGGAGATGGATTCAGGTGGAGATGTTGGTAGTGGCCTGGCGAAGCAACGGACGGGGAAAACTTGACCGTCACTTCTGCAACCACTCCCACCACCACCAGCACCGGCGGCGACTCCTCCTCTCCGCCGATCCAACCGCAACCGCAATTGAGCTGAGCTGAGCTCGTGAGCCTACAAATGCCGTTGCTCCTCCTGCCGGCTAAATCTCCTCCTCCGTGGCGGTGTGGTGTTCTTGGGACAGGGAGGGAGAAGAGGGGAGAGCCTTGGGGTATTCGGTGGTGGGTGGAAATGGAGGAGGACAAGCAAAGCCAAGAGGAGGGAGGGAAGTGTGTGTAGGTGAGGGCCTGGGCTGCCCCTGTCTTGTGTTCTATTTTATTGCCGTTGCCATTGTTTAACACTGCTGCTAATCCCTCTGGAGATGGAGAGAGGAGAGGAGGTGCCCCTTCCTTCCTTTTCGGTGAAGGTGAGTGATGAGTGATTACTGCTCGCAGCTGCATGAATTGTTACGACCACTGCTCGTCCGCGGCAACAAGGACGTGGCATCTTCTTGGTTGTTAGTGACCCGCACCCCACCCTACTCTGCCACCAGCCCGAATTGACCGACCTTCTCTCTCCCTCTTCTACCTGTTACTTCAGGCCGTAACTCCTGCTGACTTCATCTTTTTACAGTTTTTGACCACCACACTGCTATAGTGCTATGCAGGTTTATAAATAAAAACTTTATGAAGTTACTACTGAAAGAACAATGAGTATGTATTACCTGCTTAATCTAATTGCACTGGAGATGTATTAATAGCTCTGCGAACAATTTAGTCCTTTTAGCTTCAGTTTTTTTCCCTATCCGTTACTATGATTTTTTTTTTCTTTTTAAAAGGGCCTGTTCTTCCTCCGATTCACTGCCTGTCAGTCAGTCAGTGAGGTGCCAGAGCCGGCACCTGCTGCTGGTTGTAAATTGTGATGGACAAAGGCAACCTGTAGCTTGCTTGGCAACACAACAATGGGACAAGACAAGCCACGCACACCAAACGCAACAATCCTACAAACCATGTGTCGAGTCAGTCACATTGTAACGTTACTCACCCCAGTCGCAACAAACAGAGCGCCCTCCCGTGCGCGCTTTGTCCAACAGGGCCATGCTATGTGCATGCATTTTCCAGACTCTGAGTCATTTGCATCACAAACATAAAGACAATGATTGGGTAGATCCGGAGGGGCACATTTGGTTTCGAGATCTATTTCTCCTTCAGTATAAATGCAAGCTATTCCCATTCGCAAAATAAAATAATCTCTGTATTTAATTAGTCATCAATGTAGTTGGCCAAGCTTTGCTTTTGACTGAATTGGCACAATGTATAGTAATATTATCTCTTATACTCCATGCGTTCTACACTGCATATCTACACTGCATATCGTTTTGGCAAATCTGGATATATAATTGTTTCTATATATTTAGAGATAGTGTTGTCGGTACACTCAGATAGGAGTACCCTCTCCTACAAGACAAAGACAAAGGCACTCAGGAGCGGCAACCACGGACCACGGGTCCAGACCCCCTTGGACAGGTCCCGAACCTCCGCGGGGCGGACCTGGGCCTCTACAAGTGGAAGCCAGACCTCCAGGAAGCCTGAGTCATCAAGCCAGCCAAGGGACCCGGACCCAGCACCCTATTTGGGTAGGAGTTCGGAGCCCTCGCAAGCCCCTGTGGGCGCGGCCGCCGACCCCAGGGTCCGGCGCCGCCACGTGTCCCACAGGGCCGACCTCCGGACCTCCGCTCCCCGCTTGGGCAGGGGTCCGGAACCGCCACGTGCCCCTATGGGCGCGGTCGCCGACCCCCGGGTCCTGTGCCGCCACGTGTCCCACAGGCACGAGTCTTCTGCCTGAAGCCAGCCCTCCTGCCGCATTAAATGCTGGTGGTTGGGGCGTGTGCTGCCAGAGCAGGGCATCGGATACCCACTTACAGGTTGGACAAGCGTGACATGACAACAAGGTAAGCCCGCCTGTTTCCAAGGCGGCTCGTCAGTTACCAAGGCAAGTATTAAAGACTCAGAGCCGCGCGGATGGGCAACGAGTCATGATGACTAGCTACTAACTGGAGCAACAGTGCACGCTGCTACAACGGACTGAGTCAGTAGTTCGGCGCTTCATCATGACCTCGACGCGCGGCTCCAGAGGCTAGACTCTACTCCGACAGGACAGCTCAAGATCATCCCTGGTCAGAAGCTACGCACGAAAGCCGACGACAAGATCTCCGGATCTGAGGCATTGAAGGCCAAAATGTAGTTTATAATACATCGCCGGGCCCACCTGTCGGGGCCCCGCTCAGTGTACGTGCTCTCCTTGGACATATAAAAGGGAGAGCACGCCCGCTAGAACACAGGTTCACACGGACACGAGGTTCCACAAGTTTTCACACATGCAGAGACACGCGAAGACTCTCACAACACAAGCTCGTTTTCACTCCGAACAACCCTGCTCTCAACCTCTTGAGAGCGCAAGCAATACAACACACAGTGGACGTAGGGTATTACGCTCCAGCGGCCCGAACCACTCTAAACCTGCTGTGTTCATCGCGTTCTTCCACCGAGATTGGGATAATCCTAGCTAACCCCCGAGTACTCACCCTCTGGGTTTAGGCGGGTGCACTACGCCACCCGGCTGTGGGTTTGCACACCACGACAAGTGTTTATCTAGATACATTGAAAAAATTATATATTTATATTTGCTAAAATGACGTACAATTTGAAACAGAGGGAGTAGTGATTATACACATTTCTTTTCTATTTTCTAGTTTACTGGGGACTGCTATACTTTTCATGAACTATTTTTTTTATATAAATGAAATTGTTGTGCTTTCAAATTATTGAGCTTTCTTCTTGGACACGTGGATTCATTGTGCCTAGCGGCTAGTATGCATCAATATGACTACATTATCAAATAGGCACAGTTTCTTATTAAACAAAACAATTATATTTGTGCATTTAGATATAAAAGAAAAAAATTATTAGTGCGCAGTTCAACCGAGCATCATATATAAGTTCAAATGTGAAAGCATTTTTTTCAAATGAAATAGTTCCAAGGTGATATAGTAACTACTAGAATTGTTGAATTGGTCATAGCCTTTCTATGTCGCTTAAGGGAAGCTGTTTTGACGAGGATTGACAACCTATCTAGTACACAAGAAATTGGTGGGAAACATGCATTAAAAGCAGTAACTCGAGCTGTTAGATCCGAGAATCTTGTTTCATGTAACTTTGGCCTTCCATTGCTAAGAAAGCGCTGTCCCCATCACCAGCCCCCTAACTTTGGACCTCCCTATAGCTTCACCTCCACTCTATCATTTATCAAAACAGAGAACAAAAATATTTATTCGGAGTGGGAAAACCTTGGCCCTTTCACCCAAGCTCATACCTTGCTTGAAAACTTCACATCCGTTTGCGGCTGTTAGTACCGGGCTGCCTTTCAGCCGAATTAACACGCACATTTAGTACCGAACAAAAGGAATGCCCCGGTGAGCTATTTAATACCGGCTGTAGTCACCAGCCAGCACTAAAGTGCGCCACCGGCACGGGGGGGGGGGGGGGGGGCAACAACTATGTGGTAACTTAATACCGGCTAGTTGTTACAGACGTTACTAAATCGCTTGAGGACATTTAGTACCGGCTGGTAGCTCCAATTGGTACTATGTGAAGAGATAAATTATATATATAATATAGGGAAAATGTATTCTACATGAATACTTATATAGATATAGATATAGTCTTTGCTTTGCTTTGCTAGATACAAATACGAATGCTAGATACGAATACGAATATTCAAACGGCCTGAATACGAATATGAATTAATTAAAACTAAAAAAGAAAAGAATAGAAACATAAGCAAATAAAAAATACAAACAAAGAATTTAGTACTAGTTGGTTACCAACCGGGTTAAAATGCCACCGCAAACATCCCTACGTGGTGAGCAGTTTAGTACCGATTAGTGTTACCAATTGGAACACCAATCGGTACTAAATGGGCCGGTCCACCTGATCTTTAGTACCGATTAGTGTTACCAATCGGAACACCAATCGGTACTAAATGGGCCGGTCCGCCTGATCGGTACTATATGCAGGCGCATTTAGTAGTGAGCAAGCGGTACCAGGCGCGGAACCGGTACTAACCGTTGT
Organism: Panicum virgatum; assembly: GCF_016808335.1. Classification (NCBI taxonomy): domain Eukaryota; kingdom Viridiplantae; phylum Streptophyta; class Magnoliopsida; order Poales; family Poaceae; genus Panicum; species Panicum virgatum. The sequence goes on along the minus strand of NC_053146.1, from coordinate 30,637,399 downwards.
TCCGGCTCGGTACTAATGCTAAGTTTTCTAGCATTGCTAGTTGTTTGGATTAAGATCTATTAGCAGTTATACATGTGTATTGCCAATATGAGTACCATTTGAACATATCCGAAGGACCATGGCATTGTTGCAACAAGTTATGATTCAATTTTAAAGTCATTTTCTCACAAAATATAGACTAAGTTGTTTGCCATGTGTTCATGAATAGTTTTTTTTACTTTTACATCGAGTTTGACTACTACTTTTTGGATTGAAATTGAACAATAATTTTTCTCTCATGATCATTTATATTTATTTTTGAATTCCCTATTTCACTATGGGCTACGAATATATATAAGCATACGCAAGGCTTAATAACGACAAAAGCTATTTTTGACCGAGGCTTGACGACAACCTATAAAGTACACATACAAGAAATTTTGAGGAAGAAGAAGCATTATCAAAGCATTAACTCAAGCCGTTAGATCGAAGAAGAATCTTGTTATTTTTCCATTCAATCTCAACAAATGCATGCAGTCCCCGTCGCCCCCCTCTTGATCGAACCACCCCAGGCCCCTAGCTAGCTTCACGCCCACTCTATCTACCAGCATTCACCAAAGTAGAAAACACATTGCTAGCCCTGTGGCAACACAGAATTTTGTCATTGCAGGATGGAGATATCTGACTATCCGTGTCGTTTGTTGGAGTCCGAACGAAGTAACAAGGCGCAAGCTTTGAGCATGGCGACGTCACTCATGGCACACAGACAGCTGAAGCGACTGTACTAGCTCGGAAGCAGCTGGGGCGTCAATTCGGTTGCCACACCGCACCATTGGCAAACGGATCGATCGGAGGAGGAAGCGCGTAGGACTGATGGGCCGGTTTAAACAGGTGCACGATTTGGTCAGGGGGAGAGAGCGAGTTACATGGGTGATGCCTACTCTTCACCTCTCCCTAACAGCGACTGGATGGATCGATCGCCTTGTTTATGGCGAGCAGGTACGTGTACGTGCGTGATGCCCCCGGCCTCTCACACACATCGACACTATCATATTGTTTTGTGGTGTGCAAAGAAAAAAAGTGCACCGTCACTTTCACGTCGAGATGCAGCTGGTGGTTAGCGAGTCCCATGTGGCGTCAAGAACAATTTTTATTTATTTTAATTGTTTCGCTTTCGGGTTTCGCTGGCCTTTTTTTTCCCCTTGCAGCAGTAAAGTTATATATGTTCCAAGGGGAAGCTTGTATGCTGGTGAGATTTGGTTGTGGACTGCCTAATAAAGTTAGCTGTACGTACCAGAATACACCATGCAGCATGGGCTAGATGACTGACCTCTATGATTCTTTTGTTTTTCCCTGACCCTTCTTTTTTGCTGTTGCTTTGCTCTTTCTTATATAGTTTTTCTAATAAACCTAGTCATGGACATTGCCTGGAATGTATGTGGGTGAGGAGGACCACATTATGCCACTAGTTTGTGAAATTATCAATCAAAAGGGCCATGTGTAGTGTTCACCAGAGATTTCCTGGATCATAAGCTCCAACTTTTTTAATTAGTGATGGTATTTTTATGGGGAAGAAATAGAATTCCATGGGCTAGATCTCAAGGCTTGCACTATGATTGAAAAATGTAATATTATTTTATTCCTTGTGCTTTCAAGTTTTAGAATGACTAGGTCTATCATGCAAGAACAGAACACGTACGATTTCATATGACTAGCCGGTCTATCAAGATTGGTATCCCAATTTGTCATATTTATAAATTGACCATCATAGCCTGATCCACCACCAGGAACATAGTTTTGTTTGTCAAATTAGGGGAACTTGGGTTCACGATTAACAAGTCTACAAAATAGATCAGTTAGGAGAAGTTTTCAGTTTGCTCAGAGCCCAATAAATAAACGCATAGTACAGCACAGTAAGTAGTTCTTGTTTGCCAAGAGCAATCAATCCATAAATCTAGCTAACTAGACGTACAAGTGTACAACTAATTGCATCTGTACTATTTACTTGCGCATACAAGCTAAGTAACGAGAGTGACACTATCTTGAAGGGAAAAAAAAACATTCCAACCAAATAATATCAGTTTTGCAGAGTTTATAGCCAGACAACAACATAATCTTGAGGGTAGCATCTCGTGCACAGGGGTGGATCCAGCGGTGGGTTTGGAGAGGCTCGAAAATTCTATGGAGCCTCTCCTAAACTATTTCTACAAATTTGAGGAGGAAGAAGGAGGGAAGGGGAGGCGAGAGCAGGAAGAAGAAGAGAGAGCTCAATCCTACCTCCACCACTGCTCGTGCATACTCCTCCCTTTTTATAATTCTTTGTTTTGTCACATTTAATTGAGGATAGTTAGCTTATCTTTTACCTTTTCTTGACCAAGTGATGGAGCTTATCTTTGGAGGGGGCAAATACACATGACTTTCCTATAATTAAAGGCTATAGAACACGAGCTAGCTAGTTCCACTGAATAAATATTTCTTATTTTGAACAGATTAATTCAGGATTCCCTAATTGTCTTAGCGTGATCACTCTATTTTCATGTTTGTCTTCTGTACCACAAGAAGAGTTGGTTGAGACCCTTGCCTATACCTTTGATACAATTTGCTGGATATAAATGGTACTTGGCTGTGTGCACGTGTCCACTGCACGGGAGTATATGTTGCCACGAGTGCATGATTACAGGCAGTCAGGCATGCATGTTAAAATAAAAATATAGTGACCATAGTCTCGCATCACATCAACTTTAGAATGAAGTTAATTGCTTTATGTATTGCTCCAGTGTTCCATGTCCCGTTCCTATTACTAACTACATGTCACTCATATGAGGAAAAAAACTAGTTATGCTTTCAAACAAATAAATAGTAGAAGTTATTAGGGATGAAAACAAAAAGGTTAGTTTCCAATTTTTGAGGATCATTTTCAAGATTTTATCAAGTTAAACAAAACTAAAAATAACTAAAATAAAAACGAAAATAGTAAAAAATATAAATTAAAACAAAATTGATTGTCTTCCTATTGTTTTCGAAAAATATTGTATTTTTGCGGTCTTCAACCATATTTTACCGATAGAAATACCATATTTAAATACAATGTCAGCACACCTGCCATCTATATTTTTAGAATATTATATTTATATTTTTAGAGAGCCATGACTCACTTATCCTAACCCTAAATCACAACCTAGCAATTTGAATTTATGAGATTGTGGATAGTTTCATGGATGGCGAGATTATTATCTAAATTTTTAGTTCATGAAATGAGATACATGTCATAAATAGATGGACAATTGGATTGATAGTACTCGTGTATTTATCGTTTTTCAAAATATCCCTTCGATTGATTTCGATTATTGTCGATGTACTCTCGATCGTATATTTTCATTTCTAATAATATCATATCATTTCTGTTTCCGATGAAAAAAATCTGAAAGTGAAAATGATTGAGCCATTCGTCAATTGTTTCCAACTGTTTTCATCCCTAGAAGTAACTGACAGTTCATTGATTTGCCTGACTATCAATTACTTTATTTGTTTCAAAGCATAACTAGTTTTTTTATAAATGAAGCATTATAAATTTTATGGAGTATTACATTAAGGTGATACAAAGTCTTGAGAACATTCCTGACACAGCCTACAAAATAAAAGTGATATCTCGACAATACTATTTATAATCAATCCATAAACAGGACAATCGTGCGTGTCTGTAGAATTTACTTGGCAACTTGCATCATTGGCTTCTGTAGAATAGTCATGAACGGAGGCTATGTATGATATTGAAAAGTAACCTACAAAGGAGAAGAGTTACTATTTTTCTTCTATAAAGACAAAATCATATATGCATAGCCATATGAATAGTCATGAACGGAGGCTATGTACTACTAGCATTTTCAATTTCTTTCTAATTCTCTAAGTTAAGTCCCAACATACGTGACACATTTCAAGGCTGAAAATGTCTTGAAGCGGCTTGTATCTTAGACCAAACAATGCGGGCAAAATAGCAGTTGAGAACAGATGGTTAATTGTCTTATCTGTGTGAAAAAAGCAACATCTTTGAACGAATGACTAGTCCGGTAGGAAATTAAAACAATGACACCCAATGGTCAACACTGCATAGCTTCTTGAACGGAGTGTTCATGAAAAATCTTCTAATAACATGTCGTAACTGGTTCCTGAAAAACTTCGTAAGAAAATTTTATGTCCCGCACCTTCAACTTAATTACATTTTGCAAAACGTTGCAGGAAAAGAAAAGGAAAAGTCTACACAACCCCCATCTTTCGGCAGTCGACTACTTAACCCTCCAACCTATAGACGGCTATTCCACACCCCAACCTTTCTAAAACCGGACAAATAACCCCTCAAACAGTTTCGAACGGTGGTTTTGTCTTTTTTTTTTCTTTTTTATTTATTTCGAATGAATCATCAAAAAATCATAGTGAATCATAGAAAAATAATAAAATAAAAAAAATCAATTTTATTGGACTCCACATGAGCAGAACTACACAGTGAATATATAATATGATATATTTTAATACAACTTTTTTGCTGTAGATTTTTTATTTATTTTTTTCTATAATTAATTGGAATAATTCATAACTGCCGTTTCTATAGTTTGATTGTGGTGAACTTTTTATGGTTTTGGAAAGATTGGGGGGGGGGGTATTTGTTATTTTTCTGGTTTTGGAAAGATTGGGGGTGTGGAATATCCGGTTTTATAGATTGAGGGGTTGAGTAGTCGACTGCCGATAGGTGAGGGGTATGTAAACTTTTTCCAAAAGGAAAAGGAAATGTACAAACAGCATAGCTCGCTGGGCAGAGACAAAAAAAATTCAACACACCCTTCAAAGGTGGTACAATAGAGATAGAATGTTTAGTCATTTAAGTCATAAAGATACTTCACTATGTGTTCGTGCGGTCGTGCCGACAGTGAAGTTTTTCATCGATTGCACGGTTCACCTTAAAAATACGAACAGTGATGATGACTCACGGGAGTTGCATCGACTTAAAATTGTGGCTCTATTCGTCAACTAGCCGGTTTGGTTTCTAGTGAGTCCAACTAGCTAGCGAGGCACCCCATCAAAAAAAAAAAAAAAATAGCGAGGCACCAATGTCTTGGTCCTCATCGATTAGCGAGGCACCAATGTCATCGACTTAAAAAAAGTGGCTTAAAAGATTTAATCATTTTCAGAATTAATTACATTAAAACTAGAGTAAAATTCACCACCGATCCTCAAAGTTGGTTCGGGTTGTCATCCCACTCTCTAAACTTTTAAAATGTACATTTAGAGCTATAAACTTGCTAATTATATCATGTGAGGTCCAAATCACAATTGAGCTATACTTAAAAGTTATATAATTTTTTCAAATAAAAAATTAAATGCAAAATGCATAAACACAAAAATAATTCATACCAATGGAGTTGTACAATATATTCACATATAAGAGATCCGTGTAAAAAAATTGTAAAACAAGAAACTCATAACACCAAATTTAAAAATAATAAAATAGAAAAGGGCAAAATTTGGAGGATGTATTGGAAAAAATATTCACCATAATGTTTTGAAGCAAAATTTTCGAGAAAAATTAGAAAATATAAGAGTTGAGATGGAAATTTTAAAAATAAAATTTGGACCCATATGTACGCTCTACTTAAGCTGAAACACATTTATAACTTGTAATGATGGTTTGGACTTTTAATAAGCTTGAAGGTCTAAATGTACATTTGAAAGTTTTGGGGATCAGGATGAATCCTCGAACCAATTAGTTCGAGAACCAACTCTTGAAACTATATTCATAGGAACCAAGCAATGCATATATGTGTATGCTTGACACACCGTTGCTTTATCTACGTACATAAGCCATGAAAATTTACAAAAGCACTATTTTCATCTCTTCTTATTTTTAGTGGCTTTTTCAGTCTTTTTCTTAGTCACTAAATGGTGATCCAATAATTTTATTTGCCCTCTCACTATTTTTTTAAACCTGTCACTAATTACCTATCGGTGTTTAGCCTACTCAGGTATACCTTAAGCAGTAGGATTGTAGGTAGGGAATCGCCGAGTGCTGGAACTGATGGTGCAATGAACACAAAACTTTAGACAGATTCGAGCCGCGAAATGCGTAATACCCTACATCATGTATGTTGTTTGTATTGCCTTAGACAATGATGTGTTTCGAGGGGTCCTTGTCTATCCTTATATAGTCTGGGGGGAGGAACAAGGTTACATGAAAATTCTAGCCGAATACTACTTAAGGAGTCCTTCCCAATATCTATCGGGTAGTTTTCTTCTATTCAACTAGTCTTACTTTTGTACGAGTAGTTACAATAAGACAAGGTACATGCCATACGTTATCTCTTATTCTAAAACATTCCATGCCCGTGAGCAGTCCTGCTGGCTCGAGTCTGACATTACCCATACATTGCTCACAGCCTACTTTATTCTTTCTTTTTGGCCTGTGATATTTGATATACATATACAAGCAGATCACACTGCAAGATTTCATAAACTTAGAAAGGAAAATATCTAAATATTTAAAAGTGCATATGATTCAAATATTAAATAAACTTGATACACATTAAAATAAAATTGTTTCGTACAAATATACAAATATTTAATTGTATGGATACATTACATCATGTTATTCATCGGCATTAACGTATCAAATCTTATACTCCAATTTTTCATCAATACAAATCAAAGCACGAATAAGTATGGTGTCCTTTCCTTTACATCTACAAGAAAGTACTTTGATGTAGATGGTGAAAATTAGTTATGCGGCAGAATACGGGTAGATCGAATTTCAATAGAAGCTTGCCACATGCCTTCCTTAGTACGGGATGTCCCAGACTCATGCCTATAAAAAGTATTATAAACTTATTGCCGAGAAGGTGGTAAGAAATATTCTGCACTGAAAATGAAAATGGATGCTAGATATTAGAAACTGTATTTTACCATCATTACCATAAAAAGCAATATAAGATTCTAAAAATTATAAATACTCACATACCATGTTCATTTCTATTTTCTCGTGCAAGTCTGTCATAGAGCGCAAGAATACCATATTCATTCTCTTCAAGCGCTCTGATTTTAAACCATGACATGTTCGGAATTAGATGACCATGCCTCTTGAAGTTTTAATAGGCTAGCATCCAGGACAGTTGTTTCATAAGTCATAACAAAAAATGATTCTCTACCACTTGTCACTATTGGAATCATTCTATCATGATCTTCTTTTGCTGGTATCTCGAAAGAGATAGTTAACTTTTTTGAACAGTTGACATACCATGGTATCCATCCGAGGAGGTGTACCACCAATGCATTTACTACCTAAGCAAGACATCTAAACACATCGATCCGCTGCGTTAGAGGTAATGTAATATTAATAAAGATTAAAATTTCATTTAAATAAGAAACCATTATAAGAGTAAAAAGATCTCACTATTGTTGGATGTAGTGCGGTTGCATCTAGATTTGGAGTCAGTCTAGTCCTGAGTACTCAGTGAATGTGATGCCTGAAGGGTGAGCCGCAGGAACAGGGGATACATCACGTCGAGAATGGGCGTTGCTACCACCACTAGAGGCATCTCCTCCATTACCATGATCCAAACCACGACTCACACTACCACACCCAAACTACATGCATAACAATTTGATACATCTCTTATGGAGTTTCATAAACCTTAAGGCTTACTTTGATGTTTACTCGCTATCTAAAATTAAAACATATGCCCCTATCCAAACAGATAATAAGGAGGCGTTGTAAGTTGTACATACTTACTAGCGCTACTTGCGCTATAAAAAGAATCTTCTATGCATGGAGTGCTAAATGAAATTTATTTGCAAAATCTTTTCACAGATGAGTATAATTTTTCGAGACAAATCTAATGAGCCAAGTTCCACCATGATTGGCTACAGTAATACTCTAGTAACTATCCTCTAATCATACGGTTAAAGTCCTCATTAGATTCGTCTCGTGAAGTAGCTCAGGGGTTGTGAACTTAGTTTCGTAAACTATTTTTATTTAATACTCTTAATTAATAGTCAAAGTTGTCGACAATAGACTGTGCTATTAAACCAAACAGGACGAAGTGCTGCTCCCGACCTACTGCTCTGCTGCCCCTTCCTGGCCACACTTTTGCCGTCCCTTCACCACTGCTCGGGCATGCTCCGCCGCCCCTTCTCCACCTCGTTCCCATTGCTCCGCCACACTATTTCACTAGTAGCCCGCCAGCACAAATGGATGAGTGCTGGTGGTCTGTAAGCGGCCCGCCATCTACTTATTTGTGTTGGCGGCGGCCAAAACCAACCGCCAGCATTGGAAATAGGAGGTGCTAGAATAAACTGTTTCTGTAATTATGCGGCTGAACCAATCATTATCTTTCAACCATTGTCTTATTGCAACTCACTGCCATTCCTCCATGCTACTTAACCAGAACCTCAATTCTGATTGGATTTCGGCATCTAAGAAAGTGATTAGGAGGTTACGAGCTGATAAATCCAAGGGAGAGCAAAATTAACCTAAATTTCAGGAAGTTTATTTTATAAAATGATTTTCTTTGAAAATAGAAGAAAACCCACTAATCCAAAGCCTTCACAACTTGTCATAATAGCCTAGCGCGTGCTGAGAAATCTTTTACTCACCTTTTTTCTGATATTGTGGGTAATAAGAAATAAAAAGGAACAGTACAGACATCAGAGCCTGCAGCTGGACACATGGAAATTTCGACACCCTTTCTTTCAAAGGTGGTATGGCTATGGAGCAAGTAAAGCATAAATGGGTGCATGTGGAGGGTAAAATGCCCAACCCAGCACACCACACCATGGTACCCACCGGCACCTGTAGCAAAGCTGGTGGGCAGTGCAGTGCTCCTTTCATTAAAGCATCCATGACCAGTAAGCCCTACAGCTCGGAGATTTCATCACCAAGCAGGGGAGGAGAGGAGAGAAAAGAGAAGCATCTCCTATCCTATCCCTTGACAGCTGGTCAAGAGAAGTGAATAGGCACAGGAACAGCTAGTACACAACCCAGCATGCACATGACCACTAAATAATATGCCATGACCCAACATGATCCGTCCCTCACATGCATCTGATCAAGCAAGCAAGTAAGATTGTTGCCTGTGTTCTGCCCTCCCCCACTCTTATTATTCAAAAGGGTTGGTTGGATGGATGGGGCAGCAAGGAATGTCAACTTTTTTTCCCTTTTAATTCCCAGATCTTGCACCGTAAATGACCTCAAGATGAAAAAGGCCAAAGCTTTGCTTCCTTGCATAAGTCACCTCCCGATCTGATTCATAACCCTACATGCCTTTGTGAAGTAGAGGTATATTGTGTGGTGCTAGCTACTAATTTAGAACCAATGCAAATACAATAATTTGAATTAGTGGCAATGGGTTGGTTAAAAAACAGTCTGAGGTTAATTTGATGAAACAAATTCCAATAGTCAGATGGGCCCGTGCTGTAACTTGGATTTTACCGTGAAGTTTAGCCAATGAAGATTAATGTGGTCCGGCTCACTCAAGAGCTTATCTTGACTTGTGCACAGCATGTGTAACAGGGCAGCCTTTACGAACTTGTTTGCCAGTACGCTGCACGTTTTCCTCCCATGAATACTGGTTGCAGGTGTTTCAGTACACTTGCTGACCATGCTCATCTCCAAAAGATCCTGCATGTTGGGGAAAGAACGTACTAATTAACAATCAACAGCGAGATCGCGCTACACTGCATTTTTTTTTCTCTTTCTTAGACACAAATTCTGCAAATTCGATGTAACTGTATGTTCAAAGGCGATCAGCACAAAACCATGATTCCCAAGCACAACACAACAGCGATCGATGTGGACCTGAAGTGGCCTTCCTAGTGTACAACATCAGTGGTCCATTGAAACAAACCCGGGTCACGCATTGTTGAGACATAATGTGCAACAAACTACGACAGCAACAGCAAAGGTCGTTCATTATGATTGGTTTGCAGCCAAGATGAAAATATATGGACGCTGCTGCTTCATACGAGATGACCCAACTATCTAGTTATTAGAAGAATAAACAAACTAATCATTGAGGGGTTGATTAAACTATAAAATCTTAGATTTAAATATAGTCTTTCTGTTGTGATTCCATAATCTTGTTAATCGCTGATCATGTTCTCGATTTGTATTTGATAATGTTTCATCAAAGTGTTGTTCTTAAATTAAAGTTGCATGGAGAGCAAATCCAGACTGTTTCGAAATATTTAGGAATTAGTACCTTATGAGGATGAGATCGGCACGAGAGTTAGTTTATAATTTGCTGATAAATTTTATATGGTGCTGGTTCTAATGTTCACTTGTCCTGCTGACGCATTTCGTAAGACACAAGTGCCCACTGTTCCATCTGTGTCAGTAGGTGGACGCAATCGGACGGTAGGAAGGATCCGGGGGTGTCGGAAGAGTTTGGTCGTCAGACATGTGAGCACAACGTGGCCACAAAAAGCTTGAAGCTGGCAGCTGATCCTCCCTAGCTTTTGCCCAAAGCAACCGATCCATGGATCCAGCCAGTCTTTTAGTTTTCCTGCCTTTATTTTCCGCTTTTCTTGAATCCCAATCGCAACATCCATTTCATATGAACAAGTGCAGCACCAGCGATCTTTTTCGTTGTTGTAGGAGAATTCTCTACCGTTGAATCTGAGAAGATATATTCTTGCTGGTATGGCAGTGAAGCTGCGACTATAATCTCAATCATTTGTAGCCTTATCCTAAAAACGCATTGCGACTAGCTTTGATTAATTTATGACTGAATTTCTACCAGATCATGGCCTCGTGGGGAGCGTTCAAACAAACGCGGTATCAATCAAATTGGTTGTATATATTGATATACTCTCTGTTTTTATCTATATCTATTTCTATATAAAAAGTTGAAACAATTGAAACTTTTTCTCACCAAGATTAGATTCACCATACCCCTCATAGAGGCCCCACTTGTCAGCCCAAAGGTTTGACAAAAGAGGGTGTAGACCCACAAAATTGATTGAAGGAAAATGTTTTCACCAAAATGCTAAAACTTTTTACACCAAACACTTTTTGAAAGATTAGTTAACAATGAAATTCTTCCTCCACTAGAGTTCCCTGATCTTAAACAATACATAGATTGTATTAAAGAAAAGTACGTAAAGCAAATAAAAAAGGGTGCCAAATGAAGCACAAGAATTTTAGAGATAATCCACACATATATTTGTGGCCCATTTACTATGCAAAGTGTGGATGGTTATGACTCGTTCATAACATTCACAAATGATTACTGCCATTTTGGCTATATTTTTTAATGCCTCCATCCATAAACTCAATGGCAAGGTGGAGTAACTGATCATACTGCGCACTATATCCATCAGTGTATGGTTACGCCTCTCAGCTACTCCATTCTACTGAGGCTCACCGGTGTTGAGCGACTATTCCATTTTCCTATAGAAACCTTGGCAAAAGGTCCAGAAACTTGTCCATATGGGGTATGCCGACCATAGTACCCCCGGTCGGATCTGACTATTTTAATCTTTTTTATCATGCTAATTCTCAACTTCAGCCTTAAATATCTTAAATGTATCCAATGCTTCTGATCTTTCTTTAATTAAATAAATATAGCCAAAATAGGAGTAATCATCTGTGGTGTTATGAACTAATCATAACAATCTACACTTTGCACAAGAAATGGTCCACAAATATCTTTGAGGATTATCTCTAAAATTCCTGTGGTTCGTTTGGCACCTTTTTTATTTGCTTTATGTACTCTCCTATAATACAATCTATGCATTGTTCAAGATAAGAGAACTCTAGTGGAGAAAGAATTTCATTCTTAACTAACCTTTCAATTCTTCCCCTCGAAATATGGCCTAAATGGTAGTGCCATAATTTCGATGACGCATCTTGAGTTCTCTTTCTTTTCTTGTTCACATTTTGACAAAGGACGCAATCACATTTACATTCGCATCACACGCAGAATGCACTTTATCACGTAGTGACAATAAATAAAGCTCATTGTGAAGGAGAGCAACACCAACACAAGCATTATTAAACCAAATCTCACATTTGCCATTTTTAAAATAGCAATCATAACCATGTGTGTCCATACGTGAAACATTAATCAAGTTTCTATGAAGTGAAGGAACAAAAAACATCTATAAGTACGAGCATGAAGCCATCTACTAGCTTGACGGAGACATCGCCAACAACTTCAACAGCTGCTTGGACTCCATTTGTGACTTTAACGTGCCTTTTGCTTCTTTGCATAGTCCTTGTCGAATGGAATCCCTGTAAAGAATTAGAATTTGAACAGTTGCACCTGAGTCAGTCCACCAAATAGATTTGGAATACTGTATATACAAGGATTCATTTACAAATGAGATAATGTTCTCACCTTTCTTTGCCATGAGTGACTATAAGAAAGCGGGACAATCTTCCTTGTAATGCCCCTTCTGATGATGGTGAAAGCATTGATCTTTTTCCACTAGAGGTTCTTTTGCTGATGCTGCTGCTGATGTGACATGGGAGCCTTATCTTTTGCCTTTGAGGAAGAGCCAGCATGAAAGGCCTTTTTTCTTTTGTTGTGAACATAGTTAAATGAGCCTCCATGCTGGGCTTTAATTATTTCTTCCTCTTGCACACACATAGCAATGGTCTTTTCTAGATCCCAGTTTTCTAGCTGCATATTGTAATTAACAACAAAAGTCTCAAACTGGTTTGGGAGGGAAACAAAAACCAGATGGACAAAGAACTTATTCGGGAGGTGAAAGTCCATTGGTTTGAGCTTAGAGTTCATGTTACTCATCCTCGGTATGTGCTCTCTGATGCCACAGCCACCACCATGATACCTCTTTGTGACCAACTGTTTTATTAGCTAGGTTGCATATTATTGGTGTCTCCTATGCTCAATATGAAATGGTATTCCGCAACCACATAGAATCACCGGTGTAGCACTTCACTATGGTAAAGTATATCGTAAATTGTTATGACAACCTTTACTGATTATATCCACTGACTAATTCAGCAGGGGTAAGCTAGATAAATCGATAGGATAAATGGCCAGGCAATGACCGTTTGACACAGGAGACTCTATACCTTAGAGAGATAGCAGCTTGGAAGGACAACGAGCGAGAAAGGACACCTGATGCTCTTCTAAACTACTGATCTAGCCTCACTAGAATAGACTTAAGCTTCTTCCTTGACGTCGAAAACCTGGACCTTACTTTGGCGGCTTCAGAGAAGGACTCAGACTGGGGTGAGAAGGGAGTCCAACGACAATGGACAACTACTGCTATGAAAACACCCGAACGTGGTGGACTACGAAGATCGGACAAGGCTGTCACCACTTGCCGACTACCACTACAGTACCGTGGGGTGAAACACACTTTCTAGCTAGCACTAAGTCAGACACTATGTCTGCACTCGGTACTAGGATTTCTCTTGAGGCCTTCAAGAGAAATTCCCCTCAACCTAGCGAACTAACTTAAGCTTACTAGTCCGGGCGAGAAAACCCGTAAGACAAGCTCCTATGAACAAGAGAGGTAAATTAAACTGAACTAGAGGAAACTACTTCTGCAGACATGTACTTGTACTCAGAAAGATAAACGACTTGCGTAAAGTAAAGCTGACTCGAAGTAAATAAAGAAGATTACTTATATTAATAAAGTCAAAGGAAAAGATACAAGAGCTTATATCGACCTCCGATGATGACTCCGAATCTCCGAGCCAAGCTCGACTCGACTCTAACTCCCAACTACTAACCTACTCTAGAAATGTGAGATAGAGAACTCCTTGGTGTGTCTTACAAGTGAGGATGTGAGGCCTATTTATAGCAGCTCATGGTCAGTATTTGGCCGGTAGCTACAAGAGTAAGCAACCCCCTTTCTTGGCTTAAACTTCACGCAAAAGGGCATCACCAGAGGCTACCAGGTGGGGCCGAGCGGCCTCCCCTAGGCCGGCCGGCCTAGGGGTGTCGCCACCTGGCACCGCCTTCCCGTGGGACGGTCCTGATTGCTTCTGGATGTAGGTTCTTTGGTACTCGGTCCAAATTCCATTTTCATAGGCTGGGCGGCCTGCCTCTAGAGCCCGTTGGCCCTCCTTTTCTCCGACATTATATTGTGAATCAAGGCCTGAGATTGCTCCTGAGTTGGGTATCACCGATGTTTTATCATATGGGCACTGACTTGTGGGTCTTTTGGTACTTGCTCAAGCCTTCCGGGTCCATCGACTGAATCAGGTGCCAATCCCTAGTTTAGGGGCATTGTGAACATGTTGCGTTGCTCCTGTAATAAGGATGTACCCATGTATGTTGAGGTGTCAGGCCGGCCGGCACGGTCGAGGCCGAGCGGCCTGGATTTTCTCCATTTTCGTCCATTTTTCGGTTGTGATCTCTGCAAGCACAACTTATCCAAAACTTGTCGAACTTATTAGAACTGAATAAAATATGCATGGAACATAATGCAAAAGCTCATTTTATTCCCTAGAAGTTGATGGTCAGAACAGGAAATAATGGCCATCAACACATATGTCTTTGAAGAACTAGTGAACTGGCTCTTTATTCTTTCAAGGTAGTCCCTCCATCCCAAAATAAATGCAATTCTAAGACTAGACACGCAAACCAATGCATGGTGTGAAATTACCAAAATACTCCTTGTCTTTTATGAGAAGGATCTAGATAATGTCTTGTCTTTTTTGTAAGAAGTCTCCGGAAATTCTTGTCTTTTGTAGTAGTTTGGTCAAAGTAGCACTCTTTTGTGGGATAAATTTTAAAATCTAGATGTGCAGTTATTTTGGGACAGAGGGAGTACTCGGTAGTGGAGTCACACTCTGCGATTGAGCTCACTATTGCAAGCTCAATTGTGTTCTTTATTGATGTCATACATTTTTTGTTGGCATTCATCCACTTTCTGTTCTCAAGGTCATATGCCATCTATAAAGGAGCATAATCCATCTCCATTTTCTGCCATGCAGCATCACTGTCATTTGTCGCTCTGATTGGCGCTGGTGGCTCAATGGGTTGTGGTTCAGTGAGAACCCAATCCACCTCAGCACAAACGAAGGCTAGATCAACCTTCTTGTGCCATACACCATATTTGTCTCCTTTGAGAACCGGGACATCCTTGATGCGGCTCATCAAGTACATCCCTCTTAAAATGACAAAGAAAGTGAGAACACAATAACAACAATTGCATGTATACAACGTTGATCACAATTAAGACATACAACTATTTATGTAATTAAATCTATATCACAGTTGGGCAGAAATAGAAATCAATGCAAATAACCATATAAAAATTACAATATTGCTATTAACAACGTTGGTCAGAAAATAACAATATCATAATTCACTCCATAATAAACTCTTTAATCATGCTGTTAAAATTTAATTGTCCAGTTGGTTCGAATTAAATTAAAGTTAATCATTTGCAGTAGAAACAAAGGAATTCTATATTCAGAAGCATTACTCTACTCATTGACTCTCTAAACAATATATATGTTGGTGCAAAATTAAATGGAGATCAAACTATAAGAAAAAAATATCAAATTATTGAAAAATGCTTCTGAAAAATAGAGAAATTTTGAATGTCCTTTTACTATGCTTGAGGCCTAGCCACAAAATTGACATGAGGCCCGTGTGCGCGTGCAGCCGGCCCAACAGCACCCCCCCCCCGCGCGTGGCCCAGCTTGGCCTGTCACGCTGCACCCCGCATCCCAGGCTGCAACCTGGGCCTGAGCCGGGAATGTTCACTCCTGAATGGGCCAAAAGGGGCCCGCTCGGTTGCCAAGCACTATCGACTATTGGATCGAATCTGACGGCCCTCAGCCCACTTCACCAGATCAAAACCGTCGACTAATAGCGAAACCCTAACCCTAGCACATTTGCTTTCCCCTCCTCCTTTTCTTTGGAGTTGAATGGAGCCAGCGGCCTAGACGGCTCGCCTGCGGAGATGGTCGGCGCCTACTCGCCCCCCTTCACTGCTGAGCATGCCCACCGGAGGGTGAGTGCGCCACTAGCGAGCGGCTCCACGTTGAGGTTTTGTGCAGCGGTGGAGTGGAGCTCCAATGCTCGCCGTAGCGACCAACGGGTTGAAGCCAGGTAGGTCCCCTCCGCCTCCTTCCCCTTGGGCTAGGGTTAGGGTTTGCTTTTCTCGATCCGATTTGAACCGAGTCCTTTGTCGGTGTATAGCCACCAAGCCTGCTCTGGGATACCCAAAGCAGTAGGGCTATACGCAAGTGATCGACTAGTTCTGGAACCAATGGTGGAAGGTGTCAGTGTTTACCGCCAAGCCTGCTCAGGGATACCCTTAGCAGCAGGGTTTGTAGGTAGGGATCAACTGCTCTAGAATTCGATGGTACAAGGAACACAAAGATTTAGACAGGTTCAGGCCGCGAGTTTGCGTAATACCCTACGTCCTGTGTGGTTTGTATTGCTTTAGGTGTTTATGATTGTTTGGAGGGGGTCCCTGCCCGCCCTTATATATTCGGGGGGACAGGGTTACATGGAAAGTCCTAGACGAGTACAGTTGGAGACCTACTACAACACAATCGGGTAGTTTCCTTTGTAATGCAGCTAGTTCTACGCCTATCCAGGTAGTTTTACAAGAGAGGTAAGGTACATCCATGAGCTATCCCTTACTCTAGAACATTCTATGCCTATAAGCAGTCCCGCTACCTCGGGTCTGACAAGCCCCCGAGCTCTTCGTAGCCGAGTCCTGCAGGCGTCGAGTACTTGGCTGGGCGTCTTCAAGTACTTCAAGTAGTCAGTACATCCTTCTGGTTGCTTCTGGGCCTTCCTTCTGATATGTCGAGTAGTCCTCCAAGTACTTCCAGTTGCTTCGAGGCTGTGAGGTGCTCAAGCCCCAAAATCTTGATCATATATGGTGCGCGAAGTACTCGCGCTCCATATGGAGTAGCCCCCGAGCCTTAGGTTGAATCGCAGAATCAAGCTGAGGGTCACTTCATTCTTTTTCTTCTTTATTTTCCAAAAAAATTGAAAAATAAATCTCTGATGCCTATATCCCATAGTCCCCAAGCCTTAAATCAAAATCCCTTTTGCTGCGAGTAGCCCCCGAGCGTAGATTTGGAATTAAGGATTTAAGACGTGGCATCAGATTTTATCCTTCAAATTATTTGCAGAATTCATTAGATCCGGAATCCGAAAAGACCTCTTTTTTGGGTAAAATCCTAGAAAAATGATACAATTAGATCCGCCACACTGATTGCACCCGAAATAACTTCAGGAATAAAACCCGGGATGTACGACTCTTTATTTAGTGCTCACGTGGGACATTACTGTGACACCCCGGTCTACAGATAGTACCGGAGAATTTGAGAATCTCTCAGATGAGGCAGAAGAGTTATTCTATAGTTCTCTTTTTCGGGTTTATGTGACATCTATCTGTAGTTAGCAGCAATGATGCATGGGTAGTGTTGTCCAAATAAGATAGAACCTTACATAGTGAGGTTTTCTCTCTTCTTTGACCTTACCAATCTACGCTTTCTTTTATCCTAGCTCAGATGTCGACAGAACAAAAAGGCCTTGAAGATAGTGCAATGGGTGATGGTGTTCATGCAACAGTTTTCGTGGAGCAACCGATAACGGTACAAGATCAGTCTTCGCAAACAACATACCACCCGAAGAATGGTGAGAAAGCTTGTCCGTGTTGCCAATTCCACGGCGTCCCTTGTCGTCAAGTTCGTGCAACTGAAGATGAAGCTACAACTAGGAGGAACCAGAGGTTGTTCTCCGGTACAAAGAGAAAGAGGTCTCATCAAGAGTAGCTAGCAGAGGATTCCCTTTTCCTTGACGGTCCAACGGTCGAAGAGCTACAGACCATCCAGAAGAGAAAGAATCCTGAGTGCTCTAGAGATACACAGGTCAAGAACCAAGCACTCTATGATTATGTTGATGGGTTGACTATCACTATGAATGTGATTCAACCAAGTAGCGCCATTCACCACTACCGCATGTGCTACAAATGCGGGCAAAAAGGTCATTATGCCAAAAGTTGTCCACAGAAGCGCCTTTCACCGGCTCCACGGCAGGCAGGACAGCAGGGGCGCCCAGCCCAACCCAGGGCGCCAAGACAGGGGAAGGTGAACCACGTGACGGCCGAGTCAGTGGCCGAGGCTCCTAACGTGGTTATTGGTACGTTCATGGTCAACTCTCACCCTGCTACAGTGCTTTTCGATACCGGTGCTACTCATTCTTTCATTTCCAAGTCATTTGCCGAGCAGCATCGTATACCAGTTTCTTATATGAGGACAGCTATGGTAGTTACCTCACCTGGGGGCCAGATACACACATGCTCTATATGCTCCAGAGTTAGTATTGCCATAAGGGGGGCAGAATTCCGCACTGGTTTGATCGTCATTGATTCCTCGGGGATAGATGTGATTTTGGGCATGGAGACCCTTACCAGATGGGGAGTCCATATTGATTGTGCTCAGCGGACAGTTCACTTGTCAGCATCTGATGGCCAAGAGGTGACAGTCAGTGCTACAGAGCCTTCTGGTTTTCTTCATCAGATGGAGGCTAGACCCACGGATGGTATTCGCGTGGTGTCTGAATTCCCGGATGTCTTTCCGGAAGACTTGCCAGAAGAAGGAAGAGGAGTTGATGAAGACATATCCTAATCTCTTTGCTAGCCAGCCCAGAATCTCGGGACGAGATTCCTGTAAGGGGGTAGGATTTGTAACACCCTAATTTAAATTTTAATATTTAATAATAAATTTAATTGGCTTTATTTAAATTTCTAGGATTTAATTTGCTTAGTCTTGCATTTAATCTAATTTTTGTTCCACAAGTAATTAAAATTTATTTTAAGTTTAACTTGTGCATTCATGCTGGTGCATAATTTTATTGATTGAGTGTGGTTTGAAATCAAATTCAAATTTGAATTCAAATGGTTTGAGTTTGGTTTGAAATAGGAATAGAATAGGAAAAGAGGAAAGAAAACCAGGAACCAAACGAACCCAGCAGCCCATCTCCTCCTCCTTACCAGCCCAGCCCGTTCTGCCCCACGGCCCACCTCCTTTCCCTCACTCGCGCGGGCCCAGTCGCTCTCCCTCTCGACCCGGCCCAAATCTCTCACCCCACGCCGGCCCAGTCCGCCCCGCTCGGCCCAGCTCGCGCGGCCCGCTTCTCTCTCCTCTCCTGCTCAGCCCGAGCGCCCGCGCAGCACGCCCCCCGCCTCCGACTGACATGGCCGCCCCACCTGTCAGCCGTCCCTCCTCCGCTCGCGCGTCCTTGGCCCTCCCCCGCATCCCACCTTCCTTCTGCAACCCCACCCAAACCCTAGCTGCCGCCTCCGTGTTGCTCCGCCGTGCAGAGCTCTCTGCGCCCCCATGGAGACGCCGCTCCACCGCACCCCAACCCCACCGGAGCCGCACAAAAGCTCCGCCTCTAGCCCAGGAGGCTCTCCAAGCTTGCTGCCCCGACCCCGGACCTTGCCATCGCCGGGAATTTCTCTCGGACCGCTGCACGATAAGGCCATTGTTCGCCGGAATTACCCGCCTCCGGTGCCGTTCCGTGCCCTCTAAGTGATCTCTGGGCTTCGCAGGGCTACCACGAGCCGGATCGTGGAGGCCAGAAGCCAGGAGCGCACGCCAACAAACACCGCGCCGAGCGCCGCCGCGCAACCTCGATGCCAGCCCTGCTTCGCCGCCTCTCTCCTACACATGCACGATCCCTGGTCTACACACCCTGGTATGGAACGCTTCCGCGCCCTTTCCCCTCCGTTTACTCCCCTTGTATCATGCTTAATGGCTCACCGGAGTAGCTATGCTCTGCTCCGCCGCTGCGCACGCCGCTTCGCTTCCTGCAGACCCGCGTAGATGCCCTAGGTAGTTTAATAGTGCCGTGCGCAGCCTCTAGAGCCAATCCACGCATGATTTTGAGCCCGGACGGCCGTTTTCGGCCAACGCCGGCGAGCTTCCGCCGCGCGCCACCGCGGAACAGAGCCGCCGGTGGCCGGCGCTGCCACCCGCGCGACCAAACCCCGTGAACCGCCCAATCTAAACCCGACGCCCCTGATTAGATCGCAGAGCCATCAAACCCTGGCCCTCACATCTCGATCCAACGGATCAGATCTGAAGATACCCCTTCGCCCTGGCCATTTTGCTAAAGAGCCCCTCCTTTTCCTTGAATTCAACCCGCGGTCCAGTTGTACTCAAAAGTATTTCAATCCAAGCCCTATTTTTTATGTTTAGACCCCTGAGCTTTTTAGATATAGAACCCGCCGTCCAGCTCTGGTAGTTTTATGTGTTAGACCCTAGATCTATGCGTTAATTACATTTAGGCCCTCGGTTTTTGCAGAAAAACCCCAGAAACTCTGTTTTTCTTATAGTTAAGCCCCTAGAACTTGTTTTAGGCCTAGTTTTCGCGTTCTAGCTCCGTTTTAGGCGTTCTTTATGTCCACGCGATCGTTGTAACGCGTAGAACAATTCTAGCTTAGTTTTGTTTGCTATTTTTATGTATTGTTGTACTATTTCTGCGGGGATTGCAGCGAGGCATTGCGCACACTGGGGAAGGAAGGACGGACGTGCGGGGCTGCGGCGTCAGCGAGAGGAGAGCGGGCGACGCGCGAGCGGAGGAGGGAAGGCTGACAGGTGGGGCGGCTATGTCAGTCGGAGGCAGGGGGGGGGGGGGGGGGCGCTGCGCTGGTGCTCGGGCTGAGCGGGAGAGGAGAGAGAAGCGGGTCGCGCGAGCTGGGCCGATCGGGGCGGACTGGGCCGGCGTGGGGTGAGAGATTTGGGCCGGGTCGAGAGGGAGAGCGGACTGGGCCCGCGCGAGTGAGGGAAAGGAGGTGGGCCGTGGGGCAGAACGGGCTGGGCTGGTAAAGAGGAGGAGATGGGCTGCTGGGTTCGTTTGGTTCCTGGTTTTCTTTCCTCTTTTCCTATTCTATTCCTATTTCAAACCAAACTCAAACCATTTGAATTCAAATTTGAATTTGAATTCAAACCACACTCAATCAATAAAATTATGCACCAGCATGAATGCACAACAAGTTAAACTTAAAATAAATTTTAATTACTTGTGGAACAAAAATTAGATTAAATGCAAGACTAGGCAAATTAAATGCTAGAAAATTAAATAAAGCCAATTAAATTTATTATTAAATATTGAAATTTAAATTAGGGTGTTACAATTACTGTTTGGAAAATCTGCATTTTTGCATCTTTGACTGCGTCCATGAATACGGCCATGAATGCGTCCGTGAAAAGTGCACTGTTGAGTCACTGGTTTTCCTTCAGTAAGCCCCTTTGTGGCTATAAAAGGTGGGAGAGAGACCTTTGCCGGAAGCATCAAAGTGTAGCAGCCATGGCTTATCCTTGGTGTTCTTGCTCTCGCCCTCCTGAATTTTACGTAGTTCCTTCCAACAAAAGATGCTAGAAGAGAACTTGCAAGTGACAAGAGAAGTCTCTACTGCCTCCTCCTGCATCTCCAATGCTCTCATCGGATCCATGCTAAACATCATGTCCTTGCATCTTACAATGAGGCAGATTTGGGGTCGCTGGGTTGAGTCTTGTTGTGTCACATCCTTGGGGTTTCCTATTTCTGGGTGCCCAAGAACTGACATCTCTAGCGGGGAAGCTTAATCTTGCCAAAACGTATTCTGGGAGAAGGAGAAGTTTCTCCAGAAGATGCTACAAGAGGGCTTGCAAGGTGATTACTGTAATCTGCCTCCATACTCTTGAAACTTTTCTCCGAGAATACGAGTATCATTATTCCCTTGATGGGAATAACAAGTTTGTACTTTGTTACGGCCTCAGGCCGATCTAGCTGTCGCAAGCTTATCAGGAAGCCAAGAAGTGTGCGTGCAGACCTGAGTCATTTTGTAAAGTTATGTAAAAAGTACCCGAGTTGTGATATCGAGTAGTTGTACTATGTCGAGTACTTTTCCTTGTTCTTGGAATGTAATCCCAGTTAAGGAAAGGAAAGTCGAGTAGTTAACTAGGTATGTGAGTGTTTTCTTTTTCCAGAATATAATCTTCAGAAAAAGGAATATCTCTTTAAAATCATATTTTTTACCACGATTTGCAAAGGACTGTTGGCCTGTTAGGTGTTGTAACCATGTTGCTACCGCTATTATAAAATGAAACGGTAGCTTAGGTTTTACCCCACCGGCCGCCATTTATTTTCACTGCCCTAGATCTGTTTTCACTCTCGAGCCCCCAGATCTAGAGTTCTTGCTTCCCTTCCGCTCCCCATCCTCATCCCTAGGGTTTCCGCCATTGTATGCCCGTGAAGCGACCTGTGGATTTTCGGATGGCACCCAAGATAGCAGTCAAGGGGAAAAGTGCGGCTGCGGAGCCGACTCAGGAAGAAGGCTGTAACACAAGTAAGTGTTCCCAATCTGACTTAGAGTCGTTGGTAAAGCAAGGCCTTTTGTCTCCCAGATCTGCTATCCAATGGCGTCCTACCTTGGGGAAGGATCATCTGTCAGACCCGGGACAACGGGACTGCTTATAGACATAGAATGTTCTAGAGTAAGGGATAGCTCATGGATGTACCTTACCTCTTTTGTAACTACCCGAATAGGCATAGAACTAGTTGCAGTACAAAAGAAACTACCCGATTATGTTGTAGTAGGACTCCGACTGTACTCGGCTAGGACTTTCCATGTAACCCTGTCCCCTCGGATATATAAGGGCGGGCAGAGACCCCCTCCAAACAATTATCAACACCAAAGGCAATACAAACCACACAGGACGTAGGGTATTACGCAAACTTGCGGCCCGAACCTGACTAAATCTTTGTGTTCCTTATACCATCGAGTTCTAGAGCAGTCGATCCCTACCTACAAACCCTACTGCTAATGGTATATCAGAGCAGGCTTGGCGGTAAACACCGACAGCTAGCGCGCCAGGTAGGGGATTTGGCGAGTTCACCAACGAATTCGATGGCCGGACCAAGCAACGCCAACGGCGTGCCAGAAGGCACGACCTTCGTTTCGGTTCCTGGGCTTGCACGGCTGACGGAACGGGAGGCTTTTCCAGCCACCTTGTCATGCCTAACTCGCCTAAATCGAAAACCCGCTCCTAACTCGCCGACATCCGCGAGTCCGCGGTTCTCGACGAGGAAAGTGTTCCACCCGAACTCGACTCGAACAACCCGAGAAATATGTCAACTCAAAACCGAACTCCTGGTTTGGCCGAGTTCGACATAAATTCTGATTTCGAAAAGCCTCACTTTTCCAAAACTCTTGGAAAATACCTGGCTCATCTCAAGACAATCAAACGCCCTAAAATCAAAAACTCAGAACTACTCGCCGGAGTAGATCAAGTTTCACGATCAATTGAGGGCTGCATCAAACTTGCAGAAACTGCTCTCAGCTCATCTGCGCCACAGCAGAACCCTAAAGCACTAAACCCACCGTAGAAGAGGTCGGGCGATATGCTCTCAGGGGTCGATCGGGTAAATCCGAATCTTACCAACTGCATTAAGGTGGCTGAAAGCACTCTGCAAAACAAAGAGCAGAAATCGGGAGGAGGAATCTGCAGGGGAGTTGGTGAGACAAACCCCCGGCTTGTTCGGATGGGACCGTCTATCTCCAGGATACCTCAGAGCCCTTCACCGAAACCTGCTCACACTCGGACTCCAAAACCAGTCGAGTCCAAGTTCGATCAGGACTTTGATCACTTCATGAACGGTTTAGAGAACTTTGAACCATTTGACGATCTTGAAGAGTGGTCAGACAACATCGAGCTGTTCATGGACGCTATGGCCAAACCAACCGAGCATGCCGACGCTCTTTGGGAACTGGCCAAGCTTAAAAAAGGAAAAGCCAAGGTTCCAGAACAATCCAGCGACTTAGTCTATGACAAACCCTGGATTAAGGAGCCTGAGGTGCTAACTCCTACTCTATCATGGCTACACTGGATGAACGAGAATGCCCTCCGTGTAGAGATGGGCATACCGCTTCTCACTCACCCAAAACATAAATACTCAAAAATCGGTGGGCTAACCGACTCCGAATCTGAGTACTCCTCCAATCTGGAGGAACAACTGGACGACCTAATCCAGTATAGTAAACAAGTCGAGTCCAACTCGGCTAAGAACCTCAAGTCCGATCAGGACTCCCTCCCTAACCTGATTATATATGCAACACCGCAAGGACGGATGGTGCACCTCAGGAAGGCACAAGATCCCAACGCTTTTGCCTCACTGCTAGCGGATCTGCCTTACCAGCAGAGCACTCCTTTAGACCCGTCCTCAAGCAAACAAGACCAAGAAATTCAAGACCTCTGCCGTGAAATCCTCGTGGTTCATATCGCCGAAGAACCTGAGGGCGATCCCACGGAGCGTCTCAACCTCGACGACTACATTTTCTGATGATTTCAACGAGTACCTTTCCGACAACATGGAAACTACTCTTCCTACAATCACAGAAGCCCAAGTCACTACCAAGGAGGATCTACCCGCTCCTCCCCCTCCCCCAGCAGTGACCGTCACCGTCCAACTAGATAAGCAGCATCCAGCTGAAGATCTCTACGAACGTCGTCGCCAGCTCAACCAGAAGAGGGCGTTCAGGCGTCAGCGCCTTGCTAACAGCCTACAGGAATAGCAAGGCGACAACTACGACTACTCCAACTGTGACCTCCGCAGTGTGATCAACATTGGGCATGATGCGCGCAACATCATCATCTCAAGGAGAAAGGAATGGGAGGAAGTCGAGGCATATAGCCCTTCTTCCAACTACCGCATCCCCCCAACAGCTTCCGCATCCTTCAAGAAGCATAAGCCGGCAACCTTCAGTACCCGTCCTCAGGGTAAACCATGCACCCAGCATCAAGCTGAATCATCTCAGAATGGAAACAGGATCAACAAAGTACTACTATGCAAGTGCTTTATCCACCCAAAGAGCTCTCACACGATCTTCCAGTGTGACTCACTCCGCAAGGCCCTTGGGGCACCTCTCTTGAAGGAGACCCCAACAATAAATCCAGTCGAACTCTGCATCAACTAGCTCTACCCTAAATCTAGTCGACCCCCATATCGACTAGTACTATCTTCGAATTGTGTTATGTAAACCATTGCTCACGTCCAACGAGCAAGGGGTATGTCTTAAGAGTCAGAGTCTGTCACTTTACAGTTATTGTAATTTTGACAAATCCAAATAAAGTTGATTTCTCCTATATCGACTACTTGGCTCTCGCTCACACGACCAATACCCCACCTCGAAAGTCTTGCTCGGCATTAGAGCAGCTATCAAATAGTTTTTATGGTTCTCACTCGAGTGCTTTTCTGACATTTACATCTTGGGCAACCCGATGGGGTTCGTACCTAACAGTTCTGTCCTAAAAGACACTCTAGTCCTCTAGTCGGACACCCTACTCGCCCTGCTAGAGTAGGTCTTGGATACTCTTTCGGCACCTTCATCTTGGGGAACCCGACGGGGTTAGTACCTAACAGACTTGCCCTAAGAGTTACTCCAGTCCTTGGTTAAAGGACACCTTACTCGCCTTGCTCGAGTAAGTTTTGGATATCTTTCTGACATTTACGTCTTTGGCAACCCGACGGGGTTCGTACCTAACAGTTCTGTCTTAAGGATTACTCTAGTCCTTGGTTAAAAGGACACCTTACTCGCCTTGCTCGAGTAAGTTTTGGATATCTTTCTGACATTTACGTCTTGGGCAACCCGACGGGGTTCGTACCTAACAGTTCTGTCTTAAGGATTACTCCAGTCCTTGTTTAAAGGACAGCTTACTCGCCTTGCTCGAGTGAGTTTTGGATATCTTTCTGACATTTACATCTTGGGCAACCCGACGGGGTTCGTACCTAACAGTTCTATCTTAAGGATCACTCCAGTCCTTGGTTAAAGGACACCTTACTTGCCTTGCTCGAGTAAGTTTTGGATATCTTTCTGACATTTATGTCTTGGGCAACCGGACGGGGTTCGTACCTAACAGTTCTGTCTTAAAGATTACTCCAGTCCTTGGTTAAAGGACACCTTACTCGCCTTGCTCGAGTAAGTTTTGGATATCCCTTCGACATTTACGTCTTGGGCAACCCGACGGGGTTTGTACCTAACAGTTCTGTCTTACGGATTACTCCAGTCCTTGGTTAAAGGACACCCTACTCGCTGGCTCGAGTAGGTCTTGGATACTCTTTTGGCACCTTCATCTTGGACAACCCGACGGGGTTAGTACCTAACAGACTTGCCTTAGAGTTACTCCAGTCCTCAGGTAGGACACCTTACTCGCTCTGCTCGAGTAAGTTTGGGATGTTTCTAGAATATTCACGTCTTGGTTAACTCGATGGAGTTCAATCCTAACAGTCCTATTAAGAAATCAATCCAGTCCATTAATAGGACATACTACTCGATAAACAGCTGCATACTATCTGGGTAACCAAACAAGGTCTATCCTAAATGGTCAACTACGAAAACCCCTTAAGGAGTACAAATAAGCCCTTGATACTCTAAAATAAGTTGACACAAGTTTCTCGCTTGCTTGGTTTACTATGGGAATCTCCGTTACAGAATCTTTTTGCTTCGAGTACTTGACGGGTACTACTCGCTTGCTTGAGATACAAAAAGAACTTATGTTTTCCCTTAGTACTCGGAGTAGTTTTCGAGAGCTGCCTATCTTCTTATCTATCAAGAAACTTATTATACCTCCTAAAATACTCAACAAGAGTTTTCTCCTTGATTGGACAACAAAGTGATAAGGACACGCCTACGATGCCCGGGAATGTGTCCGATCTTTCACGGTACAAAATTACGAGCTAACAACTTCTCTGACTTTTTCTCCCTAGTATAGCAAATGATCAATAATTATCCTTGCCCTTGATATAGCAACACACGCCCTTGTCAGATTATATAGATATATGCAGGCGCAGCAGAAATAATAATCAAGATTCACTCCATACGTGTTGAACAGATGCAACTAGCAAGTGGCCAAATACGTCACTGATATCTCACGGAGATAGTATGAATATTATTTAATTTGCCTCTCTAATCACCACAGCACACAGCCAAAAGCAGGACAGATCAAGACTTGCGTCAATAATTCTCACGAACAACCACAGAGGCTAACAAGATGTAGCAGTATAATCCAGTACAAGGATAGTCTGTTAGATCACCAACACAGGAATAGTAAAGATAGAAAGGATCAGCTTACAGCAAATGATGCAAACCAAACCCTAGATAATTCTTCCACCCGCGGCCACGACGAGCCACGATCAGAAGATGGGGATCCACTGAAGAATTCGGCGCAGCGCACCCAGGAAACAATCCTGATCACGCTCCCAATCACGATCCAGAAGAATCGGCAAGGTAGATGAGATCGGACGGCGTCTCGCTGTTCGTAGGAGAAACCCTAGACGAGAGACACAAATAAAATCCAATCTAATCTCCTGTACAAAGAATTGACCCAGATATAGGCTCGCAGGCCCTTGACACCAACATCTCAACTTGGGTGCACGCAGGCACCAGACCGGATCGAACTCAACTCGTATAAACATAGTCTGACTCGACCACGTATCCTAACCAAACAAGACCAGAACTCTAATAGTATAAAATAACTACTACTTGCATGCGTGAAGCATACATATGAAATAGAATAAAATAAATGATCCGGCTAGAATGCTAATGACGTCAACTTCTTCCAACACGTCAAAGTGATATAAATATAGTGCCATAATTAAGTTGGAAATACCCTTGGGATCTCGACATGCATGGAGCCAATATTAACATATTCCCTTGCCTTCTCTTTCTCCTCTTTTCTGAAAAATTCTGCACCTTTAAAAATGAGACTTGACGATAGGCCATCAAGATTAAATATTCCTTCCTTCATAATATTGTGCCCAACACAAACAGTAAATGCACCGAAGTTAATATTTTGATGAACCATGGGCTCATCACAAAGTCCATATTAGCTTCGTGCTAATAAAACATTTCCTTTGAAAAGGAAACCCATACTAAGCTACGGCTTTGAACAGCCTTATAGTGCTATTCCCACTTGGTTAATCCCGAGGGATTCAATCCTAACCGGTCAGCACCATGGTTTCAATCTAGAACCATACAAACTCAATCCTATTCGAGAATACTATGCCTCCCGAGGCACTTACGGATACAATGCATCGTATCTACTATTATAACTGAGTGGGCCCGATGCTGCCTACACTCAGGACCCACGAGTACAACCGCTCGACACAACAAGGGATTCCACAATCCTACCACCAAGTACTTAACATTACACAAATATCAAACATTTGTTCAAAGTACTTCTGGCCCACACGCCAACTCAATTACAAGAAAAGCTTAAGGAGACTCTGCCCTGCTCAAGGCTTCTACAATCTGATCAGCCACCCCGGAAGTTTTTGCCAAATACTGACGGAACTGATCATCAGTACAATCAGCCTTGCCTCCTCATCCAAGAGCATCCAGATGAGTGGTTGGCCAATAAGATTTCACCAGCCCAAGTACGTGACCTACGTACTGTAACACCCTAATTTAATTTTCCTAGTTTATAATAAATTTAATTGGCTTTATTTAAATTTCTAAGGATTTTTGTGTTTAGACTTGCATTTAATCTAATCTTGGTTCCATAAGTAATTAAAATTTATCATAGGATTAACTTTGTTGTTGCATTCATGTTGATGCATAGTTTTTAATTGAGTGAGTGTGGTTTGAATTCAAATTTGAATTTGAATTCAAATGTGTTTGTTAGTTTTAGAAATAGAAAATAGAGTAGAAAAAAAATAGAAAACCCAAAACCCCTAAACCCACCTAACCCAAACCCAGCCCGGCCCACACCCCTCTCCCCCTTCCCTGTGCCGGCCCAGCAACTCATCCGGCCCGGTCCGCTCTCTCTTCCTCGGTCGGCCCAGCGTGGCCCAGGACCCCACTTCCTCTCCCTCCCGCATTTGGCCCACTCTAGCGCAGCCCGCTCCCGCGCGCCTTCCCGCTCAGGCGACGGCAGCGCGCACGCGTTTTCCCCCTGCCGCGCGGGCCCCGCAAGTCAGCGCAGCCAGCTCCTCTCCCTTCCCGCGTGGGCCGCTCCCCACCTCGGCCCAGCTGCCTTCCGCTGTTTCTCTCCGCTCCGCCCTAGCCCAGCACGCCTGCTGCTCCAGCCCATGCCCGCGCTCCGTGCTCGCTTGCCATTCCGACGTCACGGCCCCACCTGCCAGCCTCAGAACCGACAACCGCGGGCCACCCGTCAGCCCTTCCTTTCCCACGCCGGCTCACCCGCTCGATCGCTGACAGCCACGGCCTGCTAGTCGGATCCTTCCCCTTCCTCCGCCCGCGCCTCCGCTCACGCGACCGAGCCCCGCTGCCCGTGGACCCAGGCCGCTCCCCACGCCTGCAGCCCGGCTCGCCTGTTGGCGCGCTCCCTCCTTGACATCGCGACCCCACAGGACAAAACCTCCCTTCACCGACGCGCTGCGCAGCAACAACCAGCCGAGATTCTCGGCCGCAATCCCCGCGCCGCGGCCTCCCCTCAGGCCCGCACGCCGAGGCCCGGCCTTTCCCTTTAAATGTGCCCCTGACCCTCTCCCGCATCCCACCTTCCTTCGCAGCCGCCGCCACCAAATCCTAGAACGCCGCCTCCCCCTCGCTCCGCACTGCTCCGCCGTGTGGAGCATCTACGCCGCCGTGGCATTGCCTCCCCACCGCCTCGCAGCCTCCCCTCTCTGACCAGCGCTCTCGCTCCGCCGAGCGGCCACACATCGAGCACCGCCGGATCCAAGCGCCAGGGGGGCCCTGCGCGGTCGATCCCCGCGCATCGCCGCCGTGGCCGAGCTCGGGACTCGCCGCTCCGCCACGAACCGCTACTCCACAGCCTCTCCTCTACACCTACACGCTCCCTGGTCTACACACCGTGGTATGGAACGCTCCAGCGCCCTTTCCCCTCCGTTTCCTTCCCTTGTATCGCGCTTAATGGCTCACCGGAGTAGCTACGCCCTGTTCCGCCGTTGCTAGCCGCTCCGCCGCGCCGCACCCCTGTGCTGAGCTCGCAGTAGTGTTCGCAAGGCTGCGCGCATCACTCCGGATCCAAAATCAAGTCGATTAGAGCCCCGGGTCGCTGAATTTGCTGAACGCCGGCGAGCAACCGTGCAGCGCCACCACAGAAAAGCTTTCCCGGCGACGGCGCCGCCGCATCCATGCACCCAATCTCCCCGAGCCGTTCGATCCAGAACGTGCGGCCCTGATTAGAACGGCGAACCCCTTTGATCCGAGCCACCGGATTGTGATCCAACGGCTGAGATCCACCCGTACCCTTTCACCCTGGTTCTTTTGCTAAAGACCCCCCCATCTTTCTTAGATTCAACCCGCAGTCCAGGCGCTTTCAAAAATATTTACAGTTGGGCCCAGCTTTTAGCAGATAACCCCCTATCTTTTCACAGAATAGAACCCGCAGTCCACTACTTGGCGTTTTTGCAGGTTAGCCCCTGAAACTAAGGTTTAATTATGTTTAGGTCCCCGGTTTTTGCCCAGAACCCCCTGGAACTTCAGATTTCTTACAAATAAGTCCCTAGAACTTGTTTTTAGCCTAGATTTTGCGTTTTAACTCCGTTTTAAGTGTTCTTTATGCCCACGCGATCGTTGTAACGCGTAGAATAATTTTATACTAGTTTAGGGTGCTGTTTTTATGTATTGATGTACTGTTTCTTAGTTTTTGTTAGTGTGTGCTTGTATGCTTATTGTTGTGCCTCGTTTTGGCCATGTGTTCGTGAGTAGACGCCGAGCTACCAGAGGAGCCCCAGTACCAGTACCCGGAGCAGCCGTCTTCCGAGCACTTTGAGCAGCAGCAGGAGCAGTACGAGGAAGGCAAGTATAACATGAACAACCTATCACTTTAAATA
Source organism: Panicum virgatum (assembly GCF_016808335.1). Taxonomy (NCBI): domain Eukaryota; kingdom Viridiplantae; phylum Streptophyta; class Magnoliopsida; order Poales; family Poaceae; genus Panicum; species Panicum virgatum. Next base: position 30,606,620 of record NC_053146.1, on the reverse strand, counting down.
CACTTTCATACTGCATTTTAATACTGTATGCCTATAAGGATTTCGTAGCCACTTTATATCCTTTATATATACCTTTGGGTTGCATTTTGGTTAGTTGTGCTAGGTGCCGCGCTATAACACATAATGGTCCTTTTTAATTAATTTGATTAATGGTATATGCAACTTAATTCTGAGAGTGACCCTCTGTGTGGCTTGAGTGGTTCACATCTCGTTAAAATTGGTTTTGTTAGAAACATGGTTTAGGGGGCCAGCATGGTGCTTACTGCTGGGTTGGCCACTCTCCATAAGGACCGGTTCATAGAGCGACAACCTGGGACAACAGCACTACCACAAGACTGGAATGGGACTGGTCTTGGCTTACTAATTAGGCCATTTTGGTTCGGGAGTAACTTACCTGACGGGGCAAAAGGGGAGTCGAGCCTCAATGGTGCCCAGGCTACGAGGCTTGGTGTGCGCACCCCTCGAGGTGGGTACCATCGTTGCATTGTCTGAATCCTTAGCGGTTACACCTTACCAACGTGTCCTTTGTAACGGCCTCGTAGTGAGTCGCTAGTCATCTCACCTAAGGAAGTGTGATGAACAACTAGCGTAGCTCACGACTTGTGGGTAAAGATGTGCAAGCTCTGCAGAGTGTAAAACTGGTATACTAGCCGTGCTCACGGTCATGAGCGGCCCAGATCCTCCTTTTGATTAGTGGGGTTGTCTCCTTCCGACGAGGGAGGTGCCTCTCGGGGTTACCTTGGTGGCTTGGTTTCGGTTTGGTTCTCAGTAGTATCATGAGTAAATTTGATTAATTACTATATAACCGGGTTAATGGTAATTCATCAACTCATAGTAAATAGCTTTAATAAAATGTTGCCAAGACTTAAAAGCTAATGCAGTTGAGTCAGCCAACCTTAGAGCCTCATAGTTTGTGTTATACTTGTTGAGTACAAGATGTGTACTCACTCTTGCCTCTTCTCTACTTTTTCCTCTTGGCTACGCTACTGCTGCTCAGTTCCTGCCGACGCGAGGGAGTTCACTCAGCGCTACCAGGACTACGAGGACTTCTAGGTGTTCGTCTCCCAGTCGACTGTCCCTGTGGCGCCCTGCTCAGCTTCGGAGAGTTTTCATCGTATATGTATTCTACGCTTCCGCTGTATCAGACATTTTGTCATTAATGTAATAAATAACATTCGTATTCGCTTTATTATATCTTTTTACGTGATATGTGCTATGATATACTGTTCATTCTGTTGTATATACGTGTGACTTGATCCTGGCACGTATATGATTGCTCGGTTTATGTTCTTTTATAAACCGGGTGTTACACGTACTGGTGGGTAATGTGAGAGACAAACCTCTCGATGGCTCCAGGCTCCCTGCAAAGCCTCCCGGCCAGCATGAGTGGCTCATCTACGTCCCTTCTCGGGATATCCATGGCCTCCGCTACCTCCAGGGCGGCATCTCTGACATCTCTCAGCTCCACGAGTTCTCGCTGCATCGAGTCTCGAGACTCTGACAAAGTCTTGAGTTGTTGCAGCATCGATGCTGCCTCACGCTCAGAGTCCTCCTTGATCTTCTTGAGCTTCTCTATTTCATCTGTGTTTCGGTACATAAGAATCTTTAAATCCAGTACCAAGCTTTCCTGAATCTCTAAAAATTTGGCACAAGCTGTGTACTCGATAGAAAGAAAATCTTATAAACACTAAGCAGATCTACTAGTCGAGTGCATATCAAATGCTAAAGACTAACCTTTCTTAGATTGGGAAAGCCTTTTCAGCTTCCCTTCAAGAGCAGTCTTCTCAGATGAGAGCGTCTTATCCCTCTCCTTGAGAGCATTTAGCTCTGTCTCATCTGGCGTCTGGACACCCTTTCATCCCAGTGCCTCCTGCAAAACAAAAAGATCAGTATACTACTCGATCTACTATAAAAGTACTTGAAGCATTTGACTACTTACCTCCAGTAGCTTAAAAGCATGCTCCACCTTCTCTCGTGACAAGTCACTTCCCGATGTGACTTGGGAAGTACTCGCCACAACAACAGCCTTCTTGGGAACTTCTTTAATCCTTCCTACAGTATTCCCCGTGTTTTGGGAATCTAAAGGAAGAACATGCTACTTAGTTACATTAAGGGCAAACAAAAGGATACCTTTCTACAAGGCACTACAAGCTTACCTGCAGGGGTCTCCGCAGGCTATTTATCATCGCCTCCCTTAGGAAGCTTCTCGCCTTCTCCTTCTCCTGGAAGCTTGCCGCTTCCGCCATCCTCTGGGATTTCCTCATTGGCCCTCTCCAAGTTCGGCAATGGAGAATCCAGAAGCATAGCGTTGGCCATCGCCTCCGCATCGCGAGCACTCATCTCAGGAGTACTCGGGGGCTTCCCCAGCTCCGACTGAGAAGCCGAGTGGCTCTCAGCTCCCACGTCCTCTCCCAGGACCGCAACTTTGTAAAGACAAAGTAGTTACAAACTACTAGATTCAAAACAGACCCTACACATACAAGTTCCAAAGAACTTACGCAGGAGCTCTTATTAGGGCAAACACCTTGATGCCAAATTTGTGGGCAGGCTTTGTGATCACGGCCAGCTTACCTGCATCGATGGTCTTATCCACATCGAAACTACTCGCTGAAGGAGTAGCTCCGATCCCACTTGATGGGTCCACTGTGGTGGAGGGGACAGTCTGTCCCACCACAATATCATCCCCAGATGATACGATCCGTGGCATTTTAGCCGCCGGACTTAAAAATCAAAACACAAAATCAGTGAATCGACAATGGAAGTTCCTGATTAAAGTCGACTAGCAACATACCTGTTGTCAAGCAGTTTGTGAGGAGCTACTTGGCTTTCTTGCAGCTAAGCGAGTACTCGCTGGGTGATCCGCGCAAGTACCCTCACTTCGACTAGGACTATTCGCCCTGTCTTCATCTCTAGCCGACTTTGCAGCTTCTGCATTAGCAGCTTCATTATCAGAACTAAAGCTTTCAAATTCTGAAGAATCTTCAGAATCAGGCACAAATGGGTTATAAGCACTCGGAAGGAGATGAGACAGGCGAAATATGCCTGGCAAAGGAGGACTACTCCTATAAACATTCACATTATCCTACAAAAGGAAAAGGAAATATTGTCAGAAGTCCGAATAAAGTACTCGATTTTGCAAATCAACTACTTAGCATTTACCTCTTTGGGAGGCTTCAGCACAGAAAAAAGTGTTAAGAAGTTGAGGAACATGCTCCACTTTGTCGAATAACCGTTGTACTCGACGAAGAGTTTATCCGTTTGTGATCTCTTCTTTCGAACATCACGAGGGATCACTTCTCCCTTGATACTCGAAACCAAAAGTAATTCGAGCTTGGAGAGGCTGGATCCTACGGTTCATCTAGTCAAAAGCCACAGACTCTCCACTTATTCCCTTTTGCCTCAGATTTGCAATCATTTCCAGGTGTTCTGGAATTTGGCTCATATCATAAGGTTTTTTCAGCCATTCAGGATGCTGAACGGGAGGACCAACTGTGATGAATGGATGGTTGTTTCCCTGATTCTCGACATAAAACCATCGTGGTTTCCAGTCGATGACCTTTTGAGATAACTTATAGGGGATATAAACCCTATCCATTTTCTGTCTCAATTGAATTCCCGCTCCACCAACTACATCTAAACTAGCCGAATTGGGCTGAGGCTTAAGATGGAAAAGGTGACAGAAAAGTTCGAAATGGGGCTCGATGCCCAGAAACGCTTCGCACAAATGTACGAAGGCAGACATATGCACAAAAGAATTGGGAGTAAGATGGTAAAGCTGGATCCCATAATAATACAGAAGTCCAGAAAAGAAATTAGAGCCGGGAAGACTAAACCCCCGCTCAAAATACGGAACAAATGCAATGATCTCGCCCGTATTTACGTACGGATGGGCGTCACCAAAGGCGGGACGCCATTGGATTACGGATTCAGAAGCCAAGAAACCTTATTTTACTAAGGATTCCAAGTCAGATCTAGAACACTTACTTGGTTCCCAGCCTTCATCACGGGTTGGCTCTGCGGCCGTACCCTTCCCCTTGGTCGTCTTTTTGGGTGCCATCCGGAAATCCACAGATCGCTTCACGCGCATAAACTGGCGGAAACCCTAAGAGGAGGATGGAGAACGACAAGGAGCAGGAATTTTTGGATCTAGAAGCTCGAGAGCGAAAAATAGATCTGAGAACAATAAAAACAAGTGGCGGCCAGTCGGGTAAAACCTAAGTCACCGTTTCATTTTATAATGACGGTGGCAACATGGAAAAAATACCCAACTGGCCAACAGTCTGTTGCAAATCGCGGAAAAAACTGGATTTAAAAGAGACATTTCTTTTTCTGAGATTACATTCTGGAAAAGAAAACACTCACATCCCTAGTCGACTACTTGACACTCTTTTCCTTAACTGGGATTACATTCCAAAATAAGGATAAGTATTCGACACAGTACAACTACTCGACATTACAACTCGAGTACCTTTTCCTAACTAAACTTTACAATGACTCGGACCTGCATGCATCCCCTGGTTCTCTTGGAGCTTCTAGTCGATGCCTGCTGCAGACTAGATCGGTCCGAGGCCATAACAAAGTACAAACTTGTTATGTCCACTAAGGAAATAATGATACTCGTACTCTGGGAGGAAAGTTTCAAGAGTTTGGAGGCAGATTATAGTAATCACCTCGCAAGTCCTCTTGTAGCATCTTGTGGAGAAATTTTTCCTTCTCCTAGAATACGTTGTGATAAGATTAAGTCTCCCACCAGAGATGCAGTTCTTGGGCACCTAGAAATAGGCCACCCCAAGAATAGGACACAATGTGGTGTCACTCATCCTCTGAAACCCTGCCTCATTGGAATATGCAAGGACATGATGTCCTGAATGGATCCGATGAGAGCACTTGGGATGCAGGATGAGGTAGCAGGGACTTCTCTTGTCACCGGCAAGTTCTCTTCTAGCATCTCTTGCTGGAAAGGACTACACAAACTTCAGGAGGGCGAGAGCAAGAACACCAAAGAAAAGCCATGGATGCTACATTTTGGTGCTTCTGCTAAGGACCTCTCCCCTGCCTTTTATAGCCACAAGGAGACTTGCTGAAGGAGAACCCGTGAATCAACAGTGCAAGTTTCACGGATGCATTCATGGCAGCATTCACGGACGCAGTCAAAGTTGCAATAATGCAGATTCTCCAAACAGCAATGTCTCATGTGAGCACTGAATAAAGAGCCGTACATCCCGGGTTTTATTCCTGAAATTATTTCGGGTGCAACCAGTGTGGCGGATCCAATTGTATCATTTTTCTGGGATTTTACCCGAAAAAGAGGTCTTTTCGGATTCCGGATTTGATGAAACCTGCAAATAATATGAGGGATGAAATCTGATGCCATGACTTAAATCCTTAACTCCAAATCTACGCTCGGGGGCTACTCGCAGCAAAAGAGATTGTGATTTAAGGATCGGGGGCTGTTGGATATAGGTGTCAGAGATTTATTTTTCATTTTTTTTAGAAAATAGTCTGAAGTGACCCTCAGCCTGATTCTGCGATTCAACCTAAGGCTCGGGGGCTATTACATATGGAGCGCGAGTACTTTGCGCACCATATATGATCAAGATTTCAGGGCTTGAGCACCTCACAGCATCGAAGCAAATGGAAGTACTTGAAGGACTACTCGACGTATCTGAAGGAAGGACCAGAAGCAACCAGAAGGATGTTCTGATTACTTGAAGTACTCGAAGACGCCTAGCCAAGTACTCGATACCTGCAGGACTCGGCTACGAAGAGCTCGGGGGCTTGTCATACCCGGGACAGTGGGACTGCTTATAGACATAGAATGTTCTAGAGTAAGGGATAGCTCATAGATGTACCTTACCTCTTTTGTAACTACCCGAATAGGCATAGAACTAGCTGCAGTACAAAGGAAACTACCCGATTATGTTGTAGTAGGACTCCGACTGTACTCGGCTAGGACTTTCCATGTAACCCTATCCCCCCGGATATATAAGGGCGGGCAGGGACCCCCTCCAAACAATCATCAACACCTAAGGCAATACAAACCACACAGGACGTAGGGTATTACGCAAACTCGCGGCCCGAACCTGACTAAATCTTTGTGTTCCTTGTACCATTGAGTTCTAGAGCAGTTGATCCCTACCTGCAAACCCTACTGCTAAGGGTATCCCTGAGCAGGCTTGGCGGTAAACACCGACATCATTCGTATGAAAATACGAGGGAAATTGTTGCTTTCACCTCATTCTTGGAACGAGGATTGGGGTTTCCTTGTTCTTCTTTCTTTTCTGGACTCCTGCGCTACTATAGGATCTAGCTGCATCATCTGACCCCCAATTCCTTTGTTCATATTTCTATCTTCGTGCATTTGTGTGAAGCTTTCCTGGGCATCGAGCCCTATTTTGAGCTTTTCCGATTCTTTTTCCATTTGAAGCCTCAACCCGACTCCTACGTCTTAGACGTAGTAGGAGGTGCGGGTCTCCAACTTAGGCAAGGGAAACATAGAGAGTATATCTCATATAGTCTTAGTAATAAGGTGATCGAATGGAAACCCAAATGGTTCTATGTCGAGAACCAGTCAGGATGCTTCCCACCTATTACTCCTGGCCCTCCAATCCAATGGCCTGAATGGAATAAAAAACCAGTCGACGAGAGTCAGAGTTCTAAACTACTCGAACGAATTGCCGTTCTAAGGCAAAATATGTTGACTGGGGAAGCAGTCATATTCGACTAGATGAAGAGAAGGATCCAGCCATTACAGGCTCGGGAATCACTTGGATTCCAGTATCAGGGAACAGCCGATTCATCAAGATACTCGAAGGAAGAGATCTCGAATGATGTAGCATTTAGTCGAGTACAACGACTATTGAGGAACGTAAAGAAAGTTACGATTGTTCCTAATAACTTTTCTGCTGCGAATCCGCCGAAGCAGGTACTTGATAAGAGTAATTGATACGTAGAAATCAAGTACTTTACCATAGTGTAAATCTGTTAGGATTTGCTTTCTGTAGGATGACGTGGATCGCTTTAAGAGTAGTCCTTCGCTACCAGGCATTTATTCGCCCTTTTGTTCTTCCAATTTCCTCGATCTGTTAATCAAATCTTAGTATGCTCATATAAAGTTTCATATAAATAGTACTGACGTCTAGCCTTGGTTGTGTAGATGAGGCAGCATCTAGGGAAAGGAGTGATGGGGAGCACAGCCCCACTCCGAGTGCTGATACCCAGACCGAACGCCTAAGGAGTACTCGGTTAGTGGTGAGGAAGCGTAGCAGCTCCTCCCATACTACTTCCGACAGGTAAGTGGCTAGTTGTTTTTGCAATCGAGTACTTTCTAGTTGTCGATTTGCAAGTTTTGATTTATGTTTTTGATTTTCCAAGTCCAGCGGCTAAGATGCCACAGACCTCAGCATCTGGGGATACTGCTGCGGTGGAACAGACTGTCCCCTACCACAGTGGACCCGTCGAGGGGGCTCGGGTGTAACGTCCCGCCTCCCCGAGGCCGGACCCGCTTACATCTGACAGCTTTCTAGGACATAGACTGCCCTCACAGACCAACACATGTCTTTTTTGCACACTTTGTCCTCACTCGTGCGCACCCGGGAATAACTTCCCAGTCGGTTACCCATCCCCAAATTGCTCCGGGCCAAGCACGCTTAACCTCGGAGTTCTTTGGAGACCGGCTTCCGGAAAAGAAGTTGCAACTTGTTTGTATGAGTATCCTATTAATCCTATTAAGCCCTGGGACGAGGTGTCACATGCTCACCCTGTTAAGAGACCGACGTGTTTGTAACACCCTAATTTAAATTTCAGCATTTAATAATAAATTTAATTGGCTTTATTTAATTTTCTAAGGTTTATATGCTTAGCCTTGCATTTAATTTAATTTTTCTTTCACAAGTAATTAAAATTTTTCTAGGTTTATACTTGTTTTGCATTCATGCTGGTGCATTGTTTTATTTGTTTGAGTGCTAGGGTTGAATTCAAATTCAAGTTCGAATTCAAATAGTTTGAGTTTGGTTTGAAATAGAAAAGAGGAAAGGAAATAGAAAAGGAAAGGAAACCAGGAAGCAGCCCAGCATCGCGGCCCAGTTTCCCTCCACGCCTCAGCCCAGCAAACCACCGAGGCCCAGCGGAGCGCGCACGGCCCGTTCCTGCACCCCGCCTCGCCATCGCCGCGTCGTGCTCCCTGCTCACCGTCACTGACCTACCGGACCCACCGGTCAGCTCTTTCCTCTTCCTCCGCCCGCAATCTCCGTCCGAGCTCTCTGCTCCGCCCCGCTTGCTCACCTCGCTGTCCTGTGGACCACCCCAACCCCGTAGCCCCTCGTGCCAGCTACCCGAGCACGCTCCGGCTTTCTAGAAGCAGCAGCCAGAGCCCGGGATCGCGCAAGCTGTTGCACGCGATCCGCCTTCCCCGCGCTACACCGAACCCGCCCGAGATCACGGAATTCCCTTCTCACTGGTCCACGCCGCAATCACCACCCTGCTCCTTGTAAACCATCCGGTGACGCCCCTGGGCACGCACCTTCCCTCCGAACGCGACCCATAGCCCCTGCCCCTCACATCCCGCTGTGCTCCACCGCACCGCACTCCGGCGCTGCCGCGGCCACGCCGCCCTACCACGCCACCGCTCCTGCCGAGCCCCGCTAGAGCTCCGCCCCAAGCCCAGGTTTCACCCTGAGCCCGCTTGCCACGGTCCGAGCCGTGCCCTCGCCAGAATTTGACCAAGATTCGCCGTAGGTGAGCTCGGCCGCCGCCTTGATTTCTCACCGCCGGTGGCACTCCGGCCCCATTGACCCCCTGTACACTCTCTTAGCACTGCCCCGAGTCGACCCGCGGGACTCAGACGCCAGGAGACGCACGCCTTCGACCCCTCCCTGAGCGCCGACCGCGACCAGTCGCTCGATCTCGTCGCCGACCACCTTGCACGGCCGCATCCGCCCGTTCCGACCCTCGGTAAGCATCAACACACCCCGCTCTCCCTTTTGCGCAAGTTCTCGTAGGCGGTAGCACCCTTTAGGTGGCCGCGCACCGCACGCCAGCGACCCAGCGCCGCCGCGCCACACGAGCCAATGTGGCGTTGCACGGTTGGCCCTGTAGAGCACATCTTAGAGCGTGTAGTGCCTCGCGTGTGCCTCTGACTCTTTTGCACCCCCACGCCGACACTGGCACGGCCCGAACACCCTACGCCGGTGGGCTCCTGGCGCTCAGAGCCGCCGCCGCCGCCGCATCAGCGCCCCTGAACCCCCCGAGCCCAGCCGTTGCCGCGGGTGGATCACGCGTTCAACGTTGATCATCCCCGGCCAAACCCCTAGTTGATTTAGGCCTGGGAACACCCGCAAGACCAAACTCCGGTGAGCTTTGGCGCTGCGCCGCCGCGGGAAACCGATTCCCGGCGAGCCCCTTCGCCACCGGCGTCCGCGAACCCATGGGCCGCCCGATCTGAAGTAAACGAACGAGATTAGAATGGCGTACCTGTTTGATCTGGACCGCGAGCTCACGATCCAACGGCCGAGAATCACCCATACCGGTTCGGCCTGGCGTTTTTGCTAAAGAACCCCTGAACTTTCCTAGATTCAACCCGCAGTCCCAACTAGTTGTAAAGTAATTCCAAATCCGCCCCTGCTTTTATGTTTTAGACCCTGAGCTTTATAAAATTAGAACCCGCAGTCCAGACCCGCCGGTTTTGCATGTTAGACCCCAGATCTATATTTTAATTACATTTAGGTCCCTGGTTTTTGCGCAGAAGCCCCTGGAACTCTGTTTTTCTTACAGTTTAGCCCCTATATCTTGTTTTAGGCCTAGTTTTTGCGTTCTAGCTCTGTTTTAGGCGTTCTTTATGTCCACGCGATCGTTGTAACACGTAGAATAGTTCTAGCTTGGTTTTGCTTGCTATTTTTATGTATTGTTGTACTGTTTCTTAGTGTTAGCCTTTGTTTGCATGCATGTTTATGTTGTTGCCTTGTTTTTGGCCATGTGTTCGTGAGTAGACGTTGAGCTACCGGAGGAGCATCAGTACCAGTACCCGAAGCAGCCACCATCTTCTGAGTAGTTTGAGCAGCAGGAACAATTTGAGGAAGGCAAGTATAACATGAACACCACCTATCACTTTTAAATACAATTTCATACTGCATTTTAATATTGTATGCCTATAAGGACTTTCCTAGCCACTTTATATCCTTTATATATATCCCTTGGGTTGCATTTTGGTTAGTTGTGCTAGGTTGCTGCGCTATAACACACTTAGTCCTTTTTAATTAATTTGATTAATGGTATATGCAACTTAATTCTGGGAGTGGCCCTCTTGAGTGGCTCACGTCTCGTTAAAAATTGGTTTTTCTAGAAACTTGGTTTAGGGGGCTCGCATTGTGTTTTGTGCTAGCTACTTGTTGGCGCTCCTTAAGTACCCATTTTATTATACAATTAGGAGAATTTTTGGTAAATTCTTCGGGATGATTCATGTACTAACCCGCCACTTGGCACCCGAACTTGACCGTTTTCGATTTTGTCCTGGATTTTGGAGCATGTTGTGTTTTAATAGGAAATTGGACATTTTCGGAGATGTTTTGACGCATGGTCACAACTGGGCTAAGATGAGGAATAAGGAGAAGAGACCGCACGCGAAAGATGGGACCGAAAGGGCCAGAAAGGGCCCAGGCCGGCCGGCCTGGGGCCCTCTGAACCGGCCGGCCCAACCCATTCTGGGGACCAATCGGCCTCAATTTTCTTCAACGCAAAGTATGCGTCAACCCTAATCTGTGTTTTACCAAAACCGCCGACCAGAACCACCTATATATACCCCCAAGCCGCTGTCAAAAAGAAGGGGGACAGAGAATCGAAAGATCGCAGAGAGATTCGGAAGAGAGCATCCAGAGACGAGTTTCAGAGATCCATTCGAGTTAGACACAAGAGAAAGGCGATGCCGGAGGCCTCATCGTCCCTCGGCGCCGCTGCAAGTTGGAGGACATCAAGGGATCCATCCCTTGCCGGAGATTTCGTCACCATGATCGACTACGCTTCGCTTAGCTTCATGGGGTAAAGTCCTCGTTTGTTCATGGGGTTGTAAGGAGATCTTGAGTTGTAATTGCCGAATCCTTTATGAGATTGATCTTTCACGATTCTTGTTGATGATGTTTTGATGCCTAATAGTTCATGACTTGGCTTTGGGTTTGCTTTGCTCTTGCATGGTTTACTTAGATTACATCAACTATCGTGTTCTTGTTGATTCGTTACCGATTATCCTCGTGTAGTGACAGTATGCAGGAGGGAAAGGTTTTGATCTTGGAACACACCTTTGGTAGATTAGATCCGTTCTTCGTTGCTTGGCGATTACATCTCTAGTGATCCTAGACCCTATAGACAAATGCTCTTCATATCTTGTGCACAAACCTATCATTGCTCACTAGTCTAGATTGGATTAGATTGGTTAGATTAGATCTATTTCACACTCAATCACTCAATATAGATCTTTTACCAATATCATTAGTGCTTAGTTAAGCATAGTAATACACTTGTTCTGTGGATTGATAAACCTTGGGGGAATACTCTAAGGGAAAAGCTACACGATCCATGCGCTTGCGGTACGTAAATTGGCGCTCTAAGGAGCGTCAACACTACTCTCCATAAGGACCGTACGTCATTAGAGCGACAACCTGGGACAACCGCGCAACCACAAGACTGGAATGGGACGGTCTTGGCTTACTAATTAGGTCTTTTTGGTTTGGAGTAACTTACCTACGGGGCAAGGGTGGTAAGCTTCAATGGTCCCTGCTCCTCCGGCTTGGTTTGTGCTCCGTGTTTTGTACCCCCGTGAGGTGGGCCCCATCGTCACTGATCCAACTCTTCGCGGTTACGCCTTACCAACGAGATTCTTTGTAACGGTCTCGTAGTGTGTTTGCTAGTCATCTCACCTAAGGAAGTGTGATGAACAACTAGTGTAACTCACGACTTGTGGGTAAAGATGTGCAACCTCTGCAGAGTGTTAAACTGGTATACTAGCCGTGCTCACGGTCATGAGCGGCCTGGATCATCCTTTTGATTAGTGGGTTACCTTGGTGGTTTGGTTTGGTTCTCAGTAGTTCATAATTAATTTTGATTAATTACTATGTAACTGGGTTTAATGGTAATTCATCAACTTGTAGTAATTAGCTTTAATAAAATTTTGCCAAGATTAAAAGCTAATGCAGTTGAGTCAGCCAACTTTAGAGCCTCATAGTTTGTGTTATACTTGTTGAGTACAAGTTGTGTACTCACACTTGCCTTCTCTACTCTTTTTCCTCTTGTTCTTTTTGGGATACTCTACTGCTGCTCAGTTCCTACTGACGCGAGGGAGTTCACTCAGAGCTACCAGGAGTACGAGGACTTCTAGGCATTCGTCTCCCAGTCGACGTCCCTGTGGCACCCAGATTCAGAGTTTCGTACTGTTTTATGCTTCCGCATATTTTGTACCAGACATTATGTCATTTATGTAATAAATAATATTCATACTCGCTTTATTATATCTTTTTACGTGATATGTGCTATGATATATTGTTCATTCTGTTGTATATACGTGTGACTTGATCCTGGCACGTATATGATTGCTCGGTTTATGTCCTTTTATAAAACGGGTGTTACATCGGGGCTACTCATTTAGCGAGTAGTTCCGATGTAAATATTACTGGTGATGCGGGTAAGCGGGCCATTGTTGCCAAGCCTGCCCACAGATTTGGCATCAAAGGTCTCACTTTGATAAGAGCTCCTACGTAAGTTCCTTAGAACTTGTAACTATAGGATCTGATTTTGAGTCTAGTAGGTTTTTAACTACTTTGTCTTTGCAGAGATGCAGTCCTTGAGGGAGACACATGGACTGATGGCAACTCAGCTTCCCAATCAGAGGTGGAGAAGCCCCTAAACACTCCTAAGATGAGTGTTCATGATGCAGAGGCTATGGTTGACTCCATGCTTCGGGATTCTCCTTTGCCCGATCCTGCAAGGGCCGGTGAGGAAATCCCGGAAGGTGACGAAAGCGGTAAACTTCCAGAAGGGGGAGAAGGTAGAAAGCTTCCTGAGGGAGGCACTGATGAATGGCCCGAGAAGACCCCTTCAAGTAAGCTTGTAACACCTTGTAGGAAAGGCATCTTTTTATTGCTCTTAATGTGATTAAGTAGCATGTTCTTTCTTTAGACTCCCAAACCACAGGGAATACTGTAGGGAGAGCTGAAGATGTGCCCAAAAGGGCCGTAGCTGAGGTGCTGGCAAGTACTTCCCAGGTCACATCGGGAAGTGTCTTGCCATGAGAGAAGGTGGAGCTTGCTGTCAAGCTGCTGGAGGTAAGTAGTCGAATACTTCGAGTACTTTTTGTAGTAGATCGAGTAGTATATTGATCTTTTTGTTTTTCAAGAAGCGCTGGGATGGAAGGGTAGCCAGTCCCAGGACGAGGCAGTGCTGAATGCCCTGAAAGAGAGGGTTAAGACGCTCTTGTCTGAGAAGACTGCTCTTGAGGGAAAGCTGAAGAAGCTTTCCCAGTCTAAGAAAGGTTAGTCTTTAGCATTTGATATACATTCGACTAGTAGATCTGCTTAGTGTTTATAAGATTTTCTTTCTATCGAGTACACAGCTTGTGCAAAATCTTTAAAGATTCAGGAAAGCTTGGTACTGGATCTAAAGATTCTTATGTACCGCAAAGCAGATGAAATAGAGAAGCTCAAGAAGATCAAGGAGGACTCTGATCGGGAGGCGGCGTCGACTCTCCAGCAGCTCAAGACCTTGTCGGAGTCACGAGACTCGATGCACTGAGAACTCATGGAGCTGAGAGAAGTCAAGGATGCCGCCCTGGAGGTAGCCGAGGCCATGGATATCCTAGTTAGGGATGGAGATGAATCGCTCACGCTAGCAGGGAGGCTTCGCAAAGTTCCTGGAGCCTTTGAGAGATTTGTTTCCACCATCACCCGCTAGTACATGGGTCACGTACTGGGGTTGGTGAAGTCCAATTGGCCAACCACTCGTCTGGACGCCCTTGGACAAGGAGCCAAAGCTGATTGTACGAAAGACAAATTTCGACTCTTTCTTCTTCAACTTCTTATTCGTTGGTTCCTTATCCAGTCGGCTTCTTCTTTTGCTTCATCTTCTACTTTTGTCCATCTGTCTTCTTTGTCTTCTCCTTCAACCACCTGTCCAATTGGATCATGGGGAGCTCCTTCAACCAACTGTCCATAGGTCAGTTAGATGCCTGAGCATGACCTTGATTCGCGGTGGTAGCTACCTCTCGAGTGGTTTTCCTCGAAACGTGACATCAAGCGGCTGATTCTTTGATCTGACATCTTCTTCGAAGGATTGACGAAAGGATGTACTATTTAATGTACGTCACTCACCAGAAAGAGCACACATTCTAAAACCTACACTCAGTAGTAAGAACCATAGAAACAGACAAAATCCAATCAAGAATCAAGCACTCAAGCAATCAAACATCCTATGAAGACTATTTCGCACAGCTATTAGTGCACGAACTTCTTTGAAAGGGTAGTCTCTACTTTAAGGAACTCAGGGTCACTTGTCTGTCGACGAGATCGTCTCGATCTCATCCTAAGGGCTTCGTGAGAAGTTCGATAAGCGCAGGTAAGAGAATGAGTCGGAAGTGAGGAAAAGAATTGAAAAGATAGGACTTATAGTTCAAGGGGGTATATAAAGTAGACAAAAGCGTTTAGAGAGTCCTAAATCTAACGACCATTGCTATGGCTCATGCTACGGTCAACTATGGCTCTTATACCAACTGAAACGAACCAGGTTGTCGAACGGACAACCCGACTCCCTGTATCTTCGTGATAGTCCCTGGATCAGTAGCCGTACTCAGAAAGGGTACAACTCCATTTGGGTAGTAGTGGATCGTCTGACGAAGGTTGCTCACTTCATTCCAGTGAACACTACTTACTCTGGAGCTAGATTTGCAGAGTTGTACATCTCTCGGATTGTCTGCTTGCATGGTGTGCCCAAGAAGATCATATCTGACAGAGGGTCTCAGTTCACTTCTCGGTTCTGGGAGCAGCTTCATGATTCGTTGGATACGAAGCTGCGCTTCAGTACGGCTTATCATCCCTCAGACAGATGGGCAGACAGAGAGAACCAACCAAGTGTTGGAGGATATGCTGAGAGCTTGTGCCATTCAGTACGGTACCAGTTGGGATAAGTGCCTATCATATGCTGAGTTCTCTTATAACAACAGCTATCAGGCCAGTCTGAAGAAGTCCCCCTTTGAGGCATTATATGGCAGAAAGTGCAGGACTCCTCTCTATTGGGATCAGATTGGTGAGAAACAGCTCTTCGGTCCTGAGATCATAGATGATGCAGAGCAGATGGTTTAGGCTGTGCGAGAAAATCTGAGGATTGCCCAGAGCAGACAGAAGAGCTATGCAGATGGCAAATGGAGAGACCTGACTTTCAGTATTGGTGATTATGTGTATCTGAAGGTGTCTCCGATGAGAGGAATCCGCAGATTCAATGTCAAAGGGAAGTTAGCACCTCGGTATGTGGGGCCATTCAAGGTGCTAGAGCGGAAGGGCGAAGTGGCTTATCGCCTGGAGTTACCTCTCAGCCTCTCAGGAGTTCATGATGTCTTCCATATATCTCAGCTGAAGAGGTGTTTGCGAGTACCCGAGGAGCAGGCACCACTAGATGGAGTAGATGTACAGGAAGATCTGACTTATACTGAGCATCCGGTGAAGATTCTGGAGACATCAGAGAGGGTTACTTGGAACAAGCGCATCAAGATGTGCAGAGTTCAGTGGAGTCATCACAGTGAAGCTGAGGCTACCTGGGAGCGAGAAGATGAGCTGATGAAGACATATCCAGATCTCTTTGCTAGCCAGCCC
Organism: Panicum virgatum; assembly: GCF_016808335.1. Lineage (NCBI taxonomy): Eukaryota > Viridiplantae > Streptophyta > Magnoliopsida > Poales > Poaceae > Panicum > Panicum virgatum. Next base: position 30,590,778 of record NC_053146.1, on the reverse strand, counting down.
AGCTAAATCTCGGGGACGAGATTTCTTTAAGGGGGTAGGGTCTGTAACACCCTAATTTAAATTCCAGCATTTATTAATAAATATAATTGGCTTTATTTAATTTCCTAAGGCTTATTGTGCTTAGATGACATTAAATCTAAATTTTGGTTCTCAAGTAACTAAAATTTTGTCATAGGTCTACTTTTAATGTTGCATTCATGCTGAAGCATTTATTTCTGCTTGTGTGTCTAAGGTTGTTGAATTCGAAATTTGTTTGAATTCAAATAGATTTTGTTTAAGTTTTGGAAAAGGAAAAGGAAATAGAAAACAAACCCCCTCCAAAACCCAGCCCAGCTTGGAACCCGGCCCGACCCAGCGCTTCACCTTTTCCCACGCTGGGCCCAGCCCGCGATCCGCCCAGCTCTCCCTCTCTTTCCCTCAGCCCGGCCCAGTTTCTCCCTTGCGCGGCCCGCTCACCCACTCCGCTCCCCTCGCCCGGCCCAGCACGCTCGCTCAGCCGCGTCGCCCGCACGCACCCGTCACCCCGCGTCGCTCCCCAGGCCCACACGCCAGCGAGCCAGCGCCGCATCCCACTGACCGCCCGGGCCCGCGCGTCAGCACCTTCTCCCTCCTCCCGCAACCGCCACTCACACACCGGCCTTCCGCCCGCAAATCTCGCCGGCTTACCAAACTCGGGCGCGGACGCCGAGATCCCCGCGCTAGCTCCTTTTAACCACCGCGCCGCACCCCCCTGCTCCCTCATCCGCAGCCGCCTCCCCACAAACCCTAGCGCGCCGCCGCCCCGCGCGCCCAAGGCCCCAGGACCGTCCGATTTGATTCGGACGCACGCGATTAGATTTGGAAGCCATTGAATCTGAGCCTTTAGATCGAGATCTGGCGGTCCACGTGCGTGGATACCGGTTCGCCTATCTTCTTTGCATAAGAGCCCCCCAGCTTTCTGACAATCAACCCGCGATCCAGCCCTTTTCAAAATTATTTACAGCTTAGGCCTGTTTTTAACACATAGCACCCTGAGTTCCTTTAAATTAGAACCCGCAGTCCACCCTTGGCAGTTTTGCGTGCTAACCCCTGCAGCTAAGGTTTATTTACATTTTAGCTCTCAATTTTTGCAGAAAACCCCCTGGAACTTAGTTTTTCTCGCAGATAAGCCCCTGAACCTTGTTTTAGGCCTAGTTTATGCGTTTTAGCTCCATTTTTAGCGTTCTTTATATCCACGCGATCGTTGTAACGAGTAGAACAGTTTAGGCTTAGTTTTTCTTGCTGTTTTTATGTATTGATGTACTGTTTCTTAGTTTTTGTTAGTATTTGCTTGTATGCTTATTATCGTACATTGTTTTGGCCATGTGTTCGTGAGTAGACGTTGATCCATCTGAGGAGCCCCAGTACTAGTACCCAGAGCAGCCGTCTTCCGAGCACTTTGAGCAGCAGCAGGAGCAGTACGAGGAAGGCAAGTATAACATGAACAACCCATCACTTTTAAATACATTTACATACTGCATTTTAATATTGTATGCCTATAAGGACTTTCCTAGCCACTTTAAATCCTTTGTATATCCTTTGGGTTGCATTTTGTTTAGTTGTGCTAGGTTGCTGCGCTATAACACACTCTGGTCCTTTTTAATTAATTTGACTAATGGTTTACTTGAACTTAATTCTGAGAGTGGCCCTCTGTGTGGATGAGTGGCTCACGTCTCGTTAAAAGATGGTTTTTGTAGAAACATGGTTTAGGGGGCCAGCACGGTGCTTACTACCTAGTTGGCCACTCTCCATAAGAACCGGTTCATAAAGCGACAACCTGGGACAACAGCGCTACCACAAGGCTAGAATGGGATAGACTTGGCTTACTAATTAGGTCTTTTTGGTTTGGAGTAACTTACCTGCGGGGCAAGAGTAGTAAGCTTCAATGGTCCCTGCTCCTCCGGCTTGGTCTATGCTTGGATTGCGCTCCTGTGCTTGTACCCCCGGAGGTGGGCCCCATCGTCGCTGACCTATCTCTCGCGGTTACGCCTTACCAACGAGATTCTTTGTAACGGCCTCGTAGTGAGTCGCTAGTCATCTCACCTAAGGAAGTGTGATGAACCTCTGGCGTAGCTCACGACTTGTGGGTAAAGATGTGCAACCTCTGCAGAGTGTAAAACTGGTGTACTAGCCGTGCTCACGGTTATGAGTGGCCCAGATCCTCCTTTTGATTAGTGGGGTTGTCTCCTTCCGACGAGGGAGGTGCCTCTCGGGGTTACCTTGGTGGCTTGGTTTTGGTTTGGTTCTCAGTAGTATCATGATTAAATTTGACTATTTACTATGTAACTGGGTTAATGGTAATTCATCAACTTGTAGTAAATAGTTTTAATAAAATTTTGCCAACACCTAAAAGCTAATGCAGTTGAGTCAGCCAACCTTAGAGCCTCATAGTTTGTGTTATACTTGTTGAGTACAAGTTGTGTACTCACTCTTGCCTCCTCTCTACTTTTTCCTCTTGGCTACGCAACTGCTGCTCAGTTCCTGCCGACACGAGGGAGTTCGCTCAGCGCTACCAGGACTACGAGGACTTCTAGGTGTTCGTCTCCCAGTCGACGTCCCTGTGGCGCCCTGCTCAGCTTCGGAGAGCTTTATTCGTATTTGTACTTCGCTTCCGCTGTATCAGACATTCTCGTCATTATTGTAATAAATAACATTCGTATTTCGATTTATTATGTCTTATTCGTGATATGTGCTGTGATATACTGTTCATTCTGTTGTATATACGTGTGACTTGATCCTGGCACGTATATGATTGCTCGGTTTACGTTCTTTTATAAACCGGGTGTTACAATCTGGTGTGGTGGCCCGGAGTCTACTAAATGCATAAATCTAGCCCAGTCTACTCCAAGTGATTCATTGCCTTGCTCGAATGAGATCAGTTGTTTCCGATGGGCAATCACTTTGGAGATAGGGTAGAGGAACAAGAAAAATTCATCCTTCAGCTGTATCCAGTCTCCTCCAACTCTCCTTGCTGTCCGGTTGTACCAAAACTTGGCTTCCCCCGTCAGAGATAACGGGAATAGCTTCCACCGTAAGGTGTTTTGGGACATACCGGGTATAATCAAAAGAGAGCAATTCTCTTCGAAGATTTGCAAGTGAGCATAAGGACACTCGTCCTTCTTTTTAGAGAAGGACTGTGCACGAACCATGGCTACGAGACTGGGACGGATGTCGTAACCATCGGATAGGATGGGGTGGCAAGATGGTGGCGGTTCAAAATACCCGCGAGATGGAACTGCCGGATAACTAGGAGAATACTCCATGTGGATGGATGGAAAGTCGTACGGCTGATTAGCTTTAAACCTAGTGTTGCTACCGTTCCCCGGCAACGGCGCCAGAAAGCTTGTTGGCACTCCTTAGCCTAACGAATTACTCCGCAAGCGCACAGAGACCGATTGTAGCTTTCCCCAGGGAGTATACCTGGGATATCGAATCCAAGGAATGGTAAAGCTTCGACCAGACTTAGAGATCTTCAACCGGACACAACTAGCGAGAAGAAGATAATGGGAAGAGGGCCTAACTCCAGATAACCTACTACTCTGACTAGTTAATGAGCTAACTAGTGACTTGATCTGCTTCGGCGGCTGGAAGAGGAAGGACTTCAGAAAGGAATGACAGGGGAGTCCAGCGGCAACCTGCACTATTGCTATGAAAACACCCGAATGTGGTGGACTACAAAGGACGGATAGGGCTGTCACCACCTACCGACTACCACAACGGTTCCGTGGGGTGGAACACAACCTAAGGTAACTACCAAGCCTGGGCACCACACCCACAGCTCTCGAGCTACTTGCTCCTACCGTGTACTTAGATAGAAAGCAACCTCAAATAAGCAGAACTTGCTGCTTACGTAGACTCAGGATCCCGCAGATCAAAGTACGTACGTAACAAGTAACTAAGACAGAAAGTAAAGCTAGTAAGAAACTGGAGTTGAGACAAGGAACTTACTCAAGTATATTCCTCCGAGGTGGATACAAAAGTGGAGTAAGACCGAGAGAACTCGAGTCCGCTCCTTTCAGCTCGACTTTCACCAGAGCACTCACCTCACCCTCATCCTACTCAACACAAGTGTACAAGAGACTCTCTTCTCTATGGAATGGTGTGTGTTACAAGAGGAGTGTGGTGTTCTATTTATACTACTCTGAGGTCGGTACTGGGCAGAGCGTCAGTTGCACGCAGGTAAGTTCGTTGAGCTTGTCTTCCACGCCAAGGGAGAGCAGCAGAGGCTGTCAGGCGGGGCCGGCCACCTTTGCAGGGATGCTCTGGATCTCTTCCTGAGGTTGGTAGAGGTTGCGTGGCTTCAACGGTGACGGTTAGAAGCCGGCCGGCCTCTCCTAGGCCGGTCGGCCTGGCTCTGGCTCAACTCTGGCTCCTGTTGAACCGACATGTTGTTCTCTAGGCCCACATTGCATCACAAGTTGAATTGGGCTCTGGTTCTTCGGGTTGTCACTGGATTTGACCTCAACTCTACATGGTTCAAGCCTTTCGGACTTATCTTGTGAATTTTGCCAAACCCATCTTGGTGTGACTCACTCTTGGGCTCAAGCCACCCTCCATGAAGTTGCATGGTGATGTGCTGCAGGGGTAGACCGGCCGGCCTGGTCTAGGCCGGCCGGCCTAGGGTTCATCCCTTTTTGGCCCAATTTTGCACATGTTGATCCTGGCTTCAAATAATCACCAAAACTTGTGGAACTTGTCAATGTTAGTAAAAATCATAGTAATATGGTTCCAAAAGCATGAAATCCGAAGGAATGTTGGCGGTAAAAATCATCGAAATCGACTGCCAACACCCGCTCGGACACAAGTTTGGAGAGGACATCGGCTCCCACGTTGTTATCACGAATGATGTGGTGGATCTCCAATCCTGAAAGCTTGTTCTCGAGCTTCCTGGTTTCTGCAACGTATGCATCCATTGTTTCCTTGTTGATGTCCCACTCTTTGTTTACTTGTTGTACGACTAGCAAGGAGTCATTGTACACATGTAGTCGCTTGATGCCGAGGGAGATTGCCTGGCGAAGCCTGTGCAACAATGCCTCGTACTCAGCTTCATTGTTGGAGACTTCGAACAGAATCTGGAACATGTACTTGAGTTGTTCTCCTTTGGGAGAGATGAAGAGGACTCCAGCGCCGCCCCCTACAAGCTTGAGCGAGCCGTCAAAATACATCGCCCTGTGCTCGAGAATGTTGGGAGGTCCTGGGATCTGGTTTTCTCTCCATTCAGCTAGGAAGTTGACTAGTGCATGCGACTTGATAGCTGTCCTGAGCTTGAATCTGATGTCGAGAGCCCCCAGTTCTACTGCCCACTTGGATATACGTCCAGTGGCATCCCGATTGTGGAGTATATCTGCCAATGGGAAATCAGTAATAACTGAGATCTTGTACTCTTCAAAGTAGTGGCCAAACTTCCTGGAGGTGATAAGTATGCCGTAGAGTATCTTCTGGATTGAAGGGTATCTGACCTTGGATTCAGATAGCATTTCGCTGATGAAGTAAACCGGTCTTTGAACTCCATAGGCGTGGTCTTCATCTGGTCGCTCTACCACGATAACGGTGCTGACGACATGAGTAGTCACTGCGATATAGAGAAGCAGTTACTCGCCTGGTAGTGGAGCCATGAGGATTGGTGGCGATTGGATGTGCTTCTTGAGATCTTCGACTTCTGTCGCCTTAGGGGTCCACTAGAACTTGTCTAGTCGCTTTAGGAGCTTGAAGAAGGATAATCCCCGTTCTCCAAGTTTGGAAAGGAATCTGTCCAAGGACGCCATGCAGCCTGTAAGCTTTTGCACATCATTGATTGTTGCAGGCACGTTCATTGCCATGATGGCATTGAACTTCTTCGGGTTGGCTTCGATTCCTTGGTGATTGACGATGAAACCGAGTAGTTTCCCGAAGGGTACGCCGAAGACACACTTGGTCGGGTTGAGTTTCCGTCAGAACATTCGCAAACATTTGAAAGTTTCTTCTATATCAGAGATGAACTGATTCGGAGTCTTGGTTTTGGAGATGATGTCATCCAAATAATCTTCAATGTTGCAATGTAGCTGGTCGGCGAAGCAAAGCTAGATCGCCCGCTGGTAGGTAGCTCCTGCGTTCTTCAACCCGAAGGACATGGTCTTGTAGGCATATGCCTCATACGTGGTGATAAACATCATCTTGATCTGGTCCTCCTCATTGAGAGAGCGATCTGGTGATAACTCGAGTAGCAGTCAAGGAAGGAGAGTAAGATGCAGCCTGCTGTCGAGTCGATTACTTGATCAATGTGCGGTAGACCGAAAGGATACTTTGGGCAATGCTTGTTGAGATCTGTGTAGTCAACATACATCCTCCATTCATTAAGTCATTTTGCTCAGAGGCTAGCATATGTAAATGTTCGAGCCCCGATTCCGGGAAGGACTCTTCCACAGAAAAAGATTAACTTTGCTGGAGATTCTTCCAACTCCGATGAGGAGGTAGAGATTGGCTTGGATGAGTCGACCAAGAAAAGAGAGCCAGTCTCGTGCCCATTTGCTAAAAAGAAAATAGAGAAATACAGGTTCGACGTTACAAAGGCCGACAGAATCTTTGATCTGTTACTTCAGGAGGGGAAGATCAAGCTATTTGCGAATCATACGATTTCGTCGGCTGCTGAGTTGAAGAATAATTCTGTCTCACACAATACTTGCGATTGCAGGGTGTTCTGCAGGTATTGCAAGTGGCATAATTCTGTCTCACACAATACTTGCGATTGCAGGGTATTCTGCAGGGAGATCCAATCGGCTATAGAAGCAGGAATAATCAAGTTCGACACGCCAGAAAAGCCGATGAAGATCTATGGTCATCCTTTCCCTGCCAACATGGACGGGGCCCAAGATCTTGACTTCTGAAGGAGCCAAGCGTTCAGCAGCTGTTGACCCCAAGGCACAAGTATTGGCCAACCAACTTGGGGGGCAGGGCTGATACGTGCAAGTAAGGAATCCCAGATGGCCCAGTCAACGCGTAACATCTCAGAAGCTAATCAATAAGTACCAGCATCGACCATCGGCAGGAGAAGGAACAACACCAGCAAGAGGAGCGTGCCAGGCGAGAAGAAGAGCACTGGCAGTGTCCATTCTTCATGCACTGCTGGAACGCAAGCTTGCGCGTACCATCGGTTGATGATTATCTAGAATGCAACAAGGTACATGGGAATCAGTTCTCATACAAGAGGCAGTGTTTCAGTGGTCCAAGCCAACAATCGATTTATAGGGACGAGCCCCAGAGAAGGCGCACTTCCGTCTATGATCGGCTGGGAAGAAGAATTTCCCCTCATGATCAATTGGTAGAGGAAGCCAATGCTCGTGTTTCTGATGAGCCATATGCACGAGATCCAGAAGCCCAAGGAGATTGTCATCATGATTCGGACATCAATCCAAAATAGTGGTGTCCTGAGGCTTAACCCGAACTCAGAAGAGACGTATACAGAGGTTACATGATCAAGAGCGTCAGCAAGAGGAAGAACAAGCTCGTCAGAAACGACACCCCAAGTCATTAGTGCGGCATGCCAATGATAAAGGCGATGAAGTCAGACTGCATTGGTTAACATGGTTTTCGTCTTGCCGATGGAGTTCAAAGCCCCATGAGATGAAGACGTTGAGCAGGGCGTGGCACAATTATCGTTGGATCCTGTTCAGGCCACATTTGAATAGCCAAAAAACAACAAGCGCGAACATCTGAAGCCATTGCTTCTCAAAGGGTTCATCAATGGCAAGCCGAGGATGAAGATGCTTGTCGATGGAGGCGCTGCAGTGGATCTCATACCATATGTGACATTCAGGAAACTTGGACTCAGGGAGGAGGATCTAGTCCAAACCAACATGATACTTACTGATTTTGAGAGAGATGCATCACTAGCTCGAGGGGGGGGATTTGTATTGACTTGACGATTGGAAGCAAAACTCTGCTTACTACATTCTTCATCATCAATGGCAAGGGTTCATATGTTGTGCTCCTCGGCAGAGATTAGATTCATGCCAACTGTTGCATTCCATCAACAATACATCAGTGTTTGATTCAGTGGATCGGAGATTCTGTAGAGGTGGTCCATACAAATTCATCCTTAGATTGTTGTAGCCGATCCTGAAGTCTGGTGTGGTATTGGCATAAATTGCATATCTGGTGAGGCCTGGCAAGGTGACACCCTGAAGATGGCTAATTTCAAGCTGGAGACAGTTCAAGAAATTATCTCAGAGAAGTCATCCTGATCATCCAAAGCAGGATAGGGGACAGCCGATACTATGTATCACCTTTGCACAAATATAAAAAATAATAAAAGAGACGAAAGGAGGATTAGATTTCTTCAGTTCAAGTGGATCATCAGTTGTTTTGGAAATTAATGCTTTTATAGCCGATATTGTATATCCTTGCTAAGATCGACAACGCAGTACCTCATGAAAAAAAGGAATTGTTCATTATGCCGATCCGATGATTGGATCGCAGCAATCGCACATACTTTTGCGGAAATCCCTTACCAGCCAGAGGGGTTCTGAACGTGAAATTCATTATCGACAAGGTTGTATCGGTTGATACTTCAGTCACCATTATTACGACCGATGCACCCGCATGGTAGAATGGAGGCATAGAGTGTTTTTCTGGAAAATCGGAGAGGACAAAATCCCACAAGTCTCCAGCTAGAGCTTGAAGCTGATTCGAGCAGTCAGCTCTAAAGGGATCGTGTCAATGGATCAAGACACTGATGATTATGATGAAGATACAAACAAGTAGCCGATGGTTATTATTGGGTAGCAAGGACTAACGAGCACAAGACTATGTTGCTGTCAATACCGCCAATGATGCTGATACCGGTATGATGACAAAAACTTTATTTCTTACTGCAAAAATACTTGGGAATTTATGTTGCGAAAATGAAAATGGCTTAGCTCCTCAATGATATGATAAATTCCTACCAGAGCCATACGTTACATATTTTAAAACCTTATACATATGCTACTTGCTTTGCATTGAGCATTGTCAAATTGTTTGCAACCCTTGTGAGATTTATTTCATTGTTTTAAAATCAATATCACGTACACTCCACATATGTTTCCATTGCCGAGTATTCTAGATGTTAACTACTAAGCGCATCGCAGTTGTTTTGTCTAGATTCACCTACTCGGCTGTTCATATGCTCATTTCTACACTGGAAGTCATAAAGAAACATGCATCCATCCATACAAAAATGCTTCATCCCTTCAACATGACTCATTATATTCATAGTGCAAAAAGATATGAGCTATGCAAAAAAGAAAAGAAAGAAAAAATTTCCATGCACAAAAGCATGAGAAAAAAAGGGAAAAGGGAAAAGTAGCCCATACCTCAAAGTAAAGGAAAAGAGTCCTGCGGAGAGGAATGCGAGTTCCATCCAAAAATTCCATACACATGCACATCTTGATCTGATTGTATGACTTGTCTTCTCCATTGGATCCGATTTTTTACTGCAAAATATGCAATACGAGTATGCTTCCTCTTCATCCCCTACCCTAAGCTCCACAAAAAGCCTTTTTAGAGAGAGGGAGGAAAGATATGGTTCGCTGCCTTGGTGAGGAATCATACACATTGAGTGATCCGAGAGAATCATTTGAGGAGTAAAAGTTATATTTTTATTTCAAAGGACCCAAGTTATTTTGCAGGAGGGCTACAGTTGATTTGACTTTCAACATTGCCTTGAAAAATTATGATATAAAGCCTGAAGAGGATCGTCGGCTATGAAAAAAAGCCTATACCAGAAGTCTCTATGGTTTTCATCTGTCAGGTGTTCTAGGTTTTAACTTCCGGGCGCATCATTGTCTTTTCGTCTAGATTCATCTGTTAGGTTTTGAAATCTTGAGGTTGTTATGTTGGAGGCATCAATTAAGTTCTGGCAAGAAGCTTCAATAAAGACATCGGCTATGAATGAACAACATTAGAAAAACCGAGGTGTCGTGTCCATCATGCAAATTGAGGCAAAGTTTTGAAGCATGAAATCTTCATACTCTGAAACTGGAGGGGCATGTGTTGACACCGTTTTTTGGCACGTGTTGATCTGATGGACATGCAGCCGATGAGAATGGGCCAGTGCTAGAGTAAAGAAAGAAGCAGAAGAAAATTAGGCCTTTGGGCCAGAGATAGGCGTCGTAGCCGATGGAGCCAAGGAAGGAGCCAACACAAATCATGTTGGCAAGTTATCTTGTAGAATTTGTGTCTTTAAATTAGGAAAGTTTGTTTTCTTGTTTATCAAGTTGTAATCTCGCCGTATCGGCAATGAGGGTCTAGGTTTAGGCTACAAATAGTAGACCTGCAGCATTTGTAAACTTTGATCAACCACATCCAACCAAAATATTTATCTTTCAATGCCTCTACTTTTACGTACGGCGGGTTCACCCTAGTTGCAGTAGTTTTTTCTCTTTCTGAGTTCTTCTCAGCAGGTATGTTCTTCGTTTGTTGAAAAGTTCCATGTCGAGTTGCGTAAGCAAGTCCAGGTTGATGGCACATCGCTTCTTCCTCTACTTATAGCACTCAAAATTTACCAAACATGTTAAATCCATCCGATTGGGTTTAACTATTCACAATTGATCGAGTAGGTTAGACCCATCCGGTGGAGTCTAGCTTATTCACCAGTTATCGAGAACTCTAGATTCATCCGACGGGGTCTGGTTTGCTCACCAGTTATTGATTAAAGTTAGTGATATGTTAGGTTAATTTGATCCATTATTCTGGCTTTTGTTGCTTTTATCACCAAGTTATCGACATCTGCATAGATCTTGCTAAGTTAGTCTGTTTAATCTAGTTTGCTTTAAGTTTTTGTCACAAGTTATCTAGCCTAGATCCATCTTGATCGGCTGCCTCTCGTGATCCGACCACGCAGGCCGATTTAGATCCGATCTAGGAGTTGCTCACAGGTCACGCTGCTTTAAGCGTGGTCTGTCCTCCCTACAATCGGCTGTACGATAGCCGATTGCTGGCGTCATCATCACCTGGCTAGCCGATGGCCCCCTAGTATCTAACATTTTATCCTCCTTGTCAATTGCAAGTCAAATTGACTAGCACGCCTAGCACACCGCACACGCACCCTTGGGTTCGGTACTTCGGAGCAACGAAGATCTCTTCAGTCCTAGTGTACGTGGAGAACGTGAGTTTCCCCCATCCGACGGTGGGGAAATTTTCGCGTCAACAACTTTAGGTACCTGCTTGGTGGTCTCAAATCTTGTTACACTGAAAGATGTGCATGACTGATGATACTACAACTGTTTGTTTTTGTTTGGAGCTTTTCCATATTAAAACTCCATACTACGAATGTTGGCAACTTGATGTGAATTTTTTTACACATTCGTAGAAGTTCTATCTTTGTACCCACAACTATTAGAGAGTACTTGTTTGTTCTAACTTAGCATGAAGCCGGTATTACATTGCAAAAAAAATTGGAAGACATACTTAACTCCATTCTAGTGATCTATATCTAGAGTGGACTTCTGCCAAAATATCCTGGATACTTGAGCTACTTCAAGGTAAGTTCTTCTTGAACACTTTCTAGGATTTGAGAGCTGAAGCACATGGAACCGATTTCTTTCAATCGATCTTATATTGGTTCATAGGACACTTAGAGCTCCCATAACTATCACCCTTGACTATAGAAGCAGGCGTACATTTACTCGCACGCATACTGTACTTCTTTAGAATTTTTTTCTCAAGTATGCCTTTCGCGATAGTCCTAATATTCCTTTTCTTTTATCTCGGTGCACATCAATTACTAGAACGAATGACACTTCACCGAGATCATTCATATGAAAATTTGAGGAAAAAAACTTCTTCTCCAATGTGAGTAAGATGTCATCCACATACAGGATTAGGAAAATGAATTTTCCACTCTTGAACTTTGCATAAATGCAATTATCCTATTCATTCTCGTTGAACCCATACTTTAAATACAACTTCCTGGAGGCTTGATTTAATCAATAAATGGATTTATTTTGGCGGCATCTCATACGTTCTTTTCCTTCCATAACAAAGCCTTTGGGTTGTGCCATATAAAGTTTCTCTTGCAAAACCCTATTGAGGATGTCGTCTTCTCATCTATCTAATATAACTCTAAAACATAACACGCCACTAATGCTATTACTTGATTCTAAAAGAATCCTTGCATGAGAGTGGATAAAATATCTCATTATAATCTATTCCTTCTCTTTAGTTGAAGCCTTTCACCACAAGTGGTGCAACATATCTTTCAGCATTCCCTTTGGAGTCACATTTTATTTTGTAGACCCATTTACAACCTACTATCTTGTCCCCTTTTGGAATTTCTTCTAAATCCCAAACATCATTGGTACTCATTGCTCATTTCATCTTGCATGGCTTCAAGCCATTTCGATGAGTGAGCACTTCTTATAGCTTCTTCAAATGAGGTGGGATCACCCCATTTGAATTTCTTCGCTAATATAGACTTCATAGTCATCACGGATGGCTGATGTTATAACTCTTTGAGACCTTCTAAGGCCTCAGCTCTAGAGAAATCTTCTATATGGGGCTGTTGCAGCTCTTCTTAATATGTGACAACAGTTTCTACGGGCTTCTGAAGGACAGGTTCGTGGTTCTTATTCGCTATTCCCACAGGAAAACTAACAAAAGTTGTTGTAACGAGAGTGCCTAAAAACATTGTTAATGCAGCAGCAATAGGTATCGAGAAAAATTGGCTCCTGATTCGTTGAAGTGGGAACATGTACTCGCTTCTCCTCAAGGTTAATTTCTCGGCGTACCATGCTCCCCCTGATTTATCTAAACAACCAATAAAATGGCAATTGACTATTCTGGGATCCGGTTTCCCAATATTTGGATTGAACACTTTGGTCAACTGGACAGCTCCACACACATAAATAATTTAGTGAGGGTTCTCTTCCTATCCACAAACTTATCGTCGAAATGGAGTAACTTATCATACTTCTCACCATACTCTTTAGAGTATGAGATCTTTCAGCTACTCCATGCTGCTGACTCTCATCCAGTGTGAATATTGGCCAACTAGTTCCTATTAGAACTATAAAAGTTCTAGGAATTTAACTATTTCTTTGCATAGGAGTATCGATATCATGACTGTTGTACTCCCCTGATGGTCATGATCACTGTTTATAGATCATTCTTTCACTCAATGCATACTATGCATTGCATTTGATTTGGGGAGTATTTTTCTTAACTGATTTCGCAATTCTTCCTTCATATGGGAGTACACTTTCCTCGTTCCACTTCAAGAACTCAACAAAATCTTTTATTAACGATACTTCTGCAAGTCATGCTCGCATATTTTTTTATCTTTTATTTTGTGTAACACTTTTCTTTATCCTGAAACTTATTTCATGTCAGTATGATACTATAAGGAAAGATTTGAATTATTATTCACATAATTCAATTTCTTACTAATATGCTCAGCTCAGATGATAGATTCAACTTGTCGAGCCTTAATTTTTTTCCTTTCGATCCATGTCTGATGACTCCATCATAGTGGTCGTACTATACATTCAAAAAATGTACATTCCACCATTACTTGATTACTCTGCTGCCAGCGAGCTACACAAATTGAGGGCCCACGTACGTATGTAAAGAGTCAGTTACCCGACTCTCCACCTTCTCTAAGTTTAGCAATGGTGCTATTTGGGATTGCTCCCCTTATGGCCTCAACTCATTGAGTGCTTAATGACCGTGACACAATAAGAGTGCATAGTCAATTCAAGGATAGCATAAGAGCTCCCCCCCAGAATTCTCTTGTTGTGTGGGATGCACAAACAGCACACAAGTCATCACAAACTTATCCAGCCATGCAGGATATGGATAGCATAAGTACTATACCAAACTTCCCCCGTCATGCGGGATAATTCCTGTGAGGGATGACGCACAGGTGGGCTGCTTTTCTTTCGGGATAGGGTTTTACTGTCTTCTTTCTTCTTTCGATCCAAGATCGAACTGTCCTTCCTATCTTTCTTAGTCTTCCCCAACTCAATCTACACACTTGGTGAGGCTATCTGATACCATTTTTAGACTATCTCGGATCACTAGGAGTAGATCGAGAGGGTGCGGATATTAACCGAGGTAAAATACCTTGGTAGTAGCTCCTGCCTCCTCTCATGGCGCCGCCATGGAGTTCGAAGTCTGACGGGTGCCGATGCAGAGGCCATAGTCTGCCGGAGTACTGGTGCAGCAGCAGTGAGGTCAACTCGGGGAAGACGCTGCGCGGACGGATCCCCTCTCTTCAGCGCCACTCGGATCAGTAGAGGTAGGGTTTGGAGGAGCGCACTGGCACGGCAATTCTTTGGAATGCTTGCTTTATTGGCTCCTCTTGTTTTTATATAGCGCCGCACGAGAGGAAGCTCACAGCTGATGAACGGCGGTCGTGCCCCTAATCAGGGCACATGGGTGAAGAAGGACTCGGTCCTTTGACCGAGATCATACTAATAGTTGAAGCCCAGTCAACAAGTAATTATATGGGAGGCCCGAGGCCGGATGGGGATGGCACATCCCAGGCCCAACTCCTCGGCTTTCAGGGCCCAAGAAACCCACCAATGCACAATGCTAAAGGCCGGCATCGCCTCAAGGGACTTTCCCTTCTCTCGGACTCTCTTGCTCTTCCTTCCCTGGTGGCGCCGGCTGGGTGAGCGGCGGCGCCAATTTGTAATTGCAAGACTTATCCATGATACTATACATTTGGTGGATGCAAGAGGCTAGTCAAGTTTTAACATTGATATATAAAAATGCGAGCATAGTTGTCAAGTGAATAAGCAAAAGACATGGCATCTATTATTTCTATATCAAGCACCAATAAAAATACATAGGTAAAGTGATCATGTAATCATGAGCTCAGTCTTCCATAAGCCCTTCACGAAACTCTACGTTAAAGTCAAAGTACAAGAGCGTACTCAATGACCGAGAGCGCGGCTATTGCAATAGATTATAATCCCTGTAGGGTTGTACAACTTTTCCCACACAACATGAGACCATAGGCCATACGACCCGTTGATCCGTAAGCAATGATTCATGTGTCAACCGTTCGCATACCCATCCCCAACACTGAGACGAACGGCCGGGATGGACAGGTGCAACAGAACCGCCGACTACACCCCATCACAAACCGCGCCGAATCTGCTCAGTGAAGGGTGCGCGTATGGTACTGAGCTTACTATCCCATTATAAAGCATGTGGTTTGTACGGAAAAGTGCTCAAGTATCAAAGCGATTACGCGTCGGTCCTTAACCAACTCAAGCAAGTCTAAACCATTTGGATTCCACTTCCAACATGGCCCTACCACACTTGCTCAAGTCTCAATCCATCATTCATATCTTGCTCATATTTTAATCTTTCTCATGTACTCAACTATATTTAGACAAACACCTTATAGCTCGTGAGTGATGGTGACCTTGTCATCTCTCGATTTCTACCGTAAGCTAAGCATGGCTAAGCAAGTTAATTCGAGAAGTCTAAATATACATACTTTATCTAGTATAAGTTGTTCTAGAGCTAAAAGGGGAAACATGCCAAGTGGGTTCTACACAAATCACATGAACTAGATAGGGTTAAGCCCATGCACAAGCAATAATTTATAATAGCAAATTAAGATTCAAAAGTAAGGTTTGAGATACATAGGTGCTTGCCTTGGTACTCCACAACCGCAACACTCCGGAACGTCATTCTCTAAGAAAGTAGACAAATGCATGAATTAGAAAGGATGCCAATGCATATGCTTATGATGAGTTAGAAAAGATGCCATGAATGCATATGCTTATGAGATGCAATGACTTATGAGAGGTAAAGGCTAACATGATTCAATGTCATAAAGTAAGCAAGTCAACAAGGTAAATGAGGGCACACAAACATTACATAGCGTGGAGATGCAAAACAATTACTCACACTTTTGCATGCACTCTACAAGACAAGTTGTAACAGGAGGGTGCCATCAAAACTATAGTTGTGCTATTATTATTTGTGATATAAATTAAGAATAAGAAGCTCATCACAACATCAAGCATCAACCATGGGAGTTAGTTCATGATTGCTATCAACATAGAGGGTGAGAGTATAGAGTATGCTCATACAAGTTGATAATATTAGTTAAGGTAGCTACTAGATAATTTAGACAATCAAGAAATAATGATACCTGCTAGCAACATCACATTTTAGTTCAGGTAAGATCATCATTATACAAAAGAGAAGCTAGCAAATATTATTCTACTTAATTAAGACAAGTATCATTATTATAAGTTATTCCATGTAGGTTACTAACCATAAAAGCATATCATATTTATTTTTAATTATGAGAGAAAGGTTGATATAGCTCACATGAGCACAAGTGATTCAATAGGTATTTTGCAAGTAAATTAATCATAGAACAAACATATTCAAATTTGTATCCTTCTACAAACATCTAATGAAAGCTAATATTTACAACAGCATATCATGGCCAAAGTTAATTAACAAGAGTATTTCATGATTTTAGGAGCATCCTAAAATAATTGACCATGCATCCAACTAGGTAGCAAGTTTTTAAGTCATAAATTAGAAATTACAAGGGTATATAACTATTTCATATGTGTTATCAATTTTTGACAGAAGATAAAGGTTGAGAAAAGTAAAAAAAATTGGATTCACAATTTTAGAGGCACATATATATCTATTATGCAATTTACTAGTTAACTAGATCTAATCAAACATAGATTAAACTGTACAAATCTACGAACAATTCACACAAAACAATATGTCTAATGGATAGTACACATCATAAGGAAGCTAGCACAATTGTTTTTATAATTTTTGGACTAGTAGAGAATTAATTATGCAATTAACAAGATAAACACATATTTAATTAAAATGGAAAATAACATAATTATTTTGGGAGCAAATATATTTTTAACAGGTAGAGAACGTCAAGACGAAACCAACAAAATTTGTTTCACATCAATCGGAGCTATATTTGATTTTATATGAATTTTACAAGATGATTCATACTTATGCACTAAAACCAGGTAAATAGTACTTGTCGCTACAGTAACCCCGGATACTTCGAGCTTCGCGGACCCGGACACTCCGGAAAAATATCCGAAAACTCCGGAAATGACTTGAAAACTCCGGGTTTATGCCCGGAAACTCTGGCCGGTGAATAGTGAGCTCGCCGTCGGGGATTCCGACCACGGTTTGGGGTGGGGTTTGTTCCAAAAGGTTCCTAGAAGTGTGGGGAGCCTATTTTGGTAGCTAAAATCGACATTCATTAAGGTTTCGAAACTCTAGATCATCAATGGTGAAAGTGTTATGGGTAGGCTAGGGAGCTTGATTGAGGGCACAAGAAGGAAGGTGATTGGTGAGGTGAGCTCACCGGTGATGAGTAGAGCGCGAGGAAGGGGCCACTTGTTGGAGTAGAGCGGCGTCGGTGTAGATCGGGTCGAGTTAATCTTTGTAGGCATGGGGAAGATGAAGGAGAAGCTTGGAGGTGTTCTTCCCCTTGATTTTTGGCGAGGAAGAAGGGGTCAAGGTGGTGGAGAAGCTCGGCGGCGTCGTCCTTCGACGATCTTCCAGTGAAGCTCCGCCGATTTAAAGGGCTTCAAGGGTTAGAGGGATGGTGGTGCTCCTCCATGGCTTGGAGTTAGAGAGAGAGAGTGAGGGAAGTGAATGAGGGAGTGAGAGAGAGGGCAGTGGGGTGTCCTGGTGTTGGGGAGCTCGGGCTGACACGTGGGCCCGAGGGGGTATGTGGCATCTAAGGGCTATGTGTATGACACGTGTCCAGCTCCGCAAACCCGGATACTCCGAGTTCAGGCCCGGATACTTCAGACCAGAAAAACTGCTATACCCACTTTTGCAATTATTTGAGGATGCATATGATGACATAATTCATCTAAATTCAAGTTTTTCAAAGAAGTATTTTAATTAAAATAATTCTCAACATAAGTCCTATTATGAAAATGCAAGTTGTATCACAAAGCATGGGTTACACGTGTATAAACAATCTAAAACTAAATTTAGATGCATTCAAATCAAGCACAAAATCTTTATGAATGCTTAACTAAAGCTCATGATGCAATGCTTAAGCTCATGATGCAATGTTTAATATAATAATTATATTTGGGTCGTTACATCGATTATTTTTAATGTTGCAAAACATAGAGCATACTTTGGAGTGTCTCCACTCCTCCCTGCTATACCATCTCCATCCCTGACAACAAGATGGCACGTCAATCCTCACTCGTCAGAGATCGGGCCAAGGTGGGAGCGCTGAAGCGTCTGACTCTGAGCTCGTCCAAGACGGCAGGGAGGAACTCATCTGGACGCATCACCTCTTTCCACCGAGGAGGGGCCAAGAGGTTGCAGAGGAAAGTCGATGTGAAGCGGAGCACCTCTTCCCTGGGCATTGTGGAGCGGATCGAGTATGACCCTAATCGCTCCTCCATCATTGCTCTGGTGCGATGGGTCCAAGGGGTACATTTCCACCACCCCAAGATTCCACAAGAGCTCAGTACTGAGTCTCAGATACCAGAATCTACCACAGCTGATATCTCCGGTCGGTTTTCCCTTGCACCATTTTCTGGTAGAGTGCATAAAGCAAAGGAAGCTTCTTCTGCACTGTACTCTTCAGCTTCGTCTGCATTGTACTCGTCTCTGAGTAGTGGAGATTTTCCATCTGTTAACTCTGGCGCATCAATGAGCTTGCCTAGGATAGCTTTAGCTGGTGCCAAACCCACTTTCTTTGCTCAAGTCAGAGGAAATGAAGAAGGAAAACAGACATTTTCACTTTCTGGAATTCAAAAATGGGCAACGGATGATGCACTTTGGGCACAGAGAATGAAGCGTCAAGCTGCTCTCTCTTGGCAGAATGATCTGAAGAAGAAACCTTTGCCACAGGCACAAGCTAACCGCTTCAGTACCTCGGCAGCCAAATCTGCTGGTATGAGTAAAGGGCCTAAGGGAAAGGTTGATTGTGTACCAGTATCTTATATATTGGCTAGCCACCAATGCCTTCCAGGTAGTACAGCGATATAGTTTGATATAGTTGACCTCAACTCAAAGGTTGGATATTGCATACCATTAGCCAATGCACGAATTGGAACATGGGTGCATGATATTGAATGTCGTCCTGGTCAGGGTGGGAAGATGGTACGAGCAGCTGGTACGTTTGCTAAAGTTGTCCAGGAGCCAGGTGCGCAGTGTGTTCTGCACCTTCCTTCGGGTGCTGAGAAGACTGTGGATTCAAAATGCCGTGCTACAATCGGCATAGTAACCCAAGCCATGGTACACGCAAGCTAAGAAAAGCAGGGAACAGCCGGTGGTTATGAAGACGCCCTGTTGTCCGTGGTGTTGCTATGAATCCTGTGGATCATCCCCATGGTGGAGGTGAGGGGCGTACCACCGCCTTCAGTTTCTCCTTGGGGAAAGCCCACTAAGGCAGGGTACCGATCTCCAAGTGCTGCCAGCCGTAAAGCTTAGGACTGCAACAAAGCTCATATGGAACAGCCCTTTTTTTTGGTTCTCTTGTTTGTGGTTGAGAAAATAAAGAACAGATGTTAGTAGCAGAGGGAATTGTGATACATCAACTTAGTTTTGATGTAAGAAGTAATGTTTTCTTTGATTCTTTCCAATGATTGTTATTAGTATGTTGGTTATCTGTTTGCAGAAATTAGCTCTTCATCAAAACTGATTATTGGGTTTCTTTATTTCCGTTTCTTTTATAACGTCTGGTGCTGGGAAGGGATGTTTAAATCTTTTTGGCCAAGGCATGTTCATCTTCTTTTTGTCATGGCAGTGGGTTTTTAAAAACAACTGCCGTTTTGTTTTTGGCATCCGAAGAGCTGTGTGATCAAGTGTAAGCTTGTTAGGCCCAGCAGATAATATGGCTTTGAATAAAAACTGGACTGAATAAGCCTTTGGTCTAAAAAAATGTATTTGATCATGGAGGTGTATTCTGTGCTGCGAATGTGATTAACTATGGAGAAGAAGAGTTCTGATTTCTTACAATAGAGAATATGGTTTTGGAAATATTGATGCAGATCATAGTCTTAGTAAACATTTGTGTTGAAATTGAAGTTCATATAACATGAACTGATATATAAATTTCTATGTCTACACTACTGTACTGATATTAATACAAACTATCAACATATAAATATTTTTTTCACTCAAATCTATTTTCTTTTCTTGTACTTTACCCAAGAATGGCCACCTCTCCTGGTTTCTTCCTGCAACCTTCCCTTGTATTCCTTGACCTTGTCAAATAGGGATCTCTCTAGTATTCGGCTATTTGCAAGGAGCCTAGAAATTGGCACAAACCATAGGTCATGAGCAGCTGAATACGATTCCAATACATTCAGGAGTTGCATATTTTTCATCTCGGAATGGACCTTACATGTTCAGCTGACTGCGCCTTTTAGCAGCTGGCAATTTCCTTGATATATCATATATATCAGCTCATACAAACTTGACATGAGCTATAAAAAAGAGAGAGAAGATTGACTTAATCTTTGCTTTTTTTCCTTCACACAAGTACAATCTTTGCTGTAACTATGTTCTTACTTCCAAAAAAACTGGAATTCTTGTGCTATCAACAAAAAATTGGAATTCCAGCAGAGTAATATAAATGATGGCTAAAATTGGAGAACAATCGGAGCTTGGACAAGGGCTAAAATCCACTACCGCGATGTGAGCGCATCAAAATTCAAAAGCTCAATGCAGAAAGAGACTGCCTACCTGACATTCAGGTGTTTTACTGGCAACTAACACTCAGTCGTTTCCAGTCAACAGAACACATAAAAACTGACACAAGGAAATTCGGGTGTTTCATATGCATCCAGCACCTGATTTTGTATCCATAAGATTTAGATAAAAAATCTGACATTAGTAAACTGTATAAACCGACAAAGAAAGATGTGCATATGGGCAGCTTTAATCAGTCAAATAAAAGCGAAAAATATCCAATTCAATAAGAAATTCCAGATGTCCACAAAAACTGCAGATTTCAAATTTACACAGTACAGATTCAGCACAAATATATGTGCAGACTGCAACTTTTATAGGTGACATCAAACTTCTTGAACATTACAGAATATAGATGTGCACATATGTGAATAACAGAAGTGATCTAAGTCAACCCCTGGCTTGGTGTGCCACGTCATTGTCAGCTGAATGAAAACCTTCTCAAGGGCCCATACAGTCAGCATCACGCAGCTGGAATCAACCATTGTTAACACCATAGAGATCACAACGCGATCCTGAGGTCCCTCCTGGAACCTGGATACATGCCAAGTAGCATGTGTCATCTCAACTCACTCCATATCAAATTGACGAGCCTTGTAGTAAGGTATCATCTGTAAAAAAAAAGGGGGAAATATAAATTCGTGGGATAAAAATATGTTGTGCTGATGATACAAACAAAAAGACTGGCACTAACTTGCAGTGTACAAACACAAAAAGACAGGAATTGCAAGACATGGTCATAAAAAGTAGACACTACTTTGTTTCACATTATGACCAGACCAACCACATGAGCTGTAGATCTGATTAGTAAAAAGTAGATGTAAAAGAAAGAATGACAATTTGATTAGTGTGTTAGGCTATGTAGGCTACCATGTTGGAATACAGAACTCTAAAAAGAATGGCAGTACTGTGATCCCGACCATATTGAACATATTTGCTAAATGACAGCGATCTTAGATGCAGATTATGCAAATTTGATCTGTCTAATCAACGATTAGCTACTGTAAATTCTGCTATTATGTAGGAAAACAGAACTCTAGAAAGAATGGTGGTCTGTGATCCCAGGCAAATGAACATTAGCTAAATGACAGCCATCATACATGCATAAGAAAATTAATTATTAGCAACTATAATTAAGGATAAAGAATCACTAGTATCAGAATGATTAGTAATAACATGTAACTGAGACTGGATATGAATGGCCTACTGCAAAGAGAGGAAACAGATATGCATTCGAATATTCGATGAGTAGCCTACTGGAAATTATGATGTAATAACGCAATGGAAGATGGGTGGTACAGTAAATGGTGAGGTAAGTGAAAAGATTACATGTAATAGCACTAAGCTACCTAAAAGAAGATATTGAGATAATTATTTACAGCTGAATATGCAAGTGCAAACATATACCCTGGGGAGGCATGAATGAAAGTGATACCGAATGGCTAAAGAATTGCATATTCAAGGTTGCAAAAGAGGAAACAAGATAGAAAGATATAGGTTGAATTGGGCAAGGGGCAGATATCAGGAACTTAGCTTTTCATGGTTGACGGTGCATCTGAACAGGAGGAAGTAACTCGCAGCTTGATCTCATCGGGCATAGGGAGACATGAAATTGATAAAAAAAGACTGCTTAGTAAAGTGATTTGAGCAAAAAGGTAACATTGTGAAACAAACAAACTATGAATAACTTGTGTAAGTAAATAAAGACTGATTCACAGAGCACCATGAACTCTTGAGCAAGCACAGAACCTACCTAGCTGAACACTAACTATGCACGAACTCTATGAATATGTGTAGAGAAGTAGAAAAGGTGACCTTAATGAAGATTGACGAAGACACGGTGGAGTCCGGACGGCCGGCAATCAGGCCGCCCAGACAAAGAAAGGGCACACCGGCCCCAAAGATGGTGTCCAATTGCCACAGATGAAGAAGCAATGCCCTTGCATTGGCCCCGGCGTCGCCATCACCCCTCTTTGGATAGCCATGCCGCAGTAGCAGTAGCAGTAGCAGTAGCAGTCTGCAGCAACAGCGCCACTGAAGCACGAGCTTAAGCTATGATTGACTGGAGGCTGCTGTGGCTGAATTTGTGGCTGCGGCTGAAGTTGTGGCTGAATTTGTGGCTGCGGCTGAAGTTGTGGCTGCGGCTGCTGTTCTGGCTCTGGCTGAGATGGTGGCGCCAGAGAGCCGGTGATAGAGATGGTCGCCCCTCGCCGCATTAGCTCTGCGAGGAGGCATGCTGTGTTGCGGGCATAGGGAAACTACATGACAGGGTTCCCAGTTGGCTGGAATCATGCTACTGGATTTGGTATGCCCCCAGAGTACATGGTGTCATCTTCAGCAGGGCAACCAAGCTCATCGGCTTCACAGCCGATGAATCAGCAAGTTAACGCGTCGGCTTCACAGTCAACCCAGTCTCAAGATGTTGCACCGGCTCCACAGCCGTCGGTTACACCTGCATCAGCGTCACCGTTAGCAAGTCCAAACAGCATGTCGGCTCCTGGGTCGACATTTCAACAACAGAATTTGGCAATGATGATACAGCCCAAGTCTCCTACAAATGTTCTTGTGACCAGACTTCCTCATGCTGATGGAGTCACCTTGGTGTTCAATGACCCTGTGACCAGTTTTGTGCGTCACATGAATGTGCCCAACATACCTCTTGTGGCACAGCAACAACCTAATCAGAGGTCAGCGTAGGGTAGTCATAGCAATGAGATGGTACTCTACCAGCCGCCACCTAATCAAATCACTCAGCAAGTCGCACGGACTGCATCGGCTGCTCAGCCAATGGCTACACCCAGTGCACAACCAGCATCGGCCGCCTTGCCGATAGCTTCACCAATGTCGCAGTCAGCATCAACCGATGGTCAACAGATTGACCAGGCGTCCAAGATTGCTGAGGTGATGAGAGATCAATTTGGCTTGAGGCCAAAGTAGCAGAATCTGATGTACAGAACTCCATATCCAACTGCGTATGATCAACTGTCATTGCCTCACAAGTACAAGCTCCCAGATTTCACCAAGTTTTCTGGACAGGGGGAGGTCTCCATAGTGGAACACATCAACAGATTCATCATGCAGTGTGGAGAAGCAGCACAGAACGATGTATTGAAAGTACGTTTGTTCTCCATGTCGCTCTCTGGATCGGCCTTTACATGGTTCACGACGTTGCCAGCCAACTCCATAATATTCTGGGCTGATCTAGAGAAGCAGTTCCACCAATTCTTCTACTCTGGCATAGAGGAGATGAAGTTGACCAATTTGACCAACTTGAGATAGAGGAACGATGAATCAGTCGCTGCCTTCATTCAGAGATTCAGAGATATTAAGAACTGGTGCTTTAGTCTGGTTCTGTCTGATCAACAACTTGCAGAGGTTGCCTTCCAAGGACTCTTACCACATATCAAGGAAAAATATGCTTCCCAAAAGTTCTATAGTATCAGTCAGATGGCTCATAGGATGACGGGGGAGGTCAAACCGTATGAGCAGAAGAGAAATAACTTTCAGAAGAAGGTTAATTTTGTTGATTGCTCAGATGCCTTCAATTCAGATGATGACCAGATGGTGGGATCGGCTGAGTGGGTTCAGAACAACAAAAAGCCGATTTCATCTCTGTTTGGTAACAAGGAACCCGAGAAATATGGGTTCGATATTACAATGGCTGACAAGATCTTCGACCTGCTACTGTCAGAGGGACAGATTAAGTTGAAGCCGTATCACAAGATCCCAACAGATCAGGAGTTGAAGAAAATCAACTACTGCAAGTGGCACAACGCGACATCTCATGATACTAATGAGTGCAAGGTGTTTCATCAGCAGATACAATCGGCTATAGAGCAGGGTAGGCTCAAGTTTGAGACACCCAAAATGCCGATAAAAATTGATGGGCACCCGTTTCCTACTAACATGGTAGATGTTGGAGGGAAGAGGAATGTGTTGCAGACAAAGGTGCTCACGTCACAATCGGCCAAGGAGTCTGGAGCTGTTGATCTTAAAGTTCAGATAACGGCCGATGAAGCTAAGGGTAAGGAGCCACAAGAGAAAGAGGAGTCCGTGGCACCAAAGAAGAAAGTCACATCTCGGATGCTACTGAACAAGTTCCAGCGTGATCAAGAAAGGCGACAGTACAGGGAAGAAACTGCACGACGTCATGAGGGGCATTGGAGGTGTCCTTTCTTTGTGTACTGTTGGGAAGAAGGCTTGACTCTGCCGGCAGAGGATAACTGTCCAGAGTGCAACGGTTTCTACCGCGGAGACTGATCATATAAGAATCCATAATTCGACCAGAGGCCTCGTGGGTCGATCATCAGAGAGAAGGGCTATGATAGACGCATCTCTATTCATGATCGGCTGGGGGGGCAGGACCATACTACGTGATCCTTCAAGAGGAAGGATTTCTACAGATGAGCGGGTTGAGCAGACTGCTGATGCTCGAGTTTCAGATGAGTACCCGCATAGTAGGGATCCAGAAAGAGAGCATGTTCATGATAATCTTGTTCGGCCTAGGTGGTGTCCAGCAGGTTTGACTAGACCACAGAAAAGGCGAGTTCAGAGGCTGCGTCAGACAGAAGCGCTGGAGGAGGAAAGGAAGGACGCTCCCAGGAGAGGAGTTAAGTCAGAACTTTGGTGTGTCAAGCAGAGGGCTGATGGTAAGCTAGAATCAGGATCATCGGCTGCACCTGTTAACATGATCACTATGCTTCCACTGATCCAAGCAGTCGGTTTCCCAAACCATTCCTAATGGATGAGTTCTTAGATGATGAAGGGAAACTGGGGCATGGGTTTACATCGGCTGATGCTTTGGAAGAACTGGATATTAGAGATGGAGATAGACCAAGGCCGACGTTTATTAGTGCCAAGTTAGATCCTGAATACAAGCGAGAGTTAGTTAAGTTATTAAAATAATATAGAGATTGTTTTGCTTGGGAATATTATGAGATGCCTGGTTTGGATTGATCTATTGTTGAACATCGGTTACCTATTAAACATGGGTATCGGCCATATCAGTAGGGTACAAGACGATGTAACCCTAAGGTTTTACTAGATATAAAGGCCGATATCACAAGGTTAATAGAAGCAAAGTTCATCAGACAGTGTAGATATGCTGAATGGATATCTAATGTGGTTACTGTATACAAAAAGAATGGAAAGCTGTGTGTGTGCATTGACTTCAAGGATCTCAACAAAGCTACACCGATGGATGGTTACCCGATGCCAGTTGTCGATATGTTAGTAGATGCTGCTGCAGGGCACAAGGTGATTAGTTTTATGGATGGGAATGCCGGATACAATCAGATATTCATGGCTGAGGAAGATGTCCATAAAACTGCATTCAGATGTCCGGGGCATGTTGGTTTGTTCGAATGGATCGTCATGACCTTTGGATTGAAAAATGCCGGAGCAACATACTAGAGGGCCATGAATTATATTTTCCATGAGATCATTCGGCAAGATTGTGGAGATTTATATTGATGATGTTGTGGTGAAGTCTAAAGGGCATCAGGAACATTTGGCCGACTTGCGTAAAGCTTTGGAGTGCACTAGAAAACATGGATTAAAGATGAATCCCAACAAGTGTGTATTTAGTGTGTCGGCTGGACAATTCCTTGGGTTTATGGTTCATGAAAGAGGAATTGAGATTAGTCAGAAGACTATTACAGCCATTAACCAGGTAGTGGCTCCAGAAACAAAGGTTGAACTTCAATCATTGATCAGTAAGATTAATTTTATTCGGAGATTTATTGCTAATCTGTCCGGTAAAATTCAGCTGTTTAGTTCTTTGTTGAATTTGAAGGCCGATCAGAAATTTGTATGGGGAGAAGCACAGCAAAAGGCGTTGGATGAAATCAAACAGTATCTAATATCGCCTCCTGTGTTGATTCCGCCACAAAAGCACAAGCCGTTTAAATTATATTTATCGGCTGATGAACGTGCTATCGGATCGGCCCTTATTCAAGAGTTCGAGGGAAAAGAACGTGTGATATATTTTGTCAGCAGAAGACTCTTGGATGCTGAGACCAGGTATTCTCCTGTTGAAAGATTATGTCTTTACTTATACTTTTCCTGTACCAAACTTAGACATTATTTATTATCGGCTGAGTGTGTTATGGTGAGTAAAGATGATGTGATTAAATACATGCTCTCGTTGCTGATTTTGAATGGGACAATCGAAAAATGGATCCTGGCCTTATCAGAGTTTGATCTGAGATATGAATCGGATAAAGCAGTTAAGGGACAGGTCATGGCCGATTTTGTTGTTCAGCATTGCGGGTCAGAACTGGGAGTTGTTGATTTAGTTCCATGGACATTATTCTTTGATGGTTCATCATGTGGAGCTGGGTCTGGTATTGGCATTGACTTGGTATTGCCTTAGGGGGCAACATTTGAATTGTCTTTTCCAATAGAAACTACTCCTACTAACAATTAAGCTGAGTACCAGGCTTTGCTCAAAGGAATTCGGCTATTGCAAGAAATTGGAGCTGATGCCGTGGAAATATTTGGGGATTCTATGCGGGTGGTCAATCAGTTGATCGGCATATATGAATGCAAAGATGATATTCTACGGGTTTATCATGAGGAGTGTTTCCGATTGTTGAAAGAATTTAAGAAGGTGACTATAGAGCATGTTCCTAAGTTCTATAATGGTGATGCCAATCGGCTGGCACAACATGCTTCTGGTTATCGGCCGATAGAGGGTGTCATGACTCTGGAGTTACCTGCTGATGATTGGAGGAAAGAGATCGTGGATTATTTGGAAGATCCCTCCAAGAAAGTGAGTCGGAGAATCAGATTTCAAGCGACTAAATATGTGTTGCTTGAAGGAGAATTATATTACCGAACGATTGATGGAGTTTTGCTTAAATGCCTTGACAAATAAGAAGCTAAAGTCTTAATGGGAGAGATACATGAGGGGGTCTGTGGCTCACATCAATCGGCATACAAAATGAAGTGGATGATCAGAAGAAACAGATACTTTTGACCAACTATGTTGGAAGATTGCTTCATTTATTATAAAGGTTGTCAAGAGTGTCAGAAATTTGGTAATGTGCAAAGAGCACCGGCATCGGCTATGAATCCCATTATTAAGCCGTGGCTATTTAGAGGATGGAGGATTGATTTGATTCGGCAGATTTATCCACCGTCCAGCAAGAATCATAAATTCATACTGGTGGCAACAGATTATTTGACCAAATGGGTTGAGGCAATTCCTCTGAAAACCGTAACATCCAGAGAGATGTTTGAGTTTGTGAAGGAGCATATTATCTATTGGTTTGTACAACCGATCAAGGTAGTATGTTTATTTTATAGGAGTTCGGGGAATTTGCTGCAAGTATGGGAATTAAACTGTTGAATTCTTCTCCGTATTATACCTAAACTAATGGTCAAGCAGAAGCTTCTAATAAAGGGATCATTAAGTTGATTAAGAGGAAGATTGATGAACAACCAAAGAAGTGGCACACTACTCTTAATGAAGCTTTATGGGTCTACAGAAAGTCTGGCCATAGAGCTACCAAACTGTCCCCGTATCAATTGGTATATGGACATGAGGCTGTTCTTCCTTGGGAAACTCGGCTTGGCTCCAGACGAGTTATGTTTCAGGATCAGTTGACAGCCGAGGATTATGTTGCATTAATGAATGACGAGTTGGAAGATTTGGCTAGACATCGGCTGAACGCTCTCACAAATATTGAAGCCAATAAAGTTAGAGTGGGCTGATGGTATGATAAGAAAGTCAAGGCCAAAACTTTTGACCAAGGGGACTTGGTATGGAAGCTGGTTCTGCTGATAGGAACTAAGGATCCCAAGTTCGGCAAATGGTCCCCGACGTGGGAAGGGCCATACAAGATCAGCAGATGTGTTCCTGGAAATGCGTACATTCTGGAAACATTGGAAGGAGAAGAGTTTTTCAGTGCGCTTAATGGCAAATATCTGAAGAAATACTACCCGAGTGTGTGGGTAGATGCATAGCTGATTGCACTAATGATCGGTTGATTTCAAATATAGCTAATACGGATAAGTATCGCCTTTAGCTTAAAAATAAAGAGGGAAATGTGTTGACACCAGATTTTGGCACATGTCCAGGAAGAGTGTTGCAGAGGAGATAAGATTCTGAATGGTACGAACGGTGGACTTGGAAGGGTGATCGTACATCACTGTTGGAAATCTTGTTGACCGAGGAAGGATGAGATTGACCAGATATTTTGGCTTTGGTTTGGCAAGAGTTATCATATTTTAGAATTAGTTTTATTTTCTAGAATAAAATCATGCTTTGCCGTAATCGGCTAGGATTGTGTTAGCATGGGGTATAAATATGAACCCCGGCCATTGTAAAAGATTGATACACATCCAAATAAACAAACTTTACTACTTGCAATTTACTTTCTTGTCGGCGACTTCGCCATATTTTTCTTTTTTCTGCGAGTTCTTTCAAGCTGATCAAGGACGCCTCATATTCGAGCGACTTGACTGCTGATAAGTTTTCATTTACCGAGTAAATCTGAGCTTTAGCTTCCGGGCGCATCGCTGTGGCTTCATTCAGATCTATTCAAAATTTATCGAATTTATCTAAACTTTGATTTCGGGCGCATCGATGTTTTCTCGTTTAGATCTATTCGCAATTACCCGGCTTAGTGATCTATTTAATCGGCTGTAAGCTCCTTGTTTACCACGATAAACCTTGCAAAGCTGATTAGATCGGTTACAAGCTTAGCTTTGTTTAGATCCATACATTTGTGGATTTGCACATTGTTACCTGGCACGTGTCGGCTCTAGATCTAGCCGTCTAGCTGCATATCAGTATCGGCAGTTCTTTGCCGATTCCTTGTAGATCGCTTTTAATACATGCTCTTTATACTCGATCTGTTGTCGTTTTCTGTATCGGCAGAACCTTGCCGATACATTGCGTATGGATGATTCGGAAATCCAGCCGATACACTCTTGAATTTGACGATTTGCTGTTTTCTTATCAATTTACAGGTCAAATTGACTGGCACACCTTGGTTTGAATCAAGTGCAATCCGAGCTTGGCGTACGGGGCTCTCGGGCTTGGTGTGTGATCGTTTCGCGTCAACAACTGGTAACCCCCATTTAGAAATTCGGCCAGGGGTATAAACTGCGCAAGGATCTCCCCTAAGAAAGCGAGTTTGAGACAGTGGATTTAGACAGGTTCAGGCCGCCCGGAGGCGTAACACCCTACGTCCTGTGTGTGTGGATTGGTTCTTTGATGATCCCGAGTTGGAAAGTCCAAGCATGAAACCATTGAGCTAGTTAGGTCCCGAAAAGATCGGTCCCTTTACATGTCCTAGGACCTTGCTATTTATAGGCTACATCTGCCCTCTCTGTTGCTCTCTAACTAATGTGAACGCACCCTTTGCATGGCGGGCGCCATCTTCCAGACTGTCCTGCCCTTGTCAGGCAGGCAGGCATATTGTCAGGCCTGTTGTAGCATACACCTAGGGTCCCATCAGTGTCAGAGCCGCCCGGGTCACCCCGGGAAGGCCCGGGGTGGCCGTAGACACTGGCCGGTGGGTCTTCATCTCGGGGTGCCCTGGGGCCATCCGTTTAATCTAAGCACTTTGGGGTGTCCTTAGGGGCGCCCGGGGTGGCGCGAGTGTGGCCACGTGGTGGCCTCCGGGGTCATCCGATGGACCCTTCCGGTCCGGGGCGACCCCGGTCAACCCCGGGGGTCGCCCGGGGTGACTCCGACTTTTAACACAGTGGGGGCGCGGTAAACGGAGGTGGATCCCAGCCACCGTCCATCTTCAAGTCGGTGGGACGGGCGGCACAGAGATAAGCTGTCCGCCGCCTATTGTCTTATCTTCTGAGCGCACGGCATCCCTATAATCATGATGCTCTCATGGGAAAGCCGCGCACCCCTTGGGCTCTGCAAAGAGTCCGACGGCGAGGCGTCGTAATCGCCTGATAAAGATATTTTTACCAGGCGGGTGTCTTCAACGGGAAGGAAATGTCCCCCGGGTTCCGTGCGTCGGGCCAGGCCAAGCCCGCTCTTGGTGGGTGCCCACACCCTATGTGTGGACGTTCCGTGCTGGGGGCCCACGGCCGCGCCCAGCTGATGCCGCTGGCTGAGGCGGTTTGCAGGCCCCACCCTCCTTAATCGCGCATGAGTCCGGGGTTATGGGACTCCCATTCCCATTACGCTGACAAAGTCCAATCACCAAGACTGAGGCATAAAGAGTTCAGTGAAAGGACGAGACCGGCAATAATCCATCGCACACAGGACGTAGGTGTTACGCCTTCGGGGGTCTGAAGCTGTTTAAATCCCTGTGTCATCTACCTTCTTTTCGAGCGTGATCCTATTTCATGTTACACCCCAGGTCGAAACTCTAAACGGGGATTCCAACGAATCCCTGCTAGAGGTACTCACCTACCGTCAGCTACCTAGTGGCTATCAGTGCGGCTTGGGACTACATCGGAAGATGGCGCTTGTGGCAATGATAGTGT
Source organism: Panicum virgatum (assembly GCF_016808335.1). NCBI lineage: Eukaryota > Viridiplantae > Streptophyta > Magnoliopsida > Poales > Poaceae > Panicum > Panicum virgatum. The sequence continues at coordinate 30,559,596 of NC_053146.1, read as the reverse complement.
GGGACGACCAAGGTTGCAGTGGATTGCGGCGGGTGGCTCAGCTTTGGTGGTGCTACTTCGATGCGGTACATCATCGGAAGACGCGCAAGAGATATCCTTGGCTCTCTGCCTTGGTAGCGGCAGCCATGCACACGGGTTTACCAACGAGATGGAGTCGACCTCCAGTGGCAGCTTGGCGGTTTGATGGGGACCTTGGAAGTGGGGAGGGATTGCTCACCTTTCTAATGACGACAAAAGGAATAGATCCACGATTTGGAGTGCTGAGGCGGATGTGGTGTTGACACCATTTTTTGACACGTGTCAAAGAATGTGATTTTTGTGAAGAGAAGGTGGCCGATTTGGAAGAAACCGAAAGATGCACAGTGTTGGAATCGGCCGATGGAGTTCGTCCGATGGACCAGAGGAATATGCCGTGAAGATGCTGATTTGTCCGTTCTGGTGTTCGGCCGATGGATAGTTGCCGATGAAGTCAAGGAAGGAGGAGAGGATCCGGACTCTACAAGAATCTTGATGATTCGGTTGTAATATTTAAAGTAGTTTATCTTTATATAGTTTTTTCTTTTAAGTCAAGTAATATCTGCCGTAACTGGCTAGGACTTGATAGCGCTAGGCTATAAATATGGGTTGTAAGGGACCGGTAAAACTTGATACACATCCAATACAACAAACTTTACAATTCCTTTGCACTTTTTCGGCGACTTCGCCTTTTTCTTTTCTTTTTTCGATGAGTTCTTTTAAGTTGATCAAGGACGCCTCACATTCGAGCGACTTGATTTGCTGGTGAGTTTTCGTTTTACCTTGTATATTTGAGCTTTAGCTACCGGGCGCATCGCTGTAGCTTCGTTCAAATTTATTCAAAAGTTATCGAGTTTATCTAGGCTTTGACTTCCGGGCGCATCATTGTCGTCTCGTCTAGATTTATTCACCAATTATTGATATCGGCTAGATTTGTAGGTTTTCCTATGCTTTTTGGCCATTATCACATCTAAAAACATACTAGATCGGCTTTAGGTTTTGGAGTAACACTTTTGTTATCTCAAGAGCCGGTTTAGATATGTTTTTAGCTCACATCATCTGAGTTACACATTCGTAGCTTAGATCTTGTCATACATACGCAATCGGCTGTTCAAAGCCGGTTTTGTCGTTTAGTGCATCGGTTGATCCTGCCGATGCGCTCTTTTACTACGCGCTTGCATTTAATATCTTTTTTGTCGTCTATAGTATCGGCAAAGCTTGCCGATACGCCCATCTGAGAGATATTCAGAATCCCAGCCGATACGCTCTCGAATTTGACTTTGTTTTCTCCCTTGTCAATTTCAGGTCAAATTGACTGGCACGCTTGGTTGACTTTTCGTGACTCGGCGAACACTTGCCCTCGGATTCTAGTGTGTTGATTTTTGCGTCAACACATCTTTTGGCACGCCCGGTGGGACCGAAAGCTTCAACATGGTGGAAATCACAGATAAATCTGCAGTTAGTGAAGAAAACCAGATTCTTGTTCCTGAAGACAAGCTCAAAGAAGAACAAAAGAAGGAATATGAAGAGCAGGTGGAGAAATTCAAACGTGAATGCCTCAAGTCGTACAGCGTCAACAGATCTGGTGAGGTGATCAAGAAGTTTAATCTTCCATCTTTCCAGCCATTGACAGAGGCTCAACGTGAAAGCAAGATGATAGACGCAGTTGGCCAAGCTGTGGCACAAGCCTTCATCAAGAGTGCAACAGTCATGGGCAACACGGTGCACAATGCAGTGGTCAAGACTTTTGCTGAAGGCACGTTACCAGGGTGCATGAGTCCTTGCTATATACAACCAGATCAGATGCAATATACTCCCTTGGAGGTGTCTATGGCAGCAGCCCTGTCGGCTCAAGATAGCCAGGCAGGAACAAGCAACAGTCAAACTCCACCCCAGATAACTACTGCAGCATCGGCGGGTACAACAGATCCTATCTACTCAACCACGCCGCCGATTGCTATAGCTGTGAAAGATGGATCTGCGTCCGTATTTCCTAAAGGATGGAATCCTGCTACTGGGTATGGTATGCATCCGGATTTCTTTTCTACGCCACCTCAGATGCAGTTTAATGTGTCGGCTTCTCAGTCGATAGCCTCTCAGCCTGATCCATCGGTCGTTCAGCCGATGGGTGCAAAGCAAGATGCATCGGCAACACAACTGAATGCACAAGGCACATGGAGTCCACAACAGATGGCACAAGCTAATGCATCGGCGCCGTCGCTGATGACCCCACAGCAGCGTCTTGCTATCCTGCTCCAACCCTAGTCTCCTTTAGAAGTGTTATTGTCGCAATCTCCGCATCAGAAGGGAGTCAACTGGGTATTCCACAATCAAGCAACCGGACAGATACGGTGTGTCAATGTGCCATACATGGATATTACTGGCCAACAATCGGCTAACCCATCAGCTAAACAGCCGACGATGACTCAGCAGATACCCAATCAAATGTTCCAGCAAGCACAACAGATGCAATCGGCTCAATAGCCGATGAACCATGTAGCTCAGCAACTTGCAATGATGACCAATGCAGCGAGCATGGCTTCTCCCCAACAGACACCAAATGTTGAAACACAAGTTGATTGGAGCACGAAGATAGCTGAAGTGATGAGGGAACAGTTTGGTTTAAGGCCGAAGCAACAATCTGTTATGTACAAGGCTCCCTATCCTCCGGCTTATAATCAGATTCCTCTCCCCCACAAGTACAAGATGCCTGACTTCACGAAGTTCTCAGGGCAGGGAGAAGTTTCTATGATGGAGCACATTAACAGGTTCCTTCTACAGTTGGGAGAAGCGGGCAACTATGATGCACTCAGAGTTCGTTTGTTCTCCTTGTCTTTGTCTGGATCGGCCTTTCCTTGGTTCACTACTTTGCCAGCAAATTCCATATTACATTGGGCCGATCTGGAGAGACAATTTCATCAATTTTTCTACTCTGGGGTTACTGAATTGAAGTTGACCGATTTGACTGGTTTAAGGCAAAGAAACGATGAATCGGTTGCTGCTTTTATCCAAAGGTTCAGAGATGTCAAGAACCGATGTTACAGTTTGGTTCTGTCCGATCAGCAGTTGGCCGATGCAGCATTTAATGGGCTCTTGCCGCACATTAAAGATAAATATGCATCGTAGGAGTTTGAAAGTATTAGCCAGATCGCGAGTCGGATGACAGGAGAGACTCGATCCTACGAGTCCAAGAAGCCTTTTTAGAAGAAGATCAACTCTGTGGAATATTCTGCTAATGATGAGTCTGAAGAGGAGCAAGAAACGGTCGCATCGGCTGAGTGGATACAGAACAGCAAGAAGCCGGTGATGTGTCCATTTGGAAAGAAAGAGCCTGAGTCATATGGGTTTGACATCACGAAAGCCGACAAGATCTTTAACTTGTTATTGTCGGAAGGGTTGATCAAGTTGAAGCCATATCACAATATTCCATCGGAGGACGAGCTCAAGAATATGAAGTACTGCAAGTGGCACAACGCCACATTGCATGATACAAATGAGTGCAAGGTCTTCCGGCAGCAGATTCAGATGGCTTTTGAACAAGGGAGATTGAAATTTGAGGCTCCCAAGAAGATGATGAAGATCGACAAACATCCTTTCGCCACAAACATGGTTGATATGGCCAGAGATGAGGGTTCTCCTCAAGCCAAGATTCTAACGTCATCATCGGCCAAGAAATCTGGAGCTGTTGATCCTAAAGCGTAGATAGCGGCCGATCAGGTCAAAGGAAAGGTTCCGATGAAGGATGCTGGACGTTCATCGGCACCACGTAGACGTGTAACGTCTCAAATGCTGTTGAACAAGTTTCAGCATATTCGTGAAAGGTGGCAACATAGAGAAGAAGAGGAACGACGCGAGCAAGATCGTTGTAGGTGTCCTTTCTTTGTCTACTGCTGGGAAGAAGGGTTGACATTGCCATCGGCATATGATTGTCCCGAATGCAATGGTCAAGGCAGCCGATCATATGAAAAGTCACGCCATGAGCCCTATCGGCGTGAGCGCACTCCTATGCATGATCGGCTAGGAAAAAGGGTATCGGTGCATGATCGACTAGGGGGCAGGACAATGCTACGTGATCCTGCTGGGAGAAGAGTGCCTGCACACGATCGGCTAGAGCAGATGGCCGATTAAAGAGTGCAAGATGATCAACCGATGCGAAGAGATCCAGAACGTGAGCCTAATCACACAGATCAATTTCAGTGGTGTCCAGGAGGTTTGACTAGGTCTCAGAAGTGACGTGTTCGGAGGCTACGCCAGCTAGAGATCATTGAAGAAGAGCGAGAACAGACTCTGAACAAGAAAGGAGTCAAATCACAAGTCTGGCGTGTCAAGGCTAAGGCCGATGGTGAATCGGCCAGTAACAGTTCCACACCGATCCAAGTAGTCGGTTCTTCAGAAAGTTCCTAATGGATGAGTTCCTAGAAGAAGAAGGAAAATTGGGACAGGGATTTACGTCGGCCGATTTGTTAGAAGAAATTGATATTGGAGATGGTGATAGACCAAGGCCGACGTTTATTAGTGCCAATTTGGATCCCAAATACAAACAGGAATTGAAGAGTTTATTAAAAGAATACAAAGATTGCTTTGCTTGGGAATACTATGAGATGCCTGGCTTGGATAGGTCTATTGTGGAACATCGTTTGCCTATAAAACCGGGATATCGGCCACACCAATAAGGAGCAAGACGGTGCAATCCTAAGATTTTGCCAGATATAAAGGCTGAGATCACACAGTTAATTGAAGCTAATTTTATTCGGTAGTGTTGTTATGCCGAATGGATTTCTAATGTGGTTCTTGTTTAAAAGAAGAATGGCAAACTACGAGTGTGAATTGATTTCAGGGATCTCAACAAAGCTACGCCGATAGATGGTTACCCTATGCCGATAGCTGATATGTTGGTAGATGCTTCTGCTGGGCACAAAGTGATCAGTTTTATGGATGGCAATGCTGGATACAATTAGATTTTTATGGCAGAGAAAGACATCCACAAGACTGCGTTCAGATGTCCCGGACATCTCGATTTATTCGAGTGGGTAGTCATGACTTTCGGATTAAAAAATATCGGTGCTACGTACCAGAGAGCCATGAATTATGTCTTTCATGAACTCATCGGCAAAATTGTGGAGATATACATTGATGACGTGGTTGTGAAGTCAAAGGGGCACCAAGAACATTTGGCTGATCTGCGTAGAACTTTGGGATGTACCAGAAGACATGGTTTAAAGATGAATCCAAACAAGTGCGCTTTTGGTGTATCAGCTGGCCAATTCTTGAGTTTTATGGTACATGAGCGAGGGATTGAAGTTAGTCAGAAGACTATATCAGCCATCGACAAAGTTGAAGCCCCCACAACGAAGGTTGAACTTCAGTCATTAATTGGGAAGATTAATTTTATTTGGATATTTATATCCAATCTGTCGGGAAAAATTCAGCCGTTCAGCTCTTTACTGAAGTTGAAGGCCGATCAGGAGTTTGTATGGAGAGAGGAACATCAGAAAGCATTGGATGAAATCAAACATTATCAGGTGAATCCTCCAGTATTGGTTCCTCCCCAAAAGCACAAGCCGTTTAAATTGTATTTATCGGCTGATGAGCGTGCTATCGGATCGGCCCTTATTCAAGAATTTGAAGGAAAAGAAAGAGCTATATACTTTGTGAGTAGAAGATTGATGGATGCTGAAACCAGGTATTCTCCTGTCGAGAGATTATGTCTTTGCTTATACTTCTCCTGTACCAAGTTTAGACATTATTTATTATCGGCTGAATGTGTTGTTGTGAGCAAAGATGATGTTATTAGATATATGCTCTCATTGCCGATTTTAAAAGGGAGAATAGGGAAATGGATTTTGGCATTGTCAGAATTTGATTTGAGATGTGAATTGGCTAAAGCAGTTAAGGGTCAAGCCGTGGCCGATTTTGTTGTGCAACATTGTGGACCAAAATTAAACATGGTAGATCTAGTTCTTTGGACTTTATTCTTTGATGGATCTTCATGTGGGAACAGTTCTGGAATTGGTGTAGTGCTGATTTCCCCTTGGGGGAAAAATTTTGAATTCTCATTTCTAATTGAAGCATCTGCAACCAATAATCAAGCTGAGTATCGTGCTATTCTCAAAGGGATTCAATTACTTCGAGAAATCAAAGCCGATGTTGTTGAGATTTTTGGGGATCCTATGCTGATGATCAATCAGTTAGTTGGGGAGTATGAATGCAAAGATGATATTTTGCGATTATATCATGAAAAATACCTCCGGCTGCTGAAAGAATTCAAGAAGGTAACCATCGAGCATGTTCCCAAATTTCATAATAGTGATGCAAATCGGTTGGCTCAGCATGCTTCAGGTTATCGGCCGATGGAAGGAATAATGGCCTTGGAGTTAACAGCCGATGATTGGAGGAAAGAGATTATTGATTATTTGAAAGATCCATCCGAGAAAGTGAACAGAAAAATCAGATTCCAGGCAATCAAGTATATATTATTGGAGGAAGATTTATATTATCGGACAATTGATGATGTTTTGCTCAAATGCATTGATAAAGAAGAAGCAAATGTGTTAATGGGTGAAATTCACGAAGGTGTCTGTGGATCCCATCAATCAACCTATAAGATGAAATGGGTGATCAGGAGGAACGGATATTTTTTGCCAACGATGCTGGAAGATTGCTTCACATGTTACAGAGGTTGCCAAGAATGTCAGAAGTTTGGGAGCGTGCAAAGAGTTCCTGCGTCAGCTATGAATCCCATAATCAAGCCGTGGCCGTTTAGAGGATGGAGAATTGATTTGATCGGCCAGATATATCCTCCATCCGGTATAAATCATAAGTTTATCTTGGTGGCCACTGATTATTTCACCAAGTGGGTTGAAGCAATTCCTCTGAAAAATGTTACATCAAAAGAGATGATTGAATTCGTCAAAGAACATATTAGCTATCGGTTTGGTATTCCACAGACCATTACGACCGATCAAGGTACTATGTTTACGTCAGAGAACATATTATCTATCGATTTGAGGAATTTGCTACTAGAATGGGGATTAAATTGCTGAATTCTTCTCCATATTATGCACAAGCTAACGGTCAGGCAGAAGCATCTAATAAAGGGGTCATCAAATTGATCAAGAGAAAAATTGATGAATATCCTAGAAAGTGGCATACTGTGCTTCATGAATCTTTATGGGCATACAGAATGGCTTGTTATAGCGCTACAAAGGTGTCTCCATATCATTTGGTATACGGACATGAAGCTGTTCTCCCATGGGAGTTGAAACTTGGTTCACGGCGTGTTACGTTTCAGAATCAATTAACGGCCGATGAATATTCTGCTCTGATGAAAGATGAATTAGAGGATTTGGCTGGCCATCGGCTGAAAGCTCTTATAAATGTTGAGGCAAATAAAGCCAGAGTTAGACGATGGTATGATAAAAAAGTAAAAGCCAAAACTTTTGAGCAAGGGGAATTGTTTGAAAGTTGATACTGCCGATAGGAACAAAGAGTTCAAAATTCGGCAAATGGTCGCCAACATGGGAAGGACCATTCAGAGTAAACAGATATGTTCCTGGCAATGCTTATATTTCAGAGACACTCGAAGGAGAAGAGTATTTTAGAGATCTTAACGGTAAATATTTGAAGAAGTATTACCCTAGCGTTTGGGTGGATGGATAGCCGATTAATTGAGTTATTGGATGAATTCTTATGGCCGACACGATATGTGTCGCCCTTAGTACAAAAAATCTACACAATCTGTATTGTTCAAATTCGGGTCAGAGTTAGTTTTTTGCAACGTCAATTGGGAAATTGCAATGGAAATTGGCAGGAAAAGGGAAATACTTCATTAATAATACTATTTACAAAGGGGCCGGTCTGAGGATCTGGACGATGCAGCAAAAGATTGTTTCTAGGAAGATGCTACTCCTAGAAATATAATCATCGGCAAAGACGTTGCCGACGACCGCCTCTATACTGACATCTTCGGATATGGCGGCGGCTGCCATCTCCATGTCGTCGGCAAGCTCTTCGAAGGCCCACCAGTCCTCGCTGCCCAGCAGAATGTGGATCGGTTCGACCTGCAGGAGGTCGTGACCAGTCTAAAACTGGGCAGTGGCGAGGGCTACAGCGGCGGTTGGGGATGTCCTGTAGACGTGCAGCGACGGTGTCACCACGAGTGTTCACCGACCCGGTCGTGGTGGTGGCTGAGGCATGGAGGGTTTGGACCTGCGACTCCAGGACTGAGGCAAGATGTCAGAAAAGGAATCAGAAAAAAATAGGAGAGAGCAATGCTTCGGAAGGGGCAACTTACAAGCGACCCTAGAGTCGGCGGCGGTGAGCTGGGCCTGGAGGATTGCCCGATCGGATTGCGCCGCCTCCAATTCGGCGGCATGGTACTGAGACCAGATAGTCTCCTGGGAATAATTCTGCCGAGCTTCGTCCTTCTCGCGAAGGAGCTGACGAATTTACTCTTTGGTGCTCTCGGGAATACCAGGAAAAGGGGGTCCCTCCGAGTTGGAGGAACCGGAAGAGGCATCGTCACTTTACAGAAAAAAGGCAAAGAAATTAGAGATCGAAGTTGAACAAAAGCATGGCAATCCGAAAACGGAAGAAAGAGGGGCTTACTCCACGCGGCGACGGATCGCCGGTGGGGCATTAGAGGGACCCTCATCGGGGCGCTTGGAGCCAGCCATTGCTATAGGAAGACCTAGGGTTTTCGCTGAAGAAGGAAGAGAGGAGGCTCTGTAGCTAATGGATACTTGTTGCTGATACAAGGATGGAAGGTGATATTTATGGCCCAGTCTGGGTAAATGAAAAGACGAAAGGTGAATCGGCGCGTTGGGTTTGTGCGGATGGAAGGTGAAAGGCCAGGGGCAAAGAAGAGTTTTACCCGATCGTATGGGTAAGCCGTATGCACGGGGTACGAGGTACGAGGAATGGCTTTAAATGCTGGTTGGAGTAGTTTCGGAACAAAATAAATTATTCTGAAACTGGGGGGTATGTGTTGACACCATTTTTTGACACGTGTCAAAGAAGGTGATTTTTGTGAAGAGAAGGTGGCCGATTTGGAAGAAACTAAAAGATGCACAATATTAGAATCGGCTGATGGAGTCCGTCCGATGGACCAGAGAAAAATGTTGTGAAGATGCTGATTTATCCGTTCTGGTATTCGGCCGATCGATAGTTGCCGATGAAGTCAAGGAAGGAGGAGAGGATCCGGACTCTACAAGAATCTTGATGATTCGGTTGTAGTATTTAAAGTAATTTATCCTTAGATAGTTTTTTCTTTTAAGTCAAGTAATATTCGCCGTAATCGGCTAGGACTTGATAGCGCTAGGCTATAATATGGGTTGTAAGGGATCGAAAAAACTTATACACATCCAATACAACAAACTTTACAATTTCTTTGCACTTTTTCGGCGACTTCGCCTTTTTCTTTTCTTTTTTCGACGAGTTCTTTCAAATTGATAAAGGACGCCTCACATTCGAGCGACTTGATTTGCTGGTGAGTTTTCGTTTTACCAAGTATATTTGAGCTTTAACTACCGGGCGCATCGCTGTAGCTTCGTTCAAATCTATTCAAAAGTTATCGAGTTTATCTAGGCTTTGACTTCCGGGCACATCGCTGTCGTCTCGTCTATATTTATTCACCAATTATCGATATCGGCTAGATTTGTAGGTTTTCCTATGCTTTTTGGTCATTATCACATATAAAAACATACTAGATCGGCTTTAGGTTTTGGAGTAACACTTTTGTTATCTCAAGAGCCGGTTTAGATCTATTTTTAGCTCACATCATCTGAGTTACACATTCGTAGCTTAGATCTTGTCATACATACACAATTGGCTGTTCAAAGCCGGTTTTGTCGTTTAGTGCGTCGGCTGATCCTGCCGATGCGCTCTTTTACTACGCGCTTGCATTTAATATCTTTTTTGTCGTCTATAGTATCGGCAAAGCTTGCCGATACGCCCATCTGAGAGATATTCGGAATCCCAGCCGATACGCTCTCGAATTTGACTTTGTTTTCTCCCTTGTCAATTTCAGGTCAAATTGACTGGCACGCTTGGTTGACTTTCCGTGACTCAGCGAACACTTGCCCTCGGATTCCAGTGTGTTGATTTTTGCGTCAACACGTGGCAAGGCCTCCGCTAGCGGTGTTTCTTTAAGGCGACAAGAGCAAGGTGGAGTCCAAAAGCGGATGTGGTGAGGTCCCCGCGCGTTGCGTTGTTGTGGTGTTGACTGTTGGGCAGCTTGCGAGATGTCCGAATCTGGTGTTATCACTCCATCAGGGTGATGGGTAGTGTTGCAGGGGCACTACGGCATTAGGTCCCGCTCTGTCGACACGGAGCCATGCGAGGAAGCAACGACGGCTTCATGAGTGCGAGGCTATTACAAGGTGCCGCGGATTTTGGCTTGGCACTGCTACGAGCCGTGTGATGCAGCGCAGTTATTCTGCCATTTGAGTGGTGTGCTGCTGCCATGTTGATGTTCCAATCCAACCGTCCAGTTTTGCGTGGAGTTGAGAGCTTACCCACGTTGATGTCGCAATCCAGCCGGGCAAGTCTTTATTTTTCTTTCTTTTCCTATCTATGGCCTCCCAGGGCTGTAGGAGACATAGAGATTAGGGTTCTTCTTTGTTTGCCACTCTCACTAAAGGAGCAATCTCAACTATTGAATCAAGCAACTAAGCACTGGAGCATAAGTAGTAGGGGTGTGGGTTGTTTTTGCTGAACTTTACTGAGCGTCAAATCATCCTCTGTGTGTAACGAGACATACTAACGCTGTTCACCGATATAAATCAAAAGGAGATGATCTTTTTAGAAGTTTGACCATATTGTTCCACACTACGTTGGAGCTACCAAATCGTGGAATTTGCTTACAGATTGTCTAACTCAAAAAAAGGCCGGGTGGCATGAACACATATTTGTTGCCTAGTTTCTCTCCCAAATTTTTTTTGACATGAATCTTGCTATTAATGAGTATTAAATAAAATTTGTTTACAAAATTTTTTGCACGGATGAGTTGTAAATCGCGAGACTAATCTAATGAGGTTAACTAGTCCATAATTAGCGAATGATTACTGTAGCATCACTGTTGCAAATCATGAGTATAGTAGCCTCGTTAGATTCGTCTCGCGATTTACAACTCATCTGTGTAAAAGGTTTTCTAAAAAAAATTATTTAATACTTCTAAATAGAAAAATTTTCTTTGATGTGATGGGTGTAAAATTTCTGAGAGGGACTAAACAGAGCTGTCAATACTAATGATAACCAAAGTCTCATACTATTATTTGTTAAAACAAACTGCAACCGCTGAACGGACCAACATCCCTGATTCTCCAAATGGGGTGTGCGGCAAATTAAGCCCTGGGCTGGGCCTGTCAACAGTTCCACACCTAATTATTTGTGGCCTTTGCTGTGGGTCATCCAACAGTCCGAGGCCCAGGGCCAGGGTCAACCACGGATCTCGACTGGCGGAAGAGGCGCCCCGCAGAGCCCGGCCATGGCTGCCGCCGGCGACGAGCCGGCAACGGTGGAGGTGACGCTGCGAGCCGTCGGCCCGTCCCGCCCCACCACCCTCCGCCTCCCTCCGCTTCTCTCGGTCAGTAACACCCCCTATCTCCAAACCCTCCCTCTTCTCCCCTAGGTTCGGCTGCCTCCTATCCTGATGTTTGTCCTATCTCCTCTCATCTCCTCCTAGGTCGCCGAGCTCCGCCGACGCATCGCGCGCGATCGCCATCTCGCAGCCACAGAAGAGGCCCGCCTCCGCCTGGTCCTGCGGGGGAGGACGCTCCCGCACCAAGACGACGCTCAACTCAACCTCCGCGATGGGGGTGAGTAACCTGAACCTGAACCCCCAAACCCCCTCATGGTCGGCATTCGCGAGATGGATTATGCAAATTGAGTCTCTACTTGTCCATTCGCGCACTCAATTCGTCGCCTTGGACTTCTCCTGAATTTAGTATTCCGTGATTTCCGTAGATACACTAATAGTGGCTGTGGCACCTAAGCCGCCTGCTAAGCATCTCCGTGACGATGACGACGAGGAGGAGGAAGAGGAAGAGCTGGTAGAATCTTCTCACTGGATTTCTGATAGGGTTGTGGTTTTTATGATATTTTGGTGCTCCTCATAACAATGACCCATCTGGCCATTTATGTAGAAGTTCAAAATACCTCAAACAACAACCTGGTGGAAGAGGAAAATCTTCATGTTCCTTCGAGACAAAATGAGGCTTCCTGGTATGTACATGCATGGTGGGCCTCTATTTTCTGGTGAAATGATGGTACAGTGATGAATTTAACGTGCAGTCTGCTTCTTCAGATATCATTTTGATGGTGCTGTTTTCGCTCAGTATGAAGGCATGGATTATTATTGCAATGTGGTTCCTATTTGCACCTATAGCTCAAAAATATGGCCTTGGACCTCTATATGTAAGTGACAACTTCAGTAATTAGTATTTCTACCAATGATCATCAATGGTATATATTATAGTCATCCTGAAAATGAGGGGCACCTATGCATTCAAAACACATTTAGAACCGGTTATGCAAGAATTGAACATCTGTTTCTAGCTCCAGCCAGGGGATATTGATGTTGTGCCCAACCTTGATGCTACAGTTGCTCATCTCTGTAGTACAATTTCAAGGGTTCTTAATGACCAAAACTGTGTATTTTAATGATATGTTCCAAGTCATTGACAAATGTTACTGTTTGCTCTCTACCCAGATACTTGGTACTGGTTTCCTGATCATACTTCTTAATCTCGGAAGACGACAACAGGGTGATGTTAGGTATGTTATCTGGTCCCTTCAGTTTGTTATTACTAAGTTGTTGACAGTGAAAATTTGGCTATCCATTCGGAAAGAATAAACCTCACCAACATTGTGTTCAACTGTAACCATGGAATAGCTTATTGTTAGAACTCAATTGTTTAGCAGATAGGTGTTATGATGCATACATACTTTCTTCATTTTTATGTCTGTACACAGATCTTCAACAGTAGCCTGAGTAGTGCAGTAGCATAGACTATTGCTTGTTGACGCAGTGCTTCAGCTTGTGCGGCACCTCAATTCTGATCTTATGATTGAGAAGGCCTCCTAATGCAGTTGCACTGCCATCTATCGAAATATGGATGTGTTTTTGCTAGAATAACTGATTCACTTCTGGTATGCCTGGGCTTGTCATGATGATCAACCAAAAATCTGTTTCTTTATTGTGACACTGGAGATCTACCATTTTCTCTTTTTCGTCAGTGCTAGTCATGTGTTTCATCAGTACTAGTCATAAGTTGATTCTGTTTTCAGTTCTAGTTTGACTGGGCTTGTCATGGTGATCAGTCAAATATATGTTTCTCTACTAAAACTCACGGGATCATTTCCTTCACCAATGGCAGTGCTTGAATCTGAAAAAATAAAAAATAAGATGGACATTCAGATGTAAAGGTCTAGTACCAAATTTAGTTGTAATAGCTGATGAATAATTGTGTTTTTTAAGTGTATATATTCAGAAGTTACAGGTTATTCCTACCTTCCATGCAGTGCATATTCCATATTCAATGAAGACTTTAGGGAGCTGCCAGGAACACTTAATGCAGATCGCATAGATAGAGACATCCGGGCAGGTCAATTTTGAGCCTTATCTGGGTAAATAGCAACCATAGTTTGCTGAGATTTGTACAGAAGCATAGTGGGCCTTTGTCTTTCTTTGTGCTTGGAAAACACTTTCAAGATTAAGATAGTGCCCTTCTCTAAGTCCAGTGAGTTTGCTGTGTGTTGACGATGAGAAATTACCAGCACACTTTTGAAGATATCCTAATTTGCAAACCCAAAAGAGCAGAGTCAGCAAAGACTGGCAGCCATAAAGTGCCGTTCCTGCTCTTATGACTTTATGAGCCCTTAAATGCTGTACTGCTTACATTATGAGTTTGACTTAAGTTGATACTGGTACAGATGTTCTTTGCCCTACAAGTTAGTTACATTATGAAGGTCAGAGCATAAGACTACTAGTCTACCAATGAAACGAAGAAGTTTTCATCTTCCCTCTGGTATGAACACCTCACCACTGGATGAGAAACTTAGCCTCCGACCCGACCACAAGAGAGAGAGGACAGGGTAAGCTGATGCCGGAAATATTAGCAGTAGCTCGAGTGGGTGGCAGTAATCCTATCGCAGGTAGAAAGAGAAATTAATATGGCTTGGCACGGGGCCCAAAAAATAGAAAAGTTCAAATTGCAACATACAAAAAGCAATATCTTTTAGTACAAATATTAAAATAAAAATCCAATCACATCATCGTGTCCCTTATAAGGTCTTCAAAATAAGATAGTACTTAATATATTTGGATAGCTTTTACACTAGAACAATTTTATTGAGAAGGCTAAACAATTGTTCTTCTTTCAAAAATAAATTGTTCCGTACTTATAAAAAAATATTTCTGGATAATTTTTATATTGTAACAATTTTCTTGAGAAGATAGAACAATTGTTCTTCTTTCAAAATAAATTGTTCTATATTATAAAAAAATGTTTCAAGAAAACGATTAACAAAACATAGTAATGTGTGATCTAGTTTTGAAGATCATGTTGTAACAAACACAGTACAATCAGAATTTTATTAGGCCTTTGATTACAAATTACAAACTTTTTTCAATCATTGTTTGCCTAATCTTTTGTTGAAGAGCATTGTTTGCATAATCCATACGGAGCTGCCAGCCTATATAGGCCACACAGCCATCATGGGCTAGAAAAAAGCACGCCCACGCCATGCGTCAGCCTACTGCGATGGAAGCACTCCCACTGGCGCGCGCGACCTCCAGTATTTCCGGTAACTAGCACAAGCAGCACTGACACGTTACACGAGATTTTGTGCAAATGCACATTAAAAACAGTTGTCGGTTGCGTACCAAACATTCAAATTAAATATATTTTTTGAAGCTGGAACAATTTTTTGTTAATATAGAACAATTGTTCCGGCTTCATAATCGAATGTTCCACCTTCACAATTAGATTGTTCCAACTAAACATATCAAGTCTGGTCTTATTTTGAACGAAAAATATAATAGTAAAATAGTAGGTTTCTAATTTGAGTGTTTGGTTGAGAAAATATTCATATTTTTTGTTTGAATCTGTATCGTTTTACTTGGCCTGTCCTCTCGAGCTACTGCTAATATTTCCGGCATCAGCTCCTCACGCTTCCTGTTCTGGCCTTCACGCTTCCTTGGCTAGCGCGGCTTTTGCGACGCGTCGGCTCCTGGTAGCGCGCATGGCGCCGAACAGCACTGCTGCCCTTTCGGAATGGAAATGCCCTCTTTCGCTTCGCCCTTGGTCCTTCCACTTCGTGTAACTTGTTGGGACGGGGCAGGTGCAGCAGCTATATATATGGACTGTTTTATGTTGTTGCCAGCACTTTTTCGGGGGATCTATTTATCGCTTTAAGCGATTTTGGTCGATTCAATCGCACATACCAGCGCCTCTGCGCCTCCATCTCCGCTCACCTTCGCCTCCGCCTCCGCCTCCGGCCGCCTCCCCTTCCGTCTGCGCCTCCGCTCCGGCCGCCTCGGCCTCCGTCTCCGGCCACTGGATCTCGCCGGAGAAGAAAAGACGGTGCTGGTGCTTGAGGTGGAAGATGAACAGTATCGCGGGCCCACCTGCAGTGACGATGCTTCCTCTTCTGTGATGCATTGGTTGCGGCTAGCGCACGCGATAAATAAATCCCCCCTTTTTTCGGGCCGAGCTGGAATTCTTATTAGAACATCGGCAGGTAAGGCCCGAAGAAAGGATGCTGTCCTCTCAGCCAATTGAATCTTCTCGGCACTCTCCTTCATCTTTTGTGGCATCTTTGGTCGCACGTTCCAACCCCAACAAATCAGGATATGACAATGGTTCCCGTAGATTGCATCGGAAGGTGTTATTCCGATGGAAAGTAAGAGGTTTCCTAATCCGTGAGCGCACCTTAGCAGCTCTGCCAACACTCGATTTCCGACCGGCGGACAATTGCCATTTTAGGAAATATTTTTTTCCAACTCATTCCCTTGCATGCTGTTTTCCGGTTCTCTTTCCGGCGCTTAGTTTTTCCTTTGATATAAAAAAACTGGTTTTTCTCTTTGATATCAAAAAACATCACGACCATTGGGGTATTCATGCTAAAAGTTAGTTCAACGTCATTTAACCAAAACCTTAAAAATATGGTTGACGTAGCTTGTACATGTGTATATAAGTTGTAATATAACATTTATCATTCAATTGTTTAATACAATACTAAAAATTATTTTCTGATATAACTTATGCAAAAGAAAAGCACAATTTGTGAAAATAAGAAAATTTATATGTATAACATTATATAAAAG
Organism: Panicum virgatum; assembly: GCF_016808335.1. Classification (NCBI taxonomy): domain Eukaryota; kingdom Viridiplantae; phylum Streptophyta; class Magnoliopsida; order Poales; family Poaceae; genus Panicum; species Panicum virgatum. Next base: position 30,543,254 of record NC_053146.1, on the reverse strand, counting down.
AAATTTTGTACACAAAAGTTATCAGAAAAGAAAATGGTTTATATATAATTTTTTCTATAAAAAGTTTAATATATAACTCATGTGGGAAGAAAAAATTGTAACCAAAACATAATTTATGTATACTAGCAAACATCCCCATGCGTTGTAGCGGGAGAGAAAAATTGATCAATATTCAAAATTTAATATTAGATAAGTACTATTTTGATAGTGTCTGCTGCAATTTTATATATAAATACCATCAAGAAAGTGTATGTTATTCTCAATGCACCTGAACATACAATTGATGACTTTACATGAGGGCTATGGGAAGCAGGAGGTTTCGAAGTCTTTCACCGAAGAATATCTGCTTAATAGAGTCCTCAAATTCTTCTTGTTCTTAAGGTTCACGTACTGCTTAGTCTAACCAAGGCTCTGTTTGTTTCCGTTTTTCTGGATTTCGTTTTTCTGAAAATCAGGATTCTGAGATAAGCCAGCTGCCTGGAGAATCGGCTGTCTGGATAAATTGGGTGTTTGGCAATCCTGATTATTTTAGTTCGATTCTCTGAGTTGAGTTGTAAAATGTCTGAAATGCCCTTGAGGCTGATGATATCTCTTTTTTTTTCTGAACACGAGCAGAATTCAATAATTTTTATATTTTTTTGAGTATCTTGACTACATAATTATATTAATAGCAAAATAAGACTACATAATTATATTAAAAACAAAAAAAAAGACTTTTTCTTACTTTCTCTTTTCTTTCTATCTTTTTCCTACTTATTATTTTTCTTTCATCTCTCTCATTCTTTCTTCTTATCCGTTCTTCTTTACTCTCATTTTTCTTACCCGTTCTCCTTCCCAATGCTCACCGCTCACACATGGCTTCGTGCGTCTGGCGCGCACGCCCACGCCTCTGTGGCCCCGCCGCTCGCACCCATCGTCGCCGCGCCTCCGCGCGTCTACCGCTCGCCCCTGCCTCCACGCAGTGGCGCCTCCGGGGCCCGCCGCTGCCGTGCCTCTGCGCCGCCGCCGGGAGAGGGCAGGGGTGGGGGCGTTGCGAATCCGGCGGCACGGAGGTGCGCGAGAGGCGTGGGGACGGCAGGTGCGGCGGCGCAGATGTGGAGAGGTGGGGCAAGGGAGGAAAACGCCTCTCGATTCTCTGATTCGCGGCCTCGAGCCCGCGTTGGAGGAAATCGCTCTTCCCGTTGTTTTCCCAATTCTCAGGTAAGCTGCTTGTCGGATGAGCGAGAAATAATCGAAGCGTTTGTGTGGGGTTCTCGCTTATTCCGACTGATAAGTCGATTATAAGCGAATACAAACAGAACCAAGGCAATCAACCACAAGCGTCCATACCAAATATACAAGCAAACAAACATAATAAATTAAAAACAATACACCAATAATCTTATCAACACAACAATAAGGTAGACCACCTTACTATGGTACGACATGAGCGCGTAATTGCTAAAAAATGTAGTTAAAGGGTGAAAAATATTAGCATATAAAGGTTTGGGATATGGGGACTTACGGCACATTTTTAGAATTAGGAAGTAAGGAATTAGGAATTATTGTGCAAGAGTGATGTCATCCAGATGACATAAAAGATCATTCTACGGATCAAAGATAGTGAAGATCACAAGATTTCTGAAATTTGAATATAATGGAAAGAAATACATCAAACACTATAATTGTTTTGCTAAAAGAAAAGGTTATGTCTACTGCATAGGCATGACATCTATGAGTATTGAGCTTGTACGCAGGTACAGCAGAGGCATTGTGCCTGGCTGATTTGCAGCAGCCGTGTTGGTAGCGGTATCTTCCTGTCCAACGGACAGAGAAACGAAGATGGAAGACAAGACATAAAGCGTAGACGGACACTTGATAGAATTTCGAAGTGGGTCCACCTGTGAATGACACATGACGGACCAGTCAACATATCGCAAAAACGGTCCTCTCTTTACAAAAACTAGCAAATATGTCTATGCGTTGCTACGATCTAACACCATATACATATTATCATACTATAACGCCTAACGTTATAGACCCAATGCTATAAAGGTGTGCTTGGATAGGTATTTTCTATGCTATATTTTATACAACTAAAACAATATATTAAAAGTAGACATATTTTAATTGAGAATAGAAGAGACCTTAATAGATCAAGAGACGTGTAGAGTTGAGGAATTTGTCTATGGCAAGAAGTGTCTTGACGGTGGAACGTCAAAGACTACCCAATGGTAGTTAGCTCTCATCATTAGAAATATTATATTACATAGATTTATATATGGATTTGTCAGCCCGGCATCGTCACTGGATTCTCTAGCACCACAAGTTGGGCCTTGCGTCGGGCCCGTCTGAGGAAGCCCAGCACCAAGGTTCATGGGTCCGGCGGTTTTTTTATTTTTTATTTTTGTTTTTTACAAAAATATATTTTCGTACTCGAAATTTACAATATACCCGGCAGCCGGGCGGCAGGGGCTTATCTGCAAAAAAAATCGACAAAAAATTGCGCCGAGGTCCCTGGAGGACCGGCCGCCCGGCATCGGGGCGGCAAGCCCTCCAGGCCGCCCGGCAGAGGAGCGGCGGGCCCTTTCCGCCCTCCTGTGGGGCGACCGGCCCCCCAACCCTATATAAAATGTTGGCTGCCCCTCACCCCATCATTTGCCTCACTAAAAATCCAAAAAAAAGAAAAGAGAGGAAGGGAGGGAGAGGAGGGGTGAGGGAGAGGCAAAGCGGCGAAGCCCTGCCGGATTTTCAAGCCGGCGACTGTAGGTAACTAAAATTTTCTACATTTTATAAATAGATTATGTTGTAATTATTTTTTGAAACAGTAGATTAGCAATCAGTTCAATTATTGTTAGGAGTGATTAATGGTACATTTAGGTGTAGTTACTTATAGTGATTAGCGTTGATATAGTACATTTAGTGTTAGATTTAGTATTAGAAAATACTAGAAAATTGTTAGAGAAGTATTAGAAAATCAAAAAAATTGCAAGATAATATTAGAAAATTGTAGAAAATGTTAGAGAATTGTTGAAAATTATAGAAAATGTTAGAAAATTGTAGAGAATGTTAGAAAATTGTAGAAAATGTTAGAAAATTGTAGAAAATTATAGAAACTATTTTGTTAAAACAGTAGATTAGCAATCAGTTTAATTATTATTAGGACTGATTAGTGGTACATTTAGGTGTAGTTACTTGTAGTGATTAGCGTTGATATAATACATTAGCAATCTAATTAATTAATGTTAGTAGTGATTATTGCTAGATTAAATATTAGAAAGTACTAGAAAATTGTTAGAGAAGTATTAGAAAGTCTTAAAAATTGCAAGATAATATTATAAAATTTATAAAATGTTAGAAAATATTAGAAATTATTATAAATTGTTAGAAAATCTTAGAAATTATTTAGAAAATATAAGAAACTATTAGAAATATTTAGATGTGTGTGATTGTATTGTATTGTTTTGATCTTACGTGGTAGGTATGGCCGGGGTTACTCCTGTATTGCTGGACCCAACAATAGACTCGGGTCACCGGTCCTTCCTTGCGAAGGTTCAGAACCGAGAACTAAATGAGCTGCGTCCGCGTCCACGTCCACCTGCAGAGTTGGTTCCTGTAGACCCACGATGGGTGCCCAGGTCATATGTCGTCTATTTTCTATTTTTATCTGTTATACATTTCGTTATATAATGTATTAATATTTGTGCACTGTATGATGCAGGCTGAGCGAGGCAGGTCTTCTCACTGTGGCTCATCTTGCTGAGAGTGCTTTGGTGAAGCTAGACAGGTCTCTACTTTCAGCTCTCGTTGACAGATGGAGACCTGAGACACACACGTTCCACCTCCCTTGTGGGGAGATGGCACCGACCCTGCAGGACGTTGCGATGCTGCTTGGTATTTTTATCACCGGAGACGCTGTCGGGCCCCGCGTGGTACCTTCTACGTGGCTGGAGGATCTTGAGGAATGTTTTGCAGGTGTTGCCACCACGATTGATCCTGAAGATTTCAATGAGCACCCACAGTCGAAAGGCCCTTCCAAGTCATGGCTCCTACAGTTTCAGGTACAATTTCGTACAAAACGATGTGTTGATGTATTTTATGGCTTTGAAATACCTCATGTGTTTCTTATTCTCAATGTTCGTACTTCATTGCAGCCAGATCTGTTGGCAGCCGATGCTGATAAGTACAGCGTGACTAGATCACTCGAGGCATACCTGCCGTGGTTGTTTGGGTACATCATGTTCAACAACTCACACGGCCACTGTGTGGATAGGGTGCTTCTGCCCTACGCACAGGAGATCGCCGATGCAGATGAAGATGCCATACCCTTATATAGTTGGGGTTCAGCGGTTCATGCATGCACATATCGTGGACTCCGCAAGGCATCACGGCAGAATGATAGGAATGTTGTCCTAACGGGGTGCCCAATTATGCTACAGCTTTGGTCTTACGAGAGGATTACTATCGGTCGTCCCATGATTGACCAGTCACCGTACAAGCCGGATATGTATGGTGACACGGAGGACGACAGACCCACCATGGGGACTCTCTGGTACTCTCGACAGGTATGGACCCGATAAAAATTTATATTCTATGCATACTATGGTCATACATTGTTCCCTCAATACCTTTTTTATGGACACATAATTTTTATTTTTGCAGAAAACATGGGCACATGTACAGACCCGGCAGTCTTATCCTAAGTTTGTTGCCGAATTTGATCGATTGACCCCAGAAGACATTGTGTGGGAGCCATACAGTCCTTCGGCTATAGCCGCACGTGCACCGTTTGGGATATCTTCGGCGTGCACACAGGACCAGGCCTATGGATGACTACTGCAGCTTTGGTGTACGACGTTGCAGTTGAGGCCCACTGCCCGGATAGAGTCATGAGGCAGTTCGGTCGACGCCAGTCTTTCCCTGTGTCTTCAGCGTTGGATCGTGTTCAGCGCCACGATCATAGGTAACAAAAATGTATAAGTCCCCATGTATTAATAATGTGAAACTAATTTCTATTTAACGTGCAGTTTATCAAGGATTGGACATCCTTTCTCGACAATGTGGGTCACTAGATTACAACCATGGGTGGCTGAGTGGGATGATGCAGGCGAGCAGTTGGCTGAGGATACCGGTCCACACACTGAGCCTTCATTTTAGGCGTACCTGACCTGGTACGAACCGAAGACTCGTTGCCGTTTGACGTATGTTGACATGCATCCACAGCTGCATGTTGCGACTTCGCAGGATCGCTATGCACGACACAGGGATGAGGCATTAGCTGGGGCGGTTAGTAAATGTTGACGGCATTTTCGATCTTTTAAGATTTCTATACTAAGTTTTTTTTTGTTGCAGTTCGAGGCCTGTAGGTTGCTTGAATTAGATTACTCACTGAATGTAACGAGGATTCATGGCGGGTCTACGATGAGCATGCCGGCACAACTCGAGGCCTGGACTGCTCAACGTGATAGAGCCCGAGGCATCCTTCAGGTCTGTGGTACGCGGACGGAGTACGAGGATTCCTACGGATCGTCGCAAGCGTCGACGTCGGTTCCTTGTGGTCCCGCATGGCAGCAGCCTCCCTTATACCACCGACAGTACGAAGGTATGGTGTGATATTTACCGATCCGTATGTTTATATGCAGTATTTAAATACTACTCCACACAGGGTACGGGTACCCCGGTTCTCAGCCCTATGGAGGGCCAGGTGCCTCGTAAGGGGCTCCATTTCAAGGAACCCAGTTTACCTCTATGCCACCAGCTGGAGAGACTTTAGGTAAATATGTGCTGCATAATTTTATTTACTTATGTTTTATGGTCGAAGGCTGATACGTTATTATTTATACTTAGGATCACAACAGTTCACCAGAGCGGGGCCGTCTTTGTATCACCCTATGCCGCCACCAGGAGGATATGAAGGAGCTTCTTCCTATCCACCACCACCACCACCTGAAACACAGGGTACGTAGTATAATTTGTACGGAATTGCATTGACCTATTGAATGTTGCTTAAATTTTTTTTTTGTGATCTGTAGGGTGGTCTGAAGACAACGACGCGGCCTCCTTCGAAGACTTTACATGGTTGTTTGCTACGCCTGCCCAGGACAATGATCCCAGCTTGCATACACCTGTGGCTTTGTTATGCCATCCTGCCAGAGACGTGAGGCCACCGGACCGTCATAGCTACCCTACATATCACGTACACGCACAACATAAGAGAGGTCGAATGGTAGAGGTGGTTAGTTGTTGGCACTTGTTTCTCTATTGTTATTATGGACTGTTTCGACTGTTCGGATTATGGTTGTTTATGATTGTGATAGTTTACTTGTCATTTGTTTCTATAGATATTATTGATGTGAACTTGTTATGTTTGTGGGTTCCATAATGCTCGTGAAATAAGAGAAGTTCTTGCGAATTTTTTCCGTGATTTAATGAAGGACAAGTTAGGAGCGGGAGGATTTAGCGGCCGAGATCCCGCCGATGATGATGACGACTACCGCATACAGAGTAAACTTCGTGACATGCTCGTATAGCTCAAAATAGGGACCATAGTGTATCTAGCTGCGAGTACGAGATCACAGGTTGCCACTGCTCATCACGGTGATCACGGGTTTCCCATATGTCGCATTGTTTGCCCAGACAAATGTGACAAAAGACGACAGCCCAATATCAGTGCCCTTTCACCATTTCAAAAAGATATGACAACACGGCAACCACACCAGCTCACCTTCAAAGCAGTCTCTCGGGCGAGGACGACAGAACTGTCATTCTACAGCGAAGGTCTGTGGCGTGTAGTGGGGAAGGCGGCATCTAGGCAGGATCGACCGAGCGGTAGCGATGCAGTGCTGTGAGTCTGCATGCACAGAGATGCATCGAGTAGTCAGTTCGAGAATTGAATCTAGCCTTTTCAGTGTTCGGTCAGCTAGCCTCTTCACTGTGTTGTCATGTAGGCTTTTCAGGTGCATTTACACTCCACACTCCGGGTATCAGACCTTTGTGCGCCTATAAATACTCCGAAGTTTGTGAACACCAAAGCCCATTGTATACCCAATGTCTGGAGGTGCGTATAGCGGGAAGAATTACTACGGTTTTGGGAAAGGAAAAGGGGGAAGGAAGGGAGACCCCATAATATGGGAGGGGTGGCCTCTTGGACCTGATTCCTTTCCGAAACCAGTGTTTGAGTTTCAGCAACAGCACGAGTGAATTTACCAATGAAACTCTTCTTCGACAATACAATAACCGTAGAGAACCGTGGCAAAAATGCAGACATGGTGAGGACTGCTTAGTGCAGATGTGCACCGACGGGATGGATGGCGGTCGGCGTTTCTTCAAATGCCCACACGCATAGGTAATACTCTGTTGTTTTATTTCTTTATCTTTATTGAGGCACCTTACATGAAATTTATTTTGCAGTCTTCAGATGCTCCAGAAAACTGTGGTTTTACCAGGTGGGTCAATCCTGCACCAATTGATTCAGTTCAGGAGTTCATCGAGTACCTCCAGATAAAGATCTTTGATCTGGAATGTAAGGTGAACCATTACGAGGAAGTGAGCCAGGGTAACAAAGACGACGAAGATGATGATACCAGCAATGCTGCCGCTTCACAGGATGAACCATGCACTATTCCTTACCGCAACTGCCCTTGTCACAAGAAGAAGGGCCCTGCCCCTCCGGCACCACCGCCTGCACCACCTGCAATGGGTGGATACTGCGGAGAAGGCTCAATGCAGTTTGCTACGTGGGGGTACGGCTACTAGGACTACCTAGTACTAGTGACATGCTGCATCGTTGTGTTTGTTGTGTTTTTTTAAATTACCTAAGGCATGTTAGCTTAGTTCAGAATCTGTTTACCGTATTTGCAACGGGTTCTGCCATGCCACTGCATGTCTGATGTGTGTTTCATTAATGTTGTATTATCATGTAAATTACCTAAGGCATGTTAGCTTAGTTCAGAATCTGTTTACCGTATTTGCAACGGGTTCTGCCATGCCACTTGCATGTCTGATGTGTGTTTCATTAACGTTGTATTATGATGTAATTCCTATGATTTACATTGTGTAATGTAGTTTTTAGTTCTTAATTCTTACCGTTATATTTGATGTGTGGTTCACAGTATTATAGTCTCCTGAAAAGATCCGAAAATATTAAAGGCAAGTTCGAAGATTCACTAGATTGCTTGTGCGTGCGTGGCACCTCAGCGCCGTGATCTGTGGCGCTAAGACGTGTTATCTCGGCGCCACATATTACGGCGCCAACCCCAGGGTCTATTTCTACAAAAAATTACAAAAAGGGCACATATGTGAAATTCTTTCGCGAAAAAAGCTAAATTGCAAAAATTACGGCCGGTCGCCCCGCAGCCGGGCGGCCAGGGCCGCCGGGGCCGGCCGCCCGGCTGCGGGGCGACCGGTCCCTAGGGACTTGCGCGCAATTTTCTCCGCGAATTTTTTTTCAGAAATTCCCCTGCCGCCCCACTGCCGGGCAACCAGGTCCCGGCCGCCCGCGGCCGCCCGGCAGCAGGGCGGCCGAGGTATGTTCATGTAAATTTCCAAATCGAAAATATATTTTTGTAAAAAACGAAAATATAAAATATAAAAACCACCATGGGTCCGAATGGGTTTAGGCGCTTGCACGCGTCCATTTGGCCTCGACCATGTAATCTTCTATATAGCCTGTAGCGGTCGTGAGATAGAGGCATCAACTTGTATCACAAGACTAAACTGAACTCTGAATCTGTCCTCTGCTCTCTACCTGCCTCCTCCATCTCCTTCTTCTCTGTTCTTCCTGTTCTATCGCCAAGCCTCCTCGGATCCGGTAGTGCAAACATATTAGTATCAGAGACTTTGATCTGGAGCCACACCAAATTACCCACAACCACTTTACTCGCTTCCGCAAGACTAGAGGTGCCATGGATCCCCAGTTGAAGCTCATCATGGACGAACTCAAGACGCTCACTGCTTCGGTCACTGATCTGAAGCTCTCGGTTGAGGACTGCATCGACGGGGTGGAGCGTTCTCTCGGCGACCGCTTCAGCGTCCTGGAAGGCGCCGCAAGTGAATTTGGGGACTGGAAGCCCCGAATTGAGTCTTTCATGGAGGATCTGCGCGTGGAGGTGGGCGCTCTCCGCAAGACGGTGAATCGGGTGGTGCTCGATTCCCATCTCCCACTACTCCGGGCATCCTTCCTACGCCCGGGTCGGGCGCTACTCCTACGCTTGCTGGCAAGCCGGGCGACGACCCTGATGGGCACCGTTCGTCATCAAGTTCCTGGGAGCCTGTGTTTGGGTCGGTGCTCACCCTTACGCACCTCCCGGTCACGGGTACGCAGATCCCTCGCGACTCTAATTTGCAGCGTTCTTCATCTCTGCCGCAATTTGGGCCGCATGGTTCTGGGGGAAAATTTCATGTGGAGTCTGAGTCCAGTGCATATCATTCTCATAGTAGAGTTCCTAAGGTTAACTTTCCAGGGTTTGTCGGTGAGAATCCAAAGTTGTGGATTAGTCATTGTCGGGATTATTTTGATCTCTATCATGTTGATTCCTCCGATTGGATCAAAATTTTGTTGATGCACTTTTCTGAAGCAGCTGCACGTTGGTTGCAGTCTATTGAACCTCGACTCAGGAGTCTGTCTTGGGATGAGTTTTGTTCTCTGGTTCTGGAGCGATTTGGCTGTGACGAGCATGCCTTGCTTATTCGCCAATTGTTCCACATTCGTCAAACTGGCTTAGTGGCTGACTATGTTGCCAAATTTACCGAGCTGGTGGACCAATTGCGTTCTTACCAGTCTTCCAATGATCCTCTATATTTTGCCTTGCATTTTATCGATGGCCTTAAGGAAGACATCAGAGCTATAGTTATGGTTCAGCATCCTTCCGATTTGCATACTGCTTGTGTTCTTGCGCAATTGCAGGAGGAGGTGCTGGAACCCATGAAGGACTTTCGTAAGCCCGAGTTCTTTTCTTCCGGTCGGGCTGCGGTCAAGGCGCCACTGCCCCTACCTCTGCCGCCCAAGGTGGACAAGGGGGGTACCCCTTCTCATGTTGCTGATCATTGTGCCGCGGATGCTTTTCGGCCACGACCCTTTGAGGACAAGTTGTCGGCTCTATGTGCTTATCACCGTGCTCGTGGGTTGTGTGAGAAATGCGTAGAGAAGTGGAGCAGGGATCCTCGATGTTCAGAACCTCACCCGCATGTTCTGCAGGAGCTATGGGATTTGTGTCAATTGGATGATCCTGCTGAAGGGACTTCTTCTCCGGATGATTCGGTTTCTGCTGATCAGCTTATGTCTTATTGGTGGCAGCGGTTCAAGGTACTTCTTGTCCTCACACCATTCAGTTTCATGGTACTGTGCAAAACCAGAAGGTCCTGATCTTGTTGGATTCTGGTAGCTCTACCACATTTGTCAGCACTGAATTGGCTCAGAAGTTACAGGGGCTCTCTCAATTAACTTCCCCTTATGTCTATTAAGGTGCCTGATGGGGGAGTCCTACACTGCGACTCTTATTTTTCTGCTCTGCAGTGGACTACTAATGGGTGTTCTTTCCATTCCGAGGCAAAAGTGTTGCCACTGGCACACTATGATATGATTGTTGGGATGGACTGGTTGGAGTCCTTCAGTCCCATGAAAGTGGATTGGAAACAAAAGTGGTTGCTTATACCGTATCAAGGTTCTACTGCACTTTTGCAGGGTATTCAGTCCAGTATACCTGAGTTCTCAGTGGTCAAGATATGTGTTGTGCTCTTAGTGGATGGCAAGGCTGTGCAGTTGGAGGTGCCCCCTAACTTACATGCTCTTTTAGAGGAGTTCTCTGCTGTTTTTCAACCTCCTCTTGGTCTGCCACCTACCAGAGCTTGTGACCATTCTATTCCCTTAGTTCCTGGTGCTACTCCAGTTAATTTCAGACTCTATAGGTACCCCCTGCTATTAAGGATGAAATTGAGAAACAAGTTGCTGGGATGTTGCAAGCTAGTATCATTCAGCATAGTCTCAGTCCCTTTTCTTCTTTAGTTTTGTTAGTCAAGAAGAAGGATCAGACCTGGAGATTTTGTGTGGACTTCAGGTATCTTAATGCTATCACCGTCAAGTGCAAATATCCTATTCCTATTATAGATGAGTTCCTGGATGAGTTGTCACAGGCCAGTTGGTTTACTTCCTTGGACCTCACTGCTGGTTTTCATCAAGTAAGGTTGAAAGCTGGTGAGGAATTCAAAACAGCTTTTCAAACCCATTTTGGACATTATGAGTTCAAGGTTATGGCATTTGGTTTATCTGGTGGTCCTGCTACCTTTCAGAAAGCAATGAACATACCCTGCACCCATTGCTTAGGAAATGTGTACTATAGCGTGAGGAGGGTCAAGGATCGGGCGGCGACGGCGACCTACCCGTGGGGCTCGGAGAAGACAAGGCATGTGAACGCGTGAGGGGAGACGGGCGGCGAGAGGAGGAACGGAAAGCTGCAGGCGGGCCAGGGCGGTCAGCAGCTGCGGGGACATGGTGTGGCTGACAGGCGAAGCCCACCTATCAGCGACAGCGGCAAACGAAGGGTGCCGAGCGGTGCTGGGCTAGTGGCCGCGCGAGCGAGATGGGCTAGCGCTCGCGTTGGCAGGCCACACGAGCGGTGTGCTGATGGGGCGACACGGGGGAGTGGTAGCGGGCCGGAGCAGAGGTTTGGACCAGCGGGGTTAGAAGGCCGGGCTAGTTTTTAGGTTAGGCGGTTTCAGTTTAGCTGGGTCCGGGTTGGACCGAGTTTGGGCTAGAAACCGGGTAAGGGTAGGGTTGGCTAACGGGCTACGGTTTTGCCATGGGGTTAGGGTTATGATTTTTGGATTTTAATCTGAATGCTACAATGCCAACTAAACCCCCGGCCGAGATAGTTACATTTGAAAATAAATTTGAAGAGCACACTTCGAATTTATTTTTCCACACAGTTTCAAGCAATGGGAATAAACTCAAATCAAATTCCAATAAACATGGTAGTTGTAATAAAAATCCAAATAACTGCAAATAATTTCACACTGTCAAATTAATAATCCTTAATTAATCTCAAAGTTTTAATTTTACTAGGAATTTAGGTGATTGGAATCCTTCTTAAATGAACTTATTACAGCATCCACACACAAAAATTTTAATTCACAATTTTCGACCTTTTTAACATTTCAGAAAATTCTGGGATATTACAACTGCCTCCGATTTGTGTTGTTCTTGTTGTGTCAAGAAAACCTTGAACTTGCAAGAAAATTGAAGAACAAACAAGAACAAGTGGACAAACAAACATCACAGAGACCTTGCCTAAAGGATGAATCCAATACACACGAAGTTGAGGTTCTGAATCAAACAAATCGGATGGTCTAATCGACACACGTGTTTGCAAAGATATAGCAGCAGCTAAACTTTTATCTAAACAAAACCCTAGTGTTTCCTGATGACTACTACTAGTTTATATATGTGGGAAGGTAGCCAGGACCTTCGGACCGAAATCAACTATTATGATACGTAACATTTTCTGTTTGAAATAATTTAATTTTAGATATATTGTTAGTCAAAGTTAAAAAAAAGTTTGACTTTGGAAAAGTCTAAATGTTGCTATATTTTGGAACGGGGCGAGTATAGGGAGAGGTACAACCGTGCAACGGCTTTGTTAGTGGGATGCCAACAGTTTTAGTTGAACCGTTAAAACCATCCCGATTATTGATATAATTGCCAACAAACTCAATCAAGGTTATTTTTGATAGAGCTCCAGCTTCATCTTTGGCTCCTGCTGGGTGGAGCCCTAGCAAACGGGGTGGAGGCAACCGGCTCCACTAGAGACATCCTAAGAACACGCTTAGAGGAGCTGAAAAAAAAAGAGAGGTAGCAAGAAAAAAAACTAGCTCCGCGTGGTTCCTTCATCCCGCCTGCACCCTTGCCCTCCTATGGTGGCACAAACGGAGGTAGATGCCCGCAGGAGAAATTATAGAAATCATTACACCTCATATGCATTTGAAAAAAATAGGAGAAGCTGTGTTGCCAAATAATTCCTAAAACAACTTCTGCTACACCACCAGATAAGCTGCTCCAAAAAAGAGTCACAGCCGGAGCTCTTCGTATGATTAGATCCACCAACTAATTGGTAGTTAGCTAATTTTAGCTATGGTGGATCCCAACAAAACCAGATAATTCACAGCTAAACATCTTCTAACAAGCTAAATGTAACGCCCGGCCTCCCCGAGACCGGGCCCGCCTACATCTGCCAGTTTTATAGGATATAGGCTGCCCTCACAGACCAACACATGTCCTTTCTGTGTACTTTGTCCTCACTCGTGCACACCCCGGGAAGAATTTTCTGGTCGGTCACCCATCCCCAAATTGCTCCAGGCCAAGTACGCTTAACCTCAGAGTTCTTTGGACATCAGCTAACTGGACACACGCGCCCGTGAAACCGCGACAGTCGACTCTGATACCATTCTATAATGTCTCACCTCTCCGTGGTTGTGCCCACTTACATCTAGAGCTTTTATAGGATATAGACTTCCCTCACAGACCAACAAAGTCTTTTCTGCGCACTTTGTCCTCACTCGTGCGCACTTGGAAAGAATTTCCCGGTCGATCACCCATCCCAAATTGCTCCAGACCAAGCACGCTTAACCTTAGAGTTCTTTGGAGATCGATCTGACGTGATGCTCTTCCGCACGTCCTGCATGACATCGCATAGGGCGAAGGGTGACGCCGCGGAGGCATGCCTAATGATGTCCTCCAGAAGTATCGGTTCCCTCTCGGAGTGAAGCGTCATGGTGTTGGCAATCGGGGACAGAGCTCAGTGCTGGCTGTCTTGGGACAGTCGGTCATTCCGAAACACGTCGGGCAGCGGCTGTCATTGCATGCACTGCTGCTCCGCTACCACGCAGTCAGTGAGGGGGTGCTGGGTGTGTGCAGAGGCGTCAGCCTCAGCAGCCTCCAGCCGCAAACCCCGCAGAGAGCCGATGACAGAGTCGGAGCTAGCGGTGTCGACGGAGCAGTCGGAGGAGCAGATACGCTCCAGACCGCTCTCCGGGTTGACGATGAAGCGTAGGTCACCAAAATGCACGAGTGCGCCCGAGACCCAATCTCTGACGATGATGGCCATCCGCCACCTTGTGGAAGAAAGATCGGAACACACAAAAGGCCCCTACCTGGCGCGACAACTGTCGGGGGGTTTTAGCACCGCCTAGTGATTCTCGTGGATGCGCGTTTAGTGGCGGGTGGTAATACAAGAAGACACAAGGATTTATACTGGTTCAGGCCCCTCGTCCAGTTCGTGTTGCTTGTGTATCTTGCACTGGTTTGTAGTAGTGGATACAAACAGTCGAGAGAGGGACGAGCGCCCCAAGTCTCTAGGATCGGTGGGAAGGAAGTGTGTGTGGCTCTCGTCTGGTTAGGGCAGTTGCCGGCGAGAACTGCCCAGAGTTCCGCCTAACTTTTTCCCAGCGGCCAGAGCTCTCTCATGTTACTATTTTAGATGATGTGGCACTAGATTAGTAAGGAGAGAGATGAAATGGGTTTCATCTAGATGACACCATGTATGCATGTCAACTCTTGATGAGTCTTAGAAGTAAATTTGAGTGTCTATGAAATTAGTAAATATGTAACAATGCATTGTAGAGTGAGTTTCATCTATGATTTCATTTGTATTTTGTTGATGGGGCACTCATGGAAACAACAAAGTGAAACCATCTACTGGGATTAGCCTTAGAATACTTCGATCTAGTCACTTGCTTTGAGAATCGGTTAAGTAGACCATCAAATTTAAGAGGGATTTCGTCAATTCGGGTAATTGCAGTTTCAACGGCTAGAGTTTAAGCTTAAACTCAATGTCTCTAGTATGGTGGCTGATTGCAAATGTTGGCTGGTACAACAACTACCTACGCCGCTAGAGATTCACGGTTCCTCTTCTAGTCGATGCATGTGCATGGGCACTCAACACACAACCACATGAAACAACGTTTCTGAATTAACCATCAGACAACCCAACTAATTAAGAAAAGTCACAAACTATACATAAGGCCACACACTCGCCCAGTGGCGGAGCGTGCAGTCAATCCAAGGGGGGGCGATTGCTACAGTAACAGCTACGGACATCTCGTAGTCGCAGGGGAACCACAGAAGCAGATGCATCATGTGTGTGTGTGATGTGCCCAGGTTAGCAGCGTGCGTGGGAAGTAGATGAACTAGCAGCAAGCTTTAGGTCTCCCAGCCCACATTGAAGCCCATAAGTAGTGGTCCAAATAATAGTTCACATATTTTTCCTCTCATCTATCTTCCTCAACGAGCAGCAGGCACAGCTGAGTGCTCGAATCTTCATAATTTTTCCTAGACCAAGGGGGGGCAAGGGCCCAGTTTGTGAGGGACCGAAGCCGGCGACCAAAGGGGGGTGAATGAGAGCCGATCAAAATTTCTTCGAAATTCGAACCGTCGGCCTATATCCCGAAAATCACCCAAGCCCTCAAGCATTTTGACCAGAGTTTGGAATAGCTATGGAAAAGCTAAGCCAACACAAAAAGGCCTCGAACGAGCGAGCGAAACCACGAAGCAAATCGGAAGCGAATCGGGAAAGCTGCAGAACTGATCTGCCAAGACTGGTCTGACCGGTGCACAGGACTGGTCTGACTGGTCGAGTATGTTCAAAAACTTACAGACCGGTCTGACCGGTCTTGCCTACCGGTCTGACCGGTGGCACCCAGAAAACCCCCCCGAAAACTTGGATTCAAACGATGAATCTCAACCAAACGACCACGAAAATCGATGAAACTTGGGGGAAGGCTTCATTTGTACCCCAAGAATGTATCCCCAAGAGATCTCACCCTAAAGATATCCATAGCACGAGAATTTCGGGATGAGATCAAAAGGAGTGGGGTTTTCTCTAGAACTCAAGAAATCGAATTCGAACGAGCTAGTGATTCCAGAGGGTTTAGAATAGAGCTAGAAGCACGGGAATCACAGCAAAGAACTCATGGAACTAGGGCTGGAAAAAAAGCTCGTTAAGCTGGCTCGTGGCTCGTTTGAAAATTGCTCCGATTACGTTCGTTCTTTTTTTAAAATAAAGATTAGTTGATTTGGAACAAAAGTCAATTTTGGCAGGCTCGGCTCGGCTCGGCTCGTTATGCTCAATTTGAAGTTGAATATCAAACAACGCGGGAGACTATAATAAATACAAATATATTGATTTCGAAGAAAGCTCGAAAAAAGTCGAGGCTCGGCTCGATTCCAGCCCTACATGGAACCATCGCAATCGTGTGCACCAAAAACGAAACCAAAATCCATCACAAACGGGCACAAAAATGAGGGGATTGAATCGATTCAAAAGCCCAGAGGGCACGAGGAGGATAGGGCCTCCTTTCCCAATCAAATCCCACACAAGGTCTCAACAATCCATAGACAAAATCTACTCTAAAGAGAGGAACAGAGGGAGGGAGACACAGGGGCGGTGGCCTGGAGGAATAGAGAATTCACGGACAAGTTCTAAAAGCCGCTCATAACCTAACACAATTGAAGGGGTATTTATACCCGCGGGACCGGTCAGACCGGTACGCTGGACCGGTCAGACCAGTTGATTAGACCGGTCAGACCGGTGCCAGGGACCGGTCAGACCGGTTGGCCTGCAGCACCCCCTGTACACGATCTCATCCGACGGCCGAGGTTCTTTCTTCGAAACGAAGTCTTCTCCGCGATGCCGCCGTCTTGATGAAGATCCAGTCCGCGGTTTTGGAGGGTCCGCGAAACCCGGGTAGGTGGCCGGTTTTGAGAAAACCGCCAAAACCTCACGCGCGGGAAGATTCCCGCCTCCACGCCGTGGCCCTAGACGCCGTTCCCGCCTCGGCCTTCTGACGGCCCTAGACGCCGCCCGACGCCCATCACCTCCTCGCCCACAGCGAGGCCCTAGACGCCGTCGACGCCCGTCACCTCCGTCAGTCCCGAGACCGACGCCCGTCACCTCCAAGACTTGGCGTCTTCAACCGCCGTCCGCCTCCTTGGTTTTGTGGCGCAAACCAAGAAACCCGGCTTCTATCGCCACTTGCGCCCTCGATCCAGGAGTGGACGCCACAGCTGCCGCCCGGTCCGAACTCCGGTCCCGGCTGCCCTTCACCGCCGTCCACCGCACGGTCCATCGGCCACAGCACCTGCACGGCAGCTCCCCGTCGACACTCGACGCCCATGTACCTGCAATCCAAAGACCAAGCGCACGATCACACCGCACGGTTGACAATTCACTCATCACAAGCAGGATAGAGTACTCTCGTTCCTCAATCTCCCCCTTGATGAGTGCATTGTCAACACACCACCTGAAAGCAGAGAAGTGATAAAAAGAGAAGAAAGAAAGTGAAGAACTCAAGCAAGTGACACAAAGCTAAGAAAAGTAGAAACAGTCACTTACTCAAGCAGAGATCGATCCCCTAAGACAAGGGCAACGACTCAACGCAATCGATCAAAAGCCAAAACATGACTCCTCAAAGACAGAGGTAACGCTCGACACAGTCATGCAAGAAGTAGAGGGAAAACGAGGAAAACCAGGAGCCAAAACCAAAGCAGAAACTTCCCAAGCAAAGTTTTTCCCTCTCACAAGTGCAACTCTCCCAAAATGATGCACTCTCAAAGCCCTGTGCACAACAAGTTTTTCAAAAATCAAATAAGTCTCCCCCTTGTTCGATCACTTCTCTCAAAATTCTCCCCCTTGTTGGCACATGCACACATCAAGCCTAAAAAGACCTAAAGCTCCCCTAAAGCTGAAACTCCCCCTAAACAGATGCTATGCAATGAATGCAATACAGGAGGTGTAAGTGAAAACATTCAGGGATACAATGATATGAGCAACATCTAGTCACAAGCACGTGTGCATCCATAAACAAAACCTGCATCTAGCTCAACAGGGTATATTAAATTAGTCTAGAACTAGGCAAGTTCAGTTTAGGAGAAATAAAAGCATCACCCATGATCTGGCACTAACAAGTAGGGAACGAAAAGCAGTGCTACTCATACTCATACAGGTGAGCCAAATCAGCCAAAACAAGTTGCCAACATCCATTTTTCAATTAAATTTATGGCAATCAGTTCTTAATGCCAGGGGTTGAAAGCTTGTCATGCTTTACTTTGTAACGAGGCCAAGCCTATGTCAAAGACAATCAGAAACAATCAGAAGCTTAAAGCACTCATTTCAGTCATGCATAGCCTTGCCCGGGTTCTCACAAGTGCAAAGTGAGCCGTCCCGAAAGCTCGATCAGTGCGACAAGCAATCCCACCTGGATCTTTTCAATCCATTTCCAGAATAGTTCAAGCAATTTTATCAGATTTAGATCATTTCAAATATGAATTGCTGAACAAAAGGCCACACTAGCATGAATAAGATAGCAAAGCAAATCAACACGCCCTAACATGCTAGTAGCCAAGACAGGGTGATCATGTTTTCAGTTTTTCAAATCAAAATAGCTTAACTCAGATGATGTCATATACACAGAGGAGCAAGCTATACATGATCAAATTTATCAACTCACACTAGCAGGCACTAGAAGATCATAGCAATGTATACAAGAATGCTAGTGCAAGTGAGGCAATGCAAAATGCAAACATGTACAATGCATATGCACAATGCAACTACTAAACCTAGAAAACAAAAAGAAAGACAAAGACAAGCCAATAGCTAAGCAAATGAAGCACTCAGCAAAAACATAGGCTCAAAGACACACAGGACTAGACCAAAATGGATCCAGCTGAGTACCATGAAAAGGTAACAATTAGAAAACCACAAGTCTATCCTGGGAAGAGAACGTACAAGCCAAATGCTTACATACCTCGATGAAGATCCCGCTGGACTTAGAGCATATCAAGCTTGAGGTCACCTCCCCAGCGTCCTCAGCGGGTCCACCTCCTGTTTGACCAAATCTGTAGTCGAAGTAGGAAGGGGATGGAGCCTGCAGCCGGCGCAGTAACTCCAGACCATTATCAGCACCTGAGGTACATCTCCCCCTCAACAAGTGATACCTAGCACAAGAAAAGCTAGGACACAAGAAGATAGCAAACACCAAAGATCCAAAGCAAAACTCAAGCAAATGGTTAGGTGTTAGTCAAGCCACATGCAAGGGTATACCAAAAGACACTCTAGAACATATCAAGACAAAAGATATCCCTAGAATAATCTAAAGGCACTCAACAACATGAACCAAGGTAGCAAGACTATATGAAGAAGATACTTGAGCTAGCAACCAGAACTAAGGAGCAAAAGCTACACAAGCATGAGGGGACTGGACAAAGCACACACCTTGAGCTAGCAAGAGTCATGACAAAATGAAAATCACAAAAACTAGCATACAGAGTGGCTAGTCCACCAAAGCACAAGCACAGACCTAGCAACCAAAACAAGTAGAGATGTAGAATTTACAACATGTCACACTCAAAAAATGTACAAAGAACTCAAAAGACAAACTCAAATGTACATAGGATACAACAGCCACCATGGGCTATCCATCAGCCTTGGAGAACCATCAAGTCTTGATCAAACCTGCATAAGACCAAGATCCATGGAGCACTTGTTCTCCAGGCCTCCAACCTGCATCACCATCGAGACAAAGGAGGAACAAGCGTCTCGACACTGGGGTTAGCAAAGTGAGAAGCGAACCAGTGACGAGCCATTTGCTCTACAGAAGGGTAACCAAAGTCAGGCAAAGCGTATCCCCTGTCCCGTCTACCGCGAGGCTGACGAACACCACCGCGAGGAAAGCGTGGAGCCTCAAAACCTCCTCCAAAGCCTCGGTCCCGTGGTCCATAGCCGTACTGAAAATGACCAGGAGCACGGCCGGCAAGGCGACCACCCGCTGGAGCACGGTTACCACCACCGTCTCCCTGACCTCCACCTACACGGCGTGCCCTAGCATCTCGCCTATCACCACGCCGAGAAGGACCATGCACCCGAGCAGAGTACATGTCCGCGTTCCGTCTCTCCTGCTCTCTCCTCACAGCCCGCTTCCTCCTGAAGCAAAACTCCTCCAGGTGACCTTCCCTGTCACAGAACTCGCAGTGGTACCTCACCTCACGCTTGGGAGGTGGAGGCCTAGCCTGCGGACGGGGAGGAGCAGCCCTCTTCTTCTGGGCAACCTGGGGTGTGGTAGCAGGGAGCGTGTCGAGGGGGTTCCTCAGCGCATTAGGCTTTGGAACCCAAACCTGCTTCTGCGGAGGTGCTTTCGGTGGTTCTTTAAGCACACCATCCGCGGGGTCAACAAGCGAAGGCTGTGTGCTCGTTCTAGCAGTGTTTCCAGCAGCCTTGCCAATCTTACCATACAACCTGTCAAAGTCTGACTTCGTGTATGTGTAACCGACCCCAAACCCATCACCACGCTTGAACTGCTTAATCATCATGCCCAACTGCGGCTCACTGCTAGAAACCCAACTCAGAATCGCCCTAAGATAGGTATTCTCATTCTCTAAGTTGGCTTTCTCTACCGCAAGATTATCTAAATCAGCAATCAAACCAGGGCAAACAGAGCAGTCAATAGGTGGGCTAGACTCTACGACCATAGTCTTTCCAAAAGACTTGATCAAAGCATTCTTCTCCTCTAGCTCCAACCTAAACGTGGGACAAAACTTACAAGCGCCAAGCAAAGCAGGCCTAGATCTAAGCTCCTCTAGTTCACAAACAACAGTAGCAAACTTAGACTGCAAAGAAGCTAGATCAGACTTGAAGATAGGACACTCATCGCATTCAAGCACATCACTAACAATGGGAGCGTCCTTGACAAGTTCAAGCTCATGCTTGGCCTTGGCTAGCTCGTGAGACACGTCAGAAAGTGAAGTCTTAGCAACATCTAAGTTCGCGACGTTCTCATCATGCTTGGCACGGAGAGCAACAAGATCATTCATGTGAGATATGCAGCCAGCACACTCATCCTCACTAGATTTCTCCCTAGCACAAGCCAGCTCAGCCCTAAGCTTTCTACGCTCTCTAGCTGCTTCCTTAAGCAGCCTCTTCTGGTTGTCAAGAGCGGCGTACAACTCCCTAACCTCTGTATCAAGCAGGTCGATCGTGGAGTTTACCTCTGAATCGCTCTCGGATCCAGGAGAAGAGCCGGAGTGCATCGGTGTAGCATGTCCACCCGAAGACGCACGAGCACCATCGGCTTCGCCCGCCATGGTGCAGAAGCTCTTGCGCCGACCGTCCCCCAAGCAATGGCCGATGAAGCCGGTGGCTTCCTTGTCCCACTTCTTCTTCTTCTTGTCGTCGTCGTCGGAGGTCGGTGAAGAAGAGCGGTCGGTGTCGGAGCTCTTGTCGAGGTCGCTGAGCTGCGCCAGGAAGGCCTTCTCCCGCTTCTTGGCCTTGTACTAGAAGTGCTTCTTGAGCGACTCCTTGTCGAAGCGTCCTCCCCGGTCACGACTACGGTGCTTGTGGCGCCGACGCTCCTTGTTGGAGCCTCCCTCGTCGCGGTCACGGTGGCGGTAGTAGTCGAAGGAGTTGTTCTGGCCACCGCCGGACTTCTTGGGACAATCGGCGACGAAGTGGTTCAGATCGCCGCAGTTGTAGCACCCGGGGTTCTTTTTCCTCTGCCTGTTGTGGTAGACGCACTGGAACTTGCTGATCAGGAGGCACAAGTCGTCGTCGCCCAGCGTCTCCAGCTGCTCATCTGAAACAGAAGGCAAAGAGGCAAGAGAAAAGCCAAGAGCAGAGTTAGCGTTAGAGCTCGGTCCACCTGAGCCAGTCACAAGAGCGACGCTCTTGGAAGGAGGGGCACCATTGAGCTTGGCTCGTGTCTGGTTATCCACCTCCGTGGCCTTGAGCTTGCTGAAAAGCTCGTTCACGGTCAGAGTCTCATAGCCTGCAGACTCAATGATTGTGTTCACCTTGACATCCCACACAGAGCGGTCAAGTGCGTAGAGCAACTTGAGAGCCTTCTCGTGCTCTATGTACTCAAGGGCACCAGCAGATCTGTTCGCATTGACCTTGTTCACAATCGACTGAAAACGACTGAACATTAGGTCAATGCTCTCACCCGGCTCCTGTGTGAAGTTCTCGTACTCACGCCGGTGAGTCTCGAATAGTCTGGCCTTCACCTGAGGTGTACCCTCATGGTAGTTCTCAAGACACGTCCAAATTTTGTGGGCTTCCTGAAAACCCTGGACGCGTGAGAACTCTGCACGAGAAACGCCATCAAACAAGGCATTGACGGCCTTGGCGTTAGCCTCGTGCTGGGTCACCTTGAGAGGTGTGGTCCGAACAGCAAGCACCTCGTCAAGGTGGTTCGTGGTAATCTCCCAGACATCGGCTCCCATGCTCTGCAGGAAGGCTCTCATGCGAACCTTTCAGTAGGCATAGTCCTCGCCGGAAAACACCGGGATCTTACCAAGACTCGCCATGGTCGCCGAGTGGTTTTCGAACCGGTTAAGGTACTGAAAACCTCAACCAAGCTCTGATACCAATTGAGGGACCGAAGCCGGCGACCAGAGGGGGGTGAATGGGAGCCGATCAAAATTTCTTCGAAATTCGAACCGTTGGCCTATATCCCGAAAATCACCCAAGCCCTCAAGCGTTTTGACCAGAATTTGGAATAGCTATGGAAAAGCTAAGCCAACACAAAAAGGCCTCGAATGAGCGAGCGAAACCACGAAGCAAATCGGAAGCGAATCGGGAAAGCTGCAGAACTGATCTGCCAGGACCGGTCTGACCGGTGCACAGGACCGGTCTGACCGGTGCACAGGACCGGTCTGACCGGTCGAGTCTGTTCAAAAACTTACAGACCGGTCTGACCAGTCTTGCCTACCGGTCTGACCGGTGGCACCCAGAAAACCCCCGAAAACTTGGATTCAAACGATGAATCTCAACCAAACGACCACGAAAATCGATGAAACTTAGGGGAAGGCTTCGTTTCTACCCCAAGAACGTATCCCCAAGAGATCTCACCCTAAAGATATCCATAGCACGAGAATTTCGGGATGAGATCAAAAGGAGTGGGGTTTTCTCTAGAACTCAAGAAAACGAATTCGAACGAGCTAGTGATTCCAGAGGGTTTAGAATAGAGCTAGTAGCACGGGAATCACAGCAAAGAACTCATGGAACCATCGCAATCGTGTGCACCAAAAACGAAACCAAAATCCATCACAAACGGGCACAAAAATGAGGGGATTGAATCGATTCAAAAGCCCAGAGGGCACGAGGAGGATAGGGCCTCCTTTCCCAATCAAATCCCACACAAGGTCTCAACAATCCATGGACAAAATCTACTCTAAAGAGAGGAACAGAGGGAGGGAGACACAGGGGCGGTGGCCTGGAGGAATAGAGAATTCACGGACAAGTTCTAAAAGCCGCTCATAACCTAACACAATTGAAGGGGTATTTATACCCGCGGGACCGGTCAGACCGGTACGCTGGACCGGTCAGACCGGTTGATTAGACCGGTCAGACCGGTGCTAGGGACCGGTCAGACCGGTTGGCCTGCAGCACCCCCTGTACGCGATCTCATCCGACGGCCGAGGTTCTTTCTTCGAAACGAAGTCTTCTCCGCGATGCCGCCGTCTTGATGAAGATCCAGTCCGTGGTTTTGGAGGGTCCGCGAAACCCGGGTAGGTGGCCGGTTTTGAGAAAACCGCCAAAACCTCACCCGCGGGAAGATTCCCGCCTCCACGCCGTGGCCCTAGACGTCGTTCCCGCGTCGGCCTTCTGACGGCCCTAGACGCCGCCCGACGCCCGTCACCTCCTCGCCCGCAGCGAGGCCCTAGACGCCGTCGACGCCCGTCACCTCCGTCAGTCCCGAGACCGACGCCCGTCACCTCCACGACTTGGCGTCTTCAACCGCCGTCCGCCTCCTTGGTTTTGTGGCGCAAACCAAGAAACCCGCCTTCCGTCGCCACTTGCGCCCTCGATCCAGGAGTGGGCGCCACAGCTGCCGCCCGGTCCGAACTCCGGTCCCGGCTGCCCTTCACCGCCGTCCACCGCACGGTCCATCGGCCACAGCACCTCCACGGCAGCTCCCCGTCGACACTCGACGCCCATGTACCTGCAATCCAAAGACCAAGCGCACGATCACACCGCACGGTTGACAATTCACTCATCACAAGCAGGATAGAGTACTCTCATTACTCAGTTTGCCCCCCACGTAGCTCCGCCAGGGCACTCGCCACTGCAGACCTGTACGAGTGTCCGACTCAGGCCATGCATGCCATGACCCTCCGTTCTCTTTTATCATTCCAAACAAAAATATATATGAACAAAAATATAAAACCAAAATTTGTCAACATACATTATATGAAAATATATGTAAAGATGAATCATTCAAAACAACTATAAAATGAAAAATTATATACATTATTTATTAAAAACTTTAAAAATATAAATTTACGTATAAACAATAGATTCATAAGTTATGCATGAAGCATAAAAAATATTTGTATAAAATGCATGACACAAAAAATATGTGCATAAATTGTACTACAAAAATTATGCACATAGACTCCTGTTCATAAGTTATGCAAATAAAAAAGCATAAGTTGTATGCACACATTATATGAAAACAAAATTTATGTTGGTAAGTTGTGTATTTATGAAATGTTAAGAGGTAAAATATAAATTTACATATAAACAATAGATTCATAAGTTATGCATGAAAGCATAAAAAATATTTGCATAAATTGCATGATACAAAAATTATGTGCATAAATTGTACTACAAAAATTATGCACACATACTACTGTTCATAAATTATGCAAATAAAAAAGGTTAAGTTGTATGCACATGTTATATGAAAACAAAATTTATGTTCGTAAGTTGTGAATTTATAAAATATAGTATCACTGAAGCAAATTAGCGATTAATTAACATCATTAGATTCGTCACGAAAAATTAGACCCATCTTTAAAATTTTTTTACAAATAAACTTTATTCAGTTCTTCATGCGGAAAAGATTCTATTCTTCTAGCATACGATTGTCGCGCCAAACCAAACGAGTACCTAGTCGGAGACAAAATCAAAATCAGCTGCGTCGTCCGTACGCCACCGACATCCCTCCGCCACCGACCTCCCCCCTCCGCCGCTATGCATCTAAAACCCACCTTTTGTCGGCTGGGTCCGACGATCACGCCTAAGATTCCCAAGTCTATCAGACCCGGGGCAGCGGGACTGCTTATAGGCATAGAATATTCTAGAATAAGGGATAGTTTATGGATGTACCGTTACCTCTTTTGTAACTACCCGAATAGGCGTAGAACTAGCTGCAGTACAAAGGAAACTACCCGATCCTATTGTAGTAGGACTCCAACTGTACTCGACTAGAACTTTCCATGTAACCCTGTCCCTCTGGATATATAAGGGCGGGCAGGGACCCCCTCCAAACAATCATCAACACCTATGGCAATACAAACCACCACACAGGACGTAGGGTATTACACAACTCGCGGCTCGAACCTGTCTAAATCTTTGTGTTCCTTGCACCATTGAGTTCCAGAGCAGTCGATCCCTACCTACAAACCTTACTGCTAAGGGTATCCCTGAGCAGGCTTGGCGGTAAACACCGACAACTGGCACGCCAGGTAGGGGGTTCGGTGAGTTCGTCAGCGAATTCGATGGCCGAACCAAGCAACGCCAACAACGTGCTCGAGGACACAACCCTTGTTTTTGGTTCCTGGGCATGCACAGTTAACGTATAGGGCGTCTTCTCCAGCCACCTTGTTACGCCTAACTCGCCTAAACCGAAAACCATCTCCCAACTTGCCGACATCCACGAGTCTGCGGATCTCGACGAACAAAGAGTTCTACCCGAACTCGACTCGGACAACCCAGAAAACGTGTCAACTCCAACTCGAACTCTTGGTTCAGTCGAGTTCGACACAAACTCTGACTCCGAAAAACCCCACTTTTCCGAAACTCTCGGAAAATACTTGACTGGTCTCAAGTCGCTCAAACGTCCAAAGATCAACAACTCAGAACTACTCGATGGAGTGGATAGAGTTTCACGATCGATAAAAGGATGTATTAAACTTATAGAAACTGCTCTCAGCTCATCTACATCACAGTAAATCCCTGAAGCATTGAACCCGCTACTGAAAAGGTCGGGCGATATACACTCAGGGATCGATCGAGTGGATTCTAAGCTCGTCGACTGCAAAAAACTGGCTGAAAGCACTCTGCAAAACACTAAGCAGAAATCTGGTGGAGGAACCTGCGGGGGATCTGGTGAGACAAACCCCCAGCTTGTTCGGTTGGGACCGTCTATCTCCAGGATACCTCAGAACCCTTCACCAAAAGCTGCCCACATTCGGACTCCTGAACAAGCCGAGTCCCAGTTCGATCAGGATTTCGATCAAATCCTGAACAACCTTGACAACTTCGAACCATTCGATGATCTTGAAGACTGGTCAGATAATGTTGACTTATTCATGGAGGCCATGGCCAACCCACCGCAGCATGCTGATGCCCTCTGGGAACTGGCCAAACTGAAAAAGGGAAAAGCCAAAGCTCCAGAACAATCCAGTGAGTCTATTTTCGACAAACCTTGGATCAAGGAGCTTCAAGGGCTGATTCCCACTCAATCATGGCTGCACTGGATGAACGAGAATGCCCTCCGTGTAGATATGGGCATCCCACTTCTCGCTCACTCAAAGCACACATACTCTAAAATCGGTGGCCTAACCGATTCCGAATCCGAGTACTCTTCCAACTCGGAGGATGAACTGGATGACTTAATCCAGTACAACAAACAAGTCGAGTCCAACTCGGCTAAGAACCCCAAGTCCGATCAAGACTCCCTTCCTAACTTGGTCATATATGCAACGCCGCAAGGACGGACAGTGCACCTAAGGAAAACACAAGATCCCAATACCTCTAGCTCGCAGCCAACGGATCTACCCTTCCAGTCGAGCACCCCTCTAGACCCGTCCTCAAGCAAACAAGACCAAAAGATTCAAGATCTTTGTCGTGAAATCCTCATGGTTCGCATCTCCAAAGTTCAGGAACCTGAGGGTGATCCCACAGAGCGTCTCAACCTCGATGACTACAATTCTGATGATTTTGACGAGTACCTTTCCGACAACATGGAAACTACTCCTCCCACAATCACAGAAGCCCAACCTACTATCAAGCAAGATCCTCCTGCACCTCCTCCAGCAGTGACAGTCATTGTACAATTGGAAGAACAACACCCCACAGAAGATCTTTTCGAGCGTCACCGTCTGTTTAACCAGAGGAGGGCGTTCAGGCGCCAGCACCTCGCCAACAGCCAGTAGGAACAACAAGACGACAACTACGACTACTCCAATTGCGACCTCCGCAACATGATCAACGTTGGTCGTGACGCGTGCAACGTCATCATCTCAAGGAGAAAGGAACGTGAGGAAGTTGAGGCTTATAGACCTTCTTCCATCTACCGCATCCCACCAAAGGCTTCCGCATCTTTCAAGAAGTACAAGCCGGTAAGCACCCATGCTCAGGGTAAACCGCGCACCCCGCATCATGGGGAAACATCTATTGACGGAGCCAGGATCAACAAGGCTCTACTACGCAAGTGCTTCATCCACCCGAAGATCTCTCACAACATCTTCGAGTGCGACTCACTCCACAAGGCCCTTGGGGCACCCCCCTAAAGGAAACTCTACCTAAAATCTAGTCGACCATCGTATCGACTAATTTTAGCTTCGAATAGTTTTATTCAGTCATGTAAACCATTGCTCACGTTCAACGGGCAAGGGGTAGGTCTTAAGAGTCAGAGTCTGACATTTTACAATTACTGTAATCTCGACAAATCCAAAATAAAAGTTGATTTCCTTCGCAAATCGACTACTTGGTTCTCGCTCATATGACAAAATACCCCATCTCAAATACTACCCGGAAAGCTGCACTGAAAAGCAGCATTCGAGTAGCCTTTATGGTTTACTCCGAGCGATCTTACGACATTTTCATCTTTGGTAACCTAACGGGGTTCATCCTAACAGAACTGTCCTAAGAATCACTCATCCTAAGGTGAGGACACCTTACTCGCCTCGCTCGAGTAAGTTCTGGATATCCTATTGACATTTACGTCTTGGGCAACCCGACGGAGTTCGTACCTAACAGTTCTGTCTTAAGGATTACTCCAGTCCTTTGTTAAAGGACACCTACTCGCTGGCTCGAGTAGGTTTTGGATATCCTCTCGACATTTACGTCTTGGGCAACTTGACGGGGTTCGTACCTAATAGTTCTATCTTAAGGATTACTCCAGTCCTTTATTAAAGGACACCCTACTCGCTGGCTCGAGTAGGTTTTGGATATCCTCTCGACATTTATGTCTTGGGCAATCCGACGGGGTTCGTACCTAATAGTTCTGTCTTAAGGATTACTCCAGTCCTTGGTTAAAGGACACCCTACTCGCTGGCTCGAATAGGTTTTGGATACTCTTTCGACATTTTTGTCATGGGCAACCCGACGGGGTTCGTACCTAACAGACTTGTCTTAAGAGTTATTCCAGTCCTCGGTTGAGGACAACTTACTCGCCTTGCTCGAGTAAGTTGTGGATATCCTTTCGACATTTTCATCTTGGATAACCCGATAGGGTTCATACCTAATAGTTCTATCTTAAGGATTACTCCAGTCCTTGTTTAAAGGACACCCTACTCACTTGTTCGAGTAGGTTTTGGATACTCTTTCGGCATTTTCGTCTTGGGCAACTCAACGGGGTTCGTACCTAACAGACATGCCCTAAGAGTTACTCCAGTCCTCGGGTAGGACACCTTACTCGCCCTATTCGAGTAAGTTTGGGATATTCCTAAAGTATTTACGTCTTGCTTAACTCGATGGAGTTCAATCCTAGCAGTCTTATTTTAGAAATCAATCCAGTCCATGTATAGGACATACTACTCGATAAGATCAAGTAGTCCGGGATATTTTCACAACAGTTGTATACTATCTGGGTGATCAAGCAAGGTCTATCCTAACTGGTCAACTACGAAAATCCCTCAAGGAGTACGAATAAGTTCTTGATACTCTAAAATAGGTTGACAAGAGCCTCCTGTTCACCTATCTATCAAGGAATATTTTAAGCTCCTAATTCTCCAAATACTTGACAAGAGTTCTTCTCCCGTTGGACAACAAAGTCCATATGAGCTTCGCTCCAACAGAGCATTTCCTTTACAAAGGAAATCTGCTTTAAAGCTATAGCTTTTTAACCTCCTTATAGTGCTTTTCCCACTTGGTTAATCCTGCGGGATTCAATCCTAACCGGTTAGCACTAGAATTCTGATCCAGAACCATACAAACTCAATCCTGTTCGAGAATACTTTGCCTCCTAAGGCACCTACGGATACAATTCATCGTATCTACTATTATAACTGAGTAGGCGCGATGTTGCCAACACTCAGGATCTTCGAGTACAATTACTCGACACATTATAGGATTAAACAATCCTACCATCAAAGTACTTGACATTACACAAATATTCAACATTTGTTCAAAGTACTTGCGGCACACATGCCAAACAAATATTACATTCAAAGTTCAAGGGGACTCGGGCATGCTTAGAGACTCCACTATCTGGTCTGCTACCACGGAGGTCTCTCGCAAGTATTAACTGAACTGATCATCAGTACAATCAGACTTTGCGCCCTTCCCAAGTGCATCAAGAGGAGTAGACGGCCAGTAAGATTTCACCAACCCGAGTACATGACCCATGTACTGATGGGTGGTTGTGGAGATGTACCTTTCAAAGGCTTCGGGTACTTTACGAAGTTTTCCCGCCAAAGAAAGCGGTTCGTCCTCATTCCCCTCCGAAATCTCCATAACCTCGGCTATTTCCTGGGCAGCATCCCTGACTTCTCTCAGCTCTACAAGCTCTCATTGCATCGAGTCTCAGGACTCTGACAAGGTCTTGAGCTATTCAAGAATTGTCATTGCTTCCCGGTCAGAGTCCTCCTTGATCTTCTTGAGCTTTTCTATTTCATCTGCATTTTGGTACATAAGTATCTTCAGATCCAGTACCAAGCTTTCCTGAACCTTTAAAGATTTTGCACAAGCTGTGTACTCGATTGAAAGAAAATCTTATAAACACCAAGCGGATCAACTAGTCGACCGCATCATGTATGCTAAAGACTAACCTTTCTTGGATTGGGAGAGCTTTTTAAGCTTCCCCTGGAGAGCAGCCTTCTCGGACGAGAGCGTCTTCACCCTCCCTTTCAGAGCATTCAGCTCTGTATCGTCTTGGGCTTGGCCACCCTCCTGCCCCAGTGCTATCTGCAAAAATAAAAAAAGATTAGTATACTACTTGATCTAAACTAAAGTATTCGAAGTGTTCGACTACTTACCCCCAGTAGCATGAAAGCAAGTTGTACCGTCTCTCGCGGCAAGACACTTCCCGATGAGACCTGGGAAGTACTCGCCTGCACCTCAAAGATAGCCTTCTCTGGCACATCTTGAGTCATCACCACAATATTCCCTGGATTTTGGGAATCTAGAGGACAAATACGCTGCATTAAAATAAGAGCAAACAAAAAGTACTTTCTCAATACAAGATGGTACAAGTTTACCTGTAGGGGCCTCTTCAGGTAGCCTCCCATCGCCTCCCTCAGGAAGCTTCTCGCCATCCCCCTCCTCCTCCTTTGGAAGCTTGTTGCTTCCACCGTCCTCCGGGAGCTTTTCATCGCTCCTCTTAGTATCTGGCAATGGAGAATCCCGGATCATGGAATCCACCATGGCTTCAGTCTCACAAGCACTCATCTCAGGAGTACTCGGGGGCTTCTCCAGTTCCGATAAGGGGACTGAGTCATCCTCAGTTTCCCCACTCGCCCCCAGGAGGTTATCACTGAGAAAGACGAGTTAACTACTCGATATAAAGGAAAATTCTACAATTACAAGTTTCAAGAAACTTACATAGGAGCTCTTTTCAGAGCAAGCACCTTGACGCCAAATTTGCGGGCAGGCTTCACAATTATAGCCTGTTTACCCGCATCACCGGCTTTATCTACATTGGAACTACTCGCCGGATGAGTAGTCCCAGTCCCCTTTGACGAGTCCACTGTGGTGGAAGGGACAGTTTGTCCCACCACAGCATCATCCCAAATGCTGAGGTCCGTGGCATCTTAGCCGCCGGACTTAAAAAGAAAAATTCAAATCAAAACTAGCAAATCGAAGACGAAAGTACTCGATTGCAATCAACTAGCCACTTACCTGTCGCTAGCAGTTTGGGAGGAGCTACGACGCTTCCTCGCCACTGACCGAGCACCCTTTGAGTTCTTGGTCTGGGTATCTGTACTTGGAGTAGGGCTTAGCTCCCTATCACTCCTCTCCTTAGCCGCCACCTCGTCTGCACAACCAAGGATAGACATCAGCACTGTTCATATGCAAATCCATATAAGCATACTAGAACTTGGTTAACAGATTGAAAAGCGCATGGAAGGATAAAAGGGCGAACAAATGCCTGGCGGTGAAGGACTACTATTAAAGCGCTCCACATCCTCCTACAGAAAGCAAATTCTATCAGAATCACACTAAGGTAAAGCACTCGATTACTATACATCGACTACTCTTATCTGGTACCTGCTTCGGAGGATTCGCAGCTGAAAATGTTTCAGGAACAAAGGGAACTTTCTTTACATCCCTTAGCAGTCGTTGAATCCGACTAAATACCTCCTCATCCAAGATCTCTTCCTCCAAGTATCTTGATGAGTCAGATGTTCCCTGATATTGGAAACCAAGCATTTCCCGAGCCTGCAGCGGCTGGATTCTTCTCTTCAACCAGTCGAACATGACTGCTTCTCCAGTCACATTCTTTTGCCTAAGGTTGGCAATGCGCGCGAGTAGCTTAGGAATTTGGCTCTCGTCGACTGGTTTCCTATTCCATTCAGGCCACTGAATCGGAGGGCCTGGAGTAATCGATGTGACACTTTCCCACTGGTTTTCTACATAGAACCACCTAGGTTTCCAATCGATTACTTTATTGCTAAGCTTATAGGGGATGTAAACTTTGTCTTTCTCCTGTCTAAGCTGAAGACCCGCACCGCCAACTACATCTAAAACATAGGAACCTGGCTGCGGTTTCAAGTGGAAAAAGGATTGAAAGAGCTCAAAATGGGGCTCGATGCCCAGAAAAGCTTCGCAGAAATATACGAAGATTGAAATGTGAACAAAGGAATTTGGGGTCAAGCGATGGAGCTGGATCCTGTAATAACGCAGGAGCCCAGAAAAGAAAAATGAACAAGGAAACCCCAATCCCCGTTCTAGATAAGGTGCAAAAGCAACAATTTCCCCCGTATTTTCATAGAGATGATCTTTGCCCAAGGCAGGACGCCATTGGACAATAGATCTGGAAACCAAAAGACCAGCCAAAACTAAAGTTTCTAGGTCAGCTTCGGAGCACTTACTTGTGTTCCATCCTTCTTCATGGGCCGGCTCTGCAGCCGCACCCTTCCCCTTGCTTGACTTCTTGGGTGCCATTCGAAAATCCACAGAGCGCTTCACACGCATACTCTGACGGAAACCCTAAGGCGAAGTTGAGAAGCAAGGAGAAGCAAGAAATGTAGATCTGGGGGCTGGAAGGCAAGAACAGATCTAACAGCAAAAGTGAATGGCAGCCGGTGGGGTAAAATCTAGTTACCGTTTCATTTTATAATGGCGGTGGCAATATGGTAAAACACTCTGAAGGCTAACATTCTGTTGCAAATCGAGGAAAAAACAGGATTTTCTGAGACATTCCTTTTTCTAAGATTACATTCTGGAAAAAGAAAACACTCACATCCCTAGTCAACTACTCGACTCTTCTTTCCTCGACTGGGATTACATTCAAGAACAAGGAAAGTACTCGACACAGTACAACTACTCGATATTACAACTCGAGTACTTCTTCCTAATTAAATTTACAACGACTCGGGTCTGCACGCACACTTCTTGGCTTCCTAAGAAGCCTGCTGCAGCTAGATCGGCCTGAGGCCGTGACAAACTACAAACTTGTTATTTCCATCAAGGGAATAATGATACTCGTATTCTGCGAGAAAAGTTTCAAGAGTATGGAGGCAGATTACAGTAATCATCTCGCAAGCCACAAGGGACACTACTGGAGGACAACCCGTGACGCTACAATGACAGCATTCATGGACGCATTCATTGATGCATTCAAGGGTGCAATAATACAGATTCTCCATACAGTAACATCCCATGTGAGCACACAGTAAAGAGCCGTACATCCCGGGTTTTATTTCTGAAGTTATTTCGGGTGCAATCAGTGTGGCGTATTCAATTTTATCATTTTTCTAGGATTTTACCCAAAAAAGAGGTCTTTTTGAATACCAGATCTGATGAATCCTGCAAATATTCTGAAGAATAAAATCTGATGCCACGTCTTAGATCCTTAAGTACAAATATTAGCTCGGGGGCTACTCGCAGCATAAGGGATTTTGATTTAAGGCTCGGGGGCTGCGGGATATGTGCACCAGAGATTTATTTTTCAATTTTTTTGACAAAATAATGAAGGAAGAAGACTGAAGTGACCCTAAGCCTGATTCTGTGATTCAACCTAAGGCTCGGAGGCTATTCCATATGGAGCGTGAATACTTCGTGCACCATATATGATCAAGATTTCGGGGCTTGAGCACCTCACAGCCTCGAAGCAACCGCAAGTACTTGGAGGACTACTCGACGTATCAGAAGGAAGGCCCAGAAGCAACCAGAAGGACATTTTGACTACTTGAAGTACTCGAAGACGCCCACCAAGTACTCGACGCTTGCAGGACTCGGCTACGAATAGCTCAGGGGCTTGTTAGACCCGGGGCAGCGGGACTGCTTATAAGCATAGAATATTCTAGAATAAGGGATAGTTTATGGATGTACCTTATCTCTTTTGCAACTACCCGAATAGGTGTAGAACTAGCTACAGTACAAGGGAAACTACATGATCCTATTGTAGTAGGACTCCAACTGTACTCAGCTAGAACTTTCCATGTAACCTTATCCCCCCGGAGATATAAGGGCGGGCAGGGACCCCCTCCAAACGATCATCAACACCTAAGGCAATACAAACCACCACATAGGACATAGGGTATTACGCAACTCACAGCCCGAACCTGTCTAAATCTTTGTGTTCCTTGCACCATCGAGTTCCAGAGCAGTCGATCCCTACCTACAAACCTTACTGCTAAGGGTATCCCTGAGCAGCCTTGACGGTAAATACCGACAAAGTCCAATCAGGACTCCCTTCCAAACTTGGTCATATATGCAACACCGCAAGGACGAACAGTGCGCCTGAAGAAGACACACGATCCTAACACCTCTGGTTCTCGGCCAACAGATCTACCCTTCCAGCAGAGCACTCCACTAGACCCGTCCTCGAGCAAACATGACCAAGAAGTTCATGATCTTTGCCGTGAAACCCTCATGGTTCGCATCTTCGAGGTCCACAAACCTGAGGATGACCCCATGGAGCGTCTCATCCTCGCCAACTACAATTCTGATGATTTTGACGAGTATCTTTCTAACAACATGGAAACTACTCCCCCCACGATCATAGAAGCCCAAGCTAGCACCAAGCAAGATCTGCCTGCACCTCCTCCAGCAGTAATAGTTACTGTGCAATTGGAAGAGCAGAAACCAGCAGAAGATCTTTACGAGCGTCGTCGCCTGCTTAACCATAAAAGGGCGTTCAGGCGCCAGTGTCTCGCCAATAGTCAGCAAGGCGAAAACTATGACTTCTCCAACTGCGACCACCGCAATGTGATCAACATTGGTTGTGATGCACTCAACTTTATCATCTCAAGGAGAAAGGAGCACGAGTAAATAGAGGCTTACAACCCTTCTTCCAACTACCGCATCCCAGCAAAGGCTTCCGCAGCCTTCAAGAAGCACAAGCCGGCAAGTACTCGTCCCTAGGGTAAACCGCGCAGCCCACAACATGGAGAAACATCTCAGGGCGGAGACAGGATCAACAAGACGCTCCTACGCAAGTGCTTCATGCATCCTGAGAGCTCTCATACGATCTTCGAGTGCAACTAACTCTGCAAGGCCCTTGCGGAACCACTCCTAAAGGAGACCTTACTAATAATCTAGTCGACTATTGTATCGACTAAGTTTATCCCCCGAATAATTTTATTCAGTTAGGTAAACCATTGCTCGCGTCCACGAGCAAGGGGTAGGTCTTAAGTGTGACACCTCAGGTGTTAGCACATTTAAATACAATCAATGTACCTTAGTTAAAGTTAAAAGAAAAATTTGAGAAATTAATTCAAAGAGAAAGGATCAAATAAAAGACAAATCATACAAAAGAAATTAAAGGAAAAAGAAAAAGGAGTGAAAAGCTACTCAAAATTTAATTAAAAAATGTGCACAAAATTTTTGTTGGCTCATGAGAGGTGTTTCAATTGACATGTGCTCAATTGAACTTCAGCCAAAATCAAGTCAAAAACTAAATAAAACTAAAGCCCTTTTGTGCAAATATGCAAATGTACCAATAGTTCAAAATGTGAGTTTCAAATGAAAATTTGCATAACATGAAAGTTGTAGATCTTGAAAAGTTATGCAAAAGTGGTATTCAACACTTTTCCATTTGAGCCCTCCAAATAGGAGATAATTTCAGTTTACCGAGAGGTCCCTGGAATTTTCAGAAATCGCAAAAGAGCCCCCATCTCCATCTCTCTCTCCCGGCTGGCTCTGTTTCGCCCGCCGCCCGCCGTACGCCGCCGGTGGACTTCGTCCACCGTGCGCCCGCGGCCAAATGGACCCAGGAAGTCCCCCAGCGCCACCTGGCCCGCCCCTTGGCACCTCCTCACGCGCACACGCGTCCCAGGCCGCTCCCCGAGCCGCCACGATACCCCCCGCCCTGCGCCGCGCCGTTGCAGCTCCGCCCGCTCGCCGTCGTGCGCCCCTGAACCAAATCGACCTCCCCCAGTCGCTACATCCCTCACCCAGGAGCTCTTTGGCCTATAAAGACCCCCAGAACTCCACAGTCGCCCCTTCTCTCCTTCTTCCTCCTCCCGCCGCTCCGCCATGGCCGCCGAGATCCAGCTCTCGCAGACCGGCTAGCCCAGCCCCACATTGCCCCCTCCGACCACCGCAATCGCTTTGCCACCTCTTAGTCACGCTCCACGCGCGCGGAATCGAACCCAAACCAAAAACAACCAAATGCCGGATGCAGGACTCGAACCTGCAACTTTCCTCCAAAAATGAAGGAGCCTAACCACAGCACCATCGATGGTTTTGTGACGATTGTCTCGGCTTTCATTATATTACCTAAATAATGTGCAGGTAAAATGGAAAAATATGCAGCAAAAGGGATTTGAACACATAACCTCCCATTTGAGGTGAGGACATCTAACCACTAGTCTACAAGTCTGGTTCTGATGACTTTTGACATTCCATTTTTGCTCTTATTGCTTCACGTCAAGTGAGATGAAGAACACAAATAGAGTTCATTTTCTCTTTTTATTCCAGAATTAAAATTTGTAACTAGTATTTTTCCCTCATATGAACTTGAAATTTGATGTTTTTTTCTCCTAAATTTTTCTAAAGTCATGACTTTTCATTTAATAGTGTTTGTTTGCATTTTCGGAACTTTTTCATATGGCTTGCTTTCTCCCATCTAAATGGAGAATAGAAAATTCATGTTTTTACATAACAATTGCTAAAGTAGCTTAATATTTTCTTATATTATAGCTAACATAAGGTTGTGTCTAAATGATAGGTGCATACGAGTTTGAAAATGTTATGTTGTATTCAAATTTCAAAGTTTGACTTGAGTTGTATGAAACAATGTGAGAGATTTCTCTATTTGTGCACATTGTATACTCCAATTATCATAATCTTTTGAAACTTTTTTTGTCAAGTTTGTACATCCATAAAATGATTCTATGCCAATTTACAGAAGTTTTAGAGGAAATTTAGGTATTATCATTATTATTTATAATAAGATTGTAAGTAGAAGTTTGAATAATTCCTAACAAACATTTGAAATTTTTATCTACTTTTTGGATATGAGCTATATATAATATAAGTACATAAAATATATTTATTTGAAATTTTTTAAATATTATTTGAGATTCATGCCGTTCAAATTTAATTATTTTCAATAAACATCCAGAAATTCATTTAAACTACTGAAAATAGTAAGTGAGCTCGAAAATTATTGAAACTTCTAAAACAAATATTATATGTACTATACTATATATCAAAAATATATTGATATATAAGATAATTATTTCTATATGTTACTTCATGATGGTGTAATAAAATGAAAAATAAAAAAGAAGATGTTAAACGGGCTGGAAAACCAAGCCAGGCCCGTTTCTTGTCAAGGTTCGATTTGTCTCAGCCGTCCATTACCGATCAGATGATTCACATGGATCCCTGATTGCATAAAAAGAATGACCTAGACTCAAAAACCTAGCTCCCTTCACAAGTCGACTGCGCCCCCTCCTTCCCTGCGGCTCCCTCTTCTCCTCACTCCTCAGATCCACCCACTGCTCCCCTCCTGCTCGGCCGCCCGCCGGCGGTCCATCTGCGCCGGTGAAGCCCGGATCTATGGAGAGCACGCCACCGGAGGCTGTACGCTCCTCCTATCCCCTTCCTCCGCTTCCCCTGCCTATCGGCACCAAGGTCGTGAGGTCGCACCTATTGGCCACTGCATTCGTAAGCTTCTGGTGGCCAGTCACCAGATCTGCTGCCCTTGTCCTGGATTCGTCGTCTTCGGTCCTGGGGTGTCCTCTCTGTCGTCGGCGCTCCCATGGGTGGGTCTTGTGGATCTAGCCACGAAAGAACGCGGGCGCGCGGAGCTCACAGCCCCCCTGACTCGCGGAGCTCCGACATAGGTGGCCTGAATCGTGGGCGGAGGCCCCCTTCCATGGCTACAGCGCACGGGGACCTCTCTTGCGCGGCGACCATGCTGGTGTGTGTGCCACCTCCTATCCAATCAGAGGACGGCAGCTTGTGCAGGTTCTTCCATCCTCCCCATCCTCTCCTTCCGTTTTGGTTCTTGACATGCTGATTTCTCAGTTACCTCTTGTGTATAGGCAAAGTTTGCCTTCCGTTTCTCTCCTTTTCTCCCTATTTCTTATTCCTGTAACCCTACTATCTGATGCAAATGTCTTCTCTCATGTTCGTCACAATCTTGCAGTGATTGGTCCGGATCTGAGGTCTTCATTGGTTTGAGGTGAGCACCATTTTTCTTGGATCACTTTTTTTGTTCTTTCTATTACTGCACACCATTTATCAAACATATAGATCCAAAATCCCATCTTGATTTTGTGCATGGTTGCAGACCCGTCAGTTCCTGGGTTCTTAATGTGGTGCTGGTTCGGATCCCTCTGCTACTTGCTCTGTATATGCAAACCTTCCCCCACCCCCTCCTGTGATGTCTTGTGCTAATCTGAGTATATGTCAGTCTGTTCATGTATATATGGCAGTGATGTTTTTTAAAGCCATCCATGCCTCTGAAATTTTCCTAACATGTACATGTGGCCATTACATTTTTTTTTCTTTGTTTCTGCATATTTCTTCCATGCATATGATGTTAGTTCCAGTTAACTTATCAACGTATCCCATTGACATCTAAATTAAAACACATTCAATGTGTGGAATTGTATAAATGGATTTGCAAGAGAAGAGATGCAAGCTATTTGCTCGGTCTCCCGATCTTATCACAACCCTATTTATGTCAGTTCTCAATGTCTATTGCACGAAATCATGCTTCCCTGAATAGCTGCCATTGTTTCCAAGTTAAATCAAACGCCAGCTTTCAATGGAATTTAAGAAATGTGGATAATAATATACTATATCACATCAATTATATAATTTGCAAGCATTGTGTTGTACACAGTGGCATTTTTTCTTGCATGAACTTTTTTAGCATGTACTTTTTCCTGCGTTGTCTCTACTAAATGATACTAGTTTTGTTCCACAGTGCTTGTGGTAGTAGCTACCTCATAATACCATATGAAATTTGCCATGTACATTTGCATCTGAATTTTACAATATATATGTGCAGGTACAACATGGTTGTGGATGTGAATGAGAAGGGCATCAAGCATACATGCAGATTTCTGCTAGGACAAAGATTTCTGCGTCAAGCATACATGCAGCTGTGTTGGAGGCGCAGCTTGAGTATTTGCTGTGTCAAAATGGACCGAGCAAAGCGTTATGGTGGTATGTTAGCTTTTGGTGGGACTAAGCTTTTGCAGGAATCAAACTTGTGTTTGCAATTCTGCTGAAACCTATCTTTTTTTTCCTAATGCTGACGGCAAGTGATGCTAGATGAAAACAGATGTATGTGATCTGTTGATTTAATGCCATGCTGAGTGGAAACGTGACTCTTGTGATGCTATTATTTTGGTGCTGGAATTTTTGTTTCGATAAATGGGTGGGAAAAATGGGATGAATTGGTGGGCTAATTTTTATTTGGGCTGTGTATATAGTGCTGAATTTGGTTAGCTGGAAATTAATCGTGGGCTGAAAAATATTTGGCCCAAGTCTGTGGACCATTCTGAATTGGGTCCATCCACAAATGGGCCGTAGTGCTGATGTCACCCATCACGTCAGCAACCACGTCATCAGCCACATCAATTTATGCATCATCATTGCTATCCACATCATTGCCAAGTCAACAACCACGTCATCCTCCATGTCATCCATGTATGATGTGGCAATTAAATTTGTGACGAAAATTATACTATTTGTGACGTTTATTTTCATCATAGAGAACGGGCTTGGGCTTGGCTTCGGGGGCTCGGGAACATTCTATGACGGTTTCAAAACATCATGGATCAAGCAATTCATGACGAAAATTTAAGGAACGTCATGAGGCGTGATCTGTGATGCTCAATATATGATGTTGTTTGAGATCGTCATAGATGTTGTTTTATGACAGTTTTTAGTGATTTGTGACGAAATTTAATCGTCATGGATCACTAGAATTTTTGTAGTGATAGTACACTGCATTCACAACATATATTATCTGCATGCTGCATTGCAGGAGCTTTAGCTTAAAAGAATTTATTGCAAGGATACCAGATGAGGTAAGATAGAGAGTTATTTCACATAGCAATCAAATGGCTTAAACAGATCAGGTAAGCACGAACATTGGCATCAGAAACTTTTCAACATGAAGAAGAATTAGGACCTCACATGATCGCTTTGTCATCCTCAAATTGAGCTACAGTAGTAGGATCCAGGACAGTTTTCATTGCTGCCAAATGATGAAGAAGATTGAAGAATTAGAGACTCAAACTTGGAGCCGCAATAATCACAGGATCTAAGAACTACTGACATATAACAAGCAAGCTTATGATGACCTGTTGCGATGCGTCGTGGGGTCCCGGTCATGCTTGTGTCGAAATCTCACATGTAGCGGCGTGTAGGCCATGACCTATTTTTCTTTCCCTTTCTGCAAACTTCATGTTTATTATCAAACCATAAGTTTTTCTGGTAACCAATACAGTTGCCAAAACAATCATGACATGTTAAAAAAATTATTCACCAAACTGTAGAAAGACTACAAACAATAACCAAATGTTCTTGCATCCTTTCAATACGATCATCTATTCGCTCTTTCTCTCGAAATTCAAGAACCAAGAGCCAATCCAGCCTTTCGGTGGCACTTAACCTATATAATTGAAAGAGCAATCAGTTTGGCAAGAAAAATATCAGCTTAACAAAAGTGCATGTTTGAATCTAGGGAGTCATTTGTTACTTTGAATAAAATCGTGTTAAGGACTTAATCATTTGTTACTTTCCACAGAATCATTTATAAATACATTAGCGGGTATTATATTGTGTTCCTTGTTAGAAAGCAAAGAATTACTTTCAATAAAATAAATGCAACCAATTGCTAATAAGCTTTCTTACTTTCTTTTTCTTTATCTTTATGCAAACTTTA
The DNA here is from genome assembly GCF_016808335.1 of Panicum virgatum. Taxonomy (NCBI): domain Eukaryota; kingdom Viridiplantae; phylum Streptophyta; class Magnoliopsida; order Poales; family Poaceae; genus Panicum; species Panicum virgatum. The sequence goes on along the minus strand of NC_053146.1, from coordinate 30,502,487 downwards.
TGTTATTATCAATCCATAAGTTACTCTGGTAACCAATAGAGTCGCCAAAACAATCTTGACATGTCAAGGAATGCATTCATGGAACTTCTCTAAATTTCTGCATACATTGAGCAAAGAAAAGCATCAAGAAATCAGTACCGGGGCTGCGGGACTGCTCATAGGCATAGAATGTTCAAGAGTAAGGGATAGCGCATGGATGTACCTTACCTCTTTTGTAACTACCCGAATAGGCGTAGAACTAGCTGTAGTATGAGAAAACTACCCGACCGGGTTGTAGTAAGACTCCAACAGTACTCGGCTAGGACTTTCCGTGAAAACCCTGTCCACCCCAGAGTATGTAAGGGCGGGCAGGGACCCCTCAAAACACATCAACATCTAAGGCAATACAAGTAACTGTTGACGGTCCTAAAGTTAGAAATAGAACCGTCAAATCTTGCATCTTTTCGTGATATTTAATCACCAAACTTAGTTGTAGGGCTTAATTCTAACGAGTTCCATGAGCTTTGGTGAATTATGATCTACAGGCACCCACTGGTGAAATATGAGCAAAACACAAGTAAACACAGAGAAAAACACACAGAAGATCATGTCTCGTGTCTTACTTACAAAAGAGGCCCACATGACAGAACAAACCGACCAACCAAGCCCCGGCACCGACGTACCTGACAAGAGGACCCACTAGTCATCAACACAGATGAAGGCGGTGGCGAGAGGCGGTTAAGGGGGGTTGGCCGCCCCCACCTGGAAGCCCCTCCAAGAGCATTTTGGTGGGAACGTTGATCTTATCCACTCCAAGGCGGTGCTCTATGTTTCCATATTTATTGATGGCGGGAACCGACCTCTAGCACTATATAAAGGGCTTCCCTCACCCCTCTCAACACACACCATTCAAGAGTAGGAGTAGTGCCACATTGTAAAGGCGACGTGCTAGTTCGCTAGTGCTAGAATAAAGGAGGAGAGTGAGGAGCAGTTCGGGGAAGCGCCAGGCTTGTCGGTGTTCTTCTCCAAGCTGTACCTCTACGGATATCGGCTTCTTTCATAGTAAAGTAAGTTGGTATTTGTGATTCTCTGTTCTTGCATAGTAGTTATCTTTGAGTGAGATCAGTTCTCTTACTCGCGGGTTTGTCGCTCTGTATTTATACAGAGTGTCGTAGTTTGCTGCGGGGTACCAAACATAGTTAGATTACGGTAGTAATCAGTAGCATAGACGTGGTGTCTAGGCTAAGGGTTACATTTGTTTTCCTTATATCCCACAGTCTGTGAGGTAGTCCACAGGTTGTGACAGCCCTGTTGGTCCTTAGTAGCCCTCCACATTCAGATATAGGGTAGAGCCGTTGGCCGGAGTCTCCTGACCATTTCAGGGGTAAGCCGGTGCCTGAAGTGAGTATCTAGCCAAAGAGATCGACCTTAACTCATCTAGTACTACCTCAGGAATCCTCTCTATCCTCGCCACATATCTTGGTGTATCCTTGGACCGACTCAGTTAGAAGTTAGTGCACACACATTCCCTGTGGATACAATAACCCTTGAATACTCATGGGTGAAAGCTACAACAGTATCTGTGCGCTTGCGGATTTATTCGCAGTCGTTAAAACACCCAACAAGCTTTTTGGCGCCGTTGCCGAGGAACGGTTGCTGTATCTCTCCTTGAACCTAGTTGGTCCTCGTATCTTGTCTTTTCAAAAAAATGAACTCTTATCTTTTGTTTCTCCTTATCACTATCTTCACCCCTTCTATCATGGAGCAGCCATCTATCCTAAGCTTCTCTGCTCCTAAGGGCGAGCTCTTAGAGCCTCCGCAATCTGAGCACCCAATTCTTGCATCTATCTATGAGCTTCGCCCCGACCTTGTTGCTATGGTTCAGAAACTATCCTTCTCCGGGTTAGATAGTGAAAACCCTTACCATCATCTGCGGGGGTTTGAGCAAGTGTGTTCATGTCGCGCCATCGCAGGCATGTCACACGATACCCTCAAGTGGAAGTTGTTTCCCTTTTTTCTTGTTGAGAGGGCAAAACAATGGTACACGCATACCGTAGGAAGCGTGAACGAAAGCTGGGATGAACTGAGAGACAAGTTTTGTCTTTCATTCTTCTTCCAGTCCCGTATCGTCGCTTTACGAAGGGATATCTTCTGCTTTCAGCAGAATGAGAATGAAACCATTGGTGCGGCCTGGGCTAGGTTTTCACTTCTTCTAATATCTGGCCCTAACTTGTCGATATCCGATCATGTGTTGCTTCAACATTTTTACATCGGGCTCGACACAGAATCTGCCCTTTACCTTGACATAGCCACTGGAGGATCCTTTTCCCATAAGACTCTGTCCGAAGGTAGGGAAATCCTAGATCGTATCACAGAAAACACCTCCTTCATTGCTAATGCTGGATCCTCCCAAGAAGAACATACGTCAAGCCATGAGGACATTCTAGCGGCCAAATCAGATCTTTCACCTCCCACAACCCAAGATTTAGCTCTAGAACCCTCTTCTAAACCACAGGCTCTGGAGGAAGAAAAAAAATTCAACCATCATAGCTCCCTTTCGAGTTCGAGGATGATCTTTTCGAAGATTTCGGAAACACCTCGAACTATCTCTGCACGAGGAAGCTCCCGGTTCCTATCCCGTCCATAGATCCTATAGAAACTACATTCCTTAGGGAATATGTCAAGAAGGTAATGGCCATCATGGCCGGTGAATGGTCAAGGGAGACAGAGCTGTCACCAGATGTTCTCCGGATCAGCTCCCCTCCGTCAACCATTCCTTGTACCAGAAGAGGAACCCCAGTAGACATCCTCTACAGTCCCACTGTCAGAGCCAACATCATCTCTAGCGAATGTGCATTTCAACTCTTGGGAGATGAGTCGTTGGTTCAAACCGACAAAACCTTCCAGACTTCCTCTAGAAAAATTCTAGAGGGAATTGATATTTTGCAGAACGTGACTGTGAAGCACGAAAACGCCTATGTGATCCTTGACTTTCATGTCTTCGATGTCCAAGACTTCGATCTCATGATCGGGCACCCCATTGAGGAATTGCTTATGGATGCCCCGACTCAAGGTAAACTCGATGTCCGTCTAGGAAAGGAAACCTTTTCGGCCCAAATATCCAAAGCAGCAAACTCTTTGGCCAAACCTTCCCTTGATTCTGAACCGATCATTGTTGGCATTTGTTAACGCAAACAGATAAATCCGCAAGCGCATGGATGCCGTTGTAGCTTTCACCCAAGAGTATTTTAGGGTATTGTATTTATCCTCAGGGAAGCAAGGGTTAAAGAAGTTGATAAATAGCCATCACGTAACTGCTAGCTAGTATACCGATTAGATTATTATGGGTATAAGAAGGAATAGGAGTTTTTTATAAGTGACACACACAGGAGAACTCCATGATAAGATAGCAGAGAATACAAGCAAACCTAGGAGGCCAACGAGAGAGGTCAAGGTTCCTATTTACTTCTCAATTAATGTGGTTCTACTCTAATTCACACCAAAGGGGTCAACTAAGCAAAGGTCAAACACAGCGATCACACCTTGGCACATCGGGGTGACGGTACCTTTCCGATCCTCAAAAAGACTGGGAAGGGGTGATCGGGGTCAGGCCGCCAACAGCCCTACGAAAACACCAACCCGAACATGGTGGGATACAAAGGCCTAGTCGGAGTTGTCACCTGCGGGGCTACCACAACTATCCGTGGGGTTGGGCGCAACCTCAGGTAACCGATAGTATAGGCACCTCGTCTACACTATCGATTACTACTCTAGCCACATATGACAACCAGAGCATTCGGTCGAACGGAGATCCCGTGCCAAAATATAAACACTACACTTAACCATGCTTAACTAACGCATTAAGAATGAAATAGATAACCATGAAGACATTTCAGTAAATAGAGAAGAATAAGATAGAGCACTTGAGTCTTACAAAGGGGCCGAGATGCCAGACCTCCTAGGACTCTTCCGAAACCTTGCACTACTCTCCCTAACTCCCAACTCCAACTAGTACTACTCTACTACATCTTGGAATGGTGGTGTTGCTCCTTGGTGGTGTGTCTTGTGAGGGGTGAGGGAGGCCCCCTTTTATAGCCCAAGAAGGTCGGTTCCCACCAAAATTATATATGGAAACTCTGGGCACCGCCTTGAGGAGGATAAGGACAATCTTCTTGCCAAAGATGAGGCCGAATGGCGCCGACATGGGGCCGGCCGACCCTGTGGTTTGGCTGGCCCATGAGTGCCGCCTCTCGCACCGCCTTTCGTCCTGGACACTACCAGGTGGGCCCCCAACTTGTGTATGTCGGTGCCGGGGCTTTGTACGTCAGTTTTCTATGTCAAATGGGCCTCTTTTGGATGTGTAACGTAGGCTGCAATGTTTTATATATTTCTATTGTGTCTTCTGTGTGTTTTCATGTTATTCCCGACTTGTGTGCCTGCAAACCAAGAATCACCAAAACTCATGGAATTCGTTCGTAATAACTCCTACCACTACTGTTGATGTTTATTCTTCATGTCTTTATGCGGGAGTTGACGGCATAAATTTTGCACTTAAGGACCTTCAACAATCATGGAGGTGACGGGAATTCTCCCTTATGACTCACCAGAATCCCTCCTTGAAAAAGATGCTGAAAAGTTCACCGAGGAGGTTGATGATCCCTCTGAACCCATAGACATATTCGAGTTCGATTCTCCCCCTAGACCTCCGATCGAGTTGAAACCTTTACCCGCAGGACTCCGTTACTCCTTCCTCCATGGTAATTCTCAGTCTCCCATGATCATTAGCGACAAACTTTCGGATGAAGAATAAGCGAGACTAATCACCGTCCTAGAGAAACACCGAACCATTTTGGGATATTCCCACAAAGATCTAAAGGGAATTAGCCCAACTCTTTGTACCCATCACATCCCCTTGGATCCGGCTTTCACACCATCTAGGGAACCTCAAAGGAGGTTGAACAATGCAATGAGGGAAGTCGTTAAGAAGGAGGTCCTGAAACTCCTACACGCCGGGGTTATCTACCCCGTGCTGTATAGCGAGTGGGTTAGTCCCATTCAGGTAGTGCCAAAGAAGGGAGGGTTGACAGTTGTCCCCAACAACAAGAATGAGTTGATCGCTCAATGTCTCCCCACTGGGTGGAGGATGTGCATAGATTATAGGAAACTCAACTAGGCTACAAAGAAGGATCATTTCCCGCTGCCCTTCATTGATGAAATGTTGGAGCGGCTTGCAAACCATTCCTTCTTCTGTTTCCTTGATGGGTATTCTGGTTATCAACAAATTCCCATCCACCCTGATGGCAAAAGTAAGACCACGTTCACATGCCCTTATGGAATGTATGCCTATCGTAGGATGTCGTCCGGGTTGTGTAATGCACCCGCTTCGTTACAAAGGTGCATGATGTCTATTTTCTCAGACTTGATTGAGGAGATCATGAAAGTTTTCATGGACGTTTTTCCGTCTATGGAAAAACTTTTGATCATTGTCTTGAGAATTTAGATAAGGTCTTACAACGATGCGTGGAGAAAGACTTGGTACTTAATTGGGAAAAGTGCCATTTCATGGTCCACGAGGGCATTGTCTTAGGGCATCGTGTTTTTGAATGTGGGATAGAGGTGGATCGAGCCAAGATTGAAGTTATAGAAAAGCTTCCACCTCCTGTTAATGTCAAGGGAATCCGTAGCTTTCTAGGCCATGCTGGGTTCTACCGCCATTTCATCAAGGACTTTTCTCACATCGTTAGACCCCTCATGAGCCTCTTAGCTAAGGATGAACCCTTTGACTTCACTGATGAGTGCTTTGATGCCTTTCACACTCTGAAGAAGGCACTCATCTCAGCGCCAATCATCCAGCCCCCAGATTGGACACTCCCCTTTGAAATCATGTGTGATGCTAGTGACTACGCCGTAGGGGCCGTTCTCGGCCAAACTAAGGATAGGAAGCATCATGTGTTCACTTATGCTAGCAAGACTTTGACAGGAGCTCAACTAAAATATGCTATCACTGAAAAAGAGCTCCTTGTGGTTGTCTTCGCTATTGACAAGTTTAGATCTTACTTAGTAGGAGCAAAGATTGTTGTTTACATCGATCATGCTGGTTTGAAATATTTGATCACTAAGAAAGATGCTAAACCTCACTTGATATGTTGTATCCTTCTACTCCAAGAATTTGATATTGAAATAAAGGATAAAAAGAGAGTAGAAAACTCTGTTGCAGATCATTTTTCGTGTATGCATTTCACTAACATGCAGGAGCTACCGATAAATGATTTCCTCCGGGACGACATGCTCTTGAAGGTAACGGACGTCACACCCAGTTATGCAGATATTGTGAATTTTATGGTTGCAGGGTATGTACCACCAGGGAAAAACAAGTAGAAGCTGGTCTACGAAAGTATACGCCGCCTGTGGGATGATCCGTACCTCTACAGAGTTTGTGTTGATGGCTTGCTGAGAAGATGTGTACCCATAGCCGAAGGAATGAGAATCATTGAGAAATGTCATGCGGCACCATATGGGGGACACTATGGTGGATACCGTACTTAGGCCAAGATCTGGCAAAGCGGATTCTCTTGGCCAACCATGTACGAGGACACCAAAGACTTCATCCAGAAATGCCGAAGTTGCCAGCACCATGGAGGAATCACTGCAAGAGATGCAATGCCCCTCTAGAACAACCTCCAAGTAGAATTATTTGATGTTTGGGGCATTGACTTCATAGGACCATTCCCAAAGTCCTATGACAGCGAATACATCCTCGTGGCAATCGACTATGTGTCAAAGTCGGTAGAAGTAATGACATGCCGTGCTACCGATGCCAAGCATGCTCGAAGGATGTTCCATGAGGTCATCTTCCCTCGTTTTGGAACACCAAGGATGGTGATAAGTGACTGAGGGTCTCACTTCATTGATAAGACCTTCTGAAACTTTCTGAAAGAGCTTGGTGCAGAGCACAACATTGCAACTCCATATCACCCCCAAACCAATGGTCAAGGAGAAACATCAAATAAATAAATCAAGAACATTCTGCAAAAGACAGTACAAGAGATGGGGAAATCATGGAATACGAAGCTACCCGATGTGCTTTGGGCATATCGGACTGCATAGAAAACACCATTGGGCATGTCACCCTATCAGCTACTATATGGAAAAACATGCCACTTGCCTGTTAAGCTAGGACACAGGGCACACTGGGCAATCCAGAAATTCAACATGGACTTTAAGAAAGCCGGAATGCTCAGGAAGCAACAGCTATCAGAGCTGGAAGAATGGAGGGACAAAGCATACCACAGTGCCAAAATCTACAAAGAGAAGACAAAGAAGTGGCACGACAAAAGGATCAAGCAAAAGGAGTTCAAGCCAGGAGATAAGGCATTGCTCTTTAATTCCAGGGTTAAGCTATTCGAACATGGCAAGCTTCGTAGCAAATGGGATGGACCGTACACCGTCGTCCATGCTGCGTCACACGGGGCAATCACTCTCCAAGATGACGGAGGTAGGACCTTCAAGGTAAATGGCCATCGTCTGAAAATCTTTCTAGAACCCGATAATAAAGAGTATGATGTGATCAACTTCATTGAAGAAACCTAGCCTTAAAATAAAAAAATATAATAAATAAATAATTAAATAAAATTGGCTAGACAACCCTTATCCTCCTAGGTTCCTTTTTGTTTTGCTTTGTCCCCTAATAAAATGCAGGCAAAAGAACAAGTGTGTGTGTGTGTGGGGGGGGGGGGGGTCGCCTGGCCCCCAGATCATCTACACAGCACGAAGGTATGCAACCAAAAGCCTCACTGTTCTTGGTCCCTGAGTTTGAATGAGTTTTCAAAACTAATCGTTTAAATCAAGCTCAAATAAAATGAATCAACATGACCCTCTTGCACTACATACTTTCTGTGGTTGGCTTGCATATGTTTTATTCCTTACTTATCATCTTAATGCTTGTGAACAAATATCCTTAGGACCACATGCTCATCTAAGTAGTTGATGTGTGTGATATGGCTTGAAGACATGATCTTCGCTCTTAATGTTTGAGTACATGGGAAAAATTTATTAAAAAAAACTTGCTAAGCTCCTCTTTGATTTGCCAAAGTCCTACCAGAGCCATATAGTGAATTATCTTGAAAACCCTATATATATATACGCTGCTTGTCTTTGCATTGAGCATTGTCAAATTATTGTGACCCTTGGAAGAATTCTTTCAATGCTTTCATGATCAAGATCCACGTGCACACTTTATACCCCCTTTCTATGCTTCCATGAGAAGTTAGCATTGTACCACTTTTTACATCCCACAAAATAAAAACTCCACATTATGTGATTGTGGTCTCTCTCTCTCCATCTTTTATTACAAAAGAGACATGGGCTATAAAAGAAAAAAAAGTGGACACATGAAGGTCCAAGCATACAAAAAAAAGAAAAAAAAAGTTGGAAACATGAAGGTCCATGAAAAAAAGAGAGACAAGAAAAAAAAGAGATAGCCATGCTCTAAAAAAAGAATTTACAAATGGAGAGAGACCATACAAAAGGAGTTTCCATCACAATATACCATCCACCATATCCATACACATGCACATCTTGATCTGATAGTATGACTAGTTTTCCTCTTTGGATCCGGTTTTTGACTTTGCAATATATGTGATGCAAGTAAGCCTTTTCCTTCATACCTACTTTAAGCTCCACATATGGCCATCATTAGAAGTAGGATGAAGAAAATGAGCAAGTCAAATGCCTTGGTAAGGACTTATACACCTTGAGTGATCCGAGAGTATCAAATGAGGAGCTAAGCAAAATTTATTTTTGAAAACTCTTTGAAAAATCTCAAGCTACTTAACATGTAGAGTTGAGGTGACTTGATTCATGACCGTTCCACTCCTCAACTACCCAAGATGGCATGATAGACACTTCAAAGTTCACAAGTGCAAGGTGAGGTTTGGAATATCTCTTATGCTCGCTTCATACCTTTGGAAGTTATATTTCACCTTAGTCCTTTCTCCTTCACTCGAGGACGAGCAAAGACTAAGTGTGGGGGTGTTGTTGACGGTCCTTAAGTCAGAAATAGAACCGTCAATTCTTGCATCTTTTCGTGATATTTAACCACCAAACTTAGTTGTAGGGCTTAATTCTAACGAGATCCACGAGCTTTGGTGAATTATGATCTGCAGGCACCCACTGGTGAAATATGAGGAAAACCCAAGTAAACTCAGAGAAAAACACATAGAAGATCCTGTCCCGCGTCTCACTTACAAAAGACGCCCACATGACAGAACAAACCGACCAACCAAGCCCGGCACCGATGTACCTGACAGGAGGACCCACTTGTAAGCAACCCAGAAGAAGGCGGTGGCGGTTAAGGGGGGTTGGCCGACCCCACCTGGAAGCCCCTCCAGGAGCATTTTGGCGGGAACGTTGTTCTTATCCACTCCAAGGCGGTGCTCTATGTTTCCATATTTATTGATGGCAGGAACCGACCTCTAGCACTATATAAAGGGCCTCCCTCACCCCTCTCAACACACACCATTCAAGAGTAGGAGTAGTGCCACATTGTAAAGGCGATGTGCTAGTTCGCTAGTGCTAGAATAAAGGAGGAGAGTGAGGAGTAGTTCGGGCAAGCGCCGGGCCTGTTGGTGTTCTTCTCCAAGCTGTACCTCTACGGATATCGGCTTCTTTCATAGTAAAGTAAGTTGGTATTTGTGATTCTCTATTCTTGCATAGTACTTATCTTTGAGTGAGATCAGTTCTCTTACTTTCGGGTTCATCGCTCTATATTTATATAGAGTGCCGTAATTTGCTACGGGGTACCAAACGTAGTTAGACTACGGTAGTAATCAGTAGCATAGACGTGGTGTCTAGGCTAAGGGTTACCTTCGTTTGCCTTATATCCCATGGTCTGTGAGGTAGTCCACAGGTGGTGACAGCCCTGTTGGTCCTTAGTAGCCCTCCATGTTCGGATATTGCGTAGAGCCGTTGGCTGGAGTCTCCTGACCATTTCAGGGTTAAGCCAGTGTTCGAAGTGAGTATCTAGCCCGAGAGATCGACCTTAACTCATCTAATACTACCTCAGGAATCTTCTCTATCCTCACCACATATCTTGGTATGTCCTTGGACCGACTCAGTTAGAAGTTAGTGCACACACGTTCCCTGTGGATACAATAACCCTTGAATACTCGCGGGTGAAATCTACAACGGTATCCGTGTGCTTGCGGATTTATACGCAGTCGTTAAAATACCCAACAGCAACCACACATGACGTAGGGTATTACGCACCTTGCGGCCTGATCCTGTCTAAATCTTTGTGTTCCTTGCACCATCGAGTTCCAGAGCTAGTCAATCCCTTTCCTACAATCCTACTACTAAGGGTATCCCTGAGCAGGCTTGGCGGCTAAACACCGACAGGTGGTGCGCTAGGTAGGGGATTCGACGAGTTCATCGGCGAATTCGATGGCCAAATCAGGTGACACCAACCATATGCCGGAAGGCACAACCCTCATCTTTGGTTCCTAGGCCTGCATGGCCGACGGATCAGGCGGCTTCACCGGCCACCTGGTCGCCCCCAAGGAACCCGAGGCGAAATTCAATGATCAATCCGCCGAGACGCCTAAACTCGGCGGAAAATCGTCACCCATACTCGATTCGGAAATCCCTGAGAACGCATCAACCCCAACTCATCTTTATGAGTTAGTCGAGTCCGACGCAAACTCTGATTCCAAAAAATTTCAATTTTCTGAAACCCTCAGAAATTACGTGGCTTATCAAAAGTCAATCAAACGCCGTAAGATCGTCAACTCAGAATTACTCGATGGAATAGATCGAGTTCCACAATCAAATGAAGGATGCATTAAGCTTGCAGAATCCACTCTCAGCTCATCCAAGACACAGCAGAACCCAGAAACATCAAACCCACGACAAAATCGGTCGGGCGACATGTTCTCAGGGATCGATCGAGTAGATTCCTCGCTCACTGACTGCATTAAAACAGCTGAGAATACTCTGCAACAGGACATGATAGGAAAAATCTGTTGGAAACCCCAAAAAGCAAACCCCCGGCTTGAACAGATGGGACCGCTCCTCTCAGGGACAGCTCAGGATTCCTCGTCAAACCCTATTCCCAAGTGGACTTCTGAACCAACCGACATCTCTGATCTTCTATTTGATCAGAACATTGATGAATTCATGGAAAGTCTTGACAACCTCGAACCATATGATGACCTCGGGGACTGGTCAGACAATGTCGACTTGTTTATGGATGCTATATCCCACTCACCACACATGGCAGACATCCTTTGGAAGGAAGTCAAGCTTAAGAAGCAAAACGGAACCTCCAAAGCCCCAGAAAAATCCAGCAAGTTGATTTTTGACAAGCCATGGACCAAAGAGCTAGAAGGACTAACTCCTACCCAATCCTAGGTACATTGGATGAATGAGAACTATAACACCCTAATTTAAATTTCAACATTTTATAATAGATTTAATTGGCTTTATTTAATTTTCTAAGGATTATTGGTTAGTCTTGCATTTAATCCAATTTTGTTCCTCAAGTAATTAAAATTTTATCATAGGTTTAATTTTGTTGTTGCATCATGCTGGGGCATTGTTTAATTGTTTGAGTGCTTGAGTGAATTCAAATTCAAATTTGAATTCATTTGGCTTGAGGTTGAGTTAGAAATAGAAATAAGAAATAGATGTAGAAATAGAAAAGGAAAACCAAAACTCAAACCCAAAGCCCGGCCCAAGAAACCCAGCCCAAACCTTTTTCCCGGGCCCAACTTCCCTTCCCTCCCCAGCACGCGGCCCAGCCGGGCCTGCTCCCGCGCTCCCTCTCTCCTGGGCCGCTCCACCGCGCAGCGCACCGGCCAGCCCATCCGCTCGTCGCGTGCACCCCGCCTCTGACGCATCGGCCCCACGCGTCAGAGCCCCCTTCCCCCTTCTCTTCCCCCTCCGCGCAACGGACGCCCGATAACACCGGCGAGTTCGCCGGGATCCTTATCCCGCTGCGCCCTGCCGCAATCCCCGCCTTACCCTGCCTTTTAACCACCCGCGCCGCAGCCCCTAGACCCTATCTCGCCACCAACCCCTCTTCATCCAACCCTAGCCGCCGCCTCCACACTACTCTGCCTCGCCGCGCCTCTGCTCCGCCACAGACCGGCCACGCCACGGCCTCCCAGCCCCGGCCAACAACCGCTGGAGCTCCGCCCCATGCCCAAGACCTTCCCCGAGCTTGCTGCCCCTCGACTTCTAGCCTGCAGCGCCCGGATTTCGACTTGGACCTTCGCCATCGGTGAGCCGACCTCCAAGCATTTCCTCGCCTCCGGTGGGTTCCCGACCCCCCTGACCCCCGTTTCTTGTTCACAGCGCTGTAGCACACCTTCTTAGCGGATCAGAAGCTGGAGGAGCACTCCCGCACCCCGGATCGCGAGCTCCTTCCGTGCGCCGCCACTCACCGTCGACGGCGTCAACTCTTCATGGCCACGCAGCTCGAATTCGAGCCTCCGTAAGCGTCCACACGATCTCCCTGTCCTTCTGCACTAGATCCCGTAGCCTGTAGCCACGCTCGAACCCGGAACACTGCACGCCGGCGTCTCGCCGCCGCACTCCGCACGGCTTCGCCGTGGCGGGTGCCCTGCCGTGCACCCCAGCCCCGCACAACCCCTGCACAAGTTCGCCCTGTCCTAGCGCAAGCTCCTGGGCCCTTTCGCGCTCGAGCCCCAGCACCAGAACCACCCGAGCACCGCGCGCCGGCGATGCTCCGCCGCACACACCCGCCACCGCCGCCGCACACACCGTCCCGAACCCCAATCCGCTGCTCTGAGCGCATAGGTGTACTACGCATGCCGCGGGCAACATCCACGACCAATTCCAGGCCAAGCTGAGCCCGGGAACCCCAGAAACGCCACACGCCGGCGATCCCCCTGCACGGGAGCACGCCGCCAGCGCGTTCCGCTGCCGCCCCGCACCCAAACCCCCTGAGTCGTCCGATCCAGAATGTACGCGCGAGATTAGATCGGAGTTTCATTAGATCCTAGCCCTCAGATCCAGATCCGGCGGTCGAGATCTAAACGTACCCCTTCGCCTGGCCATTTTGTTAAAGAGCCCCTCGGTTTCTCAATAATCAACCCGCAGTCCTAGTGTTTTGAAAAATAATTCTAACCAGGCCCAGTTTTTAGTGTTTTGGCCCCTGAGCTCTATAGAAATCGAACCCGCCGTCCAGGCCCGCTGATTTTGCACGCTAGCCCTTAGATTTAATGGTTAATTTAGTTTTAGTCCTTGGTTTTGCCCAGAAACCCCCTGAAACTCCAGTTTTCTTACAAATAGGCCCCTGAAACTTGTTTTAAGCCTAGATTATTCGTTTTAGCTCCATTTTAGGCGTTCTTTATATCCACACGATCGTTGTAATGCGTAGAATAGTTTTAGACTAGTTTAGTGTGTGTTTCTATGTATTGATGTACTGTTTCTTAGTTTTTGTTAGTGTTTACTTGTATGCTTATTGTATGTCTTGTTTTGGCCATGTGTTCGTGAGTAGACGCTGATCCAGTTGAGGAGCCCCAGTATCAGTACCCGGAGCAGCCGTCTTCCAACCAGTTTGAGCAGCAGCAGGAGCAGTACGAGGAAGGCAAGTATAACATGAACAACACCTATCACCTTTAAATACATTTTCATACTGCATTTTAATACTGTATGCCTATAAGGACTGTCCTAGCCACTTTATGTCCTTTATATATATCCTTGGGTTGCATTTTGGTTAGTTGTGCTAGGTGCCACGCTATAACACATAATGGTCCTTTTTAATTAATTTGATTAATGGTATATGCAACTTAATTCTGAGAGTGGCCCTCTGTGTGGCTTGAGTGGCTCACGTCTTGTTAAAATTGGTTTTGTTAGAAACATGGTTTAGGGGGCCAGCACGGTGCTTACTGCCCGGTTGGCCACTCTCCATAAGGACCGGTTCATAGAGCGACAACCTGGGACAACAGCGCTATGACAAGACTGGAATGGGACGGTCTTGGCTTACTAATTAGGTCATTTTGGTTCGGGAGTAACTTACCGACGGGGCATGGGGGGTGGTGAGCTTCAATGGTGGCCAGGCTACGAGGCTTGGTCTGCGTACCCCTCGAGGTGGTTACCATCGTTGCGGAGCCTGATTCCTTAGCAGTTACACCTTACCAGTGTGTCCTTTGTAACGGCCTCGTAGTGAGTTTGCTAGTCATCTCACCTAAGGAAGTGTGATGAGCAACTAGCGTAGCTCACGACTTGTGGGTAAAGATGTGCAACCTCTGCAGAGTGTAAAACTGGTATACTAGCCGTGCTCACGGTCATGAGCGGCCCAGATCCTCCTTTTGATTAGTGGGGTTATCTCCTTCCGACGAGGGGGGTGCCTCTCAGGGTTACCTTGGTGGTTTCGGTTTGGTTCTCAGTAGTAACATGATTAAATTTGATTAATTACTATGTAACTGGATTTATGGTAATTCATCAACTTGTAGTAAATAACTTTAATAAAAATTTGCCAAGACTTAAAAGCTAATGCAGTTCAGTCAGCCAACCTAGAGCCTCATAGTTGTGTTATACTTGTTGAGTACAAGTTGTGTACTCACTCTTGCCTACTCTACTCTTTTTCCTCTTGGGATACTCTACTGCTGCTCAGTTCCTACCGACGCGAGAGAGTTCGCTCAGCGCTACCAGGACTACGAGGACTTCTAGGCATTCGTCTCACAGTCGACGTCCCTGTGGCGCCCTGCTCAGCTTCGGAGAGTTTTTATCATATTTGTACTTCGCTTCCGCTGTATCAGACATTTATGTCATTAATGTAATAAATATCATTCGTATTCTCTTTATTATATCTTTTACGTGATATGTGCTGTGATATACTGTTCATTCTGTTGTATATACGTGTGACTTGATCCTGGCACGTATATGATTGCTCGGTTTATGTCCTTTTATAAACCGGGTGTTACAAGAACGCCCTCCGAGTAGAGATGGGCATTCCGCTTCTCGCTCACCCAAAACACACATACTCTAAAATTGGTGGTCTATCCGATTCTGACTTCGTGTACTCCTATGATTCAGAAGATGAGCTGGACAACTTGATCTAGTACAGCAAAGAAGTCAAATCCAACTCGACTATGAACTCCAAGTCTGATCAGGACTCCTTGCCCAGCTTGGTCATATATGCGATGCCGGAAGGGCGAACGGTCCGCTTGGAAGAACCGGGTCTCAAAAATCAATCTGTTGAGACCTCTGAACCTCAGATCGACGAGCTCCCATTCCAGGAAGGCATCCCCTTAGACCCACCGGGAAGCAAAGAAGACCAAGAGATCGAGAACCTCTGTCATAAAATCCTCATGGTTCGCATCTCCGAACTCCATGAATCAGATGATGATTCGATGGAGCGCCTCAACCTCGATTACTACAACTCTGATGACTACAACGAGTACCTCTCCGACAACATGGAAGCTACTCCCACGGCGATCACAGAAGTCAAGACTACTATCAAGCAAGACCCGCCCTTAGCTCCACAAGCTATGACAGTGACTATCTAGTTGGAAGCGAGCCTGTGGCGGAGGGTCTCTACGAGCACCGCCATGTGCTCAATCAAAAGAGGGCATTCAGGCGCTAGCGTGTCACCAACCGTCAACAAGAACAACAAGGCGACAACTACGACTACTCCAACAGCGATCTCCACAACATGATCAACATTGGGCGTGATGCGCTCAATGTGATCATCTCAAGGAAAAAGGAGCGTTAGAAGATAGAGGCTTATACCCCTTCTTCAAACTACCGCATCCCAACACACATCTCGCGATCTTTCAAGAAGCACAAGCATGTGAGTATTGATCCTTAGGGCAAGTCCCATGGTCAGCACCTGTCAGACCCGGCGGCAGCAGGACTGCTCATAGGCATAGAATGTTCTAGCATAAGGGATAGCCCATGGATGTACCTTACCTCTCTTGTAACTACCCGAATAGGTGTAGAACTAGCTGCAGTACAAAGGAAACTACCCGATCGTGTTGTAGTAGGACTCCAACTGTACTCGGCTAGGACTTTCCATGTAACCCTGTCCCCCCAGGATATATAAGGACGGGCAAAGACCCCCTCAAAAGACATCAACACCTATGCAATACAAGCAACCACACAGGACGTAGGGCCCCCGGATATATGAGAGCGGGTAGGGACCCCCTCGAAACACATCAACACCTAAGGCAGTACAAACAACCACACATTACATAGGGTATTACGCAACTCGCGGCCCAAACCTGTCTAAATCTTTGTGTTCCTTGCACCATCGAGTTCCAGAGCAGTTGATCCCTACCTACAAACCTTACTGCTAAGGGTATCCCTGAGCAGGCTTGGCGGTAAACACCGACAGATGAACCCCGTGGGGTTACCCCAGTAGGACAAATTTTAATAGTATCCAAAACATACTCGAGCGAGCGAGTAGTTGTGCCTTTAACACAAGGCTGGAGTTATCTTTATAGTTGACCTGTTAGGATGAACCCCGTCGAGTTACCCAAGTTGGACAAACTAGTAAAGGTATCCATACACCTTCTCGAGCCAGCGAGTAGGTTGTGTCCGATGCTGAGGACAAGGATGTGGCTTGTATAGTTATCCTGTTCAGATGAACCTTTATAGGTTACCCCAATGGAAAAACTATGTAACATATCCAGATTGGGTCATCCAGGTCGGTATGAATCTGTAGAGATTACCCTGGTTGGAAAAACCCATTAGAAAATAGTCCAATGTGATGCTGCCAGTTGTTGACTATCTTTAATGTAGTCGAAAAGTTGATATAAACCCTTTATTTATTAAAGAGACCAACTGACACCACCATACGACTTGAATCAAGGATAAAACTTGCGCAAGTGCTCGATATTTCAGGAATTGGGTACCTCATTGCCATCAACATCGGTAATTCTGTATGATCCTGGTCTTATAACTTTAGACACTATCAAACGTCCCTCCCATCTGGAATTTAACTTGTGCAGTCTTTCATCTTGAATTCATCGTAGAACCAGATCTCCTATGTTAAAAGATCTTTGCTGGACTGTAACACCCAGTTTACAAAAGGACATAAACCGAGCAATCATATACATGCCAGGATCAAGTCACACGTATATACAACAGAATGAACAGTATATCACAGCACATATCACGTCAAAAGATATAATAAAGCGAGTACGAATGTTATTTATTACATAAATGACAAAATGTCTGATACAGAGTATGCGTGTGGCAGAACCACCTGAATTATCCCGGCTCAAGTGCGCAGGCTATCACCCTAAAGGCAACACCGGCTCAAACGCACTTCAAACGGAACAATTCTTGGTCTGTCAGATAACATCCCGATACAACCACCGGTTCTCGGATCGAACAAGCATACCACGCACGAAGGCGAGTCCAGAGATATTACAACCACAATTTTACAACATAGCCAAAGTAGTGATTACAACATGTTTCAATGTACTTATTACAAAACCAAACATTGTAAAACAGTTATACAAGCCACAACGGTAAGTTCAAAGTTTGAAAAGCAGCGGAAAAAAGAACACGACGGCTACAACACGTCGCAAAAGTATACCAAGCTAGCCCAAGCAAGGTATCACTCATCAGGGTCATTGCCGGCCGAAGACGTATCCCACTCTATGGACCAGCCAGGAGGCAAAGAGCAGGGCCAAGACAAACTAGCGAGTTGGTCCTCGAAACTCATACCTGAAAAAGGGTTTCAACAGCAAGGCTGAGTATTCTAATACTCAGCAAGACTTAACTGTAACACCCGGTTTATAAAAGGACATAAACCGAGCAATCATATACGTGCCAGGATCAAGTCACACGTATATACAACATAATGAACAGTATATCACAGCACATATCACGTAAAAAGATATAATAAAGCAAATACGAATGTTATTTATTACATTAATGACAAAGAAATGTCTGATACAGCGGAAGCGTAAAACATATAAGAGAAACTCGGAAGCGCCACAGGGACGTTGACTGGGAGACAAACGCCTAGAAGTCCTCGTAGTCCTGGTAGCGCTGAGTGAACTCCCTCGTGTCGGCAAGAACTGAGCAGCAGTAGCGTATCCAAGAGGAAAAAGTAGAGAAGAGGCTAGAGTGAGTACACAACTTGTACTCAACAAGTATAACACAAACTATGAGGCTCTAAGGTTGGCTAACTGACTGCATTAGCTTTTAAGTCTTGGCAAAATTTTATTAAAGCTATTTTACTACAAGTTGATGAATTACCATAAACCTAGTTACAAAGTAATTAATCAAAATTAATCATGTTACTACTGAGAACCAAACCAAAACCACCAAAGTAACCCCGAGAGGCACCTCCCTCATTGGAAGGAGATAACCCCACTAATCAAAAGGAGGATCTGGGCCGCTCATGACCGTGAGCACGGCTAGTATACCAGTTTTACACTCTGCAGAGGTTGCACATCTTTACCCACAAGTCGTGAGCTATGCTAGTTGTTCATCACACTACCTTAGGCGAGATGACTAGCAAACTCACTACGAGGCCTTTACAAAGAATCTCGTTGGTAAGGAGTAACCGTGAGGGTTGGATCGGCGACTATGTAGCAGGTCTAGTGGGCATCAAGAATACCACAGACGGGGCCACTAAGTACGAGGGACATAGAAGTTTACCACCCTTGCCCCGCAGGTAAGTTACTCCTAACCAAAAAGACCTAATTATTACGCTAAGACCGTCCCATTCTAGTCTTGTGGTAGCGCTGTTGTCCCAGGTTGTCACTCTATGAACCGGTCCTTATGGAGAGTGGCCAACCAGGCAGTAAGCACCATGCTGGCCCCCTAAACCATGTTTCTAACAAAACCAATTTTAACGAGACGTGAGCCACTCAAGCCACACAGAGGGCCACTCTCAGAATTAAGTTGCATATACCATTAATCAAATTAATTAAAAAGGACCAAGTGTGTTATAGCGCGGCACCTAGCACAACTAACCAAAATGCAACCCAAAGGATATATATAAAAGATATAAAGTGGCTAGGGAAGTCCTTATAGGCATACAATATTAAAATGCAGTATGAAAATGTATTTTACAGGTGATGGGTGGTGTTCATGTTATACTTGCCTTCCTCGTACTGGTCCTGCTGCTGCTCAAACTGGTCAGAAGATGGCTGCTCCGGGTACTGGTACTGGGGCTCCTCAGATGGATCAACGTCTACTCACGAACACATGGCCAAAACAAGGCACAACAATAAGCATACAAGCAATTACTAACAAAAGCTAAGAAACAGTACATCAATTCATAAAAACAGCACACTAAACTAGTCTAAAGCTATTCTACACGTTACAACGATCGTGTGGACATAAAGAACGCCCAAAACGGAGCTAAAACACAAAATCTAGGCCAAAAACAAGTTCCAGGGACCTATTTGTAAGAAAACTGGCGTTCCAGGGGGTTCTGGGCAAAAACGAGGACTAAAACATAATTAAACTATAGATCCAGGGTCTAACTCACAAAAACACCAAGGCTGGACGGCGGGTTCTATTTCTAGGAAGCTCAGGGGGGTCCTTGCAAAGTTTTGGGCCTAACTGCAATTATTTTTGAACTACAAAGGAGTGCGGGTTGATTATGGAAAACTTGAGGGGCTCTTTAACACATTTGCCAGGCCGAAGTTGTATCTGCGGATCTGATCCATTGGATCTTGATCCGGCGGCTCAGATCTAAACGGTTCGCGATCTAATCTCGCACGTCGGTTTTAGATCTGAGGGCCAGGGCGCGTTTGCAAGCGGGAGCGGCGGCGCTGGTCACCGGGGCTCGTTTTCCTCGGCGGCACCACATGGGAACTCACCGGTGTTTGCTGTTTCGGGCCCTCCGGGGGTCAAATTGACTCGCGCTTGAGTCTGGGGTGATCCACGCGTCATGCGTGATCCAGCTAGGCACGCAGGGGAGGGAGTTAGAGCTTGGACCGAGCTCGCCACGGCGAGGGGCGGTGCTGGGCCATGGCGCTCGCCGGGGTGCGGCATGCAGGCCGAAAAGGGGGTGGAAACAGGTGCCAAAGGGTGCGCATGCGCGTGCTGAGTGAGCACAAATCTGAACCAGGGCCGCGTGGTGGCTGGCGTGCGCTGCAGGGGGCTCGCCACGGCGGAGCGTGGCGTGCGCGGCGGCGGAAGCGCGGGCGTGCGACGTTCCAGCACCGGGTACGGCCTACGGGCTGAGCTACCTAGCGCCAAAGAAGAAGGTAGGCTCTGGTGTGCTTACCGAGGGTCAAGATCGGGTGGAGCTGCAGCGCGAGGTCACCGGCGTTGATGGCGAGCGGCGGCGCACGATGCTGTGCACGGGGGCCGGGCGTTGTGGAGCTCCTCCGGTCGTCCAAGCCCCACGGGTCGATGAGTGGGGCTCCTGCGAAGCCGGTGGATGGGTCAGTGTGACCGGAGTGGCACCGGCGGCGAGCAATCGCGTCGGCACAGTGAGCTCACCTGGGGTGGGCTCCGGCGAAATTCTCGGCGAGGCGAGGCTCTGGGGTCGGTGTAGAGGGTTCAGGAAGCTTCACGGCAGCAAGGCGAAACAGATGTGGTGGCTGTCCAGGACTGGGACACGGCGGCGCGTCGTGGCCACGGCGGTGGGGTACTCTGCTCCGAGCAGAGGCAAGGCGGCGGCTGTGGCTAGGGTTTGGGGCAGCGCTGATGGGAGGATGGGGAGCAGGGGGTCCGCGGGTTGCGGTTAAGAAGGGCAGGGCGAGCCTCTGCGTGCGGGTCACGCGGAAACGGATCGCGGCGAGAATCACGGCAGGATGACGGAGAGGCCGGTGCTACGTGGCGCGGGCGCGGGGGAGACGGAGCTGACCGGCGGGCCATCCCTGTCAGCGAAGGTGTGGGCGCGGACAGGTGGGCCCCGTCGGTCAGCGACGGAAGGCGTGGATGCGGGGTGACGCGCGTGACGCAGAAGAGGAGGGAGGAGCGGGCCGGTGCGCCGACGGCCCAGGAGAGAGGGAGCAGGCCCGGCTGGGCCGCGTGCTGGGGAGGGAAGGGGAGTTGGGCCCGGGAAAAAGGTTTGGGCTGGGTTTCTTGGGCCGGGCTTTGGCTTTGAGTTTTGGTTTTCCTTTTCTATTTCTACATCTATTTCCTATTTCTATTTCTAACTCAACCTCAAGCCATATGAATTCAAATTTGAATTTGAATTCACTCAAGCACTCAAACAATTAAACAATGCTCCAGCATGATGCAACAACAAAATTAAACCTATGAGAAAATTTTATTTACTTGAGGAACAAAAATTGGATTAAATGCAAGACTAACACAATAATCCTTAGAAAATTAAATAAAGCCAATTAAATTTGTTATAAAATGCTGAAATTTAAATTAGGGTGTTACATTAACCGTCAACGGGTATACTAAACCCACTTTAGCTAGACTATGCAGGGTTTGTGAGGCTCTGGTTTCCTTTTTGCTGAAAAGCAATAAAGAGTAGGTCCTTACTTCACATTTTAGCTACCAAGATTCTAGTTGATTAACCATTCTATGTAAGCATCTACTATTCAATCATGGTAGAACTTTAAGCAAACATCAAGATTGATCATAAAAATGTTGCTCCTATTACTCTGTGTGGCAAAGAGATCAAGCAGTCCCAAACTGTGGGAAGCAGACGATTCGAATCGAATTTGTTAACCTGGCCAGGCAGACCTAACACACATGTTTGGAACACCGTCGGGTCGTTCCCAAACAACGTTTGCCTTTCTTTCCGGCTTGTGGATAGGAACACTATCCCCGACTACAGGGCTCCAAGGTCCAACCTTGTCCCTCCTAGTCGTGGTGTTGATCAACATAACATAAAAACCTATCTCTAAAGAGAGAGTGTCAGTATATCCACTCCCCGGTCCAATCGGTTACTAGGCTTACCGCGTACCATATTTACGGCATGTGGCTAATACGTTCAAAAACATAACTAGCACTACCACACACCGCGACCTTAGCAAGTTCATCAACACAGACGGGGTTTCACATAAAGTCATGATATCGAACACAACCCCGTTCGTCGTCCTTATATTGATAACAGGAAGTAAACAAAGCAGTTCCTATAGAGCTCGCGAGTGACAGGCAATCACTCGACTTTTACTGGCCCTATAAGCTTAGCAATATTCGAACTCAGGTCTAGTATTCAGTACATAGGTTCCTAGGATCATGCATCTAGGGTTTCAATTCAAATCCTAAGAACTGTAAATGCACAAGTAAGTAATAACAATAAATGGTAATAATTTGAATTATAGGTTATGTCTGGGACTTGCCTTCTCGGTAGTCACTAACTATTTCAGCCCTAGGCTCTTTCGAACTTTGGTCCAGGGCTTCAGTTAGTATAGTAGTGTTCGCTTGAGCTTCGAGATCACCTCCTTCGGAATCCGGGATCAGTTCGTACGTCCCGTCCGAAAAAGCAGTCGTATCTATATGTAATGCAAGAACAATATTATAAGCACGCTCACGATGTAGTGAAGCTAAGCAAACAAAATTAATACACATATGGGCAATCGTTTATAGAGTAGTAACTCAACATTTCTAACTACACAAGGCATCATGATCAATAGCACAAGAAAGCTATACTAACTTCCTAAACAAGTGGGAGTAGCTTCCTATAGCAATTAAATCATGGTTTGTTAATAAATCAACAACTCAGAGTAAAAACAGTAATAAATTTAGAAAAAATTACACTAAACGGAATATCAACAGGGTAAGCTATCCTGTAAATTTCATTCCAAAACATGTAGCCATTTATTCAAAACAATTCATTCATTCAGACAACAGTTAGAATAAGATTGAATTATACAGGTTAAACCATAGCAAAAAAGAATCTCAAAATTTAACAGTAGGTCGAAACATGGATGAGTTAGCTACTGTGAATTGTTCATGATTTTATCTACACAGAATTAATTCTGAGAAAATAAACAAAACAGATATCAACTTAACAAGATTCATTTTTAGCTCCTTTTATGTTCATGAACTGATGCCCAAACTTCATGGACAAGCTAAACTATACAAAAAGAACACTCATAAATATTGTCATGATTTATCATCAATACAAACTATTTATCATAATTAAAGTCTACTAAAAAACATTAAATCAAAGAAATAGCTAAACATGAGAACTGACCACAGAATTTTTATAGAAACACTAGTGTCACATGAACAAACCACCATAAAATTTTCAGAGCATAACAAGGCTTCAAACAATAATTAAAAAAAAGAATAAACAACTAGCCTTTATGCACCTAGTAACATAAATCTAATTTTCTAGCAAAAAGTTTCAACTAACAACCATCATATTATGATTCTACTGCATAAACCTTTACACAAGGATTCCAGAACAACTGGATTTGCTATTTTATGAATTTTTTACGAATTTCTATGGAATTTCAAAGTTTACAGCAAAAATTACAAAGGGGCCTTTGCTGCTACTATTCATATGAGTCTTGGGCTATCCAAATAACCCCATGGGTTTCTGCTTCTTTTCAACCTGAGGTCCCTGACCGCAGGGGAGAACAGGGGAAAGGGCGCCGGCCATTACCAGCGGCTAGGCTCGCCGGCGGCGAGGGTTGGGTTGGGGAAAATGAAGAGTAGAACGAGATCTACCCGATGGTGGTCTTCTTGGGGCTTGGGGTGGCCGGATTGGAGGTTCCCCGCGGAGCAGTTGCTCCCGCGGTGACGGCTAGCGGCGGAGGCGGTGTTCCGGTGGGGTAGAAGTGGCGTGGAGTTGCCGGGGAGCTTCACCTCGACATGAGGGAGCGAGTGGGGTGCTTGATTTGGGCAGATGGAGGAAGGAGGAGCGGTTCCACGGCGAGCAGGGCGGCGGAGCTTCGGGCTACGGCGGCGGGGTGGCTCCGGTGGAAATTGGGCGAGGAGGATGGGTCGGTGAGCTGCGCGGGCCCACGGTAGAGCTTTCTAGGGGGTCAGCGCAGGCGGAGGAGGGCTGCAGTGGTGGCTCCGTGGTGGCGTCGAGCTCGCCGAGGTTACGGATAAACGGCGACGCTGGTTTGGGGAGTCGGGGCAGGGCGCGTATGAGAGAACGAGGGGAATGTGTTGCGGAACTTCCAGTGGTGCTGCTACGCACAATAGATGGGGGTCTGGGGCGCTGCGTTGGCCTAGCAACAGCAGTAGCGAGGTGGCGACCGACGGGCGGCCTGGGGCGCGTGGCATAGCGGAGAGGGCACGAGCGCGAGGGGGCAGTGGGTCCAGGGGTCAAGGTGGGTGATGCGTGGGGCGGCGGCGAAGCTGGAGTTGGCCTGCGGCCGGCCCAGAGCGGCGGGCGGGCGGCGCTGACTGCCGGCGCCGTGGAGCAGAGCAGACAGGCAGGCTGGAGGAAGGGGAAAAGGGCTGATTCACAAATTCAGAAAATTTCAGGGACCCGGATGTAAATCAAAGATAACTTTTAATCTAGGGATCAAATGAAATAGTGCCCAACATGAAAGTTGTTCAACTTTTCAAGATCTACAACTTTGATGTTGTGCAAAAATTGATTTGACCAAAGGATAAAGAGTTAATTTTGAAAACATACAGGGATTTTGAATTCAAAGGACTTTTGTCTTTTCCCTTGTAACTTCAACTCAAATGTAGACTAAAAAGTAAGATTTTCTGCCAAGCAATGATTGCACTGAAATTTGCAAATACACCCTCCACAAAAGCAATAATTGCACACCCTATTCAAATTCAACTATAAAAAGGACCTTGCATAAAATCATAATTACACATATAACCTTTTATATTTACAAAAAGATCCTTTTTCAAGCAATCAAGAACATGATGCATAAAATAGATACACAACTACTGTGCAGACACCTAGGGTGTCACAGCCTTCCCCCCTAAAAGGAATCTCACCCTGAGATTACAGAAGAAAAGGAATGGAAAGATTTGGTACCTGAATTTGTTCTAAGAAAGTCAGGAAAGTTTCTTTGGAGGAAATTTTCAGTCTCCCAAGTAGCTTTTTCCTCAATATGATGATTCCATTGGATCTTGTACATTTTAACCTTATCTCTTCTAGTACTTCTTTCCTTGGTGTCAAGAATCTTGATTGGATACTCCTTATAAGATACATCGGATTCAATCTCGATATCTTGTGGTTCAAGGATCTCAGTAGGTACCTTGATGCACTTCCAGAGTTGTGATACATGGAAGACATCATGAATGGTGGCCAACTGAGAAGGAAGACGAATTCGGTAGGCAACGGGTCCACAATTTTTGATGATTTCAAATGGTCCGATGTATCGGGGTGCTAATTTCCCTTTGACACCGAAGCGTTGAACACCTCTAGTAGGAGATACTCGCAAATATACAAAATCCCCTACCTTGAACTGTAAAGGATCTCTTCTTTTGTCTGCATAACTTTTCTGTCTTGATTGGGCTACTTTAAGATTAGTCTGGACAACTTTGACTTTCTCCTCTTCCTCAGAGACTAAATCTGGCCCAAAGATTTTGCGTTCTCCAGCTTGTGACCAACTCAAAGGAGTTCGACACCTTCGACCGTATAACACTTCAAATGGTGCCATTTGCAAGCTAGATTGATAACTGTTATTATATGAAAACTCTGCCAGTGCTAGGCACTTATCCCAGTTCTTGCCATATTGAATAGCACATGCCCTCAATATGTCTTCAAGAATTTGATTGATTCGTTCTATTTGCCCATCTGTTTGTGGATGATAAGCTGAACTACGAATCAATTTTGTTCCAAGGGATTCTTGCAATTGCTCCCAAAAATGTTCAATAAATAGAGCCCCACGATCAGAAATGATCATCTTTGGAACTCCATGCAAACGAACTATTTGATCAAGATAGATCTCTGCATACTTCTTGGCATAATAAGTCGTATGAACCGGAAGAAAATGGGCGGTCTTGGTGAGTCTATCAACGATTACCCAAATAGAATCATGCTTCTGCGAAGTGTTGGGTAAACCGACAATAAAATCCATACTGATGTCCTCCCATTTTCAGGATGGAATGGGTAAAGGTTGGAGAGTACCAGCTACTTTCAAGTGACTAGCTTTAACTCTTTTACAGACATCACACTCATAAACATATCTGGCGATTTCTCTTTTCATTCGAGTCCACCAGAAATTTTGTTTAAGATCTTGGTACTACCGGGATGAATCGAAAACTTCGATAGATGTGCGTCATCAAGGTTTGCTTTCTAAGCTGATGATCATTGGGTACAACAAGTCGAGATTCAAACCATAAAACTCCTCTATGATCCACTCGGAAACATTTGTACTTTGCTTCTCCTTGGGATAACTTTTCCTTGATGATTTTGATACCCTCATCATGTAATTGTGCCATGATGATGCTATCATGAAGTGTAGGCTCAATAGATATATGGTTCAAACTTCCTTGAGGTACCATTTCTAGGTTTAATTTCATCATTTCCTGGCATAGAGTTTCATTGAATGGCTCTACAGATAGACAATGGCATTGTGACTTGCGGCTGAGTGCATCCGCAACCACATTAGCCTTTCCTGGATGATAGTGCAATTCTAGATCATAGTCCTTTATCAACTCTAGCCAGCATCTCTGTCTCATGTTGAGATCAGCTTGGGTGAAGATATATTTGAGGCTCTTATGGTCAGTGTAAATATTACAATGAGTTCCCATAAGATGATGTCTCCAAAGCTTGAGAGCGTGTATAACAGCTGCTAACTCCAGATCATGTGTTGGATAATTCTTCTCATGATTCTGGAGAGCTCTTGATGAATACGCAATAACTCGGTTGTCTTGCATAAGCACACAACCAAGTCCCGTACCAGAAGCATCACAATAGACATCAAAAGGTTTGGTACTGTCCGGTGTAGCCAACACTGGAGCAGTAGTGAGCCGAGCTTTGAGAGTTTGAAAGGCTTCTTCACATTTATTATTCCAAACAAACTTCACTCCCTTCTTTAATAACTCCGTCATAGGCTTGGCTATTCTGGAGAAATCAGGAATGAATCGACGATAGTATCCAGCTAAACCAAGAAAACTACGAATTTGATGAACTGAAGTAGGAGATTCCCAATCCATCACTTCTTGTACTTTAGTTGGGTCAACTGATATACCATCACTGGAGATAGTATGGCCTAAGAATTTCACACTATCCAGCCAAAATTCACACTTGGAGAATTTGGCATAAAGATGATGATCTCTTAATCGCTGAAGAACGATACGTAAATGCTACTCATGCTCTTCTTCATTCTTGGAGTAGATCAAAATATCGTCAATGAATACCACGACGAATTTATCTAGCTCTGGCATGAAGACTGAATTCATCAAGTACATAAAATATGCTGGGGTGTTGGTAAGACCAAAAGACATAACCAGATACTCATATAGTCCATATCTGGTCGAGAAAGCAGTCTTTGGAATATCACAAGGCCTGATCTTTATCTGATGGTAGCCAGAATGAAGATCAATCTTAGAGAAAACCTTGGCTCCAGCTAACTGATCAAACAGTATATCAATGCGGGGAAGTGGATACTTGTTTTTAATAGTAACTGCATTGAGGGATCGATAATCAACACATAGCCTCAAACTATTGTCCTTCTTCTTCACAAACAGGGCTGGACATCCCCATGGTGAAGAACTTGGACGTATAAAGCCCTTGTCAAGAAGGTCTTGAAGTTGGATTTTCAATTCTGCTAACTCATTTGGAGGCATTCTGTACGACCTCTTAGAAATAGGGGCAGTACCGGGTTGAAGTTCAATAACGAACTCGATATCTCTATCAGGCGGCATTCTAGGTAAATCATCTAGAAATACGTCCATATACTCGCTCACAACAGGAATATCTTCAATCTCAACTTCTTTTGTAGCATAGGCACAAGAGTTGAAGCACTCTCCTTGTGGTAGATAGAGTATGGTGGCTCCTTGATAAGGTGAATCTATCTCGATAGATCGGGAAGAGATATCTAACAGTACTTTATGTTTATTCCTCCAATCCATGCCCAAAATAACATCCATGCCTTCTAAGTTCAGTAAGATCAAATCTGTCTTTATCACTTTGCTACCCAATTTAAGGGGTACATGTGTAGTGATTTGATTGGAAGCTATCTTTCCACCAGGAGTTGCTATCATGTTAGATTTCTTGACATGACAAAAATCCAATCCTACCCTTGCTCCAAATTTGGCACTTATAAAACTATGAGTTGCACCAAAATCAAATAGTATAACTGCGGGTTTATTGTGGATAGAGAAAGTACCCGACATGACTGGTGCTCCTTCGGGAAGCTCTGCAAGAGTAGTGAAGTTAATTCGCCCCTATTGAACTTGCACCATTTGCCTTTTGCCTTTGCCCTTATTGTTGTTCTGGTTGGCGTTCTGCCCTGGATAATTCTTTCTGGGCTGCGGACAATTCTTGGCGAAATGATCAGTACTGCCGCAGTTATAGCACCGATTGTTGCCATTCCCACGATTGAACTGTGGGGCATTCGGCCTTTGGCCAGACTGCTGCTGTTGCTGCTACTGAGGCACTGGAGGTCTGAATCCTCCTTGCTGCCGAGGCGGCCTAAAGACAAGCCTGCCCATTGGGGCATTTCTCTGTGGAGGTCTGGGTGGAGTGTTCTGCACCAGATGATACCTCGGTGGTGTAACACCTCCGGTGTTTAACACTATATAAAACAGGCAATTAACATGCGATGACACGTTAAACCCTCCCCCAACTTCTCAATTACTGCAAAGCCGAAATTCAGTTTAAACACGCCAAAAAGTCAACCCTCACACTTTTGCTCAAATGAACTCTTGCCCAAAACGAAAGTCAGTAGAGTTGGACAAAACAAACAACTTTCGTGTTCAAAGTTTTTCAAGTTCTAACATGAAAATTTGAATTAACCCCGAAAAACAAGCGGGATCATTAAACTTGAATTCAAAATTTGAACTTCCAAACCATCGCTCAAATGAAGTTTTGCCTGAAAGGAAAGTTGTAGGAAATTTAATTTTGAACAACTTTCGTGTTCAAAATTTTTCGAGTTTCAATTGAAAATTTCGAGTTTTTGCTAAGTCAAACAGTGGACTTTCTTTTTTTTTCTCTCTCCACTCTCTTTCTCTCTCTCTCCCACCCTCTCTCTTCCCCGCTGACTCCCCTCTCTGCTCTGCGCGCGTGCAGGCACTTGAGCGCGCGTGCGCTTGCTGCCTCGCGGCGCCGCTGCCGCGAAGCCGCTGCCCCGCACTGCCTCGCCGCGCCGCTGACCCCCGCCCCACTCGAGTGCGCACGCTCCCGGACGCCGCCCGCTGCCGCGCCCTGCCGTTGACGTGCGCGCCGCGCCAAGCGCTCGGCGACGCGCCGCCATCGTCACCAAGGCGCCCAAACAGGCCGGCCGTGCCCTGCCGAGCCGCGGACCACGGCCAGCCTTCATTGCCGCTCGCTACCCACGCCACCGGCCCGCTTGCTGCGCCCTGACCCGCCTTGAAGGCCGCCTGGCGAGCACGCCACCGCCAGGCCGCGCGCACCGCCGCCGCTGCCCTCTTCTGCGCCCAGCCCCTCCTCACGCCCTCACTCCCCCTTTTAGCTCGCGCCGCGCGTGTGCCCGCTCGCCCGCACCCCATTCCCCACGCCCACGTCCCACCCCTTCGCCCAGAACGGCCAGCGCCGCCACGCCACTGCGCAGCGCCGCCGCGCCCCCATTCCCGCCCGCCGAGCCACGGCTCCCGTGGAGGGCCCAGCTCAGCGCCCCTCCACCCCCACCGAGCATGCAGCGAGCTCTATTTCACCCCCAGGCAGCTCCCAGGCCCGCCCAATTTCCCCCGGAGCCTCCCAGCGCCGCGGAACACCGCCGCCGCCGTCGTGAACACCGCCGGCCGCCCGCCCGCCGCGGACCTCCCTGCTCCGCCCCTCCCCGCCTCCAGTCGAGCCCCGAGCTAGCTTCCTCAGGGCGAAGTGAAGCTCCCTGGCCTGCTCTTGCCCCTCCTCCCGCACCGGAGCGCCGCCGCTCGCTGCAGCCGCCGCCGCCGCTCCCTGGACGCCGCCGCCGACCCTGCTCCGGCCGTTCCCGTCGACCACATCACCCACCCCTAGGTAGATCTCGGCGAGCTCTTGCCCTAGGACCCCCTCCCCGTCGCCGGCAAGCCCCTCCTCGCCGGGAAACGGGCCCGCCGCCGCATCCCCTGTCTCCTACCTCCGGCCAGGGACCCCAGCGCAATTTGTTTTAGGTTTCCAGGGGGTTAAGTGAAAGATCCAGGGGCCCCTTTGCAATCTGTGTTTTTGTATTTTCTAGATTTTCCAGTGAACTTGTAAATTCGTTTAAAAATCGTAGAAAAATCGGAAAAATACAAACTCAACTGTTATGGAATCCTAGAAAAGATATCTACAACTTTTGTTACATGCACTTTTTCATTTGCTCAATAGTTTTTATTTCATTTAAAATGCAAAGGAAATGTGGTTTATATTAGATCCCAAGTTACAAGCATGTGTTGTTAGCCATTTTTGGTCAGTGGGGTACATGTTAGATGTATAACATTGTGTAAAAGTTTCATAAACTTTTGACATGCCTAGCTATCGGCTTATTTAAATCTTGCCTTATGCCTTGTTTAAATTAGTTTGTTTGTACATACTGTTTAACTTGGTTTAATGAGCTCAAACTTTTACAATGACTTTATCTTGATATTTAGTTACTGTACAAAAATTTTGAAATTTTAGATAGATGGAACCAGTCCAACTAATTAATAGTATAGATATTTACACTAAATCAAGAAAAATAGTTTATGTACATGAAAAATTCTAATAATTTTTCTAGGGGTTAACCTTGAGTTTATAACCATACTGATAAGATATGAGGCTCTGGAACTTAGTATAACAGCCTATGGAATTTAATTTCGATCCATGCAGCATTACTTTGTGCTATTTTTCATGCCCTGTAAAATGCTTATTTAATTGTGAAAAATTTATGGCAGGCTTATCTTTAGGTATAAAACCTTCAGTTAAAATTTCATTACCAGTACTTGCATAGTTTGACCTGTAAAATTCATTTTTGTTTCCAGCAGTAGCTGTTTGTTTTATTTTTTTCGTGGTAAATAGGCTGCATAAAATGGGCTGAAAATTTCACAGTAGGCAAGTTATTTAGATATGTATCATACATAAAAATTTCAAACCCAGAATCTCTGTTTAACATTATTTATGATAAGGACATGCTTAAACTAGCAATAAATAAGAAAAATCTTTCTTTTGCTGCATAGGGATAAAAGAGACAACCCATCCGAGTTACTTTGTGGAGTCAGTATAATGATTATTACTCTATAAATGGTTGCCCAAACAATGTAACAGAATATTTTATAAATCATCTTGAGTTGCGTTGAATTACAACTCTATAGTAAAGAATTGATTAATTCGTATTACTAATATAACTCACGCATATGCATTTCATATAGATTCGACTACTCTCCCTGACGGTACGTACGAGTTGGTGCCGGAGTCCGAGAGTGAGCAGCGTGAAGCTCAAGTGAATCTAACTGAAGCCACTGAAGACCTGAACCAGAGTTCAGAAGAGCCCAAGGCTAGCTCCGCTCAGGAAGGCAAGCCCCGGAGCATGTCCTACCTATTTTGTTATTTATGCAACTATCTGTATTCCTGGTTATTGTGCATTTAAGTTGCAGGAATTGATTGGAACCTTAGTTGCATGATCCTAGGTACCTATGCTTGAACACTAGTATGTGTAGGTCGCTAGTTGGCTATGCTAATGATTCGGTAGAAGTCGAGTGATTTTCCTGTCACTCGCGAGCTCATAGGAGTTGAATGCTTACTACACACTGCAATATAAGGTTTACGGGCGGGGTTGTTGTACTTGTGATACCCCGTCTGTTTAGTGAAAATGGATAAGGCCGCTGTGTGTGGTAGTGGTGGTTAAGCGTTTGAACGTACTAACCACATGCCGAGAATATGGTAATCGGTAAGCTTAAGTACCTGATGGAACCGGCCGTGGAACATACTCCCCACTGTCTGGTCTATGGTCACGCACGGGTGCAGGGCACCCTAGGACGGTGGGCCTGTTTCATGCCCGGGGAAAAAGGGGAAAAGTCACGTGGGTGATTGCATTCCCCATGCGTGTGTTTAGGTCTGCCTGGCCAGGTTAACAAATTCGATTCGAATCGTCCGTCTCTCACGGATATTGAGACTGCTTAACCCTTTTGCCACATAGAGTAAGAAGTGGAACAATGATGATGAGAAATTTGGTTGATTGATGAAAAATAATTGCTTTCCACCATGTATGCTTTAGGATAGATGCTAATGTAGGATGGTTAATCATAATAGAACTTGAAAGCTAAAATCGGAAAATAAGGACTCACTGCTATTCGGCAAAGACAAACCCCTCAAGCCAAAAGCCTTGCATGTCTAGTTAGAGGGTTAGTTATATCCTAGTCGGGTAAGCCTTGCGGAGTATTAGTATACTCAGCCTTGCTTGTGGCTCAATTTTTGTTTCAGGTAATACTTTTGAGGACATGATTGCTAGTTTGACTTGGCCGTGTACTCTGCCTCCTGGTTGGTCGGTGGAGTGGGATACGACTCCGGCCAGCGATGGCAGTGCCGAGTGATGTCATGTACGGGCTTCATCATGACATCATGTATCGTCGTTTAGAACTCGTTTTATTTCCGCTGCATTAAACTCTGATCTACTTTCAATTTGAACTTCAAGTACCTTTCGGAGATTTCGAACTTGGTTTGTAATAATTAAGTTAAGACTCTGTAATGTAATATATCTGTGAAATGTTGTACTCTCTGGACTCACCTTCGGGTGAGTTGCATGTAAGCTTTGGGTTTCGAATGCAGCTCAGGTGGTTTTATAGGGACTTTACCCGACTGGACTGCCAGATTACTCCGTTTGAAGTGCGTGTTAGCCGGGATTTCCTGTATGGTGATGGTTAGCGCACTTGAGCCGGATTAATTTGGGCGGTACTGCCACAGCTGGTATCAGAGCCGAACAAAGCGCACACCCGAGAGTGCGACTAGATTTTAAAAGTTTTACTTAAAACTTAGCCACAAAATCGCGTTTGGTAAATACGTTGGTTCGTTAAGGATTGTATATAGTACGTAAAGCCCTAGGGAATATTATGGGAGTTTTAGGTGGCTATCTAACTTATGGTTTATTTATAACTGACTTCCAGCACATTACTTTCTGTACTTTAAATTCAGTACTTTACATTATGTAACGACGCACCTACGCTAAGGTAAGACGGTAAGAATCCTCAGTCAACTGAGAGAGTTTGACCTTCCCGTCGGCTGATGCGAGCCGAACGCTGCCCTCAAGCAGTGGCTTACTTGAGGTGCTGCCAATATACCAACTATTAGTTGGCTATATTGGGAGTAAAGTTTACTCAGTCAGCTGAGGGAGTCTGACCTTCCCGTCGGTGATGCGAACCGAACGCTGTGCTCAAGCAGTGGCCTACTTGAGCTGCTGCCAATATACCGACCATCGGTCATTTATATTGGGAGTAAAAGAAAACGTGAATACGTCACCTCAGTAGCGTATGAGCGCTGTCCATGCAGTGTTGGACGCATGGATGCCGCTTCTATAGTGAGCGGTAATGTATGGGGACGCTTTCATGTGTGCTGGCATGAAAGGTTCAATGAAATTTATATCTGTCAATTTTCTGCAGGTACACTAACCGCGATTACGTAAGTTAAGCACGGTTAGAACTCGGCTAGAAATATATATAGGGAGAGACGTAAGTTGTGCCATGCCACCGGTGCTAACCCCGTAAGCCCAAAACTATTTGGCAATTGTTTTCTTTGGAAGGACGATTAGGTCGTGCATGCATCATGCTCATAAAATTGAAAGCCAAAGAAAATAGATGTGGGTTAGTCGGGAATGTTAAGGTTGCCCGTGAGCACGGTTCCTCTCCTCTCACTTAAGGTCTATCTAGAAATCTGTCATTTTCTGCTATAGCCTGGAAGGTGAATTTGTTTGACATGGTAGATGACTTTATCTGTAGAAGCGCCAGTGGATAATTTTGCTCCAAAACTCGTCTACTAGCTTCTGTTTAAATTTGAGAATTTTCCAACTTGTATACCATAGGGTACACTAGAAACTTTGACACCCTGTTTTTCTGTCAGCTTTGAGCACCTGAGTTGCACGAATTTTTAGGCCGTCCTAGAAATGTTTTCTGCAGATGTGTTCAACACAAAACTTATGCCCAATTTACTCACCAAGCTTCTGTAAAAATTTGGTGGTTTTAGGCTTAGTGGTTTGACCTCAGCACTCAGTTTACTAGCTCTCTGGTCACTGAAAATTTTGGGCTGACAGCAAAGCAAACTATAAGGATAAGACCTTCTTAGGCTCTGATCTAGCTCTTGAGTTGACTAGCAAAGTTGTTTCTAACAACCTAAGTAATGTCCCTGTAAATTTTGAGAATTTTTAGAGCTCCATGCTTTCAGTTATACTCGTTTTTGTGCACTACCTAAAATCTGTTTTAGCCATCACTCACTTGTGTACATCTTTTGTACAGATGGCTGCCCCTGCTCTCCTGGTGTTTGATGAGGATGGGCGTGCACACTCCGAGTGCACACACTGGCAGGGTTTTCCCTCCATTCTTTGGGAGGTGATGCGCGATGCTGGATATCCCAGTCCCCCGCGCTACGTGGGCGAGGAGTTCCATGAGATGGGAGTTGCGCGCTGTCGCGTGCGCATGACTCATGCTCCCCACCCTTTTCCAGATCACTGGGCTTCCTTGGAGCTGGAGGTAGTTGGACACCGTCTGGTTGACACTTGGGAAGTTGCAGCCATGACAGCACTCAACAAGTTTTGTGAAAAGAATTATGCAGCTATCACACTAGCTCCTATTGGCCTCTTCCCAGCAGAGCAGCCCCATGACCCTAACTGGCTTAGTCGGGTCGGACACACTGGGTACCTTCAGCAGAACAGAGCTGCAGAGACTATCTCCATGACAGTGAAGTGCATGAATGCACTCTACCGCTTGCAGACTTTACAGGCCAAGGCCATGACCCAGATCATTGCTTCTGCACGGACCAGCCATGAGATAGTGATTGCTAAGAATGAGCAGATCAGGGATCTTGATGCCCATGTTGGCGAACTAGAGGGTCTAATTGAGGAGCGTGATGTTCTCTTGGACAACAGAGATGCTGACTTTGCCCTTTTGGAGCAGCAGTTCACCGCCCAGCAGGTTCAGTTGCATGCTGCCTTTGATCACATTGAGATGTTGGAGGCTCAGCAGGCCCAGCCCGAGGCCATGGAGGAGGAGCCCCAGGAGGTTCAGGGTATCTCAGGACTTGACACTATGTCTGGAGTGCCCCTGCCACCACTTTCGGGAGCTCACTCTCCAGTGAGGAGCGAGTCTTCCGTCAACAACCTGGACGACTTTTAGATGGTGTCTTAAGTAGTCGTTCGCGCATACTCCTCTGTAGGGTAGCCTAACTTTGGATGGTGATGTAATAGGCTAACTAAGAGTTGAGTACCTCGCTTTTGTCAAAGAGTACCACTCCTATGTAAAAGTATCTTAATCGTTTAGGCGGAACCTAAGAACTTGATGTATGGCTGTAATAGTTTAATTGCAGTGGAGTCTATCGCTGCAGAAACTTGTCTGAATTTTTATCCATGTTTCCTTGCATTTCTGTGCTGTGTGTTGAATACCAAAGTGGTTGGGAATTTCATGATCTAAGTGCTCACCAAATTTCAGCATTTTTAGACCTGTGTGTCAAAATTTATGGTCCGAACATTACACCTCGGCCTGCGGAAAAACAGACTGGACAGAGCAGGAGAAATTGAATTTTTCGCCCACCTTAACTGTCGATTCAGCTTTGGAGTTGAATACCAAAGTTGTAGTATGATAAATTATCTATCTTCTGTAAAAATTTGGGCACATTTCGATGAACAGAGTGCAAGCTATGAATTTTCTTGTAACAAACAGCGTTGCTGTCCCTATTGTTACGTGCTCCTTTCAGCTCTACTTTTCCGCGCTTACCCTTCTGTTCTTAGGGTTTGTCATATGTCATCCTACTAATGAGTGAATTTGCCATTCCAGATGGTGGGAGCGACATGTGGCAACCCTGAGGGTTTCGGGGACGCGAATGGCAGCAGTTCGCAGCGACCGCCACCACCGCCACCCAACTTCGCGGAGTATCTGGCCGCCCAAACCGAGTTACTCCGTCAACTCGTCCAGGGACAGCAACAACAGCAACAGCAACGGGGTGGACCCAATGTTCATCAACCTCAAGCTGCTGGTTACCCGGAATTCTTGGCAACTCAGCCCCCTCTGTTCAATAAGACAGAAGAGCCACTGGATGCGGATGCTTGGATTCGCACAATTGAGTCCAAGTTTTCATTACTTCTGGCACCATGCTCAGAACAAAACAAGGCTCGCTTTGCCGCGCAACAGCTTCGCGGTTCGGCACGTCTGTGGTGGGATAACTACCTTGGCATGCTCCCAGCTGATCAAGTTGTCACTTGGGATGAATTCAAGGCTGCATTCAGGGGCCACCGTATTCCAGAAGGACTCATGGACAGGAAGCTGAATGAGTTCCTGGCTCTTACTCAAGGGACACGTACAGTTCTCCAATATGCCCAAGCTTTCAACAATCTCTGTCAGTACGCGGGCTATCATGCTGACACAGATGTTAAGAAGCGTGATCGTTTTCGTAGAGGCTTAAACACCAAGCTCAAGGAACGACTAAACCCCATTAGGGTCGACACATACAATGAGCTGGTAAATCTCGCACTCACTCAAGAAGACTGTATCATGACTCACCGTGCTGAGAAAAAGAGGAAAGCGCCAGCTGGACCCTCTAGTGCGCAGCCACAGAGATATCGCATAATACAGAATGTTGCACCCCAGATTCCTCAGAAAGCCCCTCAGCCAGGGCGTTGGGTTATCAGGCCTCCACTGCAGCAAAGTGTTGCACGTTTCCCTATTCCTCAGTTAACTGGCCCAAGGCCAACTGCTCCACCGCCAGCTCGTCCAAGTGGGGGAAACCGTTGTTTCAATTGTGGGAGCTCAACTCATTTCGCCCGTGAGTGCCCGCAACCCAGGCGACAAAACCAGGGTCAAGGCTTTAATCAAAACAACAAGAACAAGGGCAGAAGGCAAACTGTTCAGGTCAAGCAAGGGCGTATCAATTTCACCACTCTTGCAGAACTTCCTGAGGGCGCACCAGTGATGACGGGTACATTTTCTATCCACAACAAGCCTGCAGTTATATTATTTGATTCTGGTGCATCGCATAGTTTCATTGGTGCAAAATTTGGTGCAAAAATGGGTTTGGATTTTACTCACACAAAAGGGTCGTACATGATATCAACCCCAGGGGGTAAAATCGCTTCGAATCAAATAACACGGCTTGTGCCAATCAAGTTGGGTAGCCTGACCATCAACACCGACCTTATACTCCTACCACTTCAGGGTATAGATATCATCTTGGGGATAAATTGGATGACTCAGCATGGGGTTATAATAGATATTCCCGCCAGGGCGGTCGAATTAAATTCACCAAAATATGGAGCCACTACTCTCTATTTACCCTTCCGAGAGTGTGTCAATTCTTGTGCATTTGCCCTGAGCACATCCAACCTAGAAGAAATTCCTGTGGTATGCGAGTACACCGATGTGTTCCCGGATGACTTGCCAGGAATGCCACCAGATAGAGAGATTGAGTTTATTATTGAACTACAACCAGGCACTGCCCCTATCTCAAAGAGGCCATATAGAATGCCACCTAAAGAGTTGGCCGAGTTAAAAATCCAACTTCAAGAACTTCTGGACAAAGGCTTCATTCGCCCCAGTGCATCACCTTGGGGTTGTCCAGCCCTCTTTGTAAAGAAAAAGGATGATAGTTTGAGGTTGTGTGTGGACTACCGACCTCTCAATGCGGTGACAATCAAAAACAAATATCCCCTTCCCCGCATTGATGTTCTCTTCGATCAACTGGCTGGAGCTAGGATTTTCTCAAAGATTGATCTTCGCTCCGGCTATCATCAGATTAAAATTCGTCCATGTGATATTCCTAAAACCGCATTCTCCACACGGTATGGACTCTATGAGTATTTAGTCATGTCTTTTGGTCTCACAAATGCACCTGCCTACTTCATGTATCTCATGAACTCGGTATTCATGCCTGAGCTCGACAAGTTCGTCGTGGTTTTCATTGATGACATCCTTATTTATTCCAAGAATGAGGAAGACCATGCTAAGCACCTGCGCATTGTTCTCCAACGTCTTCGGGACCATCAGCTCTATGCTAAATTCTCCAAATGTGAATTCTGGCTAGATAGTGTGAAATTCTTGGGCCACACTATTTCCAGCGAAGGCATAGCTGTGGATCCTAGCAAAGTGCAAGAAGTAATGGACTGGAAACCTCCTACCTCCGTTCATCAGATTCGCAGTTTTCTTGGTTTAGCCGGGTATTATCGTCGATTCATTCCGGATTTCTCCAGAATTGCTAAGCCAATGACCGAACTATTGAAGAAAGGAGTAAAGTTTGTGTGGGATGAAAAATGTGAAAAGGCTTTCCACACCCTAAGGGAGCAGTTGACTACAGCACCTGTCTTAGCTCAACCTGATAACACCAAGTCCTTTGACGTGTATTGTGACGCGTCAGGTACTGGTCTTGGTTGTGTGCTCATGCAAGACAATAGAGTTATTGCTTATGCGTCACGAGCTCTTCGACCCCATGAGCAGAATTATCCTACTCATGACCTTGAATTAGCAGCAGTCATTCATGCTCTAAAGATATGGAGGCATTATCTTATGGGTACTCATTGCAATATCTACACCGATCACAAAAGTCTCAAATATATTTTCACTCAAGCTGATCTAAATATGAGACAAAGACGGTGGTTGGAATTAATCAAGGACTATGATCTTGAGGTGCACTAT
Source organism: Panicum virgatum (assembly GCF_016808335.1). Lineage (NCBI taxonomy): Eukaryota > Viridiplantae > Streptophyta > Magnoliopsida > Poales > Poaceae > Panicum > Panicum virgatum. The sequence continues at coordinate 30,463,727 of NC_053146.1, read as the reverse complement.
CACCCAGGCAAGGCTAATGTTGTAGCAGATGCACTCAGTCGCAAAGCTCATTGCCATTGCCTATCCGTGGAATCCTATTCGGAAACCCTCTGTCATGAGATGAGGAAGCTCCAGTTGGAAATGATTCCCCAAGGTACCTTAAATCACATTTCAGTTGAACCAACCCTTCATGATCAGATCATTATGGCCCAATTACATGATAAGGGTGTTGGGATCATTAAACAGAAACTCTCTCAAGGAGAAAGGAAGTATAAGTGTTTTCGTCAGGACCATAAGGGAGTCCTATGGTTCGAAAGTCGTTTAGTTGTTCCGAAAAATCACGATCTTCGGAAACAAATTCTCGACGAGGCACATCTTTCCAAATTTTCTATTCACCCAGGCAGTACCAAGATGTACCAAGATCTTAGGCAGAATTTCTGGTGGACTAGGATGAAAAGGGAAATTGCTAAATATGTCTCGGAATGTGACACCTGCCAGAGAGTCAAAGCCAGCCACTTGAGAGTAGCCGGTTTGCTTCAACCTCTACCTATCCCGTCGTGGAAATGGGAAGATATAAGTATGGACTTCATCGTTGGATTACCCAACACATCCCAGAAGCATGATTCCATTTGGGTTATCGTGGATAGACTCACTAAGACGGCACATTTTATTCCAGTACATACTACTTACACTGCCAAGAAGTACGCTGAGATCTATCTCGATCGTATTGTTTGTTTGCATGGGGTACCCAAGACCATCATTTCTGATCGTGGGACACAGTTCGTTGCACGCTTTTGGGAACAGTTACAAGCATCTCTTGGGACAAAATTAATTCGAAGCTCAGCTTATCACCCACAAACTGATGGACAAACTGAGAGGGTAAACCAAATCCTGGAGGACATGTTAAGAGCTTGTGTCATCCATTATGACAAGAGTTGGGACAAATGTCTAGCTCTAGCGGAGTTCTCATACAACAATATTTATCAAGAGAGTTTGAAAATGGCACCATTTGAGGCCTTATATGGTCGACGGTGTCGTACCCCTTTGAGCTGGTCGCAAGTCGGAGAACGAGTAGTATTCGGACCCGATCTCGTAACAGAGGCAGAAGAGAAGGTGAGGGTAATACAAGAGAATTTAAAAGCCGCCCAGTCTAGGCAAAAGAGTTATTTTGATAAAAGGAGAGACCCTTTGCAATTTGAAGTGGGTAATCATGTCTATCTTCGCGTCTCGCCAACCAAGGGTGTACAAAGATTCGGAGTAAAGGGCAAATTAGCTCCACGATATGTTGGCCCTTATGAAATCACTGAGATTTGTGGACCCGTAGCCTATAGACTACGACTTCCTCCTCGACTGGCAGCAGTACATGATGTTTTCCATGTTTCTCAACTCAAGAAATGTGTTCGAGTCCCCACCGAGATCATTGAACAAACAGAGATATTAGTAGAACCAGATCTCTCTTATGTCGAGTATCCTATCAAGGTTCTTGATCAAAAGGAAAGGGTCACTCGAAGAAAAGCAGTTAGAATGTACAAGATTCAATGGAGTCACCATACCGAAGAGGAAGCTACCTGGGAAACTGAAAGCTACCTAAATCAAAATTTCCCCGGTTTTCTGAATTCAACTGGAGGTACATCTTTTTCCTCGCTTAGTTTGCTTATCTGAATCTCGGGACGAGATTCTTTTAAGGGGGGTAGGTTGTAACACCTCCGGTGTTTAACACTATATAAAACAGGCAATTAACATGCGATGACACGTTAAACCCTCCCCCAACTTCTCAATTACTGCAAAGCCGAAATTCAGTTTAAACACGCCAAAAAGTCAACCCTCACACTTTTGCTCAAATGAACTCTTGCCCAAAACGAAAGTCGTAGAGTTGGACAAAACAAACAACTTTCGTGTTCAAAGTTTTTCAAGTTCTAACATGAAAATTTGAATTAACCCCGAAAAACAAGCGGGATCATTAAACTTGAATTCAAAATTTGAACTTCCAAACCATCGCTCAAATGAAGTTTTGCCTGAAAGGAAAGTTGTAGGAAATTTAATTTTGAACAACTTTCGTGTTCAAATTTTTTCGAGTTTCAATTGAAAATTTCGAGTTTTTGCTAAGTCAAACAGTGGACTTTCTTTTTTTTCTCTCTCCACTCTCTTTCTCTCTCTCTCCCCTCTCTCTTCCCCGCTGACTCCCCTCTCTGCTCTGCGCGCGCGCAGGCACTTGAGCGCGCGTGCGCTTGCTGCCTCGCTGCGCCGCTGCCGCGAAGCCGCTGCCCCGCACTGCCTCGCCGCGCCGCTGACCCCCGCCCCACTCGAGTGCGCACGCTCCCGGACGCCGCCCGCTGCCGCGCCCTGCCGTTGACGTGCGCGCCGCGCCAAGCGCTCAGCGACGCGCCGCCATCGTCGCCAAGGCGCCCAAACAGGCCGGCCGTGCCCTGCCGAGCCGCGGACCACGGCCAGCCTTCATTGCCGCTCGCTACCCACGCCACCGGCCCGCTTGCTGCGCCCTGACCCGCCTTGAAGGCCGCCTGGCGAGCACGCCACCGCCAGGCCGCGCGCACCGCCGCCGCTGCCCTCTTCTGTGCCCAGCCCCTCCTCACGCCCTCACTCCCCCTTTTAGCTCGCGCCGCGCGTGTGCCCGCTCGCCCGCACCCCATTCCCCACTGCCCACGTCCCACCCCTTCGCCCAGAACGGCCAGCGCCGCCGCGCCACTGCGCTAGCGCCGCCGCGCCCCCATTCCCGCCCGCCGAGCCACGGCTCCCGTGGAGGGCCCAGCTCAGCGCCCCTCCACCCCCACCGAGCACGCAGCGAGCTCTATTTCACCCCCAGGCAGCTCCCAGGCCCGCCCAATTTCCCCCGGAGCCTCCCAGCGCCGCGGAACACCGCCGCCGCCGTCGTGAACACCGCCGGCCGCCCGCCCGCCACGGACCTCCCTGCTCCGCCCCTCCCCGCCTCCAGTCGAGCCCCGAGCTAGCTTCCTCAGGGCGAAGTGAAGCTCCCCGGCCTGCTCTTGCCCCTCCTCCCGCACCGGAGCGCCGCCGCTCGCTGCAGCCGCCGCCGCCGCTCCCTGGACGCCGCCGCCGACCCTGCTCCGGCCGTTCCCGTCGACCACATCACCCACCCCTAGGTAGATCTCGGCGAGCTCTTGCCCTAGGACCCCCTCCCCGTCGCCGGCAAGCCCCTCCTCGCTGGGAAACGGGCCGCCGCCGCATCCCCTGTCTCCTACCTCCGGCCAGGGACCCCAGCGCAATTTGTTTTAGGTTTCCAGGGGGTTAAGTGAAAGATCCAGGGGCCCCTTTGCAATCTGTGTTTTTGTATTTTCTAGATTTTCCAGTGAACTTGTAAATTCATTTAAAAATCGTAGAAAAATCGGAAAAATACAAACTCAACTGTTATGGAATCCTAGAAAAGATATCTACAACTTTTGTTACATGCACTTTTTCATTTGCTCAATAGTTTTTATTTCATTTAAAATGCAAAGGAAATGTGGTTTATATTAGATCCCAAGTTACAAGCATGTGTTGTTAGCCATTTTTGGTCAGTGGGGTACATGTTAGATGTATAACATTGTGTAAAAGTTTCATAAACTTTTGACATGCCTAGCTATCGGCTTATTTAAATCTTGCCTTATGCCTTGTTTAAATTAGTTTGTTTGTACATACTGTTTAACTTGGTTTAATGAGCTCAAACTTTTACAATGACTTTATCTTGATATTTAGTTACTGTACAAAATTTTGAAATTTAAGATAGATGGAACCAGTCCAACTAATTAATAGTATAGATATTTACACTAAATCAAGAAAAATAGTTTCTGTACATGAAAAATTCTAATAATTTTTCTAGGGGTTAACCTTGAGTTTATAACCATACTGATAAGATATGAGGCTCTGGAACTTAGTATAACAGCCTATGGAATTTAATTTCGATCCATGCAGCATTACTTTGTGCTATTTTTCATGCCCTGTAAAATGCTTATTTAATTGTGAAAAATTTATGGCAGGCTTATCTTTAGGTATAAAACATTCAGTTAAAATTTCATTACCAGTACTTGCATAGTTTGACCTGTAAAATTCATTTTTGTTTCCAGCAGTAGCTGTTTGTTTTATTTTTTTCGTGGTAAATAGGCTGCATAAAATGGGCTGAAAATTTCACAGTAGGCAAGTTATTTAGATATGTATCATACATAAAAATTTCAAACCCAGAATCTCTGTTTAACATTATTTATGATAAGGACATGCTTAACCTAGCAATAAATAAGAAAAATCTTTCTTTTGCTGCATAGGGATAAAAGAGACAACCCATCCGAGTTACTTTGTGGAGTCAGTATAATGATTATTACTCTATAAATGGTTGCCCAAACAATGTAACAGAATATTTTATAAATCATCTTGAGTTGCGTTGAATTACAACTCTATAGTAAAGAATTGATTAATTCGTATTACTAATATAACTCACGCATATGCATTTCATATAGATTCGACTACTCTCCCTGACGGTACGTACGAGTTGGTGCCGGAGTCCGAGAATGAGCAGCGTGAAGCTCAAGTGAATCTAACTGAAGCCACTGAAGACCTGAACCAGAGTTCAGAAGAGCCCAAGGCTAGCTCCGCTCAGGAAGGCAAGCCCCGGAGCATGTCCTACCTATTTTGTTATTTATGCAACTATCTGTATTCCTGGTTATTGTGCATTTAAGTTGCAGGAATTGATTGGAACCTTAGTTGCATGATCCTAGGTACCTATGCTTGAACACTAGTATGTGTAGGTCGCTAGTTGGCTATGCTAATGATTCGGTAGAAGTCGAGTGATTTCCTGTCACTCGCGAGCTCATAGGAGTTGAATGCTTACTACACACTGCAATATAAGGTTTACGGGCGGGGTTGTTGTACTTGTGATACCCCGTCTGTTTAGTGAAAATGGATAAGGCCGCGGTGTGTGGTAGTGGTGGTTAAGCGTTTGAACGTACTAACCACATGCCGAGAATATGGTAATCGGTAAGCTTAAGTACCTGATGGAACCGGCCGTGGAACATACTCCCCACTGTCTGGTCTATGGTCACGCACGGGTGCAGGGCACCCTAGGACGGTGGGCCTGTTTCATGCCCGGGGAAAAAGGGGAAAAGTCACGTGGGTGATTGCATTCCCCATGCGTGTGTTTAGGTCTGCCTGGCCAGGTTAACAAATTCGATTCGAATCGTCCGTCTCTCACGGATATTGAGACTGCTTAACCCTTTTGCCACATAGAGTAAGAAGTGGAACAATGATGATGAGAAATTTGGTTGATTGATGAAAAATAATTGCTTTCCACCATGTATGCTTTAGGATAGATGCTAATGTAGGATGGTTAATCATAATAGAACTTGAAAGCTAAAATCGGAAAATAAGGACTCACTGCTATTCGGCAAAGACAAACCCCTCAAGCCAAAAGCCTTGCATGTCTAGTTAGAGGTTTAGTTATATCCTAGTCGGGTAAGCCTTGCGGAGTATTAGTATACTCAGCCTTGCTTGTGGCTCAATTTTTGTTTCAGGTAATACTTTTGAGGACATGATTGCTAGTTTGACTTGGCCGTGTACTCTGCCTCCTGGTTGGTCGGTGGAGTGGGATACGACTCCGGCCAGCGATGGCAGTGCCGAGTGATGTCATGTACGGGCTTCATCATGACATCATGTATCGTCGTTTAGAACTCGTTTTATTTCCGCTGCATTAAACTCTGATCTACTTTCAATTTGAACTTCAAGTACCTTTCGGAGATTTCGAACTTGGTTTGTAATAATTAAGTTAAGACTCTGTAATGTAATATATCTGTGAAATGTTGTACTCTCTGGACTCACCTTCGTGTGAGTTGCATGTAAGCTTTGGGTTTCGAATGCAGCTCAGGTGGTTTTATCGGGACTTTACCCGACTGGACTGCCAGATTACTCCGTTTGAAGTGCGTGTTAGCCGGGATTTCCTGTATGGTGATGGTTAGCGCACTTGAGCCGGATTAATTTGGGCGGTACTGCCACAGGTGGCTGAGCACTCAAGGGTCCTGTTGGTGCCTTCCGCTTCTTCTCTGCACGATGTGCAGCCATACAATCCTCTTGAGTAATGGCCAGGTTGACTAGCTCATTGTAAGTGTTGGGCTGAACAAGGTTCAGGCGTTCTTTGAGCTTGGTAGTGAGGCCACGACGAAAATGATCACGCTTCTTGGCATCAGTATCAGCATGATGGCCCGCATACTGGCACATGTGATTGAAGACCTGTGCATATTGTAAAACAGTGCGGGTTCCTTGATTCAGAGCCAAGAACTCATTCAACTTTCTTTCAATCAGTCCCTCAGGAATATGATGTGATCTGAAAGCATTTCGGAATTCCTCCCAAGAGATGACATGTCCAGTAGGTTGCATCGCACAATAATGATCCCACCATATACGTGCAGGACTACGAAGCTGCTGGGCGGCAAAGTGGGCCTTGTTTGCGTCAGCACAAGGTACCGCTAGCAGAGCAAACTTGGAATTGATAGTACGGAGCCAAGCATCGGCGTCCAGTGGGTCATCAGCCTTGTTGAAAAGTAGAGGTTGGGTACCAAAGAATTCATGGTAACCCGCTGGTTGTGCATCCCGTCCTCCATGCTGCTGGCGTGGCTGATTTTGCTGCCCTTGGACCAGCTGGCGAAGCAATTCTGTTTGCATGGCCATTAACTCGGCCAGATTCGACGGGGGTGGCGGTGGCTGCTGAGATCCACTGCCAGCTTCACGACGTTCCACGAGTATGACCAACCATCTGTAATTATGGAAGACATCCATTAGATACATTTTTGTTGCTCCCACAATCAATGGTACTGGTTCATCATTTGAGATTCTATGGAATGAAAAGATCATCAAGACATCAAGATGGAACTAAGGATGAACTCTCTTAAACCCACAAAGTCTAAATGTTTCAACAAGATGCTCCTAATATCAAATTTTGATCCACCTATTACTTAGCCAAGCCAGGACATACTCATGAAGATACATGCTAGAAATTCCTTAAGAAAACTCATGCAACAAATTCAAATGCTAGGAATCAAAGCAAACATCAACCAAATATGCATGCACGTCATGTTCGTTACTCACAAGATAAACAATTGCCAACTATGGTTGGGCTTACGTGGTTAGCACAGTGGCATAACATAGATATGGCTCTCCCTATATAGCTAGTCGGTAAATTCTAACCGTTCTTAACTTATCGAATCGTGGTTAGTGTACCTGTAGAAAATTGACAGAACATATATATATATCCATTGAACCTTTCATGCCAGCACTCATGAAAGCGTCCCCATACATTACCGCTCACTATAGAAGCGACAGCCATATAATTTCCGCCGTATGGCCAACGTTAACATACGCTACTCAGTGGCGTATTCACAAGTCCCTTTACTCCCAATATAGTCGACCGAGGTCGGTATATTGGCAGCAGCTCAAGTAGGCCACTGTTGGCGCTCCTTAACTACCCACTTTATCCCTTGTTTATCCTTGATAATGGCATGAATTTAATATCAAAATCACTAACTGTCCTAACCCCGGCCTAATTATTGTTCATTTTCACACTTGCACATATATTTTGGAGGAACTTCGTTTTTGCAGGTTTTTGGTCTATTTTGGAGCATGAAATGACGAGGCCCGTGATCGAGTGCTAACACGGAGAAAGACGAAGGCCAAAGCCCAAAGGAAGGACTAAAGCCCATGTTGATTCGAAGCCCATTCATGCACATCCATCCTCCAAGAGAGCCCAAAGGACCGAGCCCACGAAGATGAGATCAAGATACTTCAGGATTAAGCAAAGCAAATGAAGATTTAAGGAAGGATTCCCTATCCTATCCTTTCCTTGAAGATATCTCCAAGAAAACGACGTCAAAAGGGGTGCAATCGTGAAGGACATAAACTCTAGAAGATGCGAGGAGTCTGCACGCGAAAAATGAGACCGAGGCGAGCCCGAAACAGGGTAGGCCGGCCAGCCTAGGCCCATGGGGCCGGCCGGCCCAGCCCGTTTTCAAGGCGGTTTGGCCTCCCCTTCGACCGATGGCTTCCTCGGCTTATAAATAGCTCGCACCTTATTCATCTCGAGTCATCCATCCACCCAGAACTCGACGAAAACCTAGGGCCAAGACCGAAGGGAGACGACGGCCGCCGCAAGTCTTCGAAGTTGTCTAGGAGATGGCTTAGGCCACCCCTAGCCGCCATGGCTTCCCTGCGAGGTTGTGCCATGGTGGAGTTCATGAGCTAGTTGGAGTCGTCAATGGTATGTACTCGGTGGTGGCGATCCAAATGAATCTATTATGTGAGTAATGATAATCATGTCTTCCGAATCTATTAGCGATCATGTTCTCTCTTTCGATTTCGTTCTTTTCTTTGGGTTTGCTTCATCTTAGATCTATTATCGAGATAGATCGCTTAGCATGATCTAATAGTCATGGTGGCTAGAGGTTCATGGCGGAACTACCAAAGGGGGTTCGACTTGCTTTAGGGTATTTCGTTCAAAAGGGGGCATCATGACAGGCCGTCTCCACAGAGTAGGCGGAGTATCGAGGGATCGGATTGGAGATTTTGAGTTTAAAGATGCTTTTGATTGAGATGCATGATTTATTTGCTCGTTGGCTTGAACTACAACTAGATGACGATAGGCCTAGTCATGTCTTTGGTTTTACTATGATTAAGCCTATGTTCATGCATGAGATCAACCTTTACACATCACTCATATCTGTCAAAGGTTTACCCTTTATATGCAATCAATGCTTCATGTTAGGATAGATCCGTTAGATTAGATGGAAAACCTTAGGTAGTTCTTTGTCGATCCATGGATTGATAAACCTTGGGGGAATACTCTAAGTGAAAAGCTACACGAACCGTGCGCTTGCGGTATACAAATCGGGGTGCTAAAGAGCGTCAACAAGCTTTTCTGGCGCCGTTGCCGGGGATCGGCAACACGAACCCTAGGGCGATCTATCTAGTTTTTGGACTAACCCTAATTTTATTATTGCATATATCCTGTGTTTCTTGTTTGTGTCCATGAATGCAGGTAAAACCCTAGACACAAAGCAATTGAGAAGTTCTCAACGTCCGTACTTTGACAAGTCCAATCTCACTCAAGCAAGTTGATGGCTATGTGAAGACTCGCTCTTTAGTGGTAGGTGCTAACTTTTGTTAGTGGCCCAGCATCCGCTATCGAGTCCCTACTCCCCAAAGCAAAAGATGATAAATAAGATACGCCGCCATGTCAATTGATTTTAAAGACTAATGTTTTTGGGAAAAATTGTTTGTTCAAGCAATATGTATGAAGCATGCCCGCGAAGAAAATCGTGCGATCGGATCATCATCATCTCCAAAGTGTTACTGTTGTAATGCATTTTTCGTCCAAGATAAGAGAAGTACCATGAGAAAATAATAGATTATTTTGAAGGTCCATCAAGTATACTTTCCAATGCATCAAGAATCATGAATTTTGGAGATCGGTGTAAAGAGTTATGGAAAAATCTTTCAACGCTGCGCGTTCTGAAATGTCTCGGGACAGAGCGTAGTGCCGGAGTAAAATGACCATAACTTCTTCATCCGGAGTCCGTTTGGGATCAATGACCACTCGTTGAAAAGGTAATTTCATAAGGCTTTCCATGGAGTATAATTTTGGTACATGTTCTATGCAGGATGATCAAGGAATTCAACGAAGAAGAGGCAGCAACAAATAATGGAGAAAGTGATGACGATGTCGCAAGATGTTTGGAGAACTTTGTGCACAAAAGTTGATGATTTGAAGTTGACCAACACTAGAGGCAACAAGATTAGAGGAACCATTATGCCACCCATCTTCTCCATGGGATGCTCAAGAAGCTTCTAGTGCAATAAAAGAAAGAGACCGCTCTGATCATCGACACAAAGCACGGGAGCCTCCTTCGATCCCGACACCTTAGGCAAATCAAGAACCATGGAGACAGACCATTGGAGCCATGCTACTCGCTGGTGAATCAATGGTGATGACCTTGAAGCCAAGGATGCACAACAAGATGCTCCGAAGACTACAAGATCAAGATCATCGACATCTTCGGATCGATTCGTAAGAAGTCATTGTTATCATCAATATTCTACTCAACCTCAGAAGCAAATAGCAGCATATTTTTGGATATTCAAAAGCTCCATGAAGTTCCCGTCCCAACGAATCAAGAACCAAGTTAATCGGAGATTCCTACAAGCGGGTATGGCCAAAACATTGAAGGTTGTGCATTCTGAAAATTTCTGGACAGCACGCAGCGCCAAAAGTGAAACGGGCATAACTTCCTCGTTTGGACTCCGTTTAAAGCGAATGACCTCTCGTTGGAAAGGTAATTTCATAAACTTTTCAATAGAGCTATATTTTGGTATATGTTCTGTTGAGAATACAGGAGATATTCCATGAAGAAGAGGCAGGAGCAACGCGATGAGAACAAGATAGAAAAGATGACGATGACAACAATGAAGAGGAGCTTGGGCGATGTTTTCATCAAGCATACATGATAAAATTCAGAGGCTTGGAGCAGAGGAAGAACCCCAATGACATTGGCAAATGAAGGCACAAGCGGTCGACCTTCGACAAACGAAGATGTTGCAAACAAACCACGACGGATTACAAGAGCGCAACATTCAAACACATGGAGACGTGAGAAACAAATCACGACGGACCACGAGGAGTGCATCAAGATGACATCTCACACAAAGCACCACGACTCCAATGAGTATGAAAAAGCTCCGAGGCTAAGGTATACAGTGAATTCTCAAGCTTCTATTGGTTTTGTTGATAATCGTTAAAAATCTCATTCTCGAACCAATAGTCGGAATGAAAGTTTAAATTATATGCCTTGTTCTTTTCATGATGATAGGCTAGAGTTTCTTGAGAAGGTTGATTTCATGCTTAAAGAACCTCTGCCTAATAATGAGCTCCGCGCTATGCAAGAAACACATGTTGCATTTAATTACACCATGCCTTGTTGATAAAATTTAATTGAGGATGTGATTATGTTGCATATGTTTACAAATAATTGCAAATCTCGATCTTGCTTTGCGCTTGGTCAAGCTCATAACCCTAAAAGAGCACATGTCGGGAGAAGCCCCGAATTTCACTAACCATGCAGGACATGAAACTCAAATGATGAGGAGGGAAACTGTGCCCAAAATTTTGAACACCATCATCAACGTCTTCAAGTTTCAAGAACGGACGTCGCTAAGCCTCATCAATTTTGTGCACAAGTCCAGAAATTTTCAATGCAAGAAAGTTGAATATTCAGGATCTCCATCAAGTCTTCGGTTCAACGCATCCATGATCGATACAATTGAAGACCCACAGGAGGAGCTATGTCTCAAACATCGGAGATGCACGAGCTGAAATCAGCACGGGGCAGATTGCAGTGACGAGGAAAAAGGGGCATAACTCCCTCAATTGGAATGCGTTTTGGGCAAATGAAGACTTTTTGGAAAGAAGATTTCGTGCACCTTGCATTGGATCAATTGTTTGGTGCAATTCCAAATCTGGACAGAGAGGAAAATCTGTGAAAAGAAAGGTAGCGACGAAGGACAACAAAGAAGGAGGTGACCATGATGTGAGAGACGATTGGGCAAGTTTTCCATTAAGCGTGATTGATCATGTCCAACATGGGAAGTGGAATAAGAGCTGCATGGAACACCTTCACCTCTTGCATGAAGGACCATGGCTTCGCATTAATTTGAAGGTAAGAAAGTCGAGCTCTATGACTTTAAATGAAGCGCTTTGCGGGAGGCAACCCGATCTTTTATTTTATATATATATTAATATGACCGTCTACATTGCACTCTTTAATCGGAATATCAAGTAACATTGTACCATTGCTCTAACAAAAACCACAACTTCATGTTGTTCATTCTAAATGTTATTGAGGGAGCACTTTGTTATTTGATCTTGGGAAACTTGTAGACCCTTTTGTGTGCCTATTAGTGTTTAGAGTCTTTTTTATTTGTGTCCTTTTAGAGGGAAATATGAAGTGTTGCACCACCCTTTGATTCTAAACTTGTGGCTAGTTAACTTAAGCTAACTTTTTGTTTTGTTTTAGACCACCTCATCATGTCATATCATTTTGTTCGTCTCACCCTTGCATTGCATTGCATGTTGCATTTAAAAAAAAACCTTTTCTAAAAACATTGACTAGCCTCGCTTTTGAGATCCTAAAACCCTTAGGAAAACCACTCATAGAGCAATCCCAAAACCATAGGGTATGTTTTTCATTCAAAAAAAATCTAACTTTTGTTTCTCTCTAGTTTTTTTGAAACCACCTTAGATAGAATTTCTATACCCAACATTCTCTCTCTTCAAAATTTTGTTTTAAGCCAAAAATATAGGAAACCCATAAACCTACTTCTAAAACCTTGTTAGCTCGGTTGCTTGATCCTTTTTCGATAAATAACCTTTTCATTGACAAAAGCCTCACTTCTTATGAAGTGTCGCAAAGGCTTTTTGACACTCTTAGCAATTGTTTTTGAATAAACTAGTTGCGGAACAACATCGAAAGGTCCTTTCAACCCTGCTAACACTTGTTTTTGCTAACTTTGCATTTGCACTTTGCATCCATTCCATTGTTCATGCCCTCATTTTTGCTAGCTTGGTCTCAATCTTATTGATGTATGCTTTCCTATCCATGTAATGCTTATCATGATAGCATTTACCTTTTGCAATCTTGTGTAAACGTGGTGCTTAAACATGTTTGCGGACCTCCATATTTAAGCTCTTTTGACCAAGATAGCAATCCATTTTCCTCTCATTTGCATACACACACCTCCCACTTGCATTCTCATACACCCATTAGGTTTAATTTTCACTAGACTAATTATGCCACAAGTCAAGTATCTTAGGGGATGTTTTTGGTTTGTTGGCAATTGTTTCTACTCCCGACCATCACCCAGGGGGTAGTGTGTGCACTTGATTGTTTTGCAGGCATGACGAAGCATTCCCATGAATTCGTGATCAAAGAAGAAATCAAATTCGTCAACATCTCCAAAGTTCGAGAGCAAGCCCCGCTGTTTTCACCAAATTTTGCACATGGACAGAGAAGTACAAGGAAGAAAAAAGCTGATATTCAGAAGCTCCATGAAATTCCTGTTCCAACGCATCCAAGATCAATAAATTTGAAGACCCGTATAAGGAGATATGGCAAGAACATTGGATGTTGCGCGTTCTGAAATTCGTCGGGACAGATTGCAGCGCTGGGATGAAACGGACACAACTCTCTTGTTCGGAATCAATTTTGGGCGAATAAGGACTCGTTGGAAAGGAAAATTCGTGCACTTCGCAATGGAGCAATGTTTCAGTACAGGTTCTGTTCTGAAAATTGAAAGAAAAATTCGTGAAGATGAGGCAGCAATGGGACAACGAGGAATTGAAGGAGGCGACGACGATGAGAAGCAAAGATTGAGACCATGACTTAGTACAAGAAGAAGTTGAAGGAAATTGAGGCAATAAAGGTGAAGACACATTGAAGATGATATTCATACACATGAGGGAAGGACTTCAAGAATTGCAAGATGATCCATCTTCTCCTTCTACGCCTAGCATCATGCTAAGCATGGGGGAGGATTTCATGGACAAGGAAGAAAGATCTCATGGAGTAAGATAATCACGGTTGCCACAAAGATGCTCATGATTCTTTTTCCACGCTTAGCACAATGCTTAAGTATGGGGGAGGCCGCGCTACACTTCATTATGAGCATCGAGAAAGACGGTAATTCTTCCTCAACTCTCTCTTTTTCTAAGTGCTTGTACATATATGCCTTCAACCATAGATGCAACCTTTGTATATACCTCTCAACCTATCACATGGCTTCTAGGAGGACAACCTAGTTTTGTTTTTGTTTTCAATAAGTGTACGATCACCATCACTTTGTGCTCACCACATTGATACATTTTGGCAATGCCTTATGCTTATGGAAAAATGATGAAAGTTGCTGCTTTGTTTTACCTACGCTATGTTGTATATGACTTGACCATTTGCTCTCAATTAAATGGAATTAAAATGATTAAATACCGGCTCTTTTATTTGTGGAGGTTAAATGACTAAATTCTAAACCCACATATTCTATGTTGCTCTTTGATTTAAGTCTACCGATGACCTTACACCTTGTGATTGTTTAATTTGAAAACTTAATTCCTATGCTATCTACATTTGTGAATCTCTTGCAAAGTTCTAACTACCAAAGCCTATACATACATATTCTTTCATGATGCAACCTTTAGATTGCAAACTTATTTTGATGAATTGGATTAAGATTGATTTCTTTGGTATGAGACTAAGAAGCTGGTCATTCCGTTTTTTTGTGTAACCTTCTTTTTGCTAGCCTATTTATCCATGTATTGTGAGTTTCCACCTCGGGAATTTTGCAAACCTTGCTGGATATCCACCCTAAACCAAAAATATCTTTTTGTGATTACCTCCTTGACCACAACCCAATTTGAGTATGTATTATCATTTCGACGGAATCAAAAGAATCAAGGGCACCATATAAAGGAAAATTTTGGGAGACAAGGCTCCCCGGAGATTCAAGCGGTTCTACGAAGAAGAAGGTGAATTTGAGATACTTACCCTAGTTAGTTGGTTCTCCCACTATTCATACTCGAGGACGAGCATTCAAGCATGGGGGGATGGCTGGGTAAGTATTCTATGCTATCAAAAGTTCTAAGGAGCAAAAAGAAAGAAAAAAAAGAAAGAAAGAGAAAAATAGAAAAATGAAAAAAAGGGAGAAAAGGAAAGAAAAAAAGAGAGAAGAATAAAATGCTCCTTAGCTCTTTTTGGCTTCATTAATTTTCCACGTTACTTTGAAGAACTATTCCATACTCAAATCTTCCAACCATGTGCAATCCGATAACGAGAACTTCATTTATGTCTCGGGATCATCCATTTGCCACTTGCACATGTCCACCTATCTAAATGTGTGTGTTTCATCTTTCTCCCTCTCCAACATTATTTTCCAATGGCCTTTTTGACAAGTCTCAGTAAATCCAATAGATCTCTCTCTTAGTTTGACAATATTTCAGATATAATTTTTTGCTAGGATTGTTTTTACCTACCAAGCTCCACATAAGCCTTCCACTTTTATATATGAGTAGAATAGGTTGAAGACAATCTAATGTAGGCTTGAGAGACTTGATGAGATGAGTATTTCCATGATCTTTTGCAAGAGAACCTCACTTATGTTTGATATGCATTCTTTTGAAAACTCTTCACGATGAAACAAAGTAAAGGTTTGAAGTTCGCTTAAGTTTGAGAGCATTGCATTTATTTATTATTGTGGTTTGTTCTTTAATTGCTAGTCTATCTTCCATAATGAAAAAGTAGCCAGTCACAACATGAACTTAAATGCTAAATACTTGAGAGAGCAATATGTCTTGTTATGTATGACTAAGTGCAGAGAGGACATTGAGGGGCAACGCTGATTTCTTTATAAGCAAAGCTCCTGGACTTACTCGAGGACGAGCAAGGTTTAAGCATGGGGGGAATGTTGGCGCTCCTTAAGTACCCACTTTATCCCTTGTTTATCCTTGATAATGGCATGAATTTAATATCAAAATCACTAACCATCCTAACCCCGGCCTAATTATTGGTCATTTTCACAATTGCACATATATTTTGGAGGAACTTCGTTTTTGCAGGTTTTTGGTCTATTTTGGAGCATGAAATGACGAGGCCCGTGATCGAGCGCTAACACGGAGAAAGACGAAGGCCAAAGCCCAAAGGAAGGACCAAAGCCCATGTTGATTCGAAGCCCATTCATGCACATCCATCCTCCAAGAGAGCCCAAAGGACCGAGCCCACGAAGATGAGATCAAGATACTTCGGGATTAAGCAAAGCAAATGAAGATTTAAGGAAGGATTCCCTATCCTATCCTTTCCTCGAAGATATCTCCAAGATAATGACGTCAAAAGGGGTGCAATCGTGAAGGACATAAACTCTAGAAGATGCGAGGAGTCTGCACGCGAAAAATGAGACCGAGGCGAGCCCGAAACAGGGTAGGCCGGCCGGCCGGCCCACGGCCTAGGCCCATGGGGCCGGCCGGCCTAGCCCATTTTCAAGGCGGTTTGGCCTCCCCTTCGACCGATGGCTTCCTCGTCTTATAAATAGCTCGCACCTTATTCATCTCGAGGCATCCATCCACCCAGAACTCGACAAAAACCTAGGGCCAAGACCGGAGGGAGACGACGGCCGCCACAAGTCTTCGAAGTTGTCTAGGAGATGGCTTAGGCCACCCCTAACCGCCATGGCCTCCCTGCGAGGTTGTGCCATGGTGGAGTTCATGAGCTAGTTGGAGTCGTCAATGGTATGTACTCGGTGGTGGCAATCCAAACAAATCTATTATGTGAGTAATGATAATCATGTCTTCCGAATCTATTAGCGATCATGTTCTCTCTTTCGATTTCGTTCTTTTCTTTGGGTTTGCTTCATCTTAGATCTATTATCGAGATAGATCGCTTAGCATGATCTTGTAGTCATGGTGGCTAGAGGTTCATGGCGGAACTACCAAAGGGGGTTCGACTTGCTTCAGGGTATTTCGTTCAAAAGGGGGGCGTCGTGACAGGCCGTCTCCACAGAGTAGGCAGAGTATCGAGGGATCGGATTGGAGATTTTGAGTTTAAAGATGCTTTTGATTGAGATTCATGATTTATTTGCTCGTTGGCTTGAACTACAACTAGATGACGATAGGCCTAGTCATGTCTTTGGTTTTGCTATGATTAAACCTATGTTCATGGATGAGATCAACCTTTACACATCACTCATATCTGTCAAAGGTTTACCCTTTATATGCAATCCATGCTTCATGTTAGGATAGATCCATTAGATTAGATGGAAAACCTTAGGTAGTTCTTTGTCGATCCACGAATTGATAAACCTTGGGGGAATACTCTAAGGGAAAAGCTACATGAACCGTGCGCTTGCGGTATACAAATTGGGGCGCTAAAGAGCGTCAACAGCCACTGCTTGAGCGTAGCGATCGGTTCGCATCGCCGACGGGAAGGTCAGACTCCCTCGGCTGACTGAGTACACTTTACTTCCAATATAGTCAACTAATAGTTGGTATATTGGGAGCACCTCAAGTAAGCCACTGCTTAAGGGCAGCGTTCGGCTCGCATCACCGACGGGAAGGTCAGACTCCCTCAGCTGACTGAGGATCCTTACCTTCTTACCTTAACGTAGGTGCGTCGTTACAAAAATTAAGGGTTGCTTGTGAGTATGGTTTGACAAACTGTAAAGTTCTGGAAGTCAGATAACATAAACCATACATAAATAGCCACCTAGTAATTCCCATAAATTCCCTAGGACTTTACGTTCTATGCATAACCCTTAACGA
This sequence comes from Panicum virgatum, assembly GCF_016808335.1. Lineage (NCBI taxonomy): Eukaryota > Viridiplantae > Streptophyta > Magnoliopsida > Poales > Poaceae > Panicum > Panicum virgatum. The sequence continues at coordinate 30,446,410 of NC_053146.1, read as the reverse complement.
TTCCAACGTAGTTTTCCGAAATACCTTGTTGTTCCAATTTTATACGAAAAGCGATTTTTAAGGTTCCAACACCTCTGGTGTACGCTTGCAGCTCTGATACCAGCTGTGACAGAACCACCTGAATTATCCCGGCTCAAGTGCGCAGGCTATCACCCTAAAGGCAACACCGGCTCAAACGCACTTCAAAAGGAACAATTCTTGGTCTGTCGGGTAACGTCCCGATACAACCACCGGTTCTCGGATCGAACAAGCATACCCCGCACGAAGGCGAGTCCAGAGATATTACAACCACAATTTTACAACACAGGCAAAGTAGTGATTACAACATGTTTCAAAGTACTTATTACAAAACCAAACTTTGTAAAACAGTTATACAAACCACAACTGTAAGTTCAAAGTTTGAAAAGCAATGGAAAAAAAACACGATGGCTACAACACATCGCAAAAGTATACCAAGCTAGCCCAAGCAAGGTATCACTCGTCAGGGTCATTGCCGGCCGAAGACGTATCCCACTCTACGGACCAGCCAGGAGGCAAAGAGCAAGGCCAAGACAAACTAGCGAGTTGGTCCTCGAAACTCATACCTGAAAAAGGGTTTCAACAGCAAGGCTGAGTATTCTAATAATCAGCAAGACTTAATCGTCAATGGGTATACTAAACCCATTTTAGCTAGACTATGCAGGGTTTGTCAGGCTCTGGTTTCCTTTTTGCTGAAAAGTAATAAAGAGTAGGGCCTTACTTCACATTTTAGCTACCTAGATTCTAGTTGATTAACCATTCTATGTAAGCATCTACTATTCAATCATGGTAGAACTTTAAGCAAACATCAAGATTGATCATAAAAATGTTGCTCTTATTACTCTGTGTGGCAAAGAGATCAAGCAGTCCCAAACTGTGGGAAGCAGACGATTCAAATCGAATTTGTTAACCTGGCTAGGCAGACCTAACACATACGTTTGGAACACCGTCGGGTCATTCCCAAACAACCGTTTGCCTTTCTTTCCGGCTTGTGGATAGGAACACTCTCACCGACTACAGGGCTCCAAGGTCCAACCTTGTCCCTCCTAGTCGTGGTGTTGATCAACATAACATAAAAACCTATCTCTAAAGAGAGAGTGTCAGTATATCCACTCCCCGGTCCAATCGGTTACTAGGCTTACCGCATACCATATTTACGGCATGTGGCTAGTACGTTCAAAAACTTAACCAAGCACTACCACACACCGCGACCTTAGCAAGTTCATCAACACAGACGGGGTTTCACATAAAGTCATGATATCGAACACAACCCCGTCCTTCGTCCTTATATTGATAACAGGAAGTAAACAAGCAGTTCCTATAGAGCTCGCGAGTGACAGGAAATCACTCGACTTTTACCGGCCCTATAAGCTTAGCAATATTCGAACTCAGGTCTAGTATTCAGTACATAGGTTCCTAGGATCATGCATCTAGGGTTTCAATTCAAATCCTAAGAACTGTAAATGCACAAGTAAGTAATAACAATAAATGGAAATAATTTGAATTATAGGTTATGTCCGGGGCTTGCCTTCTCGGTAGTCACTAACTACTTCAGCCCTGGGCTCTTCCGAACTTTGGTCCGGGGCTTCAGTTAGTATAGTAGTGTTCGCTTGAGCTTCGAGATCACCTCCTTCGGAATCCGGGATCAGCTCGTACGTGCCGTCCGATAAAGCAGTCGTATATATATGTAATGCAAGAACAATATTATAAACACGCTCACGATGTAGTGAAGCTAAGCAAACAAAATTAATACACACATGGGCAATCATTTATAGAGTAGTAACTCAACATTTCTAACTACACAAGGCATCATGATCAACAACACAAGAAAGCTATACTAACTTCCTAAACAAGTGGGAGTAGCTTCCTATAGCAATTAAATTATGGTTTGTTAATAAATCAACAACTCAGAGGAAAAACATTAATAAATTTAACAAACATTACACTAAATAGAATATGAACAGAGTAAGCTATCCTGTAAATTTTATGCCAAAACATGTAGCCATTTATTCAAAACAATTCATTCATTCAGACAACACCTAGAACAAGATTGAATTATACAGGTTAAAAAATAGCAAAAAAGAATCTCAAAATTTAATAGTAGATCTACACAGCGATGAGTTAGCTACTGTGAATTTTTCATGATTTTATCTACAGAGAATTAATTCTGAGAAAATAAACAAAACAGACATCAACTTAAAAAGATTCATTTTTAGCTCCTGTTATATTCTTGAAATGGTTCTGAAACTTCATGGACAAGCTAAAATTTTCAGAAAGAACACTCATAAATATTTTCATGATTTATCATCAAAAAAAATATTTATCATAATTAAAGTCTACTAAACAAGCATTAAATCAAAGAAATAGCTAAACATGAGAACTGACCACGGAATTTTTATAGAAACACTAGTGTCACATGAACAAACCACCATAAAATTTTCAGAGCATAACAAGGCTTCAAGCAATAATTAATAAAAAGAATAATCAACTAGCCTTTATGCACCTAGTAACATAAGTCTAATTTTCTAGCAAACATTTTCAACTAACAACCAGCATATTATGATTCTACTGCATAAATATTTACACAAGGATTCCAGAACAACTAGATTTGCTATTTTATGAATTTTCTACAAATTTCTATGGAATTTCAAAGTATACAGCAAAAATTACAAAGGGGCCCTTGCTGCTACTATTCATATGAGTCTTGGGCTATTCAAATAACCCCTTGGGTTTCTGCTTCTTTTCAACATGAGGTCACTGGCCACAGGGGAGAACAGGGGAAAGGGCGCCGGCCATTACCGGCGGCTAGGCTCGCCGGCGGCGAGGGTTGGGTTGGGGAAAACGAAGAGTAGAACGAGATCGACCCGATGGTGGTCTTCTTGGGGCTCGGGGTGGCCGGATTGGAGGTTCCCCGCGGAGCAGTTGCTCCGGCGGCGACGGCTAGCGGTGGATGCGGTGTTCCGGAGGGGTAGAAGTGGCGTGGAGTGGCCGGGGAGCTTCACCTCGACATCAGGGAGCTAGTGGGGTGCTTGATTTGGGTAGAGGAAGGAAGGAGGAGTGGTTCCACGGCGAGCAGGGCGGTGGAGCTTCCGGCTACGGCGGCGGGGTGGCTCCGGTGGAAATTGGGCCAGAAGGATGGGTCGGTGAGCTGCGCGGGCCCACGATAGAGCTTCTAGGGGGTCAGCGCGGGCGGAGGAGGGCTGCAGTGGCGGCTCCGCGGCGGCGTCGAGCTCGCCGGGGTTACGAATGAACGGCGGCGCTGGTTTGGGGAGTCGGGGCAGGGAGCGTGCGAGAGAATGAGGGGAATATGTTGCGGAACTTCCAGTGGTGCTGCTGCGCACGATAGATGGGGGTCCGGGGCGCTGCGTCGGCCTAGCCACGGCGGCGGCGAGGTGGCGACCGGCGGGCGGCCTGGGGCGCGTGGCAAAGCGAAGAGGGCACCAGCGCGAGGGGGCAGTGGGTCCAGGGGTCAAGGGGGGTGACGCGTGGGCCGGCCCAGAGCGGCGGGCGGGCGGCGCTGACTGGCGGCGCCAAGGAGCAGAGCAGACAAGCAGGCTGGAAGAAGGGGAAAAGGGCTGATTCGCAAATTCAGAAATTTTCAGGGACCCGGATGTAAATCAAAGATAACTTTTAATATTGGGCTCAAATGAAAAAGTGCCCAACATGAAAGTTGTTCAACTTTTCAAGATCTACAACTTTGATGTTGTGCAAAAATTGATTTGACCAAAGTATAAATAGTTAATTTTGAAAACATAGAGGGATTTTGAATTCAAAGGACTTTTGTCTTTTCCCTTGTAAATTCAACTCAAATGTAGACTAAAAAGTAAGATTTTCTGCCAAGCAATGATTGCTCTGAAATTTGCAAATACACCCTGCACAAAAGCAATAATTGCATACCATATTCAAATTAAACTATAAAAAGGACCTTGCATAAAAACATAATTACACATATAACCTTTTATATTTACAAAAAGATCCTTTTTCAAACAATCAAGCACATGATGCATAAAATAGATACACAACTACTGTGCAGACACCTAGGGTGTCACAATGCGGAAGCGTAAAACAAGTACGAAACTCGGAAGCTGGGCGCCACAGGGACGTTGACTGGGAGACGACCACCTAGAAGTCCTCGTACTCCTGGTAGCTCCGGGTGAACTCCGCCGCGTCACCGGGAACTGAGCAGCAGTAGGCTGTCCCCAAAGAAAACAAGAGAAAAAGAGTAGAGTAGGCAAGAGTGAGTACACAACTTGTACTCAACAAGTATAACACAAACTATGAGGCTCGAAGGTTGGCTGACTCAACTGCATTAGCTTTTAATCTTGGCAAAATTTTATTAAAGCTATTTACTACAAGTTGATGAAATTACCATAACCCAGTTACATAGAAATTAATCAGAATTAATTATGATACTACTGAGAACCAAACCAAACCACCCGGGGAACCCCCCCTAATCAAAGGAAGATAACCCCACTAATCAAAAGGAGGATCTCGGCCGCTCATGACCGTGAGCACGGCTAGTATACTAGTTTTACACTCTGTAGAGGTTGCACATCTTTACCCACAAGTCCTGAGCTATGCTAGTTGTTCATCACACTTCCTTAGGTGAGATGGCTAGCAAGCACACTACGAGGCCGTTACAAAGAATCTCGTTGGTAAGGCGTAACCGCGAAGAGTTGGATCAGCGACGATGGGGCCCACCTCACTGGGGTACAAGACACGTAGCACAGACCAAGCCGGAGGAGCAGGGACCATTGAAGCTTACCACCCTTGCCCCGCAGGTAAGTTACTCCAAACCAAAAAGACCTAATTAGTAAGCCAAGACAGTCCCATTCCAGTCTTGTGGTTGCGCAGTTGTCCCAGGTTGTCGCTCTAATGACGTACAATCCTTATGGAGAGTAGGTAGCACAAAACACTGTGCGAGCTCCCTAAACCAAGTTTCTAGAAAAACATGTTTTAAGGAGATGTAAACCACTCAAGTATAGAGCACAGAGGGTAACGCTCAGAATTAAGTTGCATAAGACCATTAACAATTTAATTAAAAAGGACCATGTGTGAGAGCGCAGCACCTAGAACAACTAACCAAAATGCAACCAAGGGATATATATAAGGTAAATATGTGGCTAGAATGATCCTTATAGGCATACAATATTAAAATGCAGTATGAAATTGTATTTAAAGGTGATAGGTGGTGTCAAAGTTATACTTGGCTTCCTCAAAGTTCTCCTGCTACTCCAACTACTGTGAAGACGGTGGCTGCTCCGGGTACTAGTACTCCTCTGAAGGATCAACGCCTACTCATGATCGCAACGCCAAAACAAGTCCGGCACATACACATACATGCAAACAAAGGCAAACACTAAGAAACAGTACAACAATACATAAAAATAGTGAACAAAACTAAGCTAGAACTATTCTATGTGTTACAATGATCGCGTGGACATAAAGAACGCCTAAAATGGAGCTAGAACGCGAAAACTAGGCCCAAAACAAGGTTCAGGGACTAAACTGCAAGAAAACAGGGTTTCTAGGGGCTTCTGCGCAAAAAACCAGGGACCTATACATAATTAAACCTTAGATCTGGGGTCTAACTCACAAAAACTACCAAGCTAGACTGCGGGTTCAAAAACCAGGAAACTCAGGGGCCTAACTGCTAAAAATAGGGCCAAACTGGAAATACTTTTGAACTACATGGACTGCGGGTTGATTTCGATGAAAGGCAGGGTCTCTTTAGCAAAGTTGCCAGGCGCTGACCGGTATCCCCTTGGTTGACTCGGGCTGGATCTGTTCTGTGACGTTGATCTGCGATCGGACGACCACGTTCGGTTGGGCGCACGGGGCGGCGGCGATCAGTCACCGGCGAGCTATTCTGCGGCGGCGCGCGGCAAAAATTCGCCGGACTTCACCAAAACAGCGCTACTGGGCTCGATTCAACATGGGTTTGGGTCAGGGAGGTAGTTCGCGACACGGTGAACTCAACTGGGCTCTTAGGGCAGAGGATTAGGGTTTGGCCAGGGCTCGCCACGGCGAGGTGCGGCACTGGCTCACCGGCGAACTGTGTTTACGCAGTTCCGGCCTAGGCTTGGCTCGGGCTGGGGGCAGGAAGTGTCTACGCACGTGCGCAGAGCCAACGCGAGGCACACGTGCGTCTGTGAGGCACTGCAGGAGACTCGCCACGGCGAGGCCAAGGTGCGGGCGGCGGCGGAGTGCCGGCGTGCAGCGTGCTGGCACCTAGAGGGCGCTACGGACTACGACATCTAGCGTAAAAGGATCAGGAGGGGACGCTGATGCTCACCGAGGGTGCAGAGCGGGCTGGACGGCCATGCCGGGTCGACGGCGACATTGACCGGTGGCGGAGCGGAGGCAGAGCTCGCAGACAGGAGCGCTGCGGTGGTCCTCCGGGCACTTGGATCACACGGGCGGCTTCAGGGTCATGCTGCGAAACCAGGGGAGCGGTCAGCGAGGCCGGAGGAAAGCCGGCGTTGCAGAATCGCTGGGGCGGATCTTCTCACTGGAGGCGGGTCTCGGTGGAATTCCAGCTGCTGCGCAAGCCGGAGTTGAGGGCAAAGGGCTCGGTGTGCGTCTGGGCATCAAGGTGGAGCTAAGGCGGGGACTTGCAGGGGTGGAGCTGCAGCGGAGCGGCGTGGCCGCGGCAGTGCAGAGGGCTCTGCGTGGCGGAGCAAGGCAGTGGGGTGGCTGGGGTGCGGTGGCGGCAATGTCGTGGTGTTGTGGGTGCGCAGAGAGTCCGCGGCCGCCAATTAAAAGGAAACCGGGGATCCTGGGCATGTGTGCACTGCACGGGCGTGGCGGATATTGCAGGCGGCGTTGCAACGCGGTAAAACCGGATCAAACACCGACGTTCACGGGATTCAGTTTGGAGACAAGCTTCTAGAAGGGCTACGCAGGCTGGCGAGCGGGCCACGACCTCGGGGCAGGTCCACAGTACAGAGGAGGGCAAGCAGGGTTGTGGCGCGGCCGGTGCGGAGCAGCGCAGGGGAGTTCGGCACGGGGAAGAAGAAGGAAGGAGGGAGAGGGCACTGACGCGTGGGACCAGGTCGGTCAGCGACGCGGGGGTCGGGCGAGTTGCGCGGGACTGCTAAGCGGAGCGGGGATCGGCTGACATGTGGAGAGCGCCCCTGCTGCAGGGAGAAGAAGCGCGCGCGGAGCGTTGTTGGGGAGAGCGCCGACATGTGGGCCGTCCCTGTCAGCGAGGGCGCGGGCGAGCGGCGTCGTGCGCTGGGGAAGGTGGTAGAGTGCCTGACAGGAGGGCCAGCTATGTCAGTGAAAGGAGTGCGCGGGTCGGACTGAAGGGAAGGAGGCGCTGGCTTGCTGGGCTTCAGGCGCGGAGCGGGCCGGATTCCTGGGTTTGGTTGCTTTCCTTTTTCCTTTCTCTTTTCCTATTCAACTAACTCAAACTATTTGAATTCAAACTTGAATTTGAATTCAACCCTAGCACTCAAACAAATAAAACAATGCACCAGCATGAACGCACAAACTTGTTTAAACTTAGAAAAATTTTAATTCCTTGTGAAAGAAAATTAGATTAAATGCAAGGCTAAGCAAATAAACCTTAGAAAATTAATTAAAGCCAATTAAATTTATTATTAAATACTAAAATTTAAATTAGGATGTTACAAACCCTACCGCCTTATAGGAATCTCGTCCCCGAGATTCAGCTGGACTGGCTAGCAAAGAGATCTGGATATGTCTTCCTCAGCTCATCTTCTCGCTCCCATGTAGCCTCAGCTTCACTGTGATGACTCCACTGAACTCTGCACATCTTGATGCGCTTGTTCCGTGTAACTCTCTCTGATGTCTCCAGAATCTTCACCGGATGCTCAGTATAGGTCAGATCTTCCTGCACCTCTAACCCATCTAGTGGTGCCTGCTCCTCAGGTAGTCGCAGATATTTCCTCAGCTGAGAGATATGGAAGACATCATGTACTCCGGAGAGATCAGTGGGCAACTCTAGGCGATAAGCAACTTCGCCTTTCCTCTCCAGCACCCTGAATGGACCAATGTACCTTAGTGCTAATTTCCCTTTTATATTAAACCTGTGGATTCCCCGCATTGGTGACACCTTCAAGTACACATAATCGTTCACCTTAAAGGTCAGGTCCCTCCGTTTGCCATCTGCATAGCTCTTCTGCGTAGTCTATGCAATCCTCAGATTTTCCCGCACAGTCTGTACCATCTGCTCTGCATCTTCTATAATGTCAGGGCCAAAGAGCTGCTTCTCGCCAATCTGATCCCAATAAAGGAGTCCTGCACTTTCTGCCATACAATGCCTCAAAGGGGGACTTCTTTAGACTAGCCTGGTAGCTGTTGTTGTAGGAAAACTCAGCATACGACAGGCACTTATCCCAACTGGTACCATACAGAATAGCACAAGCTCTCAGCATATCCTCCAACACTTGGTTGGTTCTCTCTGTCTGCCCATCTGTCTGAGGATGATAGGCGGTACTGAAGCAGCAGCTTCGTATCCAACGAATCATGGAGCTGCTCCCAGAACTGTGAAGTGAACTGTGATCCTCTATCAGATATGATCTTCTTGGGCACACCATGCAAACAGACAATCCGGGAGATATACAACTCTACAAGTCTGCCACCGGAGTAAGTAGTGTTCACCGGAATGAAGTGAGCAACCTTCGTCAAACGGTCCACTACTACCCATATAGAGTTATACCCCTGCTGAGTACGAGGCAATCCCACTATGAAATCCATCGTGATCTCCTCCCATTTCCACTCGGGAATCTTCAACGGCTGCAATAAACCGGCTAGCCTCTGATGCTCTGCCTTCACACGCTAACATGTGTCGCAGATGGCCACATACTCGGCGACTGAACGCTTCATCACGGGCCACCAGAAACGCTCCTTAAGATCATAGTACATCTTAGTACTGCCTGGATGAATAGAGTAAGCCGTATCATGAGCCTCACTCAGAATCAACTTCCTGAGATCATTCCCCTCTGGCACACAAATCTGGTTCTTGTACCACAAAGTACCCTGATCATCCTCTCTGAAATGAGGAGCCTTGCCTTTCTTGAGCTACTCACGAAACTCCTGCAGCTTCTCATCTTCCTTCTGATGCTGCCGGATCTCTACCTCTAGAGTGGGCTCTGCCTCGAATGCTGCACTCGAAGTATGATGCAAGAAATCTAGACTCAACTGCTCAAACTCCTCGCATAACTCTGGAGGCATCTGGAAAGCCACGGCCATGTTGACATAGCTTCTTCTGCTCAGAGCGTCTGCCACAACATTGGCCTTTCCCTGATGATAGTGAATCTCCAAGTCATAATCCTTGACTAGCTCTAACCATCTCCTCTGCCGCATGTTCAGCTCATTCTGCGTGAAAATATACTTGAGGCTCTTGTGATCAGTGTAGATATCACACTGCTGCCCGTACAAGTAATGCCTCCAAATCTTCAGAGCATGCACAACTGTGGCTAACTCAAGGTCATGAGTGGGATAGTTCATCTCATGCCGACGTAACTGCCGTGAAGCATAAGCAATCACTCTGCCCTCCTGCATCAAGACACAACCAAGACCATCCTTCGAAGCATCACAATACACCATGAACCTCTTGCTCTGGTTTGGCAGAGTAAGGACTGGTGCCGTAGTCAACCTCTTCTTCAGCTCATCAAAGGCCATCTGACGCTCATCAGTCCATATGAAATCCACATTCTTCTCAAGCAAAGAAGTCAAAGGCTTCGCGATTTAGGAGAAATTCTCAATGAACCTCCGATAATATCCTGCTAAGCTGATGGAGCTCCTTAAGTACCCATTTTACTATATGATTAGGAGTTGTTTTGGTAAATTCTTCGGGATGATTCATGTACTAACCCGCCACTTGGCACCCGAACTTGACCGTTTTCGATTTTGTCCTGGATTTTGGAGCATGTTGCATTTTGACAGGAAATTGGACATTTTCGGAGATGTTTTGACACATGGTTACAACTGGGCTAAGATGAGGAATAAGAGGAAGAGGCCACACGCGAAAGATGGGACCGAAAGGGGCCAGAAAGGGCCCAGGCCGGCCAGCCTGGAGCCCTTGGGCCGGCCGGCCTAGCCCATTTCGGAGCCCAATCGGTCTCAGTTTTCTTCAGCACGAAGTATGGGTCAACATTAGTCTATGTTTCACCAAAACCACCGACCATATCTGCCTATAAATACCCCGAAGCCGCCATCAAAGAGGGGGATCGCAGAAGGATCGCGGAGATAGCATCTAGAGGATCCAGGGAAGAGCATCCAGAGATACATTCGAGTTAGACACAAGAGAAAGGCGACACCGGGGGCCTCATCGTCCCTCGGCGCCGCTACAAGTTGGAGGACAGCAAGGGATCCATCCCTTGCCGGAGATTTCACCACCATGATCGACTACGCTTCGCTTAGCTTCATGGGGTAAAGCCCTCGTTTGTTCATGGGGTTGTAAGGAGATCTTGAGTTGTAATTGCCGAATCCTTTATGAGATTGATCTACCACGATTCTTGTTGATGATGCTTTGATGCCTAATAGTTCGCGACTTGGCTTTGGGTTTGCTTTGCTCTTGCATGGTTTACTTAGATTACATCAACTATCATGTTCTTGATTGATTCGTTACCGATTATCCTCGTGTAGTGACAGTATGCGGGAGGGAAAGGTTTTGATCTTCGAACACACCTTTGGTAGATTAGATCCGTTCTTCATTGCTTGGCGATTACATCTCTAGTGATCCTAGACCCTATGGACAAATGCTCTTCATATCTTGTGCACACATCTATCATTGCTCACTAGTTTAGATTAGATTGGTTAGATTAGATCTATTTCACATTCAATCACTCAATATAGATCTTTTACCAACATCATTAGTGCTTACTTAAGCATAGTAATACACTTGTTCCGTGGATTGATAAACCTTGGGGGAATACTCTAAGGGAAAAGCTACATGATCTGTGCGCTTGCGGTACGTAAATTGGCGCTTTAAGAAGCGTCAACAAGCTTTTCTGGCGCCGTTGCCGGGGAACAAGCGATTTTGCTACATTTAACTTTGTATTAATTTTGTTGGTTACTAACACCTAACCTTTTTCCCTAGAAAATTTTTGTTTTCTTGTTTTTGTTTTGATTGTCTAGGTGGACCATCTCATTCAACACGTGGAGGAAGGAGAAAAATCACTAAGGGATTATGCAAGCCCGCGATCGGAGGACTTTGACATGCAAAAATCAGATTCGGTGTTGCGAGCCACCGAGTGCGAGATCAAGCCTCAAATCATCAAGATGGCGGCGGCAAACCCCTTTAGGGGAGATGAGACGGACAACCCATATAGACATATCAAGTGGTTCGCAATGCTATGCAACACGGTACAACAAGATGGAGTTCCGCTAGCTTGGTTTAGATGGAATATTTTCCCATACTCACTTGCGGAAGAAGCGAGAAGATGGTTTGCACTTGCATCCTTCGAGGTAAAAGGAAATTGGGATGACTTGATGAAGAAATTTTGCGAGCGGTTCTTTCCGTTAAGCAAGGTTCAACATATTAGGAAGCAAGTGATCAACTTCGCACAAGGAGAAGAAGAAGGGATAGATCAAGCATGGGATAGATTCAATGGATTGATTGAACAAGGACCGAAGCTCGGATTTTCCAGTGAAATACTCTTGCATACCTTTTAATTTTCCCTAACCCCCTGAGTGCATGCAGTTTGTTCAAATGTGTGCAGGAGGAGATCTCATGGAGAAAACACTCACGGAAGCCGCCCAACTCCTACAAAAAATCAGCAAGGGTGCGGCCATGCGAAGAGATTGGGAAAAACAATGTTCGGTAAGCTCCGAGGAAGAATCTCAAGTGCGGGTGCTTGCTGGAATTTTCAGAAAAGAGACATCAAAAGTGAGGGAAGAACAACCGAAGCATGCAAAAGTCATAGAGACAAACCACGATGAAGAAGCATCGATCCGGAGTGCAATGAAAGATGACCCGGAAAAGAAAGGAAGAACCATGGGCACCGCCAAATCGCTAAGAGAATTCGAGCAAATGGATTGGATACCAATTGACTTCGGAAGATTGTTCGACAAAGCAAGACCGCATCCAAATCAACGAGGAATGGCGAAGGTGGTAGCGGAAGACTTTCCGCCAGATAATCACACGGGATATACATTTGGCAAGGAATCGGCCGGTGATATTATTCGGAAACTTTTTGAAGAAAAAGAGGAAGAGATTGACTTGGACGAAGTGCTAGAGGTCAAAAAGATCATGGGAGTGAAATCGGAATCATCACCCTACATGCACATAGCCCAAGTATATGCGATTGGAAGCGATCAAGGCGAAGGTAATCCATCACCCACACCTCGTGTTGATTGCATGATAGACGGAACAAAATGTTGCAATGTTTTATGTGACGTTAGCGCCCATGTTAGTGTGATGAGTTCCAAGGTTTATGTTGAGATTTTTAACGAAACATCAAACCTAGATGCCACAAACATTAAATTGATCATGGGAGATGGTATATTAATCAAACCGCTAGGAGTGCTTAGAAATCTAAATGTTGCCATAGCGGGTAAAAAAATTCCTACCGACTTTTTTGTGATTAATGCTAGTGATGATGAGCATGAAGGCATAATCCTTGGAAAACCCTTTCTCAAATTAGTAAATGCTTGTTCTAGATGTTGGAAAAGGGATTGTCACTTTTGATCTAGATGGAGAGAAGCGCACATTTGAATTTCATTCAAAACCGTCTTTTGCTTCACCTCTACCTCTTGATAACGAAGAGGTAGAGAGCATTCGTTCCATTGATTCTTTCAGGGATCCTCTCCAACGTGCTTTGGAGAATAGAGACGCTCAAGATGATCAAGACTGGAGAACTAGTGGAAACAATGGAAGAGTTGAAGCCGCAACACGGGAATTTGGAGGAAGAAAAATTTGAAGACATTGGAGAGTTAGATCAAGAAGAGGATGGTGCGCCCGATGTTGAGATGAAGCCACTCCCCAAGGGATTGAAATATGAATTATTGGGAGATGGCAAGACTTTTCCGGTGGTTATTAGCGACAAATTGAGCCCGGAAGAGACGGAGAAGTTGCTGAATTTATTGAAGAAGCACAAAAAGGTGATCAGCTACTCGATTAATGACTTGAAAGGTATTAGCCCCGCTTTTTGCACACATCGTATACAACTCGAGGAGCAATACAAGCCGGTCGTAGAGCATCAAAGAAGGTTGAGCCATGCTATGCGTGATGTGGTGAAGAAGGAGGTTATCAAATTATTGAATGCCGGAATAATATACCCCATGCCGGTTGAGCCATGCTATGCGTGATGTGGTGAAGAAGGAGGTTATCAAATTATTGAATGCCGTAATAATATACCCCGTGCCACATAGTGAATGGGTAAGCCCCGTGCATTGCGTTCCGAAGAAAGGAGGACTCACGGTTGTGAAAAATGAGAAGGAGCAATTGATACCGCAAAGAACCATCACGGGATGGAGGATGTGCATCGATTATAGAAAATTGAATAAGGCAACGAGGAAGGATCATTTTCCACTACCATTCATTGACAAGATGCTAGAAAGGTTGGCAAAGCATTCACACTTTTGTTACCTTAATGGATACTCGGGATTCTTCCAAATACCTATTCATCCGGATGATCAACATAAGACCACGTTTACTTGCCTGTATGGAACTTTTGCATATCGGAGGATGCCTTTTGGATTATGCAATGCGCCAGCTTCTTTTCAAAGGTGCATGATGGTTATATTTTCAGATTTCATAGAAGAGATTATGGAGGTATTCATGGATGATTTCTCGGTGCATGGTACAAGCTTTGAAAATTGCTTGGCAAATTTGGAGAAAGTTCTTAAAAGATGTGGAGAGGTTGATCTTGTGCTCAACTGGGAGAAGTGTCATTTCATGGTGAAAGAAGGAATTGTTCTCGGTCATGTTATCTCCGAGAGAGTGATAGAGGTGGACAAAGCAAAGATAGAAACCGTGGAGAAATTGCCACCACCTACGAACATCAAATCTTTGAGGAGCTTCCTCGGTCATGCCGGATTCTATAGGAGGTTCATAAAGGATTTTTCAAAAATCACCAAGCCATTGACACAACTTCTCCAAAAAGATGTGGAGTACAATTTTGTTAGTGATTGTCTTCACGCATTTCGAACACTCAAGCAATCCCTCATAAATGCTCCTATCATGCAACCTCCGGATTGGAATCTACCTTTTGAAATCATGTGTGATGCAAGCGACTACGCCATAGGATCCGTTCTTGGAGAAAGAAAAGATGGGAAGGTAAATGCTATCTACTACGCAAGCAAGACTCTCAATGAAGCCCAATTTAATTATGCAACAACGGAGAAAGAATTGCTTGCCGTGGTATTCGCCTTCGAAAAATTCAGATCATACATAGTAAATTCAAAGGTGAAAGTTTATACCGACCATGCGGCAATCAAGTATCTCTTGCCCAAGAAAGAAGCTAAACCATGCTTGATTCGATGGATCCTATTGCTACAAGAATTCGATGTGGAGATAAGGGACAAGAAAGGGGCCGAGAACGTTGTGGCCGACCACCTATCAAGGATCAACCATGGAGATGATGGAAAAGAACCGATCGAGGATCAAATGAGAGATGATCACCTATATAGAATTCTCGACAAAGATAGTTGGATGAATGAAATAATAAGGGCAATAAAAGGGATGCCCTTGGATCACTTGGATAAGAATGCAAGGAAAAGAGTGATCACGGAAAGAAGAAAATACTATTGGGATCCACCATACTTATATAGATATGGACAAGATGGAGTCCTAAGAAGATGCATACCGAGGGAGGAACGTGAAGAAGTTCTAAGGAAGTGTCACTCGTCGGGATATGGAGGACATTATGGGCACTTTAGAACTCAAGCTAAGGTATGGGCTAGTGGATTCTATTGGCCCGAGATGCATGAAGATGCGAAAAGATTTGTTTCGAATTGTTCGGAATGCCAAAGGACGGGGAATATCTCGCAAAGGAATGCCATGCCATTGAACTACAACTTGCAAATAGATCTATTTGATGTCTGGGGAATCGATTTCATGGGACCATTTGTGAACTCACATGGATTTGAGCATATATTGGTGATGGTGGACTATGTTTCAAAGTGGGTTGAAGTTATGGCATGTCGGAAGGCATCAACGGAGGAGTCCACGCACATGATTAAATCGGTAATCTTCCCTCGATATGGCGTCCCGAGAATCTTGATAAGTGACGGAGGAACACACTTCACGGGCAAAGACTTTGGTAAATGCTTGAAGAAATTGGAAATTGAACATAGAGTGTCCACAGCTTATCACCCCCAAACAAACGGACAAATGGAAACTTCGAACAAGCAATTGAAGGATATTTTAAAGAAGACCGTGGTAAAAGGAGGAAAAGATTGGTCGAGAGACTAGATGATACACTATGGGCATATCGTACGGCACACAAAACCCCGATTGGTATGACTCATTATCAATTTGTTTATGGAAAAACATGCCACTTGCCGGTTGAGCTAGAACATAAGGCGTATTGGGCGATGAAGGAGATGAACTTTGATGCGGAAGCCGCTGGAATTAAAAGGAGAATCCAAATAAGCAAAATGGAGGAGTTAAGATTGAAAGCGTACAATAGTGCATCAATTTACAAAGAAAGGATGAAGAGGTGGTACGACAAGCGATTACAAAACAAGGAATTCAAAGAAGGAGACACGGTCCTACTCTACAATTCAAGATTCAAACTCTTTGGCAAAGGAAAATTACAAAGCAAATGGGATGGACCGTACGTCGTACACTCAGTTTCACCCACAGGAGCGGTGACAATCATGGATGTGAAAGGTGACCAATATGTGGTGAACGGACAGTGACTAAAGGTATTCTTGGAGCCCGACGTCGTGCCCCTTCATTACATTGACATATACACCATGGAGCAGGAAACGAAATGTCAAGCCTAATGATGTTAAGCAAGGTAAGTTTGTAAATATTCTCTTTTATATTTTATTTTCGTATTTTTATTTTTATTCTGGATGAACTTTGAGTAAAACATAGGCTTCTAATTTATTGGTAAGCACCTCAGAAAAAGTTGGAGTCTAGGGGGCTGAAAAACCCCTGGGCCGGCCGGCCCAATACCCCTAGGCCGGCCGGCCTGAGGCTCCTCGTTTGCGATTCGGTCTCGATTTTTGGTAGGTACGAGATAAGGAAATTTCAAACCTGTGCCTTATAGATTTCGCATGCCAAAACCGAAGAGATATTGGACTTCTCGTCCAAGTCTTTTCGGGACTTAAATAGAGGCGCAAGTTAGATCTATTCTCTCATACTTTTCAATCTACACCACCACCTCGTGAGAGGCATCGACAATGGCCGGTCCAACGAGTGCAAGAGCTATGATTGAAGCGATGGAGATCAATGAGAGGGGCATGACGCCCGACACCTCCACACCAAGGACGCCTAGCCGCATCTTGTCAACCGGTGCGCAGCCCCTCCTTGTCGAAGCAAAGCGATGTGAAGCGAAAGCCCCTCTGAAGAAATTCAATACTCAATCAAGGATGAGCGTCGGAGGGAAGGGCCTTCAATGGTGCAACGAGAAGCTAGCTCAAGCCAAAGGGTGGTCGTCATCATCAACAGTGACGAAGACGAAGGCGAGAAGCGACAAGACAAAAAGCCACCCGCGCCTAGGCGTTCCTTGCGCCTCCTCGGAGTTAAAAGAAAGAACTACATCGAGCACACCCCGGAGCCGAAGGATTATGCGGGGGACAGCGATTGGGAGAGCATCATGAGCCCTAGTTCATGGGGCGCCACCGGTCGTGACTACGATGATGATTGGCCGGGGTGGGCCGACGAAGAGAGAAAGGAGGAAGACGACCCCTCCGAAGGTGACAGCAGCAAGAAGAAGAAGAAGGACGATGACAGCCCCAACCGCAGCGGGCATCACTCAGGGTGCTGTTTCAAGTGCTGCAATGAAATCGCGGATCTCTGCGCCACCATCGATAGGTGTCACGATCAAATCGTGGCAATGGATCGAAGGATGGATGACATCGAGAGCTTGGTTGAGAGAGACTACAACTTCCTTGTCCGCAACATAAGGAAGTTATTCGGGATGGTCGGAGATCTACAAAAGCAAGGAGGAGGGCGCCCTAGATGCAATTGCCCTAGGTGCCGTTGAGAACACCGACGAGCGTCACACCAGTCTTTTATATCATTGCGACGAGGACGCCGCATAATCTAAGCATGGGAGGAAAGGTGTGACGGCTCGTAGATCGATTTTGTTAGTCTTTGTTTAGTCGAAAGTTCGTCGTGTGCGTGTCTTTAATTCCACTTGTGTGAGAGTCATAGTCTAGCATTGTGTGCTTTATTTTTCGCATGTGTGAGAGTGAGTCTTAAATTAGTGTTGAGTCATGAAAACAAAATAAAAAGTGTCTTTGTTTTTGTTGGATCGTGCAATTTTATTTATGCATTCAGTTTTACTTTACTTTCTTTAAAGCAATTGTTCACGAGCGTTGTCATGAAAATTAATTCTTATTTGTGGAGCTTAGTAAATTATTCGTCCATGTTAATACCCACACTTGAGCTTTGATCTAGCGCTTGGTTTTGATTACGCTTGCGAGTAAGGCATGATTTGGAGGACTTTAATTTCATAAAATAATAAAACCCCAACAAGCATAAGGTTGATCAAGTTCTTGACAAGTCGAGAGTAAAAATCCTATCATCCAAAAGCTATATTCGTTCCACCATAAGCATTGGATGTACATTGAGTTGAGTTAGGATTTCTTTCTCTTGGGAGTTTTAATTTTGAGCAATGATCATGTCCGTATTTTCATCTCTGAATTGCTAGCCACGTCAATATTCGGTAATGAGAATTCCTCATCGGAACAACTCATGAGATCTACCGGATTCCAAAACCCAAACCTAAGATTATCTTGTTTATTATCCTTTTCCTTGAACACAACCCAATTATGAGGATACATTCTGTTTCTGCGCATGATTTGTATAAAACATAATTTTGGGATGAAGAAAGGAAGGAGTACTAGAAAAATGGACCGAAGCCGAGCTGGGAAAGCCCCAGGGCGGACGGCCGGCCTACACCTCTTGAGCCGGCCGACCTAGGCCCCTCTGGCCTCGGCTCGGGCTCCAAAAATTCAGGGAGCCACTTCGGAGATTTGCTTATCTATGTTTTATAGAAAGTGTCCTATGAAAAGGTTCGGAAAAGAGAAAGAAAATTCGGAAGAAAGAAAGGAAGAAAAAAAATGTATGAGAAGAAAAGAATAAATGAAGGGATTCTATGGTTGGAGAAGTGCAAAGAGATATCACCTTGTTGTTTGAGAACAATATCCTCAATTCCAACCATGTGCAATTCGACAACGAGGACGATGCTTGTGCCTTGAAGTCAATCTTTTTGTATGCCTTTGCACATGTCCACCATTCTAAATCTTCTTACCCTTGAACCCTTTACATTATGAAGAAACTCTCATGATCATTGGCTCGGAAGGTAAACAATCATTAGAAGGTTTTCTTATTTTGACAATATATGTATATACTTTGCTAAGCCTCACCTATAGCCCCACTTTATACTTGAGAGACTTTTGGGAGATGAGAGTTTGCAAATAATAATAGGATAGCCACTTTTATCAGGAGACATGAAAGGACTTGTGCAAGAATTTTTGGTCTAACCTTTGTTGCAGGGTATTTTGTTTCTTAAAAAAAAGAGAGAAAAACCTCCAAGGATGGCAAGAAAAGCAAGTGTTGTCGATATTCGAGTTGCCGGCTAAAGGTAACAGTCGTGGAGTAATATTGGATGAGTTTTTAAACGCCCATGATATGATTATCCTCGCTGCTCCTCTGACCTTTGTTTGAAGAAATATTGTTAGACTTGTTTGCATAAGTAAATTTTGCAGTTCGAGAACTCTTGAGCAACCCTTGGAAGGATTTGATGATTTGATTTGCTCGAGGACGAGCAAAAGCTAAGCATGAGGGGAATGTTGGCGCTCCTAAAGTACCCATTTTACTATATGATTAGGAGTTGTTTTGGTAAATTCTTTGGGATGATTCATGTACTAACCCGCCACTTGGCACCCGAACTTGACCGTTTTCGATTTTGTCCTGGATTTTGGAGCATGTTGCATTTTGGCAGGAAATTGGACATTTTCGGAGATGTTTTGACGCATGGTTACAACTAGGCCAAGATGAGGAATAAGAGGAAGAGGCCACACGCGAAAGATGGGACCGAAAGGGGCCAGAAGGCCAGGCCGGCCTGGAGCCCTTGGGCCGGCCGGCCTAGCCCATTTCGGAGCCCAATCGGTCTCAGTTTTCTCCAGCATGAAGTATGCGTCAACCCTAATCTATGTTTTACCAAAACCACCGACCATATCTGCCTATAAATACCCCGAAGCCGCCGTCAAAGAGGGGGATCGCAGAAGGATCGCGGAGATAGCATCTAGAGGATCCAGAGAAGAGCATCCAGAGATACATTCGAGTTAGACACAAGAGAAAGGCGACACCGGAGGCCTCATCGTCCCTCGGCGCCACTGCAAGTTGGAGGACAGCAAGGGATCCATCCCTTGCCAGAGATTTCACCACCATGATCGACTACGCTTCGCTTAGCTTCATGGGGTAAAGTCCTCGTTTGTTCATGGGGTTGTAAGGAGATCTTGAGTTGTAATTGTCGAATCCTTTATGAGATTGATCTACCACGATTCTTGTTGATGATGCTTTGATGCCTAATAGTTCGTGACTTGGCTTTGGGTTTGCTTTGCTCTTGCATGGTTTACTTAGATTACATCAACTATCATGTTCTTGATTGATTTGTTACCGATTATCCTCGTGTAGTGACAGTATGCGGGAGGGAAAGGTTTTGATCTTGGAACACACCTTTGGTAGATTAGATCCGTTCTTCATTGCTTGGCGATTACATCTCTAGTGATCCTAGACCCTATGGACAAATACTCTTCATATCTTGTGCACACATCTATCATTGATCACTAGTCTAGATTAGATTAGATTGGTTAGATTAGATCTATTTCACATTCAATCACTCAATATAGATCTTTTACCAACATCATTAGTGCTTAGTTAAGCATAGTAATACACTTGTTCCGTGGATTGATAAACCTTGGGGGAATACTCTAAGGGAAAAGCTACACGATCCGTGCGCTTGCGGTACGTAAATTGGCGCTTTAAGAAGCGTCAACATAAGCCCAAGAATGACCGGACTTCCTTCACCGTCTGCGGTGTCTCCCACTCGAGCACATCCTTCACCTTGCTCGGATCAACTGCAATGCCTCCCTTGGAGATGATATGACCGAGGAATGGAACCTCGTCAATCCAGAACTCGCACTTGCTGAACTTAGCGTACATCAGATGCTCCCTCAATCTCTGCAACACGAGCTTCAGATGAACTTCATGCTCTGCCTCTGACTTGAAAAAGATCAGGATATCATCAATAAAGATCACCATGAAGACATCCAGATAATCCATGAAAACCTTGTTCATCAGGTGCATGAAGAAAGCCGGGGCATTAGTCAAGCCGAAAGACATGACCGTGTACTCATACAGCCCATACTTGCAGGTGAATGCCATCTTCGGAATATCCTCGGGACGTATCCTCAGCTGAAAATAACCTGAACGCATATCAATCTTCGAGAATACACAAGCACCTCGAAGCAGATAAAAAAGATCCTCAATACGGGGTAGTGGATGCTTGTTCTTGATGGTAACTGTGTTCAGATCCCGATAATCGACGCACATTCTCTTTGAACCATCCTTCTTATCTACTAATAGCAACGGAAAAGCCCAAGGAGAAAAGCTGCGACGGATATAGCCCTTGGCTAGCAACTCATCAATGGTCTTCTTGACTTCCTCATGCTCTATAGGTGCCATGTGGTAGGGCCGCTTTGCAATAGGAGCTGTGCCAGGCAAGAGATCAATAGAAAACTCAATGTCGCGTTCAGGCGGCATACTTGGCAAATCATCCGGAAAGACATCCGGGAATTCAGACACCATGCGAATACCATCCGTGGGTCTAGCCTCCATCTGATGAAGAAATCCAGAAGGTTCCACTGCACTGATAGTAACCTCCTGACCACTGGAAGCCGATAACAAGACTGTCCTCTGAGCATAATCTATCCGGACTCCCCACTTAGCAAGAGTATCCATCCCCAGAATGACATCGATGCCCTTGGTGTCTAGCACCATCAGATCTGTACTGAATTCTACCCCCCTTAAGGATACACTAACTCTGGGGCAGAAGGTATGAGACCTCAATTGTCCTCCCGATGAAGATACTAATAGGCACCTCTTTAATGTGCTAGTACGAATACCATGATGCTCGACCAAAGACTGTGTAATGAAGGAATGCGTAGCACTAGTATCGAAAAGCACTGTAGCTGGATATGAATTGACCATGAACATACCAATAACCACATTGGGAGCCTCGGCCGCTGACTCGGCCGTAACGTGGTTCACCCTCCCCTGAAGTGGCGCCCTGGGCTGAGCTGGGCGCCCCTGCTGTCCCACCTGCGCCTTCCGGGGGCAAGAGTTGGCGTAGTTCCCCGGCTGGTCACAGTGATAGCACATGCGAGAGAGTGCGGGAGCCTGCTGTCTGGCAGGGTGAGCTGCCTGCTATGGAGCCTGAGGTGCTGGCGGAGCTGGGGGAGCGGCACGAGCCGGAGGTGCCGGAAACCTCGGGCCCTGCCCTGCCTACTGCAGCTGTCGAGGCCAGTACTGCTGCGGCCGCTGCTGGTACTGCTGGGGGGGGCCGGTACTGCTGCTGCTGCTGGTACTGCTGGGGCGGCTGGAGGTGAGGACGGGTGTTGCTGCCGGAAGCAACTGGAGTGATCTTCCTCTTATTATCCTCCATATCCCGGTGCTTGCGCTCCGTGTTGAGCGCGCTGTCAACCAGATGGTTGAAGTCGTCGAAGCGGAGGTTGAGCAGCGCGTACTGGATGTAGTCCTCGAGACCCTCCATGAAGTGCTCCTGCTTGTCGCTGTCATCCGCGACCTCGGCAGGGGCGTAGCGAGCGAGCTGAAGGAAACGATCGCGGTCCTCCTTGACCGTCATAGTCCCCTGAAGTGGAAAAAGAAAGATGTATGACGAATAATTAGCTTAACTTTTCCTGTTTCGGAAAGATAGAACAAGGGAGGTCTTAGCTCAAAAAGGAAATGTTGAAGGATTATATCTGAGTTTACCTGCTTAAGTGCAAGGAAAGCCTTCTTCTTTGTCTTCATCACGCCCGCGGGGACGTTGTGTCTGCAGAACCGCTCCCGGAACTGGATCCAGGTGAAAGCCTCGCGGTCCTGAACCCGGTGGGACTCCCACCAGTCCAAAGCTGCCCCTCGCAGCTGTCTTGCTGCGTACAGGACATGCTCCCGATCATCGCACTGGGTGATGTCCAACTGGCGCTCCACTGCACGGAGCCAGTCGTCCGCCTGGAGTGGGTCAGACATGTGGGAGAACGTCGGTGGGTGACCCCTCAGAAACTCCGCACGCCTGTCGCGGGGCTGCTGTGGTGGAGGCGGAGGTGGCGGCTGAGCGTGGACCTACTGCAGTACCTGAACAGTGTTGTTCAGGGTGGCCATCATCTGCATCCGGAGCTGGAAGAACTACTCTGGAGTCAAGGGTGGAGGCATCGGCATTCCGGTACCCTGGTTGTTCTACCCCTGCTGGCCAGAACCGGAACCGGTGCTCCTGGTGTTCACCATCTGATTTGAACAAAAGATGTATGAGTAAAGATATTGCAGAAATAATTTCAGACGGATATGATATCTTTCTGCAAGGAAGACTTAGGCATGATAAAGTGGAGGGAAACAAAGTGCATGGTTTTAACCCCAACGATCTAACTCATTTTATTAATTAATTAAACTTCAACTTAAGAGCTGATTTTCATTAAGCAAATTTAACTACTAAGCTATGCAATCAACCAAAAATCCAAATCAAGCATTTGCATAATCACAAGCATACAAATTTACACTTTAGTCGAGTTTAACACACAACTCGACTAACACAACGCGTGGCAAAACGTTCTATCGTGCTATTATAATGGGTCATTTAGCTTACACTTATGATGGTCAGTCGACTTACTTCAGGCCAGAATCTACGGAAACTATTCTATAGAGAAAAATCAAGGCAAGACGAGTAAAAATCTTAGAATTCAAGGAATATAATAGCAAAATAGTTTCAGTAGACAAGGCTAGAGAGAAGAAGACCTAAAACTCGACCAGTTCTATCTAGGCTTTCGTCCTACAGTCGATATAGCTTATTTATTACATGAATGACATAATGTCTGATACAGCGAAAGCGTAAATACATATACGAAAACTCTCGGAAGCTGGGCGCCACAGGGACGTCGACTGGGAGACGACCGCCTAGAAGTCCTCGTACTCCTGGTAGCTCCGGGTGAACTCCGCATCGCCGGGAACTGAGCAGCAGTAGGGTGTCCCCAAAGAGAACAAGAGGAAAAGAGTAGAGTAGGCAAGAGTGAGTACAAAACTTGTACTCAACAAGTATAACACAAACTATGAGGCTCTAAGGTTGGCTGACTCATATGCATTAGCTTTTAATCTTGGCAAAATTTTATTAAAGTTAATTACTACAAGTTGATGAAATTACCATAACCCAGTTGCATAGAAATTAATCAAATTAATTAAGAACTTCCGAGAACCAAACCGAAACCACCAAGGTAACCCCACTAATCAAAAGGAGGATCCGGGCCGGTCATGACCGTGAGCACGGCTAGTATACCAGTTTCACACTCTGTAGAGGTTGCACATCTTTACCCACAAGTCGTGAGCTATGCTAGTTGTTCATCACACTTCCTTAGGTGAGATGGCTAGCAAGCACACTACGAGGCCGTTACAAAGAATCTCGTTGGTAAGGCGTAACCGCGAAGAGTTGGATCAGCGACGATGGGGCCCACCTCACGGGGGTACAAGACACGTAGTACAAACCAAGCCGGAGGAGCAGGGACCATTGAAGCTTTCCACCCTTGCCCCGTAGGTAAGTTACTCCAAACCAAAAAGACCTAATTAGTAAGCCAAGAGGTGACACCCCGGCCTACAGATAGTACTGGAGAATTTGAGAATCTCTCAGGCGAGGCAGAAGAGTTATGCTATAGTTCCTTTTTTTCGGATTTATGTAACACCTATCTGGAGTTAGCAGCAATGATGCCTAGGCAGTGTTGTCTAAATAAGATAGAACCTTAAATAGTGGGGCTTTTCTCTCTTCTTTGACCTTACCAATCTATGCTTCCTTTTATCCCAGCTCAGATGTCGGCAGAACAAAAAGGCAATGAGTGATGGTGTTCACGCAACAGTTTCTGTGGAGCAGCCGACAACGGTACAAGATCAGTCTTCGCAAACAACATACCACCCAAAGAATGGTGAGAAAGCTTGCCCGTGTTGCCAATTCTATGGCGTTCCTTGTCGTCAAGTTTGTGCATCTGAAGATGAAGCCACAACTAGAAGGAACCAAAGGTTGTTCTCCAGTACAAAGAGAAAGATGTCTCATCAAGAGCAGCTAGCAGAGGATTCCCTTTTCCTTGACTTTCCATCGGTTGATGAGCTACAGACCATCCAGAAGAGAAAGGATCCTGAGTGATCTAGAGATACACAGGTCAAGAACCAAGCACTCTATGATTATGTTGATGGGTTGACTATCACTATGAATGTGATTCAGCCACACGGTCGCAAGGAGTCCAAAAAGCAAGCAACAAAAATAATGCAAGATGGGATGTTAAGTTCACAGGTCTAGTGGGCGCCATTCACCGCCGCCGCATGTGCTACCAATGCAGGCAAAAAGGTCATTATGTCCATAGTTGTCCACAGAATCGCTTGTCACCGGTAGCATCAGTCCAGGACCTTTCACTAATCTCGCGTACCAGTGGTGACGATGCCCACCTTATTTCCGGGAACTACTCCAAGCAGGGTGCTTAGAATGATCAGGATCAGCAGCAGGTGATACCAGGTGTGCGTAGAGCTTAAACCCATCCTTGTTTCTCTTTGCTAGCCAGCCCAGAATCTCGGGACGAGATTCCTGTAAGG
This sequence comes from Panicum virgatum, assembly GCF_016808335.1. Lineage (NCBI taxonomy): Eukaryota > Viridiplantae > Streptophyta > Magnoliopsida > Poales > Poaceae > Panicum > Panicum virgatum. Next base: position 30,421,392 of record NC_053146.1, on the reverse strand, counting down.
GGGTAGGATTTGTAGCACCCTAATTTTAATTTCAGTATTTAATAATAAATTTATTTGGCTTTATTTAATTTTCTAAGGTTTATTATGTTTAGTCTTGCATTTAATCTAATTTTATTTCACAAGTAAATAAATTTTTTTCTAAGTTTAAACTTGTTGCATTCATGCTGGTGCATGATTTTATTTGATTGAGTGCATAGGTTTTGAATTCAAATAGTTTGAGTATAGTTTGGAAAAGAAAAAGAGAAAAGAAGAAAGGAATAGAAGAAGGGAACCCAACCCGGCAGCCCAACCCGCTCCCTCCTTCCCTCTTCACCCCGCGGCCCAACTCCCTCCGCGTCCGAGCCCAGTGCACCGCAGCACGCGCCCCTCCTCCTCTCCTGGCCCAGTGAGCCGCTCTCCGCTTGGCCCGCTTCACGCGCACAGCCCAGCATCCCGCACCCCGCCTCGCCAGCGCCGCGGCCCAGCTCGCGCTCGCCCGCTAGCGCGTCGCCCGCCCCGACCCGCCAGTCCCACGCGTCAGCACCTCAGTTCGCTCGCCTGCGCGCTCGTTCGTGTCCGCGCTCCCTTTCACTGACCAGCCTGGCCCACCTGTCGGCCCCTTCTCCCTCCTCCCGCACCCTCCGCTTGCGCACCGGCCTCCGCCCGTGATCTCCGCCGTGACTCCGCCCACGCACGCCTCCCCGAGATCCCCGGCCTTACCCTTTAAACGTCCCGCGACCCCCTGCGCCCTCCTCCCATCCGCAGCTGCCACTACTAAACCCTAGCTCACCGCCTCTCCTTGCTCCGCAGCACAGAGGCTCTGCGCCGCCGCGGTCACGCCGCTCCACCACACACCAACCACGACCAGCCCGCGCAACGTCTTCGCGGATGCACCAAGAGCATCCCCGAACTCATTGACCCCCAAGCTCGGCCGCGCCTCGCCGGGAATTTCGCTCGGACGCCAGTGCAGGAGAACTCTACCGCCACCATGATTCCACGCCGCCGTTGACGCCTCAGCCTCGCTGACCGCTCCCTTGGTTTCGCAGCATGACCCTGAAGCCGCCCTTGGGATCCAGGTGCCCGGAGTACCACCGCAGCACCCCGTCCGCGAGCACTGCCTCCGCTCTGCCACCGGTCCTCGTCGCCGACCGCCCCGCGCTGCTACTCCAGCCACCACGAGACCACGGTAAGAACCCCCAGGCCTCCCCGCCCTTTTTGCGTTAGTTATTTTTGGCCCAGGACACACTCTAGGTGCTTGTGCGCCGCTCGCCGGCGACCCTTGCCACAGCCCCGCCGTGGCGAACGCCCTGCAGCCCTGCACCGCACCGCAAAGCCCCTGCACCGGCTTGCCCATGCCTCGCGCAAACCACATGACCCTGTTGCACACGCGCCCAGGCCATAGAACGGCCTATACGCTCGCACACCGGCGAGCCTCGCTGCGCAGAGCCGCCCTCCCCGCCACGCACTTCGTCCCAAGCTCCAATTCCCTAACCTGAGTACCCAAGTGGTTTAGCCATGTTGTGCTGAGCATCCACGGCCTAACCTCACCTCAAACCGAGCTCCGGAACGCCAGGAATGGAGAACTCCGGCGAGCATCCGCCCACGCCGCCGCGGAATAGAGACCCTCGGCGGTCTGCGCCGCCGCCCCTCGCGTCCGAGCCATCCCAGCCGTTCGATCTAAGATCAGCGCGCCAGATTAGATCGGGCGTACCGTTTCGCTGGTAATCTTCCTAAAGAGACCCCCGCCTTTCCCAATATTAACCCGCGGTCCTAACCAGTGTAAAAGTAATTACATCCAGGCCCTGTTTTATTCGCTTAGACCCCTGAGCTTTTTAGATTTTGAACTCGCAGTCCAGCCCGGTTGTTTTAGCGCTTTAGCCCTCGGATCTTTTCAGTTTTTATGTATAGGTCTCTGGTTTTTGCAGAAAACCCCTAGAAACTTAGTTTTTCTTGCAGAAAAGCCCCTAGACCTTGTTTTAATACTAGTTTTCGTGTTCTAGCTTCGATTTAGGTGCTCTTTAAGTCCACGCGATCGTTGTAATGCGTAGAATAGTTCTAGCTTAGTTTTGTTTGATGTTTTTATGTATTGTTGTACTGTTTCTTAGTGTTTTCCTTTGTTTGCATGTATGTGTATGTGCTGGACTTGTTTTGGCGTTGCGATCGTGAGTAGACGTTGATCCTTCGGAAGAGTACCAGTACCCAGAGCAGCCACCATCTTCACCGCAGTTTGAGCAGCAGGAGAACTTTGAGGAAGGCAAGTATAACATGAGCACCACCTATCACTTTTAAATACAATTTCATACTGCATTTTAATACTGTATACCTATAAGGATTTTCCAAGCCACTTCTTATCCTTTATATATCCCTGGGGTTGCATTTTGGTTAGTTGTGCTAGGTGCTACGCTATAACACACTTGGTCCTTTTTTTATTAATTTGATTAATGGTATATGTAACTTAATTCTGGGAGCGGCCCGCTTGAGTGGCTCACGTCTCGTTAAAATTGTTTTTTTAGAAACATGGTTTAGGGGGCCAGCACGGTGCTTAGTGCTGGGTTGGCCACTCTCCATAAGGACCGGTTCATAGAGCGACAACCTGGGACAACAGCGCTACCACAAGACTGGAATGGGACGGTCTTGGCTTACCAATTAGGTCTTTTTGGTTTGGAGTAACTTACCTGTGGGGCAAGGGTGGTAAGCTTCTATGGCCCTCGTACTGAGTGGCCTCGTCTGTGCTTTTGTGTCTTGACGCCTACTAAACTTGCTCCATCGTCGCTGATCTAACCCTCGCGGTTACTCCTTACCAACGAGATTCTTTGTAAAGGCCTCGTAGTGAGTTTGCTAGTCATCTCACCTACGGAAGTGTGATGAACAACTAGCGTAGCTCACGGCTTGTGGGTAAAGATGTGCAACCTCTGCAGAGTGTAAAACTGGTATACTAGCCGTGCTCACAGTCATGAGCGGCCCAGATCCTCCTTTTGATTAGGGGGGTTATTCTCCTTTGATTAGGGGGGTTCCCCGGGTGGTTGGTTGGTTTGGTTCTCAGTAGTATCATAATTAATTCTGATTAATTACTATGTAACTGGGGTATGGTAATTCATCAACTTGTAGTAAATAGCTGTAATAAAATTTTGCCAAGATTAAAAGCTAATGCAGATGAGTCAGCCAACCTTAGAGCCTCATAGTTTGTGTTATACTTATTGAGTACAAGTTGTGTACTCACTCTTGCCTACTCTACTCTTTTCCTCTTGTTCTCTTTGGGGACACCCTACTGCTGCTCAGTTCCCGGTGACGCGGCGGAGTTCACCCGGAGCTACCAGGAGTACGAGGACTTCTAGGCGGTCGTCTCCCAGTCGACGTCCCTGTGGCGCCTAGCTTCCGAGTTTCGTACTTGTTTTACGCTTCCGCATACTCTGTATCAGACATTTTGTCATTTATGTAATAAATAACATTCGTACTCGCTTTATTATATCTTTTGACGTGATACGTGCTGTGATATACTGTTCATTCTGTTGTATATATGTGTCACTTGATCCTGGCACGTATATGATTGCTCGGTTTATGTCCTTTTGTAAACCGGGTGTTACATGGACATTGCGATCATGATAGTGTCTGACTCCTTGAAGATATTTAGCAGACTGAGTCAAAGCATTGATTCTGACTTCTTCGACTGAGTCTAACTCAAGTTGTCGAGCTTCATCTGCTTCTCCTTCTTGATAGGCTTGTACTCTTGGAGATTTTCACATGATATATGCGGGTAGTATAGTCTCTGATCCATAGGTAAGGAAGAAAGGAGATTTCCAGTTGCTTTGCTGGGTTGCATTCGTAGCCCACAGACTACGTGGGGTAGTTCATGAATCCACTTGCCGCCTTTCTTAGAATTGGCGTCATAGTCTCTTTTTCAAGCCATTGAGTACTAAGCCAGTGATGCATTCCACTTGATCATTTGCTCGAGGATGAGCCACTAAAGCATATTTGACCTCTATGCAAGAATTGTCACAGAAATCCCAAAATGACTACAAGGTAAACTTAGAACCCAGATCTATGATAATAGTGTGGGGGAAACCGAACCGATGTATGATGTCGGAGTTGAAGTCCAATGCTTAATCTAATGAGATCTTGACAATGGGCTTGTACTCGATCCACTTGGTGAACTTGTCGGCCGCTACCAGCACATGATTGAATCCTCCTAGGGCTTCGATTAAGAGTCTGATCATGTCAAAACTCCAACAGGCGAATGGCCATGACGGAGGGATTGTGATCAAATTGTGTGCTGGAACATGAGTCTTCTTGCCAAAAAATTGGCAGCCAGGACATCTTCTGACAAGGTCTTCTGCGTCTGACACAACAGTTGGGCAGAAGAAGCCGGATCTGTAGGCATTGCCAACTAGAGTCCTTGATGCGGTGTGATTGCCGCAGACTCCTTCGTGTATTTCCCTGAGGATGTCCTTGCCTTCTTCGAGGGTAACACACATCATAAGGAGCCGGAGGCGGAGCTCTTATACAGGTTGTCGCCGACGAGAACGAAACCTTTGCTTCGCCTGATGATGCGTGCTGCTTCAACATTCTTAGCATCGACATGTGGTGGAGCTTGAACTCCCTAATGAAGTCGATGAACTGAGTCCGCTAATCTTCTTTGATCATCAACACTTCTCTGACTGTGGGCGGGGCCTTCGTGTCAGTAGTTTGCTGACTGTGCACCTTGACTGATGGATGATGTAGTCCATGAACGAAGACTCCAGGTGGAACAGCTGCCCGAGTAGATCCAAGCTTGGATAGGACATCAGCTCCCACGTTGTTGTCACGATCTACGTGGTGGATTTCCAATCCTGAGATCTTGTTCTCGAGCTTTCTGATTTCTTCAACGTATGCATCCATTGTGTCCATGTCGATATCCCATTCTTTATTGACTTGCTAGATGACGAGTAGATATTCGCCGTAGACAAGTAGTCGCTTGATGCCGAGAGAAACATCTAGGCAAAGCCCGTGAAGCAGTGCCTCGTATTCTGCTTCATTGTTGGAGACTTTAAATAGGATCTGGAACACATACTTCAACTGCTCTCCTTTGGGGGAGATGAATAGAACTCCAGCGCCGCCTCTGTCGAGCTTGAGTGAGCCATCAAAGTACATTACCCAATGCTCTGGTATGTTGTGAGGTGCTAGGATTTGATTTTCCCGCCATTGAGCTAAGACATCGACTAGTGCTTGTGAGTTGATTGTTGTTCTTGGCTTAAAGTTAATTTCCAAAGCTCCCAGTTTAACTGCCCACTTTGAGATTCGTCCATTGGCATCCCGATTGTGGAGTATGTCCGCCAATGGGAAGTCAGTGATAACTGAGATCTTGTACTCATCGAAATAGTTTTGAAGCTTCCTGGAGGTAATTAGAATTCCATATAGAACTTTCTGAATTGACAGATATCTAACCTTTGATTCAGAGAGTACTTCACTGATGAAGTAGACTGGTCTCTAGACGCCGTAAGCGTGGCCTTCCTCTGGGCGTTCGACTACTATCGCCATGCTGACTACATGAGTAGTCGCAGTGATGTAGAGGAGTAGTGCCTCTCCTAGTAGTGGGGTTGTAAGAATTGGCGATGACTGGAGATGACGCTTGAGATTCTCGAGTGCTTCCATGGCTTCTGTAGTCCACTCAAATTTGTCTTGTCATTTGAGAAGCTTGAAGAAGGGTAACCCTCATTCACCAAACCTGGACAAGAACCGATTCAAGGCTGCCATGCAGCCTGTAACCTTCTAGACGTCCTTGATGGTGGCTGGAGCATCTATGGCCATGATGGCGTTGATCTTTTCTGGATTAGCCTCGATTCCTCGGTGGCTGACGATGAATCCGAGTAGTTTTCCAGAGGGTACGCTGTAACACACTAATTTAATTTCCAGCATTTATTAATAAATTTAATTGGCTTTACTTAATTTTCTAAGGTTTTTTATGTCTAGTCTTGCATTTAATTTAATTTTTGTTCCTTAAGTAATTAAAACTTTATCATAAGGTTAAAATGTTTGTTGCATCATGCTGGAGCATTGTTTTAATTGTTTGAGTGCTTGAATGAATTCAAATTCAAATTTGAATTCATTTGGTTTGAGTTTGAGTTAGAGCTAGAAATAGGAAAATAGAATAGAAAAAGAAGAAGGAACTAGAAAGACCAAAGCCCAGCCCAAGGAAACCCGGCCGGCCCATCCCTCCTCTTCTCCCTTTCCCGCGGCCCAGAAGCCCAGCTCGCCTCCTTTTCCTTCCCTCTCTGTTCCCGGGCCTGCTCACGCGCAGCAGCCCAGGCCACCTCCCTGCGCGGCCCACACCCCGTGGCCCACTCCACCCCGCAACCCCGCCTTCCGCTCAGCCCACTCCCTCGCTCCAGCGCCGCTCCCGCGTTCGACCCGCTTCGGCCCACTCCTCCGCGCGATGCGCATCGCCCGCTCTCGCTCGCCCAGCCGCTGACAGCGCTGGCCCGCCTGTCAACCCCACCCCCGCCTTCCCCACGCTGCAACGGCCGCGCCGCAATCCCCGCCGGGATCACGACGGGCGCGCCTCCCCAAGATCCCCGGTGCCTTCTTTAAACCCCCGCGGACCTCCTGCGTCCAGCCTATCCCACAGCACAGCCCCACAACCCTAGCCGCCTACTTGCCTCTGCTCGGAGCGGAGCGCCACCGCGACCTCCACGCCGGTGAGTCCTTGCGCCGCCACAATCCATCATCTCCGGTGACCACTGGACCTCTCTGACCCCTTCATCGGCTTCGCAAATCGACCCCGAGGCTTCCCGTGGAGTCCAGAGGACCGGAGCACCGCCGCATCGACCACGCTCGCGACCGCCGCGTCGAGCTCCGCCGCCAGTCCGCCCCGATTTCTGCCCTGCGCCGCCTCTCGTCGACTTCTACGGCCGGCATCATCCCCGAGTGAGGGTAACGATCACGCCGTGCCCGTTCCCCGCCCCTTTTGCTCTCTGTTGCACCTAGTCGACCTTGCCGGCGATGCTAGCACCGCCCTGCACCGGCGAGAACCCCTCTCCCAGCCCCAAACCGCCTCTCTAAGTGCCCCAGTGAATTACATGTGTTGCGCTTGAGCTTTTGCACAAGACCATAGCCCGAACGGACCCCTGTAGCACTGGATCGGCCGTCGCCGGCGAAGCTCGCCGCGGAGCAGAGCTCCGGCGACGTCCCGCACGCCCGAACCCCCCTAACCACCCGATCTCAGATGGACGCTCCAGATTAGATCGGTGCATCCCTTGGTCCTATGCCCTCAGATCGCGATCCAACGGCCCCGGTCATTAGATAACGGTTCGGACTGGCCACTTTGCTAAAGAGCCCCTCCCTTTCTTTGAAATCAACCCGCCGTCCTGTTTAGTTCAAAAATAATTACAGTTTGGCCCAAAATCTTGCACAGACCCCCCTGACCTTTTTAGATATAGAACCCGCCGTCCAGGTTAGGTCTTTTTGTGAGTTAGACCCCAGATTTATAGTTTAATTACATTTTATTCCTCGGTTTTGCCCAGAAACCCCCCTGGAACTCCAGTTTTCTTACAAATAGGTCCCTGGAACTTGTTTTTGGCCTAGATTATGCGTTTTAGCTCCGTTTTTGGCGTTCTTTATATCCACGCGATCGTTGTAATGCGTAGAATAGTTTTAAAATAGTTTAGTCTACTGTTTTATTGTACTGATGTACTGTTTCTTAGCTTTCGTTAGTGTTTGCTTGTATGTTTATTGTTGTGCCTTGTTTTGGCCATGTGTTCGTGAGTAGACGCTGATCCATCTGAGGAGCCCCAGTACCAGTACCCGGAGCAGCCATCTTCCGACCAGTTTGAGCAGCAGCAGGAGCAGTACGAGGAAGGCAACTATAACATGAACACCACCTATCACCTTTAATTACAATTTCATACTGCATTTTAATACTGTATGCCTATAAGGTTTTCCTAGCCACATTTATCCTTTATATATATATCCCTTGGGTTGCATTTTGGTTAGTTGTGCTAGGTGCCGTGCTATAACACACTTGGTCCTTTTTAATTAATTTGATTAATGGTATATGCAACTTAATTCTGAGAGTGGCCCTCTGTGTGGCTTGAGTGGCTCACGTCTCGTTTAAAAGTGGTTTTGTTAGAAATATGGTTTAGGGGGCCAGCACGGTGCTTACTAGCCTGGTTGGCCACTCTCCATAAGGACCGGTTCATAGAGCGATAACCTGGGACAACAGCGCTACCACAAGACTGGAATGGGACGGTCTTGGCTTAATAATTAGGTCATTTAGGTTCGAGAGTAACTTACCGACGGGGCATGGGGGGTGGTGAGCTTCAATGGTGGCCAGGCTACAAGGCTTGGTCTGCGTACCCCTCGAGGTGGTTACCATCGTTGCGGAGCCTGATTCCTTAGCGGTTACACCTTACCAACGTGTCCTTTGTAACGGCCTCGTAGTGAGTCGCTAGTCATCTCACCTAAGGAAGTGTGATGAACAACTAGCGTAGCTCACGACTTGTGGGTAAAGATGTGCATCCTCTGCAGAGTGTAAAACTAGTATACTAGCCGTGCTCACGGTCATGAGCGGCCCAGATCCTCCTTTTGATTAGTGGGGTTAACTCCTTCCGACGAGGGGGTGCCTCTCGGGGTTACCTTGGTGGTTTCGGTTTGGTTCTCAGTAGTAACATGATTAATTTTGATTAATTACTATGTAACTGGGTTTATGGTAATTCATCAACTTGTAGTAAATAGCTTTAATAAAATTTTGCCAAGACTTAAAAGCTAATGCAGTCAGTCAGCCAACCTAGAGCCTCATAGTTCGTGTTGTAATTGTTGAGTACAAGTTGTGTACTCACCCTTGCCTCTTCTCTACTTTTTCCTCTTGGATACGCTACTGCTGCTCAGTTCCTGCCGACGCGAGGGAGTTCGCTCAGCGCTACCAGGTCTACGAGGACTTCTAGGCGTTTGTCTCCCACTCGACGTCCCTGTGGCGCCCTGCTCAGCTTCGGAGAGTTTTATCGTATTTGTACTTCGCTTCCGCTGTATCAGACATTTTTGTCATTAATGTAATAAATAACATTCATACTCGCTTTATTATATCTTTTACGTGATATGTGCTATGATATACTGTTCATTCTATTGTATATACGTGTGACTTGATCCTGGCACGTATATGATTGCTCGGTTTATGTCCTTTTATAAACCGGGTGTTACAGAGTGGTATCAGAGCCATATCGACTGTAGGACGAAAGCCTAGATAGAACTGGTCGGGTTTTAGGACTTCTTCTCTCCAATCCTTGCCTGCTGAAACTATTTTACTATTATACCCCTTGAATTCTATGACTTTTACCCGTCTTTCCTTGATTTCTCTCTCTAAAGAATAGTTTTCGTAGATTCTGGCCTGAAATCAGTCATCTGACCACCATGAGTAGGAGCTAGGTGACCCTTTTATAATAATACGATAACTCGGCTAAGTTGTGAAAATTGTCTGCTTGTTATTATGCTACATGTTTGATTTGGATTTTTGGATGATTGCATAGCTTAGTAGTTTAAATTTGTCTAAAGAAAATCACTCTTATATTAAAGTTAACTAATTAATAAAATGAGTTAGATCGTTGGAGGGTAAAACAGTCCACTCTATCCTGTCTACTCTATCATGGCTGAATCTTTTTCCGCAAAGAGTTATCATATCCATCTGAATTTATTCCTGCAATATCCTTACTCGTGAAATCTTTTGTCCAAAATCAGATGGTGAACACCAGGAGCACCGGTTCCGGTTCTGGCCAGCAGCAGGGGCAGAACAACCAGGGTACCGGAATGCTGATGCCTCCACCCTTGACTCCGGAGCAGTTCTTTCAGCTCCAGATGCAGATGATGGCCACCCTGAACAACACTGTTCAGGCATTGCAGCAGATCCACGCTCAGCCGCCGCCTCCTCCACCTCCGCAGACCCGCGACAGGCGTGCTGAGTTCCTGAGGGGTCACCCGCCGACGTTCTATCACACATTTGACCCTCTCCAGGTAGATGACTGGCTCCGTGCAGTGGAGTGCCAGTTGGACATCGCCCAATGCGATGATCGGGAGCGAGTCCTGTACGCAGCAGGACAGCTACGAGGGGCAGCTTTGGACTGGTGGGAGTCCCACCCAGTTCAGGACCGCGAGGCTCTCACCTGGCTCCAGTTCCGGGAGCGGTTCCGCAGTCACAACGTCCCCGCGGGCGTTATGAAGATGAAGCAGAAGGAGTTCCGTGCACTGAAGCAGGTAATTTCAGATATAATCATTCAGCGTTTCCTTTTGAGCTAATACCCCCTTGAGCTATCTTTCTGAGTCATGAATTAATCTTTCGATATCTATCTGTCTTTTTCGCTTCAGGGGACTATGACGGTCACGGAGTATCGTGATCATTTTCTGCAGCTTGCTCGCTACGCCCCTGCCGATGTTGCGGATGACCGCAAGAAGAAGGAGCACTTCATGGAGGGTCTTGAGGACTACCTCCAGTACGCGCTGCTCAACCTCTGCTTCGACGACTTCAACCATCTGGTTGATAGCGCGCTCAACACGGAGTGCAAGTACCTGGAGATGGAGGACAAGAAGAGGAAGATTGTCCCCGTTGCTTCCGACAGCAACACTCGTCCTCGCCTCCAGCCACCCCAGCAATACCAGCAGCAGCAGTACCGGCCTCCTCAGCAGTACCAGCAGAGGCCGCAGCAGTACCTGCCTCGATAGCAGCAGCAGGCAGGTCAGGGTCCGAGGTTACCGGCACCTCCGGCTCGTGCTCCACCAGCTCCGCCAGCACCTCAGGCTCCACGGCAGGCAGCTCCTCCTGCCGGACAGCAGGCACCTCCTCGCACGTGCTTTCACTGCGGTCAGCCGGGGCACTATGCCAACACTTGCCCCCGGAAGGCACAGGCAGGGACAGCAGGGGCGCCCAGCTCAGCCTAGGGCGCCACTTCAGGGCAGAGTGAACCACGTGATGGCCGAGTCAGCTGGCCGAGGCTCCTAACGTGGTTATTGGTACGTTCATGGTCAACTCCCATCCTAGCTACAGTGCTTTTCGATACTGGTGCTACTCATTCATTCATCACCAAGTCATATGTTGAGCAGCATAGTTTCTTTACCACCCCATTAAAGAAGTATCTGCTAGTCTCTTCACCGGGAGGGGAGTTGAGATCCCATATTGTTAGCCCTCGAGTCAGTATAGCCATAAGGGGGGCAACGTTCAGTGCAGATCTGAGGGTGCTAAACACCAAGGGTATTGATGTGATTCTGGGAATGGATACTCTTGCCAAGTGGGGAGTCAGAATTGATTGTGCTCATCGGGCAGTTCACCTGACAGCATCTGATGGCCAAGAGGTGACAGTCAGTGCTTCAGAGCCCTCGGGATTTCTTCATCAGATGGAGGCTAGACCCACGGACGGTATTCGCATGGTGTCTGAATTCCCAGATGTCTTTCCAGATGATTTGCCAGGTATGCCGCCTGAACGCGACATCGAGTTTTCTATTGATCTTTTGCTTGGCACTACTATTGCAAAGCGGCCCTACCGCATGGCACCTATAGAGCATGAGGAAGTCAAGAAGACTATTGATGAGTTGTTAGCCAAGGGCTATATCCGTCGCAGCTTCTCTCCTTGGGCTTTTCCATTGTTGCTAGTAGATAAGAAGGATGGCTCGAAGAGGATGTGTGTCGATTATCGGGAGCTGAATGCAGTTACTATCAAGAACAAGCATCCACTGCCCCGTATTGAGGATCTCTTCGATCTGCTTCGAGGTGCTCATATATTCTCGAAGATTGATCTTCGTTCGGGTTATTTTCAGCTGAGGATCCGTCCGGAGGATATTCCGAAGACGGCATTCACTTGCAAGTACGGGCTATATGAGTACACAGTCATGTCCTTCGGCTTGACTAATGCCCCGTCTTTCTTCATGCACTTGATGAACATGGTTTTCATGGATTATCTGGATGTCTTCGTGGTGATCTTCATTGATGATATCCCGATCTTCTCCAAGACAGAGGAAGAGCATGAAGAGCATCTGAGGCTCGTGTTGCAGAGATTGAGAGAGCATCAGCTGTATGCTAAGTTCAGCAAGTGCGAGTTCTGGATTGACGAGGTTCCATTCCTCGGTCATATCATCTCCAAGGGAGGTATTGCAATTGATCCGAGCAAGGTGAAGGATGTGCTCGAGTGGGAGACACCGCAGACGGTGAAGGAAGTCCGGTCATTCTTGGGTTTAGCAGGATATTATCGGAGGTTCATTGAGAATTTCTCCAAGATCGCGAAGCCTTTGACTTCCTTGCTAGAGAAGAATGCGGCATTTATATGGACTGATGAGCGTTAGATGGCCTTTGATGTGCTGAAGAAAAGATTGACTACGGCACCAGTCCTGACTCTGCCAGACCAGACGAAGAGGTTCACGGTATATTGTGATGCTTCGAAGGATGGTCTAGGGTGTGTTCTGATGCAGGAGGGCAGAGTGATAGCTTATGCTTCACGGCAGTTACGCCGGCATGAGCTGAACTATCCCACTCATGACCTTGAGGTAGCCGCAGTTGTGCATGCTCTGAAGATTTGGAGGCATTACTTGTTTGGGCAGCAGTGTGATATCTACACTGATCACAAGAGCCTCAAGTACATTTTCACGCAGAATGAGCTGAACATGCGGCAGAGGAGATGGTTAGAGTTGGTCAAGGATTATGACATGGAAATTCACTATCATCCGGGAAAGGCCAATGTTGTGGCAGATGCTCTGAGCAGAAGAAGCTATGTCAACATGGCCGTTGCTTTCCAGATGCCTCAGGAGTTATGTGAGGAATTTGAGCAGTTGAGTCTGGGTTTCTTGCATCATACTTCGAGTGCGACATTCGAGGCAGTACCCACTCTAGAGGCAGAGATCAGGCAGCATCAGAATGAAGATGAGAAGCTGCAGGAGATTCGTGAGTTGCTCAAGAAGGGCAAGGCTCCTCATTTCAGAGAAGATGATCAGGGTACCTTGTGGTACAAGAACCGGATCTGTGTGCCAGATGTGAAGGATCTCCGGAAGTTGATTCTGAGTGAGGCCCATGATACAGCTTACTCTATTCATTCGGGCAGCACAAAGATGTACTATGATCTGAAGGAACATTTTTGGTGGTATGGGATGAAGCGTTCAGTCACCGAGAATGTGGCCATCTGCGACACATGTCAGCGTGTGAAGGCAGAGCATCAGAGGCCAGCCGGTTTGTTGCAGCCGTTGAAGATTCCCGAGTGGAAATGGGAGGAGATCACGATGGATTTCATAGTTGGATTGCCTCGTATTCAGAAAGGGTACAACTCCATATGGGTAGTAGTGGATCGTCTGACGAAAGTTGCTCACTTCATTCCAGTGAACACTACTTACTCCGGTGCTAGACTTGCAGAGTTGTACATCTCCCGGATTGTCTGCTTGCATGGTGTGCCCAAGAAGATTATATCAGACAGAGGATCTCAGTTCACTTCACGGTTCTGGGAGCAGCTTCATGATTCATTGGATACGAAGCTACGTTTCAGTACCGCTTATCATCCTCAGACCGATGGGCAGACAGAGAGAACCAACCAAGTGTTGGAAGATATGCTGAGAGCTTGTGCCATTCAGTACGGTACTAGTTGGGATAAGTGCCTGTCATATGCTGAGTTTTCATACAACAACAGCTATCAGGCCAGTCTGAAGAAGTCCCCCTTTGAAGCATTGTATGGCAGAAAGTGCAGGATTCCTCTCTATTGGGATCAGATTGGTGAGAAGCAGCTCTTTGGCCCTGATATTATAGAAGATGCAGAGCAGATGGTACAAGCTATGCGAGAAAACCTGAGGATTGCACAGAGCAGGCAAAAGAGCTATGCAGATGGTAAACGGAGAGACCTGACTTTCAGTGTTGGTGATCATGTATACCTGAAGGTGTCTCCGATGAGAGGAATCCGCAGGTTTAATGTCAAGGGGAAGTTAGCACCTCGGTATGTTGGTCCATTCAAGGTGCTAGAGAGGAAAGGCGAAGTTGCTTATTGCCTGGAGTTGCCCACCAGCCTCTCAGGAGTTCACGATGTCTTCCATATATCTCAGCTGAAAAGGTGTCTGCGAGTACACGAGGAGCAAGCACCACTGGATGGGTTAGAAGTTCAGGAAGATCTGACTTATACTGAGCATCCGGTGAAAATTCTGGAGACATCAGAAAGAGTTACTCGGAACAAGTGCATCAAGATGTGCAGAGTTCAGTGGAGTCACCACAGTGAAGCTGAGGCTACAAGGGAGCGAGAAGATGAGCTGAGGAAGACCTATCCAGATCTCTTTGCTAGCCAGCCCAGCTAAATCTCGGGGACGAGATTTCTTTAAGGGGGTAGGGTCTGTAACACCCTAATTTAATTTCTAGCATTTATTAATAAATTTAATTTTCTAAGGTTTTTTATGTCTAGTCTTGCATTTAATTTAATTTTTATTCCTTAAGTAATTAAAACTTTATCATAAGGTTAAAATGTTTGTTGCATCATGCTGGAGCATTGTTTTAATTGTTTGAGTGCTTGAGTGAATTCAAATTCAAATTTGAATTCATTTGGTTTGAGTTTGAGTTAGAGCTAGAAATAGGAAAATAGAATAGAAAAAGAAGAAGGAACTAGAAAGACCAAAGCCCAGCCCAAGGAAACCCGGCCGGCCCATCCCTCCCCTTCTCCCTTTCCCGCGGCCCAGAAGCCCAGCTTGCCTCCTTTTCCTTCCCTCTCTGTTCCCGGGCCTGCTCACGCGCAGCAGCCCAGGCCACCTCCCTACGCGGCCCACACCCCGTGGCCCACTCCACCACGCAACCCCGCCTTCCGCTCAGCCCACTCCCTCGCTCGAGCGCCGCTCCCGCATTCGACCCGCTTTGGCCCACTCCTCCACGCGATGCGCATCGCCCGCTCTCGCTCGCCCAGCCGCTGACAGCGCGGGCCCGCCTGTCAACCCCACCCCCGCCTTTCCCGCGCTGCAACGGCCGCGCCGCAATCCCCGCCGAGATCACGACGGGCGTGCCTCCCCGAGATCCCCGGCGCCTTCTTTAAACCCCCGCGGACCTCCTGCATCCAGCCTATCCCATAGCACAGCCCCACAACCCTAGCCACCGCCTTGCCTCTGCTCGGAGCTGAGCGCCGCCGCGACCTCCACGCCGGTGAGTCCTTGCGCCGCCACAATCCATCATCTCCGGTGACCACTGGACCTCTCTGACCCCTTCACCGGCTTCGCAGATCGACCCCGAGGCTTCCCGTGGAGCCCAGAGGACCGGAGCACCACCGCATCGACCACGCCCACGACCGCCGCGTCGAGCTCCGCCGCCGGTCCACCCCGATTTCTGCCCAGCGCCGCCTCTCGTCGACTTCTACGGCCGGCATCATCCCCGAGTGAGGGTAACGATCACGCCGTGCCCGTTCCCCGCCCCTTTTGCTCTCTGTTGCACCTAGTCGACCTCGCCGGCGATGCTAGCACCGCCTTGCACCGGCGAGAACCCCTCACCCAGCCCCGAACCGCCTCTCTGAGTGCCCCAGTGAATTACATGTGTTGCGCTTGAGCTTTTGCACAAGACCGTAGCCCGAACGGACCCCTGTAGATCGGCGCATCCCTTCGTCTTGTGCCCTCAGATCACGATCCAATGGCCCCAGTCATTAGATAATAGTTCGGACTAGCCACTTTGCTAAAGAGCCCCTCCCTTTCTTTGAAATCAACCCGCCGTCCTGTTTAGTTCAAAAATAATTACAGTTTGGCCCAAAATCTTGCACAGACCCCCCAGACCTTTTTAGATATAGAACCGCCGTCCAGGTTAGGTCTTTTTGCGAGTTAGACCCCAGATTTATAGTTTAATTATGTTTTAGTCCTCGGTTTTAACCAGAAACCCCCCTGGAACTCCAGTTATCTTACAAATAGGTCCCTGGAACTTGTTTTTGGCCTAGATTATGCGTTTTAGCTCCATTTTAGGCGTTCTTTATATCCACGCGATCGTTGTAACGCATAGAATAGTTTGGAACGCTACGAGGCTTGGTTTGCGTACCCCTCGAGGTGGTTACCATCGTTGCGGAGCCTGATTCCTTAGCGGTTACACCTTACCAACGTGTCCTTTGTAACGGCCTCGTAGTGAGTCGCTAGTCATCTCACCTAAGGAAGTGTGATGAACAACTAGCGTAGCTCACGACTTGTGGGTAAAGATGTGTAACCTCTGCAGAGTGTAAAACTGGTATACTAGCCGTGCTCACGGTCATGAGCGGCCCAGATCCTCCTTTTGATTAGTGGGGTTAACTCCTTCCGACGAGGGGGTGCCTCTCGGGGTTACCTTGGTGGTTTCGGTTTGGTTCTCAGTAGTAACATGATTAATTTTGATTAATTACTATGTAACTGGGTTTATGGTAATTCATCAACTTGTAGTAAATAGCTTTAATAAAATTTTGCCAAGACTTAAAAGCTAATGCAGTCAGTCAGCCAACCTAGAGCCTCATAGTTTGTGTTGTACTTGTTGAGTACAAGTTGTGTACTCACCCTTGCCTCTTCTCTACTTTTTCCTCTTGGATACACTACTGCTGTTCAGTTCCTGCCGACGCAAGGGAGTTCGCTCAGCGCTACCAGGACTACGAGGACTTCTAGGCGTTCGTCTCCCAGTCGACGTCTGTAACACCCGGTTTATAAAAGGACATAAACCGAGCAATCATATACGTGCCAGGATCAAGTCACACGTATATACAACAGAATGAACAGTATATCACAGCACATATCACGTAATAAGATATAATAAAGCGAATACGAATGTTATTTATTACATTAATGACAAAAATGTCTGATATAGCGGAAGCGAAGTACAAATACGATAAAGACTCTCCGAAGCTGAAGCAGGGCGCCACAGGGACGTCGACTGGGAGACGAACGCCTAGAAGTCCTCGTAGTCCTGGTAACGCTGAGCGAACTCCCTCAGTGTCGGCAGGAACTGAGCAGCAGTAGAGTATCCAAGAGGAAAAAGTAGAGAAGAGGCAAGGGTGAGTACACAACTTGTACTCAACAAGTATAACACAAACTATGAGGCTCTAGGTTGGCTGACTGACTGCATTAGCTTTTAAGTCTTGGCAAAATTTTATTAAGACTAATTACTATGAGTTGATGAATTACCATTAACCTAGTTACATAGTAATTAATCAGAATTAAACATGTTACTACTGAGAACCAAACCAACACCAAACCAAGGTAACCCCGAGAGGCACCTCCCTCGTCGGAAGGAGACAACCCCACTAATCAAAAGGAGGATCTGGGCCGCTCATAACCGTGAGCACGGCTAGTATACCAGTTTTACACTCTGCAGAGGTTGCACATCTTTACCCACAAGTCGTGTGCTACGCCAGTTGTCCATCACACTTCCTTAGGTGAGATGACTAGCGACTCACTACGAGGCCTTTACAAAGAATCTCGTTAGTAAGGAGTAACCGCGAGGGTGGATCAGCAACCATGGAGCAGGTCTAGTGGGCGTCAAGACACAGGTACGCAGACCAAGCACAGATGAGGCCACTCAGTACGAGGGCCATAGAAGCTTACCGCCCCTGCCCCGCAGGTAAGTTACTCCAAACCAAAAAGACCTAATTATTACGCCAAGACCGTCCCATTCCAGTCTTGTGGTAGCGCTGTTGTCCCAGGTTGTCGCTCTATGAACCGGTCCTTAGGGAGAGTGGCCAACCAGGCAGTAAGCACCGTGCTGGCCCCCTAAACCATGTTTCTACAAAAACCATCTTTTAACGAGACGTGAGCCACTCATCCACACAGAGGGCCACTCTCAGAATTAAGTTCAAGTAAACCATTAATCAAATTAATTAAAAAGGACCAGAGTGTGTTATAGCGCGGCACCTAGCACAACTAACCAAAATGCAACCCAAAGGATATATAAAGGATATAAAGTGGCTAGGAAAGTCCTTATAGGAGTACAGTATTAAAATGCAGTATGAAATTGTATTTAAAAATGATAGGTTGTTCATGTTACACTTGCCTTCCTTGTACTGCTCCTGCTGCTGCTCAAAGTGCTCAGAAGACGGCTGCTCCGGGTACTGGTACGGGGGCTCCTCAGATGGATCAGCGTCTACTCACGAACACATGGCCAAAACAAGTCCACAACATATACATACATGCAAACAATAGCAAAAACTAAGAAACAATACAACAATACATGAAAACAGCGGACAAAACTAGTCTAGAACTATTCTATGCGTTACAACGATCGCGTGGATAAAAAGAACGCTAAAAACGGAGCTAAAACATATAATCTAGGCTAAAAACAAGGTTCAGGGGCTTATTTGTAATAAAAACTAAGTTCCAGGGGGTTTTCTGCAAAAACCGGGGGCCTAAACATAATTAAAGATTAGATATGAGGGCCAGCGTGCAAAAGACCAGGTGCTGGACCGCGGGTTTGAAATCTGGAAAGGTTAGGGGGTCCCGTGTAAAAATTTGGGCTGATCTGTAAATATGTTTACACAGGCAAGGACTGCGGGTTGATAGTCAGAAAGGAGGGGGTCTCTTTAACAAAATTCCAAGGCCGAACCGGTACGCGTGGATCCAAGCCGCTGGATCGCGATCACGCGGCCCAGGACGAGGCGGTACCCCGATCTAATCTCGGTCGTGCGTCTAGGATCGGGCGGCCCAGGGAGATTGGGCGCGGTGCGGCGGCGGGGACTCGCCGGGACAGAGGTCCCGCAGCGGCGCGTGGGGAAAAGCTCGCCGGACATGGCCAAGACCGCCACTCCGGGGTCAATCCGACCCGAGCTTGGGTCAGGGAGTTTCGTCACGCCATGCGTAAACCACCTGACGCGTCATCTAGGCACGGCAGGGCCCGGGGCGCGAAAGCGGCTGCGGTGGCGGCTCTGGGCACCGGAGACTCGCCGGCGCCGGGTGCTTCATGGTTCTGGGGCTCGGGTTCTAGTGCAAAAGGGCCAGGGAGTTTGTGCAAGGTGCGGGCAAACCGGTCCAGGGGTCGTGCGGTGCTGTGGGGTGTTGCAGAGCCGCCACAGCGGAGCTACGGCGGCGGGGCGTCGGTGAGTGGCGCCCGGACGACGGAGTGGCCTACGGCCTAAAAGGCTTAGCGCAAAAGAAAGCTCGGGGATCCAGGGTTCTTACCGAGGATTTGCGGTGGACTGATTGCGGCGCAGGGGGGCCGACGTCGTTGACCGGCGGCGGGATGCTAGCGGTGGCCGTGGGTGGGTCGAAGCAGCAGTTCTCCGCGCCTCTGGACTCCACTGGGCAGGCTCGGGGGAGGCGGCGTGATGGAATGAGGGGGCGCAGGGATGCGGGGCCAATTAAAGGAGGCTGGCGGGGATCCTGGGGATGCGCGCCGTGGAGGGCGCGGCGCGATCTCCGGCGAGAAAATCGGGTTTCGTTGGCGCAGTGGAGAGGGGAAGGTGACGAGGCTGCCAGGTGGGGCAGGTGGGTCAGCGGGGCGCTGTGCTTGTGCGGGGTGGAGCGGGGGTCGCTGGCTGGACTGGGCCGGCTTGTCAGTCACGGGGAGGGAAACGCGGCTGAGAGCTGGCCTGGGAGTGTGGGAGCGGGGCGAGCGGGCCGCGGGGGGGGGGGAGCGGAGCGCTGGACTGGGCCAGGCACGAGCTGCTGTGGGCCGCAGGGGAGAGAACGGGCCCGCGCTGGGCTGAGGAAAAGGGAGAAAGGTTGGGCCGGATCGGGCTAAGCGCGAGATTGGGCTGCGGGGAAAAGGAATAGAGGAGAAAGGCTGGCCCGCTTCGGGTTTTGGTGGGCTGACTAGATTGGGTTCGGTTTCTGGGTTTTCTCGTTTTCTTTCTCTTTTCTTTTCCAACACACTCAAACTAATTTGAATTCAAACTTGAATTTGAATCCAACCCTAACACTCAAACAAAGTGAAAGCCATGCACCAGCATGAATGCACCAATAAGTTGAACCTAAGATAAATTTTTAATTACTTTATGAAGCAAAAATGAGTTATAAATGCAAGGCTAAGCAAATTAAGTCCTAGAAAGATAAATAAATCCAATTAATTTATTATTAAAGCTGAAATTTAAATTAGGGTGTTACAAATCCTACCCCCTTACAGGAATCTCGTCCCGAGATTCTGGGCTGGCTAGCAAAGAGATTAGGATATGTCTTCATCGACTCTTCTTCCTTCTTCTGGCAAGTCTTCCAAGAAGACATCCGAGAATTCAGACACCACGCGAATACCATCCGTGGGTCTAGCCTCCATCTGATGAAGAAAACCAGAAGGCTCTATAGCACAGACTGTCACCTCTTGGCCATTAGATGCTAACAAGTGAACTGACCGCTGAGCACAATCAATTCTGACTCCCCACTTGGCAAGAGTATCCATTCCCAGAATCACATCAATACCCTTGGTGTCTATCACCATCAGGTTTGCACTGAACTTTACTCTCCCTATGGAAACACTGACTCTGGGGCATGAGATATGAGACCTCAATTGTCCTCCAGGTGAAGATACTAACATGCACTTCTTTAATGTGTTAGTACGAATACCATGATGCTCGACAAAAGACTGTGCAATAAAGGAATGCGTAGCACCAGTATCGAAAAGCACCATAGCTGGATATGAGTTAACTAGAAGCATACCAAGGATGACTAGGACTATCATCCCGAATGGTTTCTGCTGACACATGGGGTACTCTACCCTGGAGGTATTCTTTTGGTCCTCTCTTGGATTGCTCATGTTTTGTACGATTACTGCACACTGGTATAACCTGCCGCTGATCCTGATCACTCTGAGTATCCTGCTTGGAGCAGTTCCCAGAACTAAGGTGGGCCTCGTCACCACTGGTATGCAGGATTGGTGAAAGGTTCTGGACGGGTGTTACTGGTGATAGCTGATTCTGAGGACAACTTTTGGCATAATGACCTTCTTGCCTGCATTGGTAGCACAAGCGGCGGAGGTGAAAGGCGCCACTTGGTTGACCTCCCTGTGAACTTAACATCACATCTTGCATTATTTCTGCTGCTTGCTCTTTGGACTCCTTGTGACTCCGTGGCTGAATCACCTTCATAGTGATAGTCAACCCATCAACATAATCATAGAGTGCTTGGTTCTTGACCTGTGTATCTCTAGAGCACTCAGGATCCTTTCTCTTCTGGATAGTCTGTAGCTCATCGACCGATGGACCGTCGAGGAAAAGGGAATCCTCTGTCAGCTGCTCTTGATGAGACCTCTTTCTCTTTATACCGGAGAACAACCTCTGGTTCCTCCTAGTCGTGGTTTCATCTTCAGTTGCACGAACTTGACGACAAGGAACGCCATAGAAGTGGCAACACGGACAAGCTTTCTCACCATCACCCATTGCACTGTCTCCAATGTCTTTTTGTTCTGTCGACATCTGAGCTGGGGCAAAGAGGAAACACAGATTGGTAAGGTCAAGGAAGAGAGAAAAACTCCATTATTTAGGGTTCTATCCTATTTAGACAACATTGCACAGGCATTACTGCTGAAAACTCCAGATAGGTGTTACATAAATCAGGGAACTAGGAACTAGAGCATAACTCTTCTGTTTCGTCTGAGAGATTCTCAACTTCTCTTGTACTAACTGTAGGCCGGGGTGTCACATCCCTACCCCCTTACAGAAACCGACGTCCTCGTCGGTGAAGCTCTGGATATCACCTCCTCTTCACACTACACTTCTTTCTCAACAAGCAAGACAGGAGCCCAAGGCAGGATAAGGCAGAGAGGATAGAGTGGATGGTTTTACCCCCAACGGTCTAACTCGTTTTATTAATTAATTTAACTTTAACTTAAAACTGATTTTCATTAAACAAATTTAACTACTAAACTATGCAATCAACCAAAGATCCAAATCAAACATTTGCATAATAACAAGCATACAAATTTCACAACTTAGCCGAGTTTAACACACGACTCGACTAACACAACGCGTCGCAGAACGTGCTATCGTATTATTATAAAAGGGTCACCTAGCTAATACTCAATGGTGGTCAGATGACTGATTCGGGCCAAAATCTACAAAAACTATTCTTCAGAGAGAGAAATCAAGGCAAGACAGGTAAAAGGCATAGAATTCAAGGGGTATAATAATAAAATAGTTTCAGCAGGCAAGGATTGGAGAGAAGAAGTCCTAAAACTCGACCAGTTCTATCTAGGCTTCGTCCTACAGTCGATATGGCTCTGATACCACTCTGTAACACCCGGTTTATAAAAGGACATAAACCGAGCAATCATATACGTGCCAGGATCAAGTCACACGTATATACAACAGAATGAACAGTATATCACAGCACATATCATGTAATAAGATATAATAAAGCGAATACGAATATTATTTATTACATTAATGACAAAAATGTCTGATACAGTGGAAGCAAAGTACAAATACGATAAAGACTCTCCGAAGCTGAAGCAGGGCGCCACAGGGACGTCGACTGGGAGACGAACACCTAGAAGTCCTCAGTAGTCCTGGTAGCGCTGAGCGAACTCCCTCGTGTTGGCAGGAACTGAGCAGCAGTAGAGTATCCAAGAGGAAAAAGTAGAGAAGAGGCAAGGGTGAGTACACAACTTGTACTCAACAAGTATAACACAAACTATGAGGCTCTAGGTTGGCTGACTGACTGCATTAGCTTTTAAGTCATGGCAAAATTTTATTAAGACTAATTACTACGAGTTGATGAATTACCATTAACCCAGTTACATAGTAATTAATCAGAATTAAACATGTTACTACTGAGAACCAAACCAACACCAAACCAAGGTAACCCCGAGAGGCACCTCCCTCGTCGGAAGGAGACAACCCCACTAATCAAAAGGAGGATCTGGGCCGCTCATAACCGTGAGCACGGCTAGTATACCAGTTTTACACTCTGCAGAGGTTGCACATCTTTACCCACAAGTCGTGAGCTACGCCAGTTGTCCATCACACTTCCTTAGGTGAGATGACTAGCGACTCACTACGAGGCCTTTACAAAGAATCTCGTTAGTAAGGAGTAACCGCGAGGGTGGATCAGCAACCATGGAGCAGGTCTAGTGGGCGTCAAGACACAGGTACGCAGACCAAGCACATATGAGGCCACTCAGTACGAGGGCCATAGAAGCTTACTGCCCCTGCCCCGCAGGTAAGTTACTCCAAACCAAAAAGACCTAATTATTACGCCAAGACCGTCCCATTCCAGTCTTGTGGTAGCGCTGTTGTCCCAGGTTGTCGCTCTATGAACCGGTCCTTAGGGAGAGTCGCCAACCAGGCAGTAAGCACCGTGCTGGCCCCCTAAACCATGTTTCTACAAAAACCATCTTTTAACGAGACGTGAGCCACTCATCCACACAGAGGGCCACTCTCAGAATTAAGTTCAAGTAAACCATTAATCAAATTAATTAAAAAGGACCAGAGTGTGTTATAGCGCGGCACCT
The DNA here is from genome assembly GCF_016808335.1 of Panicum virgatum. Classification (NCBI taxonomy): domain Eukaryota; kingdom Viridiplantae; phylum Streptophyta; class Magnoliopsida; order Poales; family Poaceae; genus Panicum; species Panicum virgatum. The sequence continues at coordinate 30,398,090 of NC_053146.1, read as the reverse complement.
GGCACAACTAACCAAAATGCAACCCAAAGGATATATATAAAGGATATAAAGTGGCTAGGAAAGTCCTTACAGGCATACAGTATTAAAATGCAGTATGAAATTGTATTTAAAAATGATAGGTTGTTCATGTTACACTTGCCTTCCTCGTACTGCTCCTGCTGCTGCTCAAAGTGCTCGGAAGACGGCTGCTCCGGGTACTGGTACGGGGGCTCCTCAGATGGATCAGCGTCTACTCACGAACACATGGCCAAAACAAGTCCACAACATATACATACATGCAAACAATAGCAAAAACTAAGAAACAATACAACAATACATGAAAACAGTGGACAAAACTAGTCTAGAACTATTCTATGTGTTACAACGATCGCGTGGATATAAAGAACGCTAAAAACGGAGCTAAAACACATAATCTAGGCTAAAAACAAGGTTCAGGGCTTATTTGTAATAAAAACTAAGTTCCAGGGGGTTTTCTGCAAAAACCGAGGGCCTAAACATAATTAAATATTAGATATGAGGGCCAACGTGCAAAAGACCAGGTGCTGGACCGCGGGTTTGAAATCTGGAAAGGTTAGGGGGTCCCGTGTAAAAATTTGGGCTGATCTGTAAATATGTTTACACAGGCAAGGACTGCGGGTTGATAGTCAGAAAGGACGGGGTCTCTTTAACAAAATTCCAAGGCCGAACCGGTACGCAGTGGATCCAAGCCGCTGGATCGCGATCACGCGGCCCAGGACGAGGCGGTACCCCGATCTAATCTCGGTCAGTGCGTCTAGGATCGGGCGGCCCAGGGAGATTGGGCGCGGTGCGGCGGCGGGGACTCGCCGGGACAGAGGTCCCGCGGCGGCGCGTGGGGAAAAGCTCGCCGGACATGGCCAAGACCGCCACTCCGGGGTCAATCTGACCCGAGCTTGGGTCAGGGAGTTTTCGTCACGCCATGCGTAAACCACCTGACGCGTCATCTAGGCACGGCAGGGCCCGGGGCGCGAAAGCGGCTGCGGCGGCGGCTCTAGGGCACCGGAGACTCGCCGGCGCCGGGTGCTTCATGGTTCTGGGGCTCGGGTTCTAGTACAAAAGGGCTAGGGAGTTTGTGCAAGGTGCGGGCAAACCGGTCCAGGGGTCGTGCGGTGCTGTGGGGTGTTGCAGAGCCGCCACAGCGGAGCTACGGCGGCGGGGCGTCGGCGAGTGGCGCCCGGACGACGGAGTGGCCTACAGGCCTAAAAGGCTTAGCGCAAAAGAAAGCTCGGGGATCCAGGGTTCTTACCGAGGATTTGCGGTGGACTGATTGCGGCGCAGGGGGGCCGACGTCGTTGACCGGCGGCGGGATGCTAGCGGTGGCCGTGGGTGGGTCGAAGCAGCAGTTCTCCGCGCCTCTGGACTCCACGGGCAGGCTCGGGGGAGGCGGCGTGATGGAATGAAGGGGGCGCAGGGATGCGGGGCCAATTGAAGGAGGCCGGCGGGGATCCTGGGGATGCGCACCGTGGAGGGCGCGGCGCGATCTCCGGCGAGAAAATCGGGTTTCGTTGGCGCAGTGGAGAGGGGAAGGTGACGAGGCTGCCAGGTGGGGCAGGTGGGTCAGCGGGGCGCTGTGCTTGTGCGGGGTGGAGCGGGGGTCGCTGGCTGGACTGGGCCGGCTTGTCAGTCACGGGGAGGGAAACGCGGCTGAGAGCTGGCCTGGGAGCGTGGGAGCGGGGCGAGCGGGCCGCGGGGGGGGGGGGGAGCGGAGCGCTGGACTGGGCCAGGCACGAGCTGCTGTGGGCCGCAGGGGAGAGAACGGGCCCGCGCTGGGCTGAGGAAAAGGGAGAAAGGTTGGGCCGGATCGGGCTGAAGCGCGAGATTGGGCTGCGGGGAAAAGGAATAGAGGAGAAAGGCTGGCCCGCTTCGGGTTTTGGTGGGCTGACTAGATTGGGTTCGGTTTCTGGGTTTTCTCGTTTTCTTTCTCTTTTCTTTTCCAACACACTCAAACTAATTTGAATTCAAACTTGAATTTGAATCCAACCCTAACACTCAAACAAAGTGAAAGCCATGCACCAGCATGAATGCACCAATAAGTTGAACCTAAGATAAATTTTTAATTACTTTATGAAGCAAAAATGAGTTATAAATGCAAGGCTAAGCAAATTAAGTCCTAGAAAGATAAATAAATCCAATTAATTTATTATTAAAGCTGAAATTTAAATTAGGGTGTTACAAATCCTACCCCCTTACAGGAATCTCGTCCCGAGATTCTGGGCTGGCTAGCAAAGAGATTAGGATATGTCTTCATCGACTCTTCTTCCTTCTTCTGGCAAGTCTTCCAAGAAGACATCCGAGAATTCAGACACCACGCGAATACCATCCGTGGGTCTAGCCTCCATCTGATGAAGAAAACCAGAAGGCTCTATAGCACAGACTGTCACCTCTTGGCCATTAGATGCTAACAAGTGAACTGACCGCTGAGCACAATCAATTCTGACTCCCCACTTGGCAAGAGTATCCATTCCCAGAATCACATCAATACCCTTGGTGTCTATCACCATCAGGTTTGCACTGAACTTTACTCTCCCTATGGAAACACTGACTCTGGGGCATGAGATATGAGACCTCAATTGTCCTCCAGGTGAAGATACTAACATGCACTTCTTTAATGTGTTAGTACGAATACCATGATGCTCGACAAAAGACTGTGCAATAAAGGAATGCGTAGCACCAGTATCGAAAAGCACCATAACTGGATATGAGTTAACTAGAAGCATACCAAGGATGACTAGACTATCATCTCGAATGGTTTCTGCTGACACATGGGGTACTCTACCCTGGAGGTATTCTTTTGGTCCTCTCTTGGATTGCTCACGTTTTGTACGATTACTGCACACTGGTATAACCTGCCGCTGATCCTGATCACTCTGAGTATCCTGCTTGGAGCAGTTCCCAGAACTAAGGTGGGCCTCGTCACCACTGGTATGCAGGATTGGTGAAAGGTTCTGGACGGGTGTTACTGGTGATAGCTGATTCTGAGGACAACTTTTGGCATAATGACCTTCTTGCCTGCATTGGTAGCACAAGCGGCGGAGGTGAAAGGCGCCACTTGGTTGACCTCCCTGTGAACTTAACATCACATCTTGCATTATTTCTGCTGCTTGCTCTTTGGACTCCTTGTGACTCCGTGGCTGAATCACCTTCATAGTGATAGTCAACCCATCAACATAATCATAGAGTGCTTGGTTCTTGACCTGTGTATCTCTAGAGCACTCAGGATCCTTTCTCTTCTGGATAGTCTGTAGCTCATCGACCGATGGACCGTCGAGGAAAAGGGAATCCTCTGTCAGCTGCTCTTGATGAGACCTCTTTCTCTTTATACCGGAGAACAACCTCTGGTTCCTCCTAGTCGTGGTTTCATCTTCAGTTGCACGAACTTGACGACAAGGAACGCCATAGAAGTGGCAACACGGACAAGCTTTCTCACCATCACCCATTGCACTGTCTCCAATGTCTTTTTGTTCTGTCGACATCTGAGCTGGGGCAAAGAGGAAACACAGATTGGTAAGGTCAAGGAAGAGAGAAAAACTCCATTATTTAGGGTTCTATCCTATTTAGACAACATTGCACAGGCATTACTGCTGAAAACTCCAGATAGGTGTTACATAAATCAGGGAACTAGGAACTAGAGCATAACTCTTCTGTTTCGTCTGAGAGATTCTCAACTTCTCTTGTACTAACTGTAGGCCGGGGTGTCACATCCCTACCCCCTTACAGAAACCGACGTCCTCGTCGGTGAAGCTCTGGATATCACCTCCTCTTCACACTACACTTCTTTCTCAACAAGCAAGACAGGAGCCCAAGGCAGGATAAGGCAGAGAGGATAGAGTGGATGGTTTTACCCCCAACGGTCTAACTCGTTTTATTAATTAATTTAACTTTAACTTAAAACTGATTTTCATTAAACAAATTTAACTACTAAACTATGCAATCAACCAAAGATCCAAATCAAACATTTGCATAATAACAAGCATACAAATTTCACAACTTAGCCGAGTTTAACACACGACTCGACTAACACAACGCGTCGCAGAACGTGCTATCGTATTATTATAAAAGGGTCACCTAGCTAATACTCAATGGTGGTCAGATGACTGATTCGGGCCAAAATCTACAAAAACTATTCTTCAGAGAGAGAAATCAAGGCAAGACAGGTAAAAGGCATAGAATTCAAGGGGTATAATAATAAAATAGTTTCAGCAGGCAAGGATTGGAGAGAAGAAGTCCTAAAACTCGACCAGTTCTATCTAGGCTTCGTCCTACAGTCGATATGGCTCTGATACCACTCTGTAACACCCGGTTTATAAAAGGACATAAACCGAGCAATCATATACGTGCCAGGATCAAGTCACACGTATACAACAGAATGAACAGTATATCACAGCACATATCATGTAATAAGATATAATAAAGCGAATACGAATATTATTTATTACATTAATGACAAAAATGTCTGATACAGTGGAAGCAAAGTACAAATACGATAAAGACTCTCCGAAGCTGAAGCAGGGCGCCACAGGGACGTCGACTGGGAGACGAACACCTAGAAGTCCTCGTAGTCCTGGTAGCGCTGAGCGAACTCCCTCGTGTTGGCAGGAACTGAGCAGCAGTAGAGTATCCAAGAGGAAAAAGTAGAGAAGAGGCAAGGGTGAGTACACAACTTGTACTCAACAAGTATAACACAAACTATGAGGCTCTAGGTTGGCTGACTGACTGCATTAGCTTTTAAGTCATGGCAAAATTTTATTAAGACTAATTACTACGAGTTGATGAATTACCATTAACCCAGTTACATAGTAATTAATCAGAATTAAACATGTTACTACTGAGAACCAAACCAACACCAAACCAAGGTAACCCCGAGAGGCACCTCCCTCGTCGGAAGGAGACAACCCCACTAATCAAAAGGAGGATCTGGGCCGCTCATAACCGTGAGCACGGCTAGTATACCAGTTTTACACTCTGCAGAGGTTGCACATCTTTACCCACAAGTCGTGAGCTACGCCAGTTGTCCATCACACTTCCTTAGGTGAGATGACTAGCGACTCACTACGAGGCCTTTACAAAGAATCTCGTTAGTAAGGAGTAACCGCGAGGGTGGATCAGCAACCATGGAGCAGGTCTAGTGGGCGTCAAGACACAGGTACGCAGACCAAGCACAGATGAGGCCACTCAGTACGAGGGCCATAGAAGCTTACTGCCCCTGCCCCGCAGGTAAGTTACTCCAAACCAAAAAGACCTAATTATTACGCCAAGACCGTCCCATTCCAGTCTTGTGGTAGCGCTGTTGTCCCAGGTTGTCGCTCTATGAACCGGTCCTCAGGGAGAGTGGCCAACCAGGCAGTAAGCACCGTGCTGGCCCCCTAAACCATGTTTCTACAAAAACCATCTTTTAACGAGACGTGAGCCACTCATCCACACAGAGGGCCACTCTCAGAATTAAGTTCAAGTAAACCATTAATCAAATTAATTAAAAAGGACCAGAGTGTGTTATAGCGCGGCACCTGGCACAACTAACCAAAATGCAACCCAAAGGATATATATAAAGGATATAAAGTGGCTAGGAAAGTCCTTACAGGCATACAGTATTAAAATGCAGTATGAAATTGTATTTAAAAATGATAGGTTGTTCATGTTACACTTGCCTTCCTCGTACTGCTCCTGCTGCTGCTCAAAGTGCTCGGAAGACGGCTGCTCCGGGTACTGGTACGGGGGCTCCTCAGATGGATCAGCGTCTACTCACGAACACATGGCCAAAACAAGTCCACAACATATACATACATGCAAACAATAGCAAAAACTAAGAAACAATACAACAATACATGAAAACAGTGGACAAAACTAGTCTAGAACTATTCTATGTGTTACAACGATCGCGTGGATATAAAGAACGCTAAAAATGGAGCTAAAACACATAATCTAGGCTAAAAACAAGGTTCAGGGCTTATTTGTAATAAAAACTAAGTTCCAGGGGGTTTTCTGCAAAAACCGAGGGCCTAAACATAATTAAATATTAGATATGAGGGCCAACGTGCAAAAGACCAGGTGCTAGACCGCGGGTTTGAAATCTGGAAAGGTTAGGGGGTCCCGTGTAAAATTTGGGCTGATCTGTAAATATGTTTACACAGGCAAGGACTGCGGGTTGATAGTCAGAAAGGCGGGGGTCTCTTTAACAAAATTCCAAGGCCGAACTGGTATGCGTGGATCCAGGCCGCTGGATCGCGATCACGCGGCCCAGGACGAGGCGGTACCCCGATCTAATCTCGGTCGTGCGTCTAGGATCGGGCGGCCCAGGGAGATTGGGCGCGGTGCGGCGGCGGGGACTCGCCGGGACAGAGGTCCCGCGGCGGCGCGTGGGGAAAAGCTCGCCGGACTTGGCCAAGACCGCCACTCTGGGGTCAATCCGACCCGAGCTTGGGTCAGGGAGTTTCGTCACGCCATGCGTAAACCACCTGACGCGTCATCTAGGCACGGCAGGGCCCGGGGCGCGAAAGCGGCTGCGGCGGCGGCTCTGGGCACCGGAGACTCGCCGGCGCCGGGTGCTTCGTGGTTCTGGGGCTCGGGTTCTAGTGCAAAAGGGCCAGGGAGTTTGTGCAAGGTGCGGGCAAACCGGTTCAGGGGTCGTGCGGTGCTGTGGGGTGTTGCAGAGCCGCCACAGCGGAGCTACGGCGGCGGGGCGTCGGCGAGTGGCGCCCGGACGACGGAGTGGCCTACGGCCTAAAAGGCTTAGCACAAAAGAAAGCTCGGGGATCCAGGGTTCTTACCGAGGATTTGCGGTGGACTGATTGCGGCGCAGGGGGGCCGACGTCATTGACCGGCGGCGGGATGCTGGCGGTGGCCGTGGGTGGGTCGAAGCAGCGGTTCTCCGCGCCTCTGGACTCCACGGGCAGGCTCGGGGGAGGCGGCGTGATGGAATGAGGGGGCGCAGGGATGCGGGGCCAATTAAAGGAGGCCGGCGGGGATCCTGGGGATGTGCGCCGTGGAGGGCGCGGCGCGATCTCCGGCGAGAAAATCGGGTTTCGTTGGCGCAGTGGAGAGGGGAAGGTGACGAGGCTGCCAGGTGGGGCAGGTGGGTCAGCGGGGCGCTGTGCTTGTGCGGGGTGGAGCGGGGGTCGCTGGCTGGACTGGGCCGGCTTGTCAGTCACGGGGAGGGAAACGCGGCTGAGAGCTGGCCTGGGAGCGTGGGAGCGGGGCGAGCGGGCCGCGGGGGGGGGGGGAGCGGAGCGCTGGACTGGGCCAGGCACGAGCTGCTGTGGGCTGCAGGGGAGAGAACGGGCCCGCGCTGGGCTGAGGAAAAGGGAGAAAGGTTGGGCCGGATCGGGCTGAGCGCGAGATTGGGCAGCGGGGAAAAGGAATAGAGGAGAAAGGCTGGCCCGCTTCGGGTTTTGGTGGGCTGACTAGATTGGGTTCGGTTTCTGGGTTTTCTCGTTTTCTTTCTCTTTTCTTTTCCAACACACTCAAACTAATTTGAATTCAAACTTGAATTTGAATCCAACCCTAACACTCAAACAAAGTGAAAGCCATGCACCAGCATGAATGCACCAATAAGTTGAACCTAAGATAAATTTTTAATTACTTTATGAAGCAAAAATGAGTTATAAATGCAAGGCTAAGCAAATTAAGTCCTAGAAAGATAAATAAATCCAATTAATTTATTATTAAAGCTGAAATTTAAATTAGAGTGTTACAACGTCCCTGTGGCGCCCTGCTCAGCTTCGGAGAGTTTTATCGTATTTGTACTTCGCTTCTACTGTATCAGACATTTTTGTCATTAATTGAATAAATAACATTCGTACTCGCTTTATTATATCTTTTACGTGATATGTGCTGTGATATACTGTTCATTCTGTTGTATATAAGTGTGACTTGATCCTGGCACGTATATGATTGCTCGGTTTATGTCCTTTTATAAACCGGGTGTTACATACGCCAAAGACGCACTTAGTTTGGTTGAGTTTCCAGTGAAATTTTCGGAGGCTGTTGAAGGTTTCTCCCAGGTCTGCTATGAATTGATCCTGGGTCTTCGTCTTGACAACAACATCGTCAACATAAGCTTCAATGTTGCGATGTAGCTGGTCAGCGAAGCATAGCTGTATCGCACGCTGGTAAGTAGCACCAGCGTTTTTCAACCTAAAAGACATGGTATTGTAGGTGTATGCCCCGTATGGGGTGATGAATGTCGTCTTGATTTAGTCTTCTTCCTTCAAGGCAATCTGATGATAGCCTAAATAATAGTCAAGGAAGGATAATAGGATACATCCTGCGGTTGAGTCGATTACTTGATCAATATGAGGTAGCCCGAAAGGATCCTTTGGGCAATGCTTGTTCAGATCAGTGTAGTCGATGCACATCCTCCAGTCGTTGTTGTTCTTCTTCTGGACAAGTACAGGGTTGGCCAACCACTCAGGATGATAGACCTCTTTGATGAACCCTGCTGCGAGTAGTTTTGCCAGCTCCTTCTTGATGGCCTCTCGCTTGTCCGGGGAGAAATGCCATAGCCGTTGCTTCTTTGGTGTGCCATTCGGGTCAACTTTCAATGCATGCTAGATCAACTCCTTGGGCACCCCTGGCATATCCGTTGGCTTCCACGCGAATATGTCTCGGTTGGCCCTAAGGAAGTTGATGAGCTCGAGTTCCTATTTGTTGCCCAAGCCAGCTCAAATGATGGCAGTTTTGGAAGTGTCTCCCTCTTGTAGCTGAATGGTCTTGGTGCCCACGTCGCCGGCTAGTTTTACCAACGACTAGCTTGGCTTCATTGAAGGCGTCGAGTCCTTGTTGAGTGAGAGTTCCTTGGCGGCGGCAAGTATTTCGCTGACGGAGCTAGGAACTCAAATAGTAGAGGCGTGATCTATTGCCTCCTTGTCGCACTCGAAGGACTTGAGGAGGTCCCCTCGCAGGGAAAGGACTCTTGTGGTGCCCGACATCTTGAGGAGTAGGTAGACATAGTGTGGCACTGCCATGAACTTGGCTAGCGCCGGTCTTCCCAGTATGGCATGGTAAGAAGATTCGAAGTCGGCTACTTCGAACTTGATGTACTTCGTCCGGAAGTTTTGTTTTGTACCAAATGTGACTGGGAGGGTGACCGAGCCAATTGGTGTATTAGAGTTTCCAGGAATGATGCCGTAGAAGGGGGCTTTGCTCAGAGTGAGCAAACTCATATAGTTAAGGCCCATCTTTGCCAGTGTGCTTGCAAAGATCAAGTTGAGCTTGCTGCCACCATCAATGAGTACTCGAGTAAGTTTGGACCATTGAACGACTGGGTCGAGTACTAGCGGGAATTTTCCTGGTTCAAAGAAGCTGGTCCACTAGTCTTCACTAGAGAAGGTGATGGGGACCTCGCTGTACTTTAAGGGCCTCTGAATTGCAGGCTCAACTAATTAGATTTCTCTGAATAGTAGCTTCTGGGCATGCTTGGAGAAACTTGGATCCCCTCCGAATATGACATTGATCACGTTTTGTTGTTGTTGAAACCCGTCAGGGTCCTTCTTGTCATCCTCATCATCTTTATTCTGCTTCTTCTTAGGGGCGTCTAGCAGTGTAGACTGGAAGGACTTGCGTATGATCGAGCACTCGAACATCGAGTGGTTGCTCTTGGGGTGTATTGGGCATCTCTCGTTGTGGAGGATTTTGTTGAACTGATCCTGCGCCTTCTCATTCTTCTTACCACGCGGAGTGCGATCCATAGTGCCGACAGTGTCTTCTAGCTTACGCTTGCATGCAGGATCCCGCTGGTTGCTGGACCCTCCCCAATCATTATGGCGCTTCCCATTGTTGTCATTGTTACGGCGTGAGAAGCGGCTGCGCTCTTGCTCCTCTTCATCTGCCCAATGTTGCATCATGTCGCGTAGCTCTACTACAGTTTTAGGGCGGTTATGCCTGTTGGTATTTCTTAATGTTCACAGAATAATCCGCAAGCGCACGGAAGATACCGTTGTAGTACTTCACCCGAAAGTATTCAGGGTATTGTAATTTCCACAGGGAACGGATGTGTAACGACCTTCTAGCTAGCTTAACCCAGGAGAACAAGAAGTAGGAGAGCTTTGGGTAGCGTGGTTTATCTAAAGATAAGGATCAAGGTAAGGTAGACTTAGGCTTTCACTCGTTTACTTCGAGCACCGGTCTGACCCAGGTACTGTTAGGGACCTCCGGCTTGTTGCTCTACGCCATACCCGGACAGGGGGGAGTGCACTAACCACGAAGCAGCTTCGTAGCGGACCGACAGGGCTGTCACCACCTGCGGTCTACCCCGTAATACTGTAGAGTACGAGGAAAACAAATGCAATCTAAGGCCTAGACACCACGTCTAATCCTTTGATTACTACTCTAGTGGCGTACAGGATTACCTGTCTTTATCAGGGGCCCTCTACCAGAGCATACGTTACAAGAACGTACGTTGAACCCATAAACAAATAAATAACTTAAGAATACTTAACCAAGAACTTAACAGAAGATGAACTTGGGATACTTACTCAAGTGATTCGTACCTGTCGAGGTACAAGATGAAGAGAGGCCGACAAGTCCGGCTGTTCTCCGATCCTCCTCCTCACACACTCCCTACTCTAAAGATACAAGTGGAACACTACTACTACTTCTCCTTGAAGTGTATGAGAATGGAATGGGAATGACTTGAGAGGGGTGAGGGAGGCTCTTTATATAGCTCCAAAGGTCGGTTTCTGCCTTCAACAAATATGGGAACACTGCCAACCGCCTTCTAGAGGATAAGAACGATGTTCCCGCCAAAACTCAGCGTGAGAGCCTTCCATATGGGGTCGGCGACCCCCTATGGCCGCCTCTGGCCACCGCCTTCATCTGGGTCTCTGCCTGGTGGGTCCTAATGTCAGATGGTCGGTGCCTGGGCTTGGTTGGTCGGTTTGGTCTGGTTTGTGGGCCCTCTTTGTTGGTATGACGCCATGTTGGATATTCTGTGCAATTGTGTTGCGTTTTTTGTTCATTTTTGCTCTTTTCCGGGTATGGGTGCCTGCAATCCAAGAATCACCAAAACTCATGGAAATGATTAGAAATAAGCCTTATAACTACTTTTGGTGTTTGAAAGTTATGAAAAGATGCAGGAGTTGACGGCTTTATTTCTGACTTAAGGACCGTCAACAACACCCCCACACTTAGCCTTTAATCGTCCTTGAGTAAAGAGGTGAAGACTAAGGTAGATGCAACTCCTTTGATGTAACCTACACACAAGTTATTCCAAGCTTCTCCCATACTTGTGAACTTTTTAAGTGTCTACCAAGCCTATCTTGATAATTGAAACTTGGAATGAGTTAAACTTCAAGTTCCTTAGTCTCTTGTACTCAGATACTTGGGTTTTATGAATTTTCAAAATCAAACATAGATTAGCTCCTCAGTTTGTACTCTCAAATCTCTCTTTTTGCTTTTTGAATTCCTCACCAAGGCAAAATGTTTCCTTCTTTTTCACCTACCTCTAAAAAGGCTTATGTGGAGCTCAGGGTCGGGAAAAAAGTAGAAGGCATACTGTTGTCGGTTGAAACCCACCGGCGAGCAGCGATAGGCAACACGAAGAGCCAGGAGGTTGCCGGGGTGCTGGCAGGCACTGCTCCCTCGTCGACGGCCCGCAATTCCAGCACACGCCGCGGCTTGTGAAGATGCAGGGCGTGCCACCTGACCTATACCCGATCAGGAAGGTGCGAACATGCTTGCAACGATTAGCCTGCATACACAAACAAGTGGAAACGTAAGTCCGAGCCGTTGTCGGCTCCCCGGGACGACTCTTGCAATCGGCTTTAAGGAGCCGATCGAGTCCCGGTGTCAGACTGGATCTGTTTACATCCGGATATTGATAAATAAAGCGAATAACTGTAAAGCTGCTTCAATTAAATCTAACTAATCTAATCCACGACAGTAAAGGCTTCACTGTTAGATCGGAGCATCCTACACGTGATTGGGCCTAACGAACGCAACAGATAACTAAACCATAACCCAAAACAGAGGCCTAAGAACTAGCAAGAGCCGATTCCCAGAACAATCCCTATCAAGGCTAAAATAAAGCATCTAGTACACCACCGGATCATCCAACCTGTTTGCAAGGCCTAATCTAACAGATATTACGCCAACTCTTTAGAAAAGAGCAAACCGTAACAGATCAGATCTACTAAACATAAAAGAAGCAGGGTGTTGCCTTTACGCAGCTCACTCTATGCAACAAGAGCTAGTATAAAACGATGACATGATCGCGTAAAGACAACATGATGTTCGTAAACAATAAGCAACAAAGCGCGATAGATCTACTAAATCTATGCTACGAACATCAGGATAACTAGTACTACTCGCCATAAAAAATGCTTCAGTACAAGTAACACCAAGATAAAAGCAAGAACAACGCTGCCCTGATCGCGAGAAGCAATCAGGGCAGCATGGCGCTTACTTGGATGAAACCCTAGGATTAGGGGTGGCGATGCGCCGAGATTGTTGTTTGTGAGACGTGATGATGATCTTCTTTCATGAATAACATAGGATACATATTTATAGTCCGGAGACTTGGGAAACAATCTAAACTAATCTTGTCCCGATCGGACTCTATAATCTTAAACTAAATCTAAAGATACATGGCCCATGTGGCCCAAATGCTCACGTAGGAGCCGATTTACAAGCCTTCTTCAATCTTCTGCCTTAAGCCCATCTTGCTTTCGGCCCATAAATTAATCCTGTTAATTTATGGCGATAACACATGCCCCCCTGGTTTTGGCAATGACAGTTCCAAAACTACTCCGTTGCTTCATCTTCCCGTTAATGCTCATTAAACACACTGCAACCACCAAGGAAGACGCAACGTCTCTGCAACAGGCTCCTCGTAGAACGTGAAACTACCAATCCGTCTTCATCTTTTCACTATTTAACCTTACCCCGAATCGGCTTTTCTTCACGGCAAACTCCTTCCTCCCAAAGCCAAATAGCGCAGAAAACCCCAGTCCTCCAGATTAGATAACTTTGCCAATGACAACAGCACTCGGCATTTATACTCTTTAATGATCCGACCTGGCTTCCTTCCTATTGGCATCAGCACCTCTAATAGAATTATCAAGACAGGTTATGAATCTTACCAACCAGTCATAGCAGCTCGGCAACTTGGCCTAGGACAGGTCCCTCCCCACTTCCATATTCACCACTTGGTGGAGAGTAGAGCCGATCTGCCTTATGGTCTCACCAGCTCAAGATTCTACAGCATGTTCGATGACCTCCACATTCCAATACCAGCCGATCTGTCCTTTGATCCTTCACCGATCGATTTTAGCACATGGTGGGGAATGTGGAAAACCCATGTTTTTAGAAAAGCTCTAGGTCCTCGACTGTAGCAAATTGATCCTGAATATGTAATCCCTGAGGAAGAGGTACTGAATTTATGCACTTTGCCCTTTCTAAATCATCCATTCCTTTACTTGACTAACCCTGCTCACCCTATTAGCAGCAACAGGATGGTCCAGAACCTATGACCAGCAATGGGGAGCCATTCCACTTTCTTCCAACCGCTCCTAATGTACTCTTCTGCAAAGGATCATCGTCAATGAAGAAAGTGATAATGACTATTCAGCCAGACTTACTTCAATCGGCTTCCAAACGAAGACAAGCTTCTGCAAGCGTTGCCCCCCGAGTCTTAACTAAGAAAAGGAAGATGATCACGAGGCGTGTCATCAAGAAACCAGCACCAGCTTCCCCGAGTCCATCAGAGTCCAACACCAACCAGGTAATTCATTCTAAAACTACTTCTTTATTGCATACATATGTACTCTGGTTGACTGTAATTCTATTTCCAGGACGCAGCTGAAGACATCCTTGAAACCAGTAGCCCAGCACAACACGAAGTCATCGTTCATGAAGCTGACACTGGAGCAACTGAGACTTCAAATACTCTGACGGATGTGCATGACGAACAGGCCAACACAGTCGAAGCCCCTATTGTCACCTCCAATCCAACCGGATCGGCTACACCTGAACCGATCATTACTTCTTGTTCAGAACAGGTAACTTTTATGAGAACCGTTTCTGAACCAGCCGATAGCTTCACGAATGCATTTTGCTCTAACTCCAGATATGTCCATAGGGCTTTGATATTTCAGGTTTGCTTTCCTTTGACCCAGCATCAATGGGTCTGACTGTCCCTGGAGCAGAAACACCATCTTTGCAGCAATCGGCTAATTTGGCACATCAACTTCAGCTCATCAAGGATCTACTATCTGCTCCGATCACTGCTCTGGTTGATGATTCCATCAAGATAAAAGAGATTCTTGAGTAGATAAAATCCCAGCTTCCAGAATTACTTCGAGTCAAACTTTGGCCAGCCGGCCATCTTCCTTTCTTTCGGGCAGAGGTGAAGGCAGCTCAACAAAGAATAGAAGCACGTCGTTCTCAAGTCTCTCTGAAAACTGACATAGCTCAAAAGTGCAAAGCCCTCAACCAAAAGAAAGCAACTCTGGATGCTAAAGCTGATATCTCCGAGAACACAAAACGACTCAACCTCTTGGAAAAGGAACTGATGGAACTTGAAGAAAAGGTCCGCAATACCCAAAGACTAATCCAAGAGGAGAAAGCTTCGATCGCAAACTCCAAGCAGGAAGCCCAAGAAATGACTGAACAAATACAGGCAGAGTTTGCAGAGATAAGCACCTTGAGTCGGCAGATAGTATCAAGCGATGACAAGGACAACGAAGCGATCATAGCACGAGCAGATGTTGTACGTGCAGAAGCCATCCATGCTATAGAAGGATTTCTGAACTAGCAGAACTATTCAGAAAACATTTGATGTTGCCTGTAAAACTTGAAACTTGTACTTATTTAAAACACCTTAAGTCGATGGTTACACATCGGCTATCTTTCTTCTCACATGTATTTTTACTAGCCAACTCAACGTGTTGGCCTCTCTTTCTTTTTTTTTACCGGCCAACTCAATGTGTTGGCCTCTCTTTCTTTTTTTTACCGGCCAACTCAACGTGTTGGCCTTTGTCTTTTTTTTACTAGCCAACTCAATGTGTTGGCCTTTCTCTTTTTTTTTACTGGCCAACTCAACGTGTTGGCCTTTCTCTTTTTTTTTACTGGCCAACTCAACGTGTTGACCTTTTCATGATTACAGCCAGATGGGTCTCATCGGCTCTTGTTACTCACTTTCCCACATGCTCGGGAAATACTTCTTGAGGTGTTGACCATTGACAGCAACAGGAAACTTGACACCATCCAGCTCCTCAAGCATGTATGCATTCCCAGGCAAAGCCTGATCAACCTTGTACAGCCCGTGCCAAGTTGGAGACCATTTACCAAACTTTTTATCTTTAGTTCCCAACGGCAATACTGCCTCCCAAACCAAGTCTCCAACCTGAAAATTCTTTGGCTTGACTTTCTTGTTGCACGCACGAGCAACTTTAGCCTTATTTTCCTTGATCTTCTCCAGCGACCAAAGCCTTAGCTCTGTCAGATCCTCCACATTATCGTTCATCAAGGCTGCCTACTGTTCAGCAGATAGATCATTCTGAAACTCAACACGCCTTGATCCGGCCGTGATCTCCTATGGTAACACGGCGTCTTAGCCATAGACCAAATGATACGACGATGTCTTGGTGGATCCGTGACATGAAATACGATATGCCCATAAAGCTTCTGACAACACTTCATGCCAGCGCCTAGGATACTAATCAATCTTTCTCTTTATGAGCTTGATGAGGCTCTGGTTGGATGCTTCAGCTTGTCCATTAGCCTGGGCATAATATGGAGATGATCTGATCAGCTTAATCCCCAAGTCATCGGCAAACTTACTGAGTTCCTTTGATATAAAGACCGATCCTCCATCGGTTGTAACAGTTTGAGGAATCCCAAATCTGTGAATGATGTGCTCTTTGACAAAGCTGATCACATCTCTTGGCGCTACTGAACTCATGGGCACTGCCTCTACCCACTTTGTGAAATAATCTGTAGCAGCTAAGACCCATTGGTGACCCTTGCTAGACGACGGGTTGATCTGACCAATCATGTCCATGGCCCAACCTCTGAATGGCCACGGTTTGATGATAGGATTCATTACTGATGCTGGCACTATCTAAATTTTGCCAAACCTCTGACATGCCTGACATCCTTTGTAATATTTGAAGCAATCTTCAAGCATAGTGGGCCAGTAATAACCCGATCATCTAATCAGCCACTTCATCTTATGAGCCGATTGGTGAGTACCGCAAGCTCCTTCATGAACCTCATGCAAGAGCCGATTTAACTCTGAAGGTCCCAGACATTTAAGCAGTAGTCCTTCCAAGGTCCTGTAGAACATGTCATCCCCTATCAGAACATACTGCATGGCCTTGAGTCTTATCCTTCTGGGTGCCCCCCGAGCCGAATCCTTCAAGTAATTGAAGATATCGGCTCTCCAGTCTCCGGGTTCTAGAAACTAAACTTCTACATCGACTCCATCGGCTGTTTCCTTGTACCCAGAAGCCATCTATGCCAAATCATTGGCTTCATTATTCAGAGTCCTGCGTATCCAGTGGAAATTGATGTACCTGAATTGTGACATCAACTCATGGCACTGCATCCATATCGGAAAAAGAGCCTCGCTCTCACATCTATATTCTTCCGTGAGCTGAGAAATCACCAGCTTCAAATCTCCAAAAATTTCCACCGCTTCTGCACCAGCTTCGAGGAGCAGTTCCATCCCTTTGCGAACGGCTTCATATTCCACCAAATTATTGGTGCATGGGGCATGTCATCCTGATGGAGAAGGAGTAAGTCGCCCCTCGAGGTGACACCAACAGAATTCCCACACCGCACCGATCATCACAAGCCGATCCGTCAAAAAACATAGCTCAAGCACGAATAAATAGTGCAGCTATATCAGTGCTGATCCTATCTGCAACAAGATTCGCCAGTGCCTGTCCTTTGACTGCTTTCGCAAGCTGATATCGAATATCGAACTCTGACAATGCAAACATCCATTTTCCAAGCCGGCCTTTCAGGACAGGAGCCGACAGCATATGCTTTATGACATCCGATTTGCATATGACAATTGTTTCCGCCGAGAGCAAAATATGACGAAGCTTTGTACATGTAAAGAATAAGCAAAGGCAAAGCTTCTCGATCTCAGGATACCTGGTCTCGGCAGTCTAACATGCGCCTGCTGAGGTAGAAAACCACCCTCTCCTGGCCGTCGTGCTTCTGGACTAACACCGAAGTAATGGAAGTGTCACCCACGGATAGGTACACATAGAACGGCCTATCTTGCTGAGGAGGAACCAACACTAGAGGCTTTGACAAATATTCTTTGATTTCATCGAAAGCTTGCTGCTGTTCTGCCCCCCAGCGAAACTCATCATCAGATTTGATCTTCACTAAACCCATGAATGGTTCAATGCGCCCAGACAGATTAGAAATAAATCGTCTGACAAAGTTAATTTTACCGATGAGCTTCTGCAACTCTTTCTTCGTGGTAGGTGGCTTCATCGTTTTTATAGCCTCTTGACTCTTCAGGCCGATCTCGATTCCCCGTTTGTGCACCAGGAATCCCAAAAATTGACCGGCCGATACTCCAAAGGCACATTTCTTTGGGTTCATTTTGAGCCCAAACCTTCGAGTCCGCTCCAAGACTTGACGCAGATCTTCTAGGTGCCCCCTAGCTGATTTGGATTTGACCACGACATCATCAATATAAATTTCTACCAGTTTGCCGATGAGATCATGAAAAATGTAATTCATGGCATGTTGGTACGTTGCACCGGCATTTTTCAGCCCAAAGGTCATAACCAAGTACTCGAACAAGCCGACCGCGCCTGGTACTCTGAACGCGGTCTTGTTTACGTCTTCTGGGGCCATGAAGATCTGGTTGTAGCTGGCATTACTGTCCATAAAACTCATCATTTTGTGGCCGGCAGCTGCGTTGATCAATGTCTCTGCAACAGGCATCGGGTATTCGTCCTTTGGCGTCGCTCTGTTGAGATCTCTAAAATCGACGCAGACACGCCATTGGCCATCCTTCTTTTGTACCGGTACCACGCTAGAGATCCATTCTGCATACCGGCACGGCCTGATGAACCCAGCATCCAACATCTTCTCCACTTCTTTCTTGACTTCTTCTAGAACTTCGGCCTTCATCTGACGTGCCCGTTGCTGAAACAGCCGAAACCCTTTCTTGAGCGGGAGCCGATGCTCGACGATGCTTCTGTCTAGACCGGGCATCTCAGTGTAATCCCACGCGAAACAATCCCGGTACTCTTTCAGCAGTGCAATCATCTCCTCACGCAAGACCGGATCCAACATCTTGCTGATAAATGTCGGCCGTGGCTTATCCCCAGGACCGATGTCAACCTCTTCCAAATCATCAGCTAACGTGAACCCGTATCCCAGCTTGCCGTCATCTGAAAAACCAGCTGCGAATGCAGGCGAGTCTTCGTTATCCACAAGATCAGCGGCAAACACAGGGAGATGACAAGAAAAATTATTTGGCCAACCGCATGGGCTGGCCGTCTCTATACTCCCATTATCATTCGAAACTAGATAGTCGATGAGTGGCCAACTGCCAGAGCAGGCCATCGTATGTACATGATGTAACAATTCCGACCCCAAATAGGATTTTTCTATTTTTTGGGGCCGGTCGCTGGGACTGGCCTCTCTATCTCTATTACACCCCATAGCATGCCAGGATGCGTCTACTCTGTGAGGCTAGTGGATAAGACCAGCCTCAGTCTGTTTTTTATCGCTTCGATCCGATCACAATCTTCCAGGGCGATCCCTGAGATCGGCTCTTGCCCTTCCGCATCCCAGGCGTTCATGTCTGCGAGCGAGACCTCGCTGGAGTCATCTGCACGAACCACCTCCACTTCATCGCCATCCCATTGGATGAGATACTGATGCATTGTGGAAGGGATACAACAGTTGGCGTGAATCCAATCCCTCCCAAGCAATACCATGTATGTACTCTTGCTGTTGACGATGAAGAACGAAGTCGGGATCGTCTTGCGGCCCATTGTCAACTCCACATTAAGAACCCCCATTGCCTCTGATGGTTGTCCGTTGAAGTCATTGAGCATCACATTGGTCTTGATTAGGTCGGCAGAAGAACGCCCCAACCGGCGCAACACCAAATATGGCATCAGGTTGACTGCAGTACCGGTGTCAACCAGCATCCTGTTAACGGGTTTACCGTTGATGAAGACCTTGAGATACAGCCCCTTCAAAAGTTTGTAGCTTTTTTCCTTTGGCTTCTCGAAGATGATCGGCTGGGGGCCAAGATCCAACTGTGCAATAGGCAAATCCTCCAGTTGGGGTGCCCGGAACTCTGATGGCAGCACGAATACCATGTTTACATCAGCCGATGGCTTCTCATCAGCTTTTGTCTGCTTGGGGCGCCACTCTTTTCTTGGAGGGTGCCTTTCCACCCTTCGCGGGTGCTTGACTTGTTTCGCAAGATCCGGACGCGCCTTCCTCAGCACGTCAAGGTACTTTGCTTCTGCCTCTTCTAGATTGCGCAGGCGCTGCACTCTGCGCTTCTGCGAGTGATTAAGCCCGTCAGGACACCACCATGGGCGATGGTACCTGTCTTCTTCTTCTGGCTCGGAATCACCCCTGGTCGACTGCTCAACATGTTCATTGTGACGCACTTTGGGCCCCAAGCGTCGAAACACCGAAGTATCGCCTGACTGGCGTGTCCGAGGCCTGCACTCCAGACAATCATCTATAGTGGTTAATTGGTTCATGCCGGAATTCCAGCAGTACCTGAAGAACGGGCAATGCCATTGGTCGTGTACAGCCTGGCGCCTTCCCAGCGTTCTCCCTGTGAGGTACTCGTACTCCTCTTCTTACGATTGATATCGGCGATGTAACTTGTGCTGATATTCATATTTTTCCAGAAGCCGATCGGAAGCTGGAAGCTGATTGCGGATGTAACGCACTTGCTCTTCAGTAATATGCTGTCGTCCTGGCTCATTTTGAACCTGGGGCCGTTTGCCAGAAACAACCTCTCTCCTTTGCTCGTCACGACGGCGTACGGGCCCCACCATGTTGATCTGGAATGAAAAATTCTGGCTCGTAGGAGTGAAGTCTGACAACTCTACCACGTTGGCTTATGGGAAGGGCTTCGTGTCGACCTTCGTCGTGTGTTGAGCCAGAATTAATTGGCCTTGCTCGATAGCCGATTGGATCTGACGACGCAGCTCCTTACATTCACTTGTGGCATGAGTGAATGAGTGGTGCCATTTGCAGTACAGCCTTCCCTGCAGCTCTTGTGCGGTTGGCAGCTTGTGATTCTCTGGGAGCTTCAGCTATTTTTCTTTGAGGAGCAGATCAAATATCTGCTCTGCTTTGGTTACGTCGAAGTCGAAGCCCTTCACAAGCCCCTGCTGTTTGACCCACTTGCACGGGACAGGGTTTGCCCCCCGAGTCCACTCTAACATGGCCACTTCTTGCTCCTCGCCAGAGTCATCAGATTCATCCGCCTGGGCCATGTTTACATGGCGCTTGAACTTGTCCTGGTACAGCTCAGGATGGTAAAGCTCATATGCCGTAAGCTTCTGCACCATGTGTGCCAAAGAGGTGAATTCCAACTGAAAAGCCAGATCCTTGATCGGCTTAGCGAGTCCCAGAACAGCCAAATCGACTACCTCCTTCTCTGTGATGCGCGATGAGTAGCATCGGTTCTTGACTTCTCTGAAGCACTGTATGTATTCCAACACAGTCTCTCCTCGCTTCTGCCTAACTTGGGCGAGGTCGGCAATCCCAGCTTCAGCAGCCTCTGAGTGATACTGGGTATGGAACTGATCTTCCAGCTGCCTCCAAGTTCGAATTGAATCTGGAGCCAATGACGCGTACCACCTAAAAGCCGGGCCTGTAAGAGATTGGCCAAAGAACCGGACCCTCAGAGGATCCGATACTAAGATCATCCCAAGCTGTGTTAAGTATCGGCTCACATGCTCTATGGAGCTGGCTCCTTCTGACCCGCTAAACTTGGTGAACTCAGGAAGCCGATACTTGGGAGGCAACGGGATCAAGTCGTAGTCATTTGGATATGGATTGGAATAGCCGATCGCTTTTCTCTTGGGCAGGATGCCGAACTGGTCTCTCAGTATTGCACTGACCTGCTCCACACTAAGAACTCCTGGGGCCGATTGCTCAACATTCGGCCCGGTAGCGTACTTTGCCAACCACGCTTGTATCTCCGCATCTGCTCCAGAGGCTCCTGGATTTACCATCTGCAACGAGCGTGTTGGATTGATGCTGTCAGGGATGTAGGCGCACGTGTAGCCGTGCGGGATCTCCTTGGGCGGCTCAGTGAGGAACTGGCCTTCTCCAGGATCACCGCCGATCTTGTGGACGACATAGATCAGCGAATTCTGCTGTCCTGCTGCCGCGAGCAAGTAGGACACTGGCGGCCTAGATTGCAGTGCAGCTTCCCCCTTGTGACTCCCCAGAGTTGGTCCCGATGGGGAGTACTGGTTCTTGATTACCTCCTGGACAACGCGATGTGCCACGCGCTCAAGCTCGTTCACCAGGCTTTCTGATTGCCGATGGAGCGTGTGAGCCACCATGTAGTTCATCTCCTGGCGTAGGGCCCTGGTACATTCCTCTGACAGCACAGACAGGTCAACGTTGTCGAGAGCGCCTTCTGGTGAGAACCCCTTCCACCTGATGCCATGGTTGCGGGTCCTCTCAAAAGAGCCGATGAGATCGGCTTTGAACTGAGCTTTGGCCTCATCGTATTTTTGCTTGTGCTCCAGAGATAGTTCTTCATACGTGACAGGTTTGGTGACCGGCAGAACCGATGCTTGGTCCTGAGCTCCTGTCATCTCTGTGGTGGGCGTTGTTGTTGATGAAGGTCCCACCGGGCGTGCCAGAATGTGTTGTCGGTCGAAACCCACCGGCGAGCAGCGACAGGCAACACGAAGAGCCGGGAGGTTGCCGGGGCGCTGGCAGGCACTGCTCCCTCGTCGACGGCCCGCAATTCCAGCACACGCCGCGGCTTGTGAAGACTCAGGGCATGCCACCTGACCTATACCTGATCAGGAAGGTGCGAACGTGCTTGCAACGATTAGCCTGCATACACAAACACGTGGAAACATAAGTCCGAGCCGTGGTCGGCTCCCCGGGACGACTCTTGCGTCGGCTTTAAGGAGCCGATCGAGTCCCGGTGGGTCTCTGGCTGGTGGGTCCTGATGTCAGATGGTCGGTGCCTGGGCTTGGTTGGTCGGTTTGGTCTGGTTTGTGGGCCCTCTTTGTTGGTATGACGCCATGTTGGATATTCTGTGCAATTGTGTTGCGTCTTTTGTTCATTTTTGCTCTTTTCCGGGTATGGGTGCCTGCAATCCAAGAATCACCAAAACTCATGGAAATGATTAGAAATAAGCTTTATAACTACTTTTGGTGTTTGAAAGTTATGAAAAGATGCAGGAGTTGATGGCTTTATTTTTGACTTAAGGACCATCAACAACACCCCCACACTTAGCCTTTGCTCGTCCTTGAGTAAAGAGGCGAAGACTAAGGTAGATGCAACTCCTTTGATGTAACCTGCACACAAGTTATTCCAAGCTTCTCCCATACTTGTGAACTTTTTAAGTGTCTATCAAGCCTATCTTGATAATTGAAACTTGGAACGGGTTAAACTTCAGGTTCCTTAGTCTCCTGTACTCAGATACTTGGGTTTTATGAATTTTCAAAATCAAACATAGATTAGCTCCTCAGTTTGTTCTCTCAAATCTCTCCTTTTGCTTTTTGAATTCCTCACCAAGGCAAAGTGTTTCCTTCTTTTTCACCTACCTCTAAAAAGGCATATGTGGAGCTCAGGGTCGGGAAAAAAGTCGAAGGCATACTGTTGTCGGTCGAAACCCACCGGCGAGCAGCGACAGGCAACACGAAGAGCCGGGAGGTTGCCGGGGCGCTGGTAGGCACTGCTCCCTCGTCGACGGCCCACAATTCCAGCACACGCCGCGGCTTGTGAAGACGCAGGGCATGCCACCTGACCTATACCCGATTAGGAAGGTGCGAACGTGCTTGCAACGATTAGCCTGCATACACAAACACGTGGAAACGTAAGTCCGAACCGTGGTCGGCTCCCCGGGACGACTCTTGCATCGGCTTTAAGGAGCCGATCGAGTCCCGGTGTTAGACTGGATCTGTTTACATCCGGATATTGATAAATAAAGCGAATAACTGTAAAGCTACTTCAATTAAATCTAACTAATCTAATCCACGACAGTAAAGGCTTCACTGTTAGATCGGAACATCCTACACGTGATTGGGCCTAACGAACGCAACAGATAACTAAACCATAACCCAAAACAGAGGCCTAAGAACTAGCAAGAGCCGATTCCTGGAACAATCCCTATCAAGGCTAAAATAAAGCATCTAGTACACCACCGGATCATCCAACCCGTTTGCAAGGCCTAATCTAACAGATATTACGCCAACTCTTTAGAAAAGAGCAAACCGTAACAGATCAGATCTACTAAACATAAAAGAAGCAGGGTGTTGCCTTTACGCAGGTAACTCTATGCAACAAGAGCTAGTATAAAACGATGACATGATCGCGTAAAGACCACATGATGTTCGTAAACAATAAGCAACAAAGCGCGATAGATCTACTAAAGCTATGCTACGAACATCAGGATAACTAGTACTACTCGCCATCAAAAATGCTTCAGTATGAGTAACACCAAGGTAAAAGCAAGAACAACACTGCCCTGATCGCGAGAAGCAATCAGGGCAGCATGGCGCTTACTTGGATGAAACCCTAGGATTAGGGGTGGCGATGCGCCGAGATTGTTGTTTGCGAGATGTGATGATGATCTTCTTTCCTGAATAACATAGGGTACATATTTATAGTCCGGAGACTTGGGAAACAATCTAAACTAATCTTGTCCCGATCGGACTCTATCTTTAATCTTAAACTAAATCTAAAGATACATGGCCCATGTGGCCCAAATGCTCACGCAGGAGCCGATTTACAAGCCTTCTTCAATCTTCTGCCTTAAGCCCATCTTGCTTTCGGCCCATAAATTAATCCTGTTAATTTATGGCGATAACACATACCTGCTCCTCATTTGTTGCTAAGTCAAAGACCGGATCCTTAGGAGAAACAAGTCATAAACCTTGATCAAGATGTGCAAGTGTGTATATATGTGTATTTTTTTGGTGGTTGGTGGTTGATCAAGATGTGCTCCTCATTTTTTTTTGGTGCAGGGTTAGTGTGATAGTGCAACCATGAAATTTACAATGCTTATGATAAACAAAGGCATCTACAACCATCCTTCCAAACTTTTTGCTAGAGAGAACGTTAAGGAGGTTGCAGCTCGCAAAGGCATTCATGGTGCAGCGAGTGCCTGATTCTGGAGGGGTGCTAAAGGAGCATTGGTGATGTTTCAACGATGAAGCTACCATGCTCGTCTATAGTGTTATTCTCTTCAAACTCTAGAGTTAGTGCCTCACTGGATTCCCTAGCCCAAGAGTTTTCTATCTCAAGAGATTCATCGTGGAAGATCGTGGTTGTATCCCGATCATGATTGAGAACAACACCATGTGGGCTAGGAAGAAAAGGCTCAAACTCGATCGTGGATGATGAGATTTGCTCATGCATTTCCTCGAGCGGGTTATGTTTGGGGCAAGGCTTCACCAAAGAGTTCTCTAAGCAAGTTGAGGCAGAAGTCATTCCCCCAAGCTTTTCATGATGGCTTCCTAGAAGTGAATGATGAAAGTTCTCTAAGGGGTAGCCTATTGAGAGATCAAAATCGAGGATATCAAAGATGTGAAAGTGTAGGTTGACCTCGATTTTGTCTATTGTGACTGGCACGGCACTTGCGATCACCCGGCATTCAAGAATGTGTCCAAAGGGATAACTTTCAAAAAGCTTGCTGGATGGTTTAGAGAAACACTACCCAAAAGGGTTTGTGCCAAGTGCCATGGCATGATATTACCCTCCATATTAGGGATAAGCTGGGCTTCTATGGTGATTCCCCTTATAGAACATGGAATGGTTATGGAGGGTGAATCAATCCAAGCTGCTTCAGCAAAGTCTATTATTCCATTTGACCATTCCTCCCTGATGTCTTCCTTCAGAAGTTCTTCGTTGAAAGGGTCGGAAGGAGAAGCAATATTTGGAAATATGAATGGTGAAACGAGCATCATCTCTTCGAATGGGTCTTGATTCAGAAGGTGCTCCACCGTTGGATTTTTCAGGCAAGAGATAAGAGTGGCAAAAGCAGTTTCCCCGGATTTATGTTTTAGGCTCCCTTGCGATGATTTTTCATGAAGAAGCATTTCTAAAGGGTAGCCTATGAGAAGATCAAAATCCACGATCGGATAGATGTGAAAGTCTAATTTGATCTCGATTTTGTCTATCTTGACCGGCACTGCCCACGCGATCCCCCGACATTCAAAGAATAGTCCTGAAGGACTTCGAAAGAGTATGTCGGTCGGGTCTAGAGGCATGCTTCATATGAATGTGTCCATGAGGAATTCAGACATGATCCAAGCCTCGGCAGTGCAGTCATGAAGGGCTTCTACGGAATTCCCCCCTATAGAGCAACAAATGGTCGTGGGAGGTGAGCTAATTTGAATTGCTTCAGAAGAGCATTTTACTTCCTTCGACCATTCTTCGTTAATGGATTTGCTGGAAGGGTAAAGGGGTGCCATAGGTTTCCTATAATGAAGGTAATTCAAGGTGTTTCTAAGGTCTTCATAAGGATCATCCTCAAATTGGAAAAAGAACTTCGATGGTTGAATTTCTTCTTTCTTCGATGTTCGCGGTTCGGGAGACGGCTCAAAAGACAAATCTTGGAATGTGGAAGGGTAGGATTTGGCTGATGAGGGGCTCTTAAGGTGCAATTGGGACTCCTGCTGGGGCTTGCAAGGACAAGCAACAAAAGAAAAGTTTCCTAAGATGTGATCTAGTATTTCTCTTCCTTCTGTTGGAGTTCTATATACAAACGAACCTCCAGCGGCGATGTCGTGATCATTGGCCGAGTCCATGTCTAATCCCGTGTAAAAGATGTGCAAGGATATGTCATCGGGTATAGACCAGTCTGGGCTTGACGCTAAAAGGTGTGAGAATCTAGCCCAAGCATCACCTATGGACTCCTTCTCTAATTGTTAAAATGCAAGGATGTCACCTCGTCGAGATGCTTCGTCAGATAAGGAAGAGAACGAGAGACAAAAGTCATCTCGGAGCTCTTCCCAATCACCATTTGCTCTTCTCACATTGTGAGTGTACCATTGTTCCGCCTTTTCCACGATAGAAAAGGGGAACAACTTCCACCTCAAGGTTTCCTGTGACATGCCTGGGATTACCAAGTACGAACACAGATCCTCGAACTCTAGCAAATGATGGTTGGGATCTTCAATTCCTAAACCAGAGAAGGTTTGTCCATGAACCATGGCAATGATGTCCGGATCAAGTTCATAGCCGGAAACCTTGAAAGGCTTTGGAGAGGTTGATGGCTCTGAGAACTCATCCTCGGAGGTAGAGAGTTGGTGGATAGAAGGGTGTGACAAGGTATAAGGATAAAATAAAAGAAAATGATAAAAGAAAAGGTAAAATAAAAGATACACGGGCAAACTAGGTTCGAAGATAACTACAGCAACCGCTCCCCGGCAACGGTGCCAGAAATGCTTGTTGGTATTTCTTAACGTTCACAGAATAATCCGCAAGCGCACGGAAGATACCGTTGTAGCACTTCACCCGGAAGTATTCAGGGTATCGTAATTTCCACAGGGAACGGATGTGTAACGACTTTCTGGCTAGCTTAACCCAGGAGAACAAGAAGTAGGAGAGCTTTGGGTAGCGTGGTTTAGCTAAATATAAGGATCGAGGTAAGCTAGACTTAGGCTTTCACTCATTTACTTCGGGCACCGGTTTGACCCAGGTACTGTTAGGGACATCCGGCTTGTTGCTCTACACCGTACCCAAATAGGGGGGAGTGCACTAACCACGAAGCAGCTTCGTAGCGGTCCGACAGGGCTGTCACCACCTGCGGTCTACCCCGCAATACTGTAGAGTATGAGGCTAACAAAGGCAATCTAGGGCCTAGACACCATGTGTAATTCTTCGATTACTACTCTAGCGGTGTACAAGGTTACCCGTCTTTATCAGGGGCCCTCTACCAGAGCATATGTTACAAGAACGTACGATGAACCCGTAAACGAATAAATAACTTAAGAATTCTTAACCAAGAACTTAACAGAAGATGAACTTCGGATACTTACTCAAGTGATTCGTACCTGTTGAGGTACAAGACGAAGAGAGGCCGACAAGTCCGGCTCTTCTCCGATCCTCCTCCTCGCACACTCCCTACTCTAAAGATACAAGTGGAACACTACTACTACTTCTCCTCCTTGAAGTGTATGAGAATGGAATGGGAATGACTTGAGAGGGGTGAGGGAGGCTCTTTATATAGCTCCAAAGGTCAGTTTCTGCCTACAACAAATATGGGAACACTGCCAACCGCCTTCTAGAGGATAAGAACGACATTCCCGCCAAAACTCAGCCTGAGAGCCTTCCATGTGGGGTCGGCCGACCCCCTATGGCCGCCTCTGGCCACTGCCTTCGTCTGGGTCTCTGCCTGGTGGGTCCTGATGTCAGATGGTTGGTGCCGGGGCTTGGTTTGTCGGTTTGGTCTTGTTTGTGGGCCCTCTTTGTTGGTATGACGCCATGTTGGATATTCTGTGCAATTGTGTTGCGTCTTTTGTTTATTTTTGCTCTATTCCGGGTATGGGTGCCTGCAATCCAAGAATCATCAAAACTCGTGGAAATAGTTAGAAATAAGCCCTATAACTACTTTTGGTGTTTGAAAGTTATGAAAAGATGCAGGAGTTGACGGCTTTATTTCTGACTTAAGGACCGACAACAACGCCCAAAGTCACGGTAGAGAGATTGGACCATAATGCCATTTTGGAAGTAGTCGATGACGTCCTCATTGGCGATGTTGGCGATGGTGGCCCTCGTGTCGAAAAAGCGCTTGACATAGGACCTGATGGTTTTGCCTTGCTCTTGCTTGCACATTGCAAGAGCATGGCGAGTAGCTACTCGATGAAAAGACCCCTGGAAGTTGTCGATGAAGACCTTCTTGAGATCCTCCCATGAGTGTATGGACTCACGCGTCAAACTCTCCAACCATGTGAGAGGTGCGGGCTTCGGGGCCATCGGAAAGTAGAGGACTTTGGTGTTGGTGTCCCCTCCTGCAACATTGATAGCAGTTGAATATAAACGTAACCATTGAGCAGGGTTTTGCTTTCCGTCATACTTCTGGATATTTGTGGGTTTGAAATCCTCTGGGTACTCAACGTTGTCGAAGATGCTGCTGAGGGTGGGAAAGCAATAGGAAGTGTCCGCAAGGTGCGCTCGGCGTCTTGCGTTAATAATGTCCCGTGCATCCATCCCGGAGTCGGCTACTTCTTCGATGTTACGACCGCGGTTGTTGTTGCGGTTCGGTTGAGGCCCTGGAGCTTGGTTTGCTGGTGGTTGTCCACCCCTGGGGCAATGATTGCTTCCAACTTCCTGTTCCTCTTGGTTCCTTTGGTTTTGCTGCTGCAGTTGATGATGACCTCCTGGAGTGCGGCTGGCTTGAGGTATTACTATTGCAGTGGCCTTAGATCGGGTGCCATGAAGAAAGGATAAGGGATTTTGCCTTCCGAGTTGTTCCACAGCATGGCAGGTAAGGTGTATGACATGCTCCATCTGCAGATTTTGTGGCATTTGCATGAGGCGCAAGGTTGCTTCTGTCATCGCGGCGATACGAGTGGCGAAAATTGGATTCGTAGCATTGTTGAACTCCTGGTTGAGATTGAGCGGGGGAAGGCGAGCGCACTCAGTAGCTCGGGCCCTGCGCTCACCTTTGCATTTATTTCTTGCCCTGCTGGTTGTGCGAGTAACTTCATCTTCATCTTACGGGGCATCTTGGGTCAGATTATCCTCTGAAATCTGATCCGCAGTTTCATTAGGTTGTGATGGCTGGGGCACCCCTGTTTTGCTGGTTGATCATAGAGGCCAGGCATTCTGGAGTATGGCTTTCCGAGTCTCATCCGTAATCAGCTAGCTCAGTTCCCCCAGACCAATTTTTCCGCTCAGTTGCGAGGGGGGGTACCGTGTTGGAACGAAAGATCATCCATGCTGGCAACTTCCCGGAGGTTGTCGAGTAATTCTGCAAGTGAATGATCCTGGCAGGATTTGAGTTGAAACTTGCCAATGCACTGGTGATGAAATCCAGGCTGTCATGAGACGACTCATCTAGATCTGAGTATATGTCGAAAATGGGTGCCTCCCGGCTAGCGGTGGCCGAAGAGTTCTCGACGCTTAAGGTTTGATCCAAGCTACTTTCATAGATGGAGTTGATCATCTGTTGGTAGGTAGATGATACGTTGTGCAACCCAAAAATACGTTGTGCAAGAAGAGTCTCGGTCCGAGTAGAATTCGGTTTGAGATCAATCTGAGTACGAGTAGAACTCGAGTTGTCCTTGAGTTTCTACACGATCTCCTTGGCGAGGTCGGGGAGCAGCATGTCGCCGTGATCTTTTGATCCGGCAAGGTCGTTGCAGCTTTCTGACGAGATTGTCTTCAGTGCAATGGGGTTGGCTAGGTGGCTGTCAAAGCCACCCGAGCCATTGGCGATGCAAACCCATGAGCCAAAGACGAAGGTGACACCATGAGGAAGCGCCATGGTGCTGAGAGTGAAGGTGGCCATCGAATTCGCCAGCTGTCGGTGATTACCGCCAAGCCTGCTGTCAGTGTTTAGCAGTAGGATTGTAGGTAGGGATCGACTGCTCTGGAACTCGATGGTATAAGGAACACAAGGATTTAGACAGTTTCGGGCCGTGAGGTGCGTAATACCCTACGTCCTGTGTGGTTGCTTGTATTGCCTTAGGTGTTTATGAGTTTTGAGGGGGTCCCTGTCCGCCCTTATATATCCGGGGGGACAGGGTTACAGGGAAAGTCCTAGCCGAGTAAAGTTGGAGTCCTACTACAACACAATCGGGTAGTTTCCTTTATACTGCAGCTAGTTCTACGCCTATTCGGGTAGTTACAAGAGCAGTAAGGTATATCCATGAGCTATCCCTTACTATAGAACATTCTATGCATATAAGCAGTCCCGCTGCCCCGGGTCTGACAAAGTTTAGTTGGTAGGGCATGATAGCTCGAAATTTGTGAGGGATCGTTCTACTTCTACAATAATCTCACATAGTAATAAAATGTTAAGAATGGCAGGCACATAATTGTGAATCAGTATGGCCCTTGTTCTTATGGCAATCTCCAACTCCATAGAACTTCGCCATGTTGATCTCCATGTCCATGGAACTTGTTCACCATATTGATCTCCATCTCCATGTACATATGCACCATCCTTCATGTGATGAAAACTCCAAGAACTAGAACTCGCTATTACACCTAATAGCTAGTAAATAAAATTAAATTCATGACTTGGATCATCACAGGTTGGCACGCAGGCCATTACATCAAATGCAACAATTCATATGGCTCCTACTAAATTGTCATAATCACAACACGCAGGTTATGAAACAATTACACACATGCATCACATACATATAGGGGCCATACCGATCACAAAACCTGCAAAATAGAGATGCGATTCCGACGTCCGAACTTAAATCGCCCAAAACCCTATCTTAACGACCGAACTTGGGAAATCTAAATTTCACGAAAACACCACTTCAGTTCAAAACCAAGTTTACCTTTTTCTGTAGATACAAATCGATATAAAATTTGCCTCAATCAGAGTTTGTATGCAAAAGTTATGACTGTTTTACGGTAAAACATGCTTTTGCAACAAAACAGAATTCGTAGTAGATCCAATCTACTGTCCTAAGCATCTCATGCATTTAACTTATGCCCTAAGTTTCGATTCGACCAATCACATTGATCTCCAACCGCAGAGACCGAGTTTATGTGCATCACTTAACTCTGGTGGCGGAAAACCGACCGGTAGGAGTATGTCGTTGCACAACCTTCACAGCAAGTTTACGAAACTAGGTCATAGATCGATCTGCAATTACGCATATCTCCATATGCACATATCTAAATCTATAATGACACAGCACTGGCTTTTGATACCGCTGTAGGAATATGAGGTAGCAAAACAAAAATTTTCTATCGCATAAACCAGAATTACTGCAGTTATAGATCACGGGATTACCACTAGACGCGCGGTTGCGGAACTTCTTTAGCGTGTCGTTGTAGTGCAGATGGAAGCTGGCAGTGCAGTTGTGTGAAACACCACACGAACGGCTCGTCCTTGTGCAACAAGCGCAGCACCTCCACAAAGTCCACACGTACGGGAAGAAGCTTCACACTCCGGATTGCTAGATCCGTGAGAACGAACTAGGGCTTGATGCACGAGGAGACGGCAGCAAGGAGGGGGCGGCCTCCATGGGATGGGTGCCAAAGTGGGGACGGGCAGCTAGGTTTTCAAGGGGATGGCGCCCCCCTCGCCACCCCTATTTTATAGGCCTGGAGGCACCCCCTTTGGTGGGCTCCCATGGGCCCCACCTTGGGCGTCCCCTAATGGGCCAACTGAAGCCCATTAGTGCATATAAGCCCAGTCAAATTTGGATTTCATCCTCATTAGGCTTTTGGCCCTTAAGTGTGTGATCCTATGGGTTCACGCATGAATAGACATGGCCGAGTACTCTGACTCGCCAATAGTTGATAGCGGTCTCTAGCAAGACGTGTCAACTCCTATGCGCGCGCGAATCATATTTGTCGAGCCGTCACAATCTTATACATATTGTTCCCTTTGCCTCACGATATTTGGTCTAGCTTCAAGTCGACTACTCTTTCTCGATCCTGTGATTAGGAATCCTTGGTTAGCTCTTAACCCCAGCATGGCCATGCATTTCCTGATCCGAATCACTCGAGGGCCAGAGATATCTCGCTCTTGTAGAGAGGGGCAAATCCCATCTTGACCAACTATGTCTGCTTCTTGGCAAACCCGAAAGCCACCTTTATAACTACCCAGTTACGGTGTAGCATTTGATCGCTCATAAGTAAGTCGGTTCACATCATGAGTACATACGACGATCTCAGGTCTTAGGACACAGCGTACATATTGTGTAATGAGAAGTCATCATCTTGTGTTGGGTCAGTTCAATCTCATGTCTCACATGAGCCCACATTATTAGTTTGACATCCCCATATCCATGACTTGTGAAACGTAGTCAATCAACTCCGACTAGGAATATTTTGTAATATCCATACAAGTAAAGAGTTTCACAAATACTTCACATAAGCATTAATCAATACAAGTTGTCATTCATGGATATTCAAGGAACACTTTATTAATCATGAATACAAGAAAATATGATTGCCTCTAGGGCATATTTCCAACACAATCAAGGGAAACAATGACCTCAAGTAAGCAACGATTGAAATCCAAATTCTTTCAAAGACAAATTCTCACAGTTTTGTTTTGAAAAACATTTTCATTTTCAAAGAACCTAGACTAAGATCACATAGAAATGCACAAGAGTTCAAGCTAGGTTACGAGAATCCAAAATATTTAGTCCACTCCTCGAAGCACAAAAACTTTGCTCATTTAGAGGCTTGGTAAAGATATCGGCAAGATGCCCGTCGGTGCTTACATGTCGTAAAGCAATATCTCCCTTAGCCTCATGATCCTATAAGAAGTGATGTCTAATACCTATGTGCTTTGTTCGGGAGTGTTGCACCCGATTGTTAGCTAGTTTGATTGCGCTCTCATTATCACACAAGAGAGGAATCACACCAAAATGACAACCGAAGCCACTCAAGGTTTGTCTCATCCACAAGAGTTGTGCACAACAAGAACCGGCCGCGACATATTCAGCCTCCACCATGGACAAGGCAACAGAATTTTGCTTCTTGGAGCTCCACGCCACTAAGGACTGGCCAAGGAATTGACAAGTCCCCATAGTGCTCTTCCGATCTACTTTGCAACTGGCATAATCCGAATCGGAATAGCCAAGTAAGTCGAAAGATGAGCCCTTGGGATACCATAAGCCAAGGTTAGGAGTAAAAACTAAATATCTTAAAATTCTTTTAACCGCCATCAAATGATATTCTTTCGGATTAGCTTGAAACCTTGCACACATGTGCACACTAAGCATGATATCGGGCCTAGATGCACAAAGGTAAAGAAGGGATCCAATCATGGAGCGATATACCTTTTGATCCACGGCCTTTCTGTCTTCATTTAGATTAAGATGTCCTTGAGTTGACATGGGAGTTTTGATGGGTTTGGCATTTTCCATATCAAACTTATTGACCATGTCTTTAGTATATTTGGTTTGACTAATGAATGTGCCATCCTTGAGTTGCTTGATTTGAAATCCAAGGAAGAAGGTTAACTGACCCATCATGGACATCTCGAATCTCTTTGTCATAATCCTTCTAAAATCCTCGCACCAAGTTTGATTAGTGGAACCAAATATAATATCATCGACATATATTTGGCATACAAATATATCTTTATCAACTTTGCGAATAAAAAGAGTAGGATCGGCGTTGCCTATCTCAAAGCCTTTTTGTAAGAGAAAATCCTTAAGGCATTCATACCATGGTCTAGGAGCTTGCTTTAGCCCATAGAGAACCTTATGGTGCTTGTAGATGTGCTTTGGAAACTTGGGGTGCTCAAAGCCTGGTGGTTGCTCGACATATACCAATTCGGAGATTGGTCCATTATGAAATGCCCTTTTCACATCCATTTGGTATAGATTGAAATCATGGTGAGTAGCATAGGCAAGTAAAATGCGAATTGACTAAAGCTAAGTATGGGAGCATAAGTTTCACCAAAATTCAAACCCTCGATTTGCATGAATCCTTGAGCAACCAACCTTGCCTTGTTTCTTGTTACCACACCATTTTCATCTTGCTTGTTTCGAAAGACCCACTTGATTTCGATGACATTTTGCTTGGGTCTTTCTACTAAGGACCATACTTCATTCCGGGTGAAGTTGTTCAACTCCTCTTGCATGTCCATCACCCTATCTGGATCATCCAAAGCGTCATCTACCTTAAGAGGCTCCAAGGAAAAAAACAAACGAATAATGTTCACAAAAGGTAGCCAAACGAGAGCGAGTGGTTACCCCTTTATTTATACTTCCAAGGATGTTATCCATGAGATGATCCTTTTGAATACTTTGATGTACTCTTGGATGAGGAATTTGAGCTTGTTGTTGAACTGGTTCAGCTTCTTCTTCAACTTGAGGTTGATCTTGATGAGATGATGATGATGGTTCTTCATGCATGTTCCGGATAGACCGGTCCTCGGTCCGGGTAGTCCGGATAGGGGATCAGGAGTCTCCGGCCTTATTCCCCGAGTATCCTGGATGCGCTGCGGAATGTATTGTTGATGGTGTTGGTAACATCATGTCATCCTCATCTTGATCTTCTTGTTCTTGGGGTTTGATTTCTCCAATGGCTAGCTTCTTGATTGCCTTGCTCGATGGCTCTTCCAATCCTACAACATCATCAACTTGCTCTCCTTGAGAGTCGTTAGATTCATCAAATGTCACGTCACACGCAATCTCAACGCAACCTGAGGTTTTGTTGAAGATGTGATAGCCATGAGCATTTGAGGCATAACCAAAAAGGAAACCTTCATCTACTTTAGGTGCAAACTTAGACTTTTTGGGTTTCTTGTTTAGAATAAAGCACTTACTTCCAAAAACTCTGAAGTATGATATATTAGGCTTTTTACGAAGTAGAAGGTCCTATGCCATCTTGTTCAAGATCTTGTGTAGATATATGCGGTTGATTGCATGACATGCCGTGTTGATTGCTTCCAACCAAAATTGATCCGAGATCTTGTATTCATCAAGCATTGTTCTTGCAGCTTTGATGATAGTTCTATTCTCTCTCTTGACAATTCCATTTTGTTGAGGTGTGTATGGAACCGAGAACT
This sequence comes from Panicum virgatum, assembly GCF_016808335.1. Lineage (NCBI taxonomy): Eukaryota > Viridiplantae > Streptophyta > Magnoliopsida > Poales > Poaceae > Panicum > Panicum virgatum. The sequence goes on along the minus strand of NC_053146.1, from coordinate 30,363,201 downwards.
CATGACCAATTCCCTCTCCATCAAGATATTCTTCTATGTTTGTGTTCTTGAACTCGGTGCCATTGCCGCTTCTTACTGTCTTGATCTTGGTTTCAAACTCATTTTGAGTTCTTTTTGCAAATTTCTTGAATGTTTCTTGTACTACACTTTTGTCATGCAAAAAGAATCCCCAAGTGAAACGAGAATAATCATCAACAATGACAAAACCATATTTGTTACCACCAATGCTTATATAAGCCACCAGCCCAAATAGATCCATATGTTGATGTTCAAATGGCTTGACGGTGGTGACGATGCTCTTTGATGGATGACGAACACCAACTTGCTTTTCCGCTTGATATGCACTACACACATGATCTTTCTCAAAAGAAACATTGGTTAGTCCTTGGATGTGATCCCCCTTTAGAAGCTTGTTGAGATTTCTCATCCCAACGTGAGCTAGTCGGCGATGCCATAACCAACCCAAGCTAGACTTTGCCACCAAACATGTGTCAAGTTGAGCTTTCTCATGTGAAAAATCCACTAGATAGAGCTTTCCCTTGAGCACACCCTTGAAAGCAACGGAGTCATCGCTTCTTCTAATGTCGGACACACCCTTGTTAGTGAATAAACAATTGAAGCTTGAGTCACAAAGTTGTGAAATGGACAACAAATTGTAACCAAGTGATTCAACTAAAAGAACATTTGAAAGATTGAATTGTGAGTTTAGATTGATGTTACCGGTTCCAAGAACTTTTCCTTTTCATTCCTGGCAAATGTAATGTAGTGATCACTACTTGATTTTGTCAATGTGTCAAACATACTCCTTTCTTCGGTCATATGATCTGTACATCCACTATCGATCACCCAAGTTGATCCACTGGAGGAGTATCCCTACAAAACAAAATTACTCCTTTCTTTTAGGTACCCAACGATATTTGGGTCCTAGAACGTTAGTGACAAGCACCTTGGGCACCCACACATGACTCTTTAGGTTAGTGTTAAATGTGTAGTGACAATCAAATCTAGCAACCACTTTACCATGGTGGTTTCTAGTCAACACAAAATCTGCGTAAAAGGATATGTGAGAAGATGATCCTTGTGTCTTGAAGTTGCTTGAGGCCTTGAACTTATCTTGCTTTAATGAGGATGCAACAATCTTGGCACCCTCATCACACGTAGTGCCTCTTTTGACAAACTTGACATGACTAGACCCTTTAGATTTCCCTTCTCCCTTGCGAATAGGAGTAGTCATGTTCACAAGACCTCCATTTCCAACCAAAGCGGCGGTCTTGTTGTTCTTGATGTATGGGATGGATTGTGGGATGCCTTGCTCATTTCTCCCAAGCCCTTTACCCTTCTCAAATCCAAATTTGCTCATGTACTTTGAGCCAAATCCCTTGGTATGCTTCTCAAACTCACCTACCCCTTGAAATAGGATTTGTTTTGGAGGCTTTCTCATCTTGAGAGACATCTTCTTGCAATAGTTGAGTGATCCTAGTAATATCTTTCTTCATAGCATTCATCTCGACATGGTTAGTAGCACAAGTTTGAAGATCAATGTTATAACAACATGCACAACCATTACTTGTTGATGGAATAGATGAACTAGATTTCTAACTAGCTTTTGAGTAGCTCTCAAAAGTGGTGTTGTGCTCAACTTCAAGTGCTATGTGAATGGCTTGCAAGCTTGTTAAGCTTTCTTGAAGTTTCACATTTTCACTTATCAAATTAGCATTTGTGTCCTCTACCAAAGAATATTTCTTGGTTAACTTATTCACTTTCTTCTTTTTCACTAGTGAGTGACTCTCTTCCTTCAAGAAGTATGCTATCATTGGTTTTGAGAGAGTCCTTAATCCTCTTGTTCTCCTTCCTTTCACAGGCAAGGTCCTTTTCAAGAGTTTTGGATATTTCTCTCTCAAGCCTAAGCAATTCCTCTTGAGATTCAAGAGTCTCTTCCAATTCATTCATTTTCATCATTAGTTTCATTATTTTAGTTGCACCCTTTTTACCATATTGGCTAATTAGGCTTGTTACTTCATCCTCCTCATCTAGTTCATCATCCGATAAGTTTGGAGAATTTACCTTCACATTATTTGCCATGAGACACATAACTTGATCTTGATCCTCATCATAGGTAAAATCTTCAAACAATGTAGTGGAATGATGAGGGATGCCTTGATTACCATGGTTGCAACAACTTCATTCTCGGAGTCACTTTCTTCTTGTGAATCCCATTCTTGACCAAGATGAGCTTCACCGGCTTGTTTCTTGTATCTTGGTCTTTCTTTCTTGGATGCGCTTTCTTTGTTGTCTTTATTCTTTTTCTTCTCTTCCAGACAATCCGCAATGAAATGCCCAAGTTTATTGCACCAAAAACAAAGCTTGTTGGATTTTATTCTTGGTTCATACTTGCCCTTGTTCTTGCCATAATTTCGGAAGGTGCCTTTTCTAAAGACTCTTCTAAAGTTCTTGATAAACAATGCCATTTGCTCATCATCGAGCTCATCATCTTCATCATTGCTAGATGCTTCATTCTTGGATGATTGAGAAACTTTCTCTTTACCTTTGGAACTTGCTTGTAAGGCTAGACCATTGTTCTTTGCTGCTTGCTCTTGAAGTTTGGCCAAATCTTTATTTATTTTGACTCTCCTTAGTTGGTCATGATGAGCCTCAATTCTTCCAAGAACATTTTCAGTGGTGAAGTGCTTGAATTATCTTTTAGCTCTTATCAAGCTAGGTAAAGTGACATCGCTAGTCATGTACATGGTCAAGAGCTTATCCACAATCTCACAATCACCCCATTTATCGCCACCAAGTGACTTGATTTGATTTGTAATCTTCTTCATACGGTTGTACATCTCTTTGACACTTTCATCCTTTTTCATAGAGAAAAGACTTAGTTCATCTTCCAAGGTCTTGATTCTTGATTCACAAACTTTCCTTGATCCTTGATAGTGACTTGCAATGTGTCCCAAGCATCCTTTGCGGTTAGTGCATCTTCAATTTTGTCAAATTCTTTCGAACTCACGGATGTGTGAATGATGTTCAAGGCTTGAAAATTTCTTTGCAACACATATTGTTGCAATGGCGTTGGAGTCTCATCCTCATCCGGAATTTCACACCCGACTTCTACAACCTTCCAAAGATCTTTATGAATTGCATTCAAATAGCCAAACATCTTAGTTTTCCATTGATTGTATCCAGTTCCATCAAAGAACGGGGGCTTTCCCATGTGAATTGATGCACCATGATCACTAGGAAGTTGGAATGTATAATCATGAGAAACACAGTGATAATCAACCTTTTTCTTCTCCTTTAGTGAGCTGCTTTTGCTAGATGTCCTAAAGGATCTTCTCTTCCGATCGGAGTCCGAATCATCACTTGGATCAATCAAGATCTTGGAGCTGGACTTCTTCTTCTTTTTTATCTTCAATATTTGCTCTTTCTTCTAGGCTTTCTATTCTTGATGTGACATTACGTCATCACTTGAATCCGTTTCATCATCATCACTTTTACTCTTCTTCCTCTTGCCTTTTGAACCACTTGACTCATCTTGCTTTTCTGCTCAGCTTTGCCTTCGTTGTTCTTGCTCTTATCTTTATTCTCCTCATCCGTCAGATCGACGGGACTCTTAGGTGAATGTTCACCCAACATCTTTCTTCTCCAAGCGGTAAAGCTCTAGTCGGAGATCCAAGCTTTGATACCAACTGAGAGGATCTGAAGATGCCTAGAGGGGGGTTGTAACACCCTAAAATTTACTTCTAAAACTGTTCATAATAGTTATATAATTTTGGAGACAAAAGGAATTAATTTTGCAATATTTAAAAATCACCATAGGCTTCAAAATGATTTGTTGCATTCATGCTGGTGCATATTTTATTTTTGTATGTATGTGTTTGAGTTTATGAAGCTCCAATAATTTTTTCAGAATTTCTGAAGGTTTTATCTATTTTATATGAATTAATTTCATTTTTTGGGCGTCAAAAACCCTTTTCCTTTTTCCATTACATCTTTTTCTTTTATATTTTTCTACCCAACCTGGGCCGTCGGCCTGTTTCCCCCGCGTCGGCACGATTCTTTCTTTATCCTTTTCCCCGCCAGCCCATTTTCTTTTCCTCCTTCCTCTCTTCTTCGGCCCGTTATCGGCCCACTTCTCTTTTTCTTTTCTGTTTTCTTTTTCCTCTCCGTTCTCTCGCTAACAGGTGGGGGCCACCTGTCATCCCCCAACCCTCACCGTGTCCAGAGCAGACTCCCGCTCCGTCGTGCCTGGGCCAAGGGCCCGCATGCCGAAGCCGACTCGGCCTCCCGGCCGCGTCCTTTTTCCCCGTGTGCCCGGCCCCACTTCTTCTCTGCCGCCTCTTTCGCTTTTGCCCTAACCCCTGCACCCACGCATGTGCGCCGCTGTCTTCACTCGAGCTCGCACGTCGCCGCCGATCTCCTTTCTCACCACCACTCAACCCATTCTGGTAAGCTAGGTGAGTGCCCCGTTGCTTCCCGATCCGATATCCCTCCGGTTTGCCTCCGTTCCGTGCCCAGACGAGCTCTCCCGCACTCACCGGAAGCTCGCCGCTGCCTCCCCTCGTTGCTAGCCACTGTCAGACCCGGTGCAGTGGGACTGCTTATAGGCATAGAATGTTCTAGAGTAAGAGATAGCTCATGAATGTACCTTACTTGTCTTGTAACCACCCGAATAGGCGTATAACTAGCTGTAGTACAAAGGAAACTACCCGATTGTATTGTAGTAGGACTCCAACTGTACTCGGCTAGGACTTTCCATGTAACCCTACCCTATCCCCCCCCCGGATATATAAGGGCGGGCAGGGACCCGCTCAAAACATCAACACCTAAGGCAATTCAAACAACGACATAGGACTTAGGGTATTATGCAACTCGCAGCCCGAACCTATCTAAATCTTTATGTTCCTTGTACCATCGAGTTCCAGAGCAGTCGATCCCTACCTACAAACCTTACTGCTAAGGGTATCCCTGAGCAGGCTTGGCGGTAAACACCGACAACTTTCGCGCCAGGTAGGGGATTCGGCGAGTTCATCGGCGAATTTGATGGCTGGTTCAAGCGATGCCAACAACGTGCCCAAGGGCACAACTCTCGTTTTCGGTTCCTGGGCCTGCACAACTGATGGATTGGGAGGCTTCTACAGCCACCTTGTCACGCCCAACTCGCCTAAACCGAAAACCATCTTTCAACCCGCCGACGTCTACAAGACCACAGATCTCGACGGAAAACAAGCTCTACTCGAGCTCAGTTCGGATACTACAGAAAACGTGTCAACTCTAACTCAAATTCATGGGTCAGTCGAGTCCGACACAAATTCTGATTTCAAAAATCTTCACTTTTCCGAAACCCTTGGAAAATACCTGACTTATCTCAAGTCAATCAAACGCCCCAAGATCGACAACTCAGAACTACTCGATGGAGTAGATCGAGTTTCACGATCAATAGAGGGATGCATTAAACTTGAAAAATCCGCTCTTGGCTCATCTAAAACACAGCAGAACCTAGAAGCGTTAATCCCACCACAGGAATGGTTGGGTGACATACTCTCTGGGGTCGATCGAGTAGATTCTATGCTCGACGACTGCATTAAGATGGCTAAAAACACTCTGCAAAACAAGAAGCAGAATTCGGGAGGAGGAATCTGCGGGAGATCTGGAAAGACAAACCCCCGGCTTGCTCGGATGGGACCGTCTTCCTCCAGGAAACCTCAGAACCCTTCACCAAAACCTGCTCACAATTGGATTCCTAAGCCAATTGACACCTCTGATTCTTTGTTCGATCAGGATTTTGATCAATTGATGAACAGCCTCGACAATTTTGAACCATTCGATGACCTCGAAGACTAGTCAGGTAATGTCGACTTGTTCATGGACGCCATGGCCCATCCACCCCAGAATGTTGACGCCCTCTGGGAACTGGCCAAGCTCAAAAAGTAAAATCCAAAGCTCCAGAACAATCCAGCAAGTCGATTTTCGACAGACCCTGGATTAAAGAACCTGATGGATCGACTCCCACGCAATCATGGCTACATTGGATGAACGAGAATGCCCTCCGCATAGAGATGGGCATTCCGCTTCTCGCTCACCCGAAGCACACATATTCCAAAATTGGTGGCTTAACTAATTCCGACTCCGAGTACTCTTCTGACCCGGAGGATGAACTGGACGACATAATCCAATACAGCAAGGAAGTCGAATCCAACTCGACTAAGAATTCCAAGTCCAATCAGGACTCCTTCCCAAATTTGGTCATATATGCAACGCCGCAAGGACGGACAGTCCGCTTGAAGGAGACACAAGATCCCAAGACCTTGAGCTCTCAAATGGCGGATCTTCCCTTTCAGCAGAGCACCCCGCTAGACCCATCAGCAAGCAAACAAGACCAAGAAATTCAAGATCTTTACCGTGAAATCCACATGGCTCGTATCTCTAAAGTCCACGAGTCTGAGGATGATGCCACGGAGCGTCTCAATCTTGACGACTACAATTCTGATGACTTCGGCGAGTATCTTTCCGACAACATGGAAACTACTCCCCCCACGGTCACAGAAGCCCAAGCTGCTACTAAGCAAGACCTGCCTGCACCTCCTCTAGCAGTAACAGTTACTATCCAACTGGAAGAGCAGCGCACAACAAAAGACCTCTACGAGCGTCGTCGCCTGCTTAACCAGAAAAGGGCATTCAGGTGCTAGCGCTTCGCCAACCACCAGCAAGAACAGCAAGGTGACAACTACAACTACTTCAACAGTGACCTTCGCAATGTGATCAACATTGGTCGTGATGCACGCAACGTCATCATCTCAAGGAGAAAGGAGCGCGAGGAAATAGAGGCTTACAGCCCTTCTTCCAACTACCGCATCCCAGCACACGCCTCCGCATCCTTCAAAAAGCACAAGACGGCAAGTACCCCCCCCAGGGTAAGCCTTGCACCCAACACCATGGGGAAACATCCCTCGGCGGAGACAAGATCAACAAAACACTCCTACACAAGTGCTTCATGCACCCAAAGAGCTCTCACACGATCTTCGAGTGCAACTCACTCCGTAAGGCCCTTGGGGCACCTCTGGTATAGGATACATTACCAAAAATCTAGTCGACTACCATTCCGACTACTATCACCCCCGAATATTTTCATTCAGTTATGTAAACCATTGCTCATGTCTACGAGCAAGGGTTAGGTCATAAGAGTCAGAGTCTGTCATTTTACAATTGCTGTAATCTCGATAAGTATTCAATAAAAAGTTGATTCCCTCATAAATCGACTACTTCGCTCTCGCTCATCTGATCTACACCCCATAACTAATGCTATTCTGAAAGATTTGCTCAACTTGGAGCAGTAATCGAGTAGTTTTTATGGTTTACCTCGAGTATTCTTTCGATATTTGCATCTTGGGTAACCCGACGGGGTTCATCCTAACAGATCTGTCCTAAGGATTACTCCAGTCCTTGGTTAGGACACCCTACTCGTTGCCTCGAGTAGGTTTTGGATATTCTTTCGACATTTTCCTCTTGGGTAACCCGACGAGGTTAATCCTGCGGGATTCAATCCTAACCGGTCAGCACTAGAGTTCTGATTAGAACCATATCATTCGACCCTACTCGAGAATGCTCCGCCTCTTAAGGTACCTATGGATACAACTCTTTGTATCTACTATCAAGATTGAGTAGGCACGATGCTGCCAGAACTCATATCTTTCGAGTATCATTACTCAACATATCAAAGGATCGCGCAATCCTTCCATAAAACAAGTACTCGACATTACACAAATTTAAACATTTGTACAAAGTATTTGTGGCTCACACGCCAAACAGTTCACAACCAGTTCAAGGAGATTCGGACTTGTTTAATGTCTCTACTATCTTGTCCGCTATGGGGGAAGTCTCTCTCAGATATTAACCAAATTGGTCATCGGTGCAATCGGCCTTGGCACCTTCCCCGAGTGCATCCAGTGAAGTACGTGGCCAATAGGACTTCACCAACCCGAGTACATGGCCTACGTACTATCGGGTGGTTGTGGAGACGTACCTTTCAAAGCTTTCGGGTACCTTGTGAAGCCTCCCCGCCAACGTGAGTGGTTCGTCTTCATTCCCCTCTGGGATCTCCACAAGTCCTACCACGACTTGAGCAGCATCCTTCACATCTCTCAGCTCTACGAGCTCCTGCTGCATCAAGTCACGGGACTCTGACAGGTCTTTGAGTTGCTTAAGAGCCGTTGCCACCTCCCGGTCAGAGTCCTCCTTAATCTTCTTGAGCTTCTCAATTTCATCTGTGTTTCGCTACATAAAAATCTTTAGATCCAGTACCAGGCTCTCCTCAATCTTTAACGATTTTTAGTAAGCTGTGTACTCGATTAAAAGAAAAGCATATAAACACCAGGCAAAACAATCTAGTCGACTGTTGTAACTCTCTAATTTAAATTTCATCTTTAATAGTAAATTTAATTGGCTTTATTTAATTTTCTAAGGTTTACTATGTTTAGTCTTGCATTTAATCTAATTTTCATTCCATAAGTAATTAAAATTTGTCTAAGTTTAAAATTCTGTTGTTGCATTCATGCTGGTGCATTGTTCTTTTTGTTTGAGTGCTAGGGTTGAATTCCAATTTGAATTTGAAATCAAGTAGTTTTAGTTTGAAATAGGAAAGGAAAAAAGAAAAGAGGAAGAAAAGGAGAAAGAAACTAGAAACCAAAACCCCGGCCCAGTTCCCCCTCTCCCCTCCCAACGGCCCAGCGCGGCCCAGCTCCCCACTCCTTTCCCTCCCGCACCAGCCTAGGCAGTCCAGAGCTCGGCCCAGCTCCACCCCGCCTCCCTCCACGCTGGCCCAGCCCGCGCTGCGCGTCGCCCTCTCCCCTCGGCTTGCCCCACTTGCCAGCTCCTTTCCCAGCAGACAGCGCCCGCGCGTTGCCCACGGCCACCCTGTTTCTCTCGCTGCCATGCGTGGCCCACCTGTCATCGTCTTCCTTCTCCTCCTCCCGAGGTCACCGCGTCGAGTGCCCTCTGCTCTGCACCACCCGCGCCACAACCTCGGTGCCCCGTGGACCCTCCTGGCCCCACAGGCCCACCGGTCAGCCTCGCCCCCATCTTCTAGAAGCTTCACCCGAGTTCGGATCACGCCAGTCCGTTGCGCGATCCGCCTCTCACGTGCACGGATCGCGGCCACAATCACCGCGACGCCCATGCGGTGCACGCCTCCCCAAGATCCCTGGTTCCCTTTAATTGGCACCGCCGCACATCCCTACGCACCTCCCTCGCCACGCCACAACCGCCGCTGCACCCCAGCGTCACACCCGCCGTGCTCCGCCGCGGCCACGCTGCACCGCCACACCACCGCATCCCCAGTGCCGCGCAGTAGCTCCGACCTGTGCCCAGGAAACTCCCCAAGGCCTCCTTCCCCGACCCCGATCCTCGCCGTGCCGGAATCTCGCACGAACCGCCGTTGCAGGTAACACGGCCCGCCGCCGCGATTCCTCGCCGTCGGCGTAGCTCAGGCTCAGCTGACCACCTCTGCGCCTCCGCAGGGCCTGCACGGATCTTCCTAGTGGATCAATAGGCCCGGACTCCCTCTGCAGTGCCTCCCCCACGAGCTCCGGTCAAGCGCCGCCTCTGTGCCCCCGCCCGGACCTCACCGTCGGTGTCTCTGCGCAGCATCTCCGGCCAATTACAGCCCCAGTAAGCTTTGTCCCGTGCCCCTCTTCCTTTTAGGCAGGTTCCCGTAGCCTGTAACCCACCCCTGTAGCTAGGGTACCGACGCCAGAGTGGCGCCGCCATACGCAGGAGCCCCGCCGCCATGGAGTATCTCGTTCCCCTGCGCCTTAGCCCGAGCAAACCCCTCTAGTGAGTGTGCCATGACTCGCAAGTGCGCACTGCCTCTTTGGAGCTGCACTTAGACCCTCAGCAACTCGCGAATGCGCACATGCCGGCACGACCACCGCCGCAGGGCCGCCTCTGCAGCAGCGCATGCCGCTCTGCTCCCTGCAATGCCACGTTGATGCCCTAGGAGTGTTACGCATGCCGCGTACGTCACCATGGCTCGATGACCCGGTCGAATTAGACTCTGGAGCACCCAGAACAGCGAAGTCCGGCGAGATTCGTCGAGTGCTTGGCTTATTTGCTAAAGAGTCCCTGGGCTCCTTTGAATTCAACCCACGGTCCTAGTTAGTGTAAAAGTAATTACAGTTAGGCCCAGTTTTTAGCATTTTAGCCCCTGAGTTTTTTGAGAATTAGAACCCGCCGTCCAGCCATGGTGTTTTTGCGAGTTAGACCCCAGATATAAGGTTTAATTACATATAGGTCCCTGGTTTTTGCAGAAAACCCCCATAAACTCTTTTTTTCTTACAGTTAAGCCCCTAGATCTTGTTTTAGGCCTAGTTTTCGCGTTCTAGCTCTGTTTTAGTTGTTCTTTATGTCCACGCGATCGTTGTAACGCGTAGAATAGTTCTAGCTTAGTTTTGTTTGCTGGTTTAAAGTATTGTTGTACCATTTCTTAGTGTTTGCCCTTGTTTGCATGTATGTGTATGTGATAGATTTGTTGTTGGCGTTGCGATCGTGAGTAGACGTTGATCCGTCGGAGGAGGACCAGGAGCCATCTTCCGCGGGACACTTTGAGCAGTAGGAACAATTTGAGGAAGGCAAGTATAACCTGAACACCACCTATCACCTTTAAATACAATTTCATACTGCATTTTAATACTATTTGCCTATAAGGACTTCCCTAGCCACTTTTATATCCTTTATATATCCCTTGGGTTGCATTTTGGTTAGTTGTGCTAGGTTGCTGCGCTCTCACACATAATGGTCCTTTTTAATTAATTTGATTAATGGTATATGCAACTTAATTCTGGGAGTGGCCCGTTTGAGTGGCTCACGTCTCGATAAAATGAGTTTTTCTAGAAACATGGTTTAGGGGGCCAGCACAGTGCTTAGTGCTAGGTTGGCCACTCTCCATAAGGACCGGTTCATAGAGAGACAACCTGGGACAACAGTGCTACCACAAGACAGGAATGGGACGGTCTTGGCTTACTAATTAGGTCATTTTGGTTCGGGAGTAACTTTCCGACGGGGAAAGAGGGGGGTCGAGCTTCAATGGTCCCTGCGCTATGAGGCTTGGTATGTGTTATCTTGTACCCCCTCGAGGTGGGCCCCATCGTTGCATTGCCTGAATCCTTAGCGGTTACCCCTTACCAACGTGGTCCTTTGTAACGGCCTTGTAGTGAGTTTGCTAGTCATCTCACCTAAGGAAGTGTGATGAACAACTAGCGTAGCTCACGACTTGTGGGTAAAGATGTGCAACCTCTGCAGAGTGTAAAACTGGTATACTAGCCGTGCTCACGGTCATGAGCAGGCCCAGATCCTCCTTTTGATTAGCGGGGTTATCTTCCTTTGATTAGGAGGGTTTCCCCGGGTAGTTTGGTTTGGTTTGGTTCTCAGTAGTATCATAATTAATTCTGATTAATTACTATGTAATTGGGTTATGGTAATTCATCAACTTGTAGTAATTAGCTTTAATAAAATTTTGCAAAGATTTAAAGCTAATGTAGTTGAGTCAGCCAACCTTAGAGCCACATAGTTTGTGTTATACTTGTTGAGTACAAGTTGTATACTCACTCTTGCCTACTCTACTCTTTTTCCTCTTGTTCTCTTTGGGGATACTCTACTGCTGCTCAGTTTCTGCAGACGCGAGGGAGTTCACTCAGAGCTACCAGGAGTACGAGGACTTCTAGGCGTTCGTCTCCCAGTCGACGTCCCTGTGGCGCCCTGCTTCCGAGAGTTTCTCGTATATGTTTTACGCTTCTGCTGTATCAGACATTTTGTCATTAATGTAATAAATAACATTTGTACTCGCTTTATTACATCTTTTTACGTGATATGTACTGTGATATATTGTTCATTCTGTTGTATATACGTGTGACTTGATCCTGGCACGTATATGATTGCTCGGTTTATGTCCTTTTATAAACCGGGTGTTACAGAGTGGTATCAGAGCTATATCGACTATAGGGCGAAAGCCTAGATAGGACTGGTCGAGTTTTAGGTCTCCTTCTCTCTTAGCCTTGTCTGCTGAAACTATTTTGCTATTATATTCCTTGAATTCTAAGATTTTTTCTCGTCTTGCCTTGATTATCTCTATAGAATAGTTTCCATAGATTCTGGCCTGGAGTAAATCATCTGACCATCATAGGTGTAAGCTAAATGACCCTTTATAATAGCCCGATAGAACGTTCCATGACACGTTGTGTTAGTCGAGTTGTGTATTAAACTCGGCTAAAGTATAAATTTGTATGCTTGTGATTATGCCAATGATTGATTTGGATTTTTTGATGATTGCATAGCTTAGTAGTTAAATTTGTTTAATGAAAATCGGTCTTAAGTTAAATTTAATTAATTAATAAAATGAGTTAGATCGTTGGGAGTAAAACCATCCACTCTATCCTCTCTACCTTATCATGCCTCGGGTTGCCCCTGTCTTGCTTGTTGAGAAGAAGGATAGTGCGAAGAGGATGTGATATCCAGGGATTCACCGATGAGGACGTCGGTTTCTGTAAGGGGGTAGGATTTGTAACACCCTAATTTAAATTTCATCTTTAATAATAAATTTAATTGGCTTTATTTAATTTTCTAAGGTTTACTATGTTTAGTCTTGCATTTAATCTAATTTTCGTCCCACAAGTAATTAAAATTTGTCTAAGTTTAAAATTTTGTTGTTGCATTCATGCTGGTGCATTGTTCTTTTTGTTTGAGTGCTAGGGTTGAATTCAAATTTGAATTTGAATTCAAATAGTTTTAGTTTTAGTTAGTTTGAAATAGGAAAGGAAAAACAAAAGAGGAAGGAAAGGAGAAAGAAATTAGAAACCAAAACCCCAGCCCAGTTCCCCATCTCCCCTCCCCACGGCCCAGCGCGGCCCAGCTCCCCACTCTTTTCCCTCCCGCACCAGCCCAGGCAGTCCAGCGCTCGGCCCACGTTCAGCGCTCGGCCCAGCTCCACCCCGCCTCCCTCCGCGCTGGCCGAGCCCGCGCTGCGCGTCGCCCTCTCCCCTCGGCCTGCCCCACTTGCCAGCGCCTTTCCCAGCAGACAGCGCCCGCGCGTCGCCCACGACCGCCCTGTTTCTCTCGCTGCCATGCGTGGCCCACCTGTCATCGCCTTCCTTCCTCCTCCTCCCGAGTTCACCGCACCAGCGCCCTCTGCTCCACACCGCCCGCGCCGCAACCTCGCTGCCCCGTGGACCCTCCTGGCCCCACAGGCCCACCGATCAGCCTCGCCCCCATCTTCTAGAAGCTTCACCCGAGTTCGGATCACGCCAGTCCGTTGCGCGATCCGCCTCTCAAGCGCATGGATCGCGGCCGCAATCACCGCGACGTCCGTGTGGTGCATGCCTCCCCAAGACCCCCGGTTCCCTTTAATTGGCACCACCGCACATCTCTACGCACCTTCCTCGCCACGCCACCGCCGCCGCTGCACCCCAGCGTCACACCCGCCGTGCTTCGCCGTGCCGAGCACCCTGCTCTGCCACGGCCACGCTGCTCCGCCGCACCACCGCATCCCCAGTGCCGCGCAGTAGCTCCGCCCTGTGCCCAGGAAACTCTCCGAGGCCTCCTTCCCCGACCCCGGTCCTCGCCGTGACGGAATCTCGCCCGAACCGCCGTTGCAGGTAACACGGCCCGCCGCCGCGATTCCTCGCCGCCGGCGTAGCTCAGGCTCAGCAGACCCCCTCTGCACCTCCGCAAGGCCTGCGCGGATCTTCCCAGTGGATCAACAAGCCCGGACTCCCTCTGCAGCGCCTCCCCCACGAGCTCCGGTCAAGCGCCGCCTCTGTGCCCCCGCCCGGACCTCACCGCCGGCTTCTCTGCGCAGCATCTCCGGCCAATTATAGCCCCAGTAAGCTTTGCCCCGTGCTCCTCTTCCTTTTAGGCAGGTTCCCGTAGCCTGTAACCCACCCCTGTAGCTAGGGCACCGGCGCCAGCGTGGTGCCGTGTAACACCTCAGGTGTTAGCACTTTTAAATACAATCAATGTACCTTAGTTAAAGTTAAAAGAAAAATTTGAGAAATTAATTCAAAGAGAAAGGATCAAATAAAAGACAAATCATACAAAAGAAATTAAAGGAAAAAGAAAAAGGAGTGAAAAGCTACTCAAAATTTAATTAAAAAATGTGCACAAAATTTTTGTTGGCTCATGAGAGGTGTTTCAATTGACATGTGCTCAATTGAACTTCAGCCAAAATCAAGTCAAAAACTGAATAAAACTAAAGCCCTTTTGTGCAAATATGCAAATGTACCAATAGTTCAAAATGTGAGTTTCAAATGAAAATTTGCAAAACACTTTTCCATTTGAGCCCTCCAATTAGGAGATAATTTCAGTTTACTGAGAGGTCCCTGGAATTTTCAGAAATCGCAAAAGAGTCCCCATCTCCATCTCTCTCTCCCGGCTGGCTCTGTTTCGCCCGCCGCCCGCCGTACGCCGCCGGTGGACTTCGTCCACCGCGCGCCCGCGGCTAAATGGACCCAGGAAGACCCCCAGCGCCACCTGGCCGCCCCTTGGCATCTCCTCACGCGCACACGCGTCCCAGGCCGCTCCCCGAGCCGCCACGACACCCCCCGCCCTGCGCCACGCCGTTGCAGCTCCGCCCGCTCGCCGTTATGCGCCCCTGACCCAAATCGACCTCCCCCAGTCGCTACATCCCTCGCCCAGGAGCTCCTTGGCCTATAAAGACCCCCAGAGCTCCACCGTCGCGCCCCTTCTCCTCCTTCTTCTTCCTCCCGCTGCTCCGCCATGGCCGCCGAGATCCAGCTCGCGCGGACCGGCTAGCCCAGCCCCACATTGCCCCCTCCGACCACCGCAATAGCTTCGCCACCTCCTAGATACGCTCCACGCGCGTGGAATCGAACCCAAACCTCCTCCCGACGCCGTTCCCCTTTTGCGCCGCCGCCGGCGAGCTCAGGCTCACCGCGGACCGGCCAGCTCCGAAGGAGACCGAGCACGACAGCTACCCCAGAAGCATCCACGAACTCACGCGGTGCTCGTGCGCGCCTTGTTCCCCTACCCCGAACCCTCCTTCACCTCCAGCGCCGGCGAACCGAACAACCGACCCGCCATCAACGCCGACGAGCTCAAAACCGTGCACCAAACCCTCGAACGTCGACCAGGGTAGGTGTTCCTCGATCCCTTCTCTCCCACGCGCCTCCCGGTGGCAGCCCCGGTAAGCCCTGCACCGCAGAACACCACCGGCAAGATGCCACGGCGGAGAAGGGCGGCGAAGGACCCGGTTGTAAATTGTTTTTTTCGTTTAAGGGTGTTTCTGCAAGTTTTTCAGTGTATACCAGTGAACTCCTAAAATGCGAAACAAATCACAGAAAAATCGGAAAAATGCAAACTTAACTGATCTGGATTCCTTGTAACAAGAGCTACAAATTTTGTAACATTCACATTTGCAGAAACTCAACCGAATTTAATCTAGGGAAAAGAATAAGAAAACCACCTTATGCATGTTCATGAAGTTCTGCCCATCAAATGACCTTGATTTTTGGATATGTTATCACTAATGGAATTTTAAGATCACAGTAAAAAGATGGCACCCAACCAGAGCAGTATCATATTGGAACAATCAAGATTCTCTAATCTGTTGTTAGCATTTTCGATTTAATTCAGGAAAATATGCACATGAACTTGCTCTAAAAATTTTACTGCATGCTTGTGCCACTGAATCCCTGCTAATAACTAAATTTCAGATTTATTAGAGTTCATGTGCTATATACCATGATTTATGCTTGTTTAATCAACTTAATTCCTCATATATAGTTCTTATGCTCAGAAAAATCTATATTTATTTATGGAGTCTCTTTTTAGCTCTGTGTTCCTGTCTAAAACTTTTGAGCTGCAGTTACTGAGTTTTGCTTTGTTGAATAATCATGCTTAGCATCTTAGGGCTAGATTTATTATTTTTGTTCTGAGTAATCTGCAATGTTTCTGATCATTATTTTTGGGCATGATCTTGTTTAGTGTATGCTCTACCTGTAATAAAAATTTCATAAGCAGTACTGGTTAGATGCACCTTGAGAAATTTATGCAAACTCATGCTAAGTTCACTAAATAACTAATTTATCATACTGAGTTAAATCGTGAAAAATTTTCTGGAGTATGCTTAAATCATGGCTAGTCTCTGGTAAAAATTTGAGAGCCATATCCCTAGTAAAACTCTCTGTAGAATTAATCTTAGTTAAAAGCTTGCTGTTGTTGTTCTTTTTATCACCTCAGTTATATAAGTGAATAAAATCTGGAAAAATTTCAGTGCTGAGTAGATGCTATGAAGTTGCTCTCGTAAAATTTGTAGCACCAGAACCCATATTAAATGTTCTGTACAAAAAGATGAAGTAACTAGAGTGATCTACTTGCATGAATAGTTATAGTTTTTGCTTTATGGTTAAATGCTGAAATCTATACCATAAGTACTTAATGTGAATCTGGGTTACTTTGGTGTTTCCTCACTAGCTCATTAGTGAATTTGGGTTGTTACGAAATAATGAAATCATGCTATGTATTGAAATTAAGAATGGAAACCAAAACCCCACTCATTCATGGAGAAACGTAGTTATGTTTACTACTCTATAAATGACTGCCCATGAAATAAACTGTTGAGATCATCACTAAAGTAACTTTTGTTGGGCTACAACTTTATCGTGAAGGAAAGAAATTGTTATCCATGAATAACTCATAATCTCGCATTGCATATAGAAACGGTTAATCTCGCGGACGGTGACTACGAATTGGTGCCCGCGGACTCTCGTGCGGAGCAGGAGGTTAATCTGAACTGTACTAACTTGTCTCAAGACCTGGGCCAAGCCCCAGAGGCTTTTCTGCCTGACAGTGCCCAAGAAGGCAAGGCCCCGGAGCATAATCCCACTATTTTTTTTTCGAATTATCATTCTGCTATCTATTTATTTATGTATGGTAATAGTTGGTATTCTGCATTTAAGTTCTCTAGGCGTTGATCGAAAACCCTAGATGCATGATCCATAGGAACCTATGTTTGATACCGGATCTTTTTATCGACTAGTTGCCATGCTAAATAGGTACAGTAGAAGTCGAGTGGTTTCCTGCCTCTCGCGAGCAAATAGGAATTGTACTGACTTTAAGTCCTGTTGAAATGTAAGGACAACGGACGGGGTTGTGTAGTTGTGATACCCCGCTAGTGTAGTCAAAAATGGCTAAGGTCGCGGTGTGTGGCTCATTTCGTTAAGCGTTTGAAAGTACTAGCCACATACCGAGAAATATGGTAATCGGTAAGCTGAAGTACCTGATTGGACCGGCGAGTGGAACGATCTCGCACCCTCCTGGTAGAAGTAGGGTTTATTTTTATGTCGCGACGTACGGGTACAGAGTGGTCGGACTCTGTAGTCGGGGAGGCTGTGCCGGATCCACGGACTGGAAAGAAAGGGGAAATGTTGTGTGGGTGACTTGGTTCCCATACGTGTGGTCTAGGTTCCCCTGGCCAGGTTGAAATTCGATTCGGAATCGTCCGCCTCTCACGGCATGAGATTGCTTAATGATTTCGGTCACATAGAGTAACAAGTGGAACATGATGATGATAATACTGCTGGTTGATTAAATGATTGCTCTACCATGTTTGTGTAGAGTTAGTTGCAAATTTAGAATGGTTAATCCAACTAGAATTTGGCTAAGTAAAACCTGAAAGTAAGGATCAACACTTAGCGGCATTTTTTGGCAAACAAACCCCACCAACCAAAAAGCCTTGCATGTCTAGTTATCGGACTATGATATATCCGGAGACGGGTCAGTCTTGCTGAGTATTAGTATACTCAGCCTTGCTTGTGGCACTGTTTTTCAGGTACTAACTTTGAAGATCTGTTTGCAAGTCTTACTTGGCCTTGTACTCTGCCCCCGGGTTGGTCTGTTGAGTGGGATGGCCCTTCAGCTGGTGCTAATCGCCCTCCCGCTGAGTGACGCATTCGTACGGGCTTTATCGATGCGTCACTATATCTCGCTAGTTATCTTTTACTGCTTCCGCTGAACATGAGACTTGAATAATTGAGTAGTTGGAACTCCGTAGTACTTTGATACTCTGAACATGGTTTGTAATAAATTTCCTTTCTGCTGCAATCACTCTGAGATGTATGAAATACTCTGTGTTGTAATCTCTGGGCTCACCTTCGTGTGAGTGTTGTCTGCTAATCCTGGAATAGCGTGGCTTTTATCGAGGCTTCACTCGAGGAACTACCGGTGAGTGCCAATTTGGGTCAGAGTTGCTTAGCAACAAAGATCAGTGCACCCGGGCCCAGTAGTTTTGGGTGGTTCCGCCACAGCTGGCATCAGAGCTCGCAGACAGCCTACCAGAGATGGCAACCTCGGTTTTCAAAACAACAATTTAAAATCTGGACTTCAAAACTATTAAGGTTTCTGAAAGAGTTTAGGATCTCCAAGGACAAGTCTAGGACGTAAAGCCCTAGGGGATCTTATGGGTATAATCAGGTGGCTTATTTTGTATGGCTAACTCCCAGCACATTACCTTTCAGTATTTAAATTCTGTAATTTAAATTCTGCAACTACATCATCGCCACGAAGGTATGCTTACTCAGTCAGCTGAGGGAGTCTGACCTTCCCGTCGGTGATGCGAGCCGAACGCTGGAGCTCAAGCAGTGGCCTACTTGAGCTGCTGCCCATATACCAACTTCGGTTGAATATATGGGGAGTAATGGTTCGAAATTGGAATTCAATTCCCCGTCAAAGACGGTACTCAGTCAATACTGTTGTTTCGATAACGTATGCCTAACGTTGTCCATACGGCGGTAATGGCATGGATGCCGATTCTATAGTGATCGGTAATGTATGGGAACGCTTTCGTGAGTGCTGGCACGAAAGGTTCATTTTATATACTGTCAATCTTCTGCAGGTACGCTAACTCGAAATCGAATTATAGGCTATCTAGCTATATCGAGTAGCTATATAGTGAGAGACGTAATAGGTATGCCACCAAAGTCATTGCGTAAGACCAAGGTTACTTGGCAATTCTTTTCCTTGGAGAGGATGTATAGGTTCTGCATTCATTCTCAAAAAGGTTAGCAAATAAATCTCTGGAGAAATCGCAAGCAAATCAGCTAAAACACTATCCTAAGGAGTATCCAGAAAGTCTGCAACCTGGTTTCCACGAATTTTAACCTCCTGTTAAGTTACTTAAATCGACTTGAGATAGTAAGACTAAATGATGTTTCCTAAGTTATCAAGCTGCTGTAAAAATTTGAAATTTTTTGAAGCCTTGTAGCATGGTATTTGTATTTTAGATCAACCCTGGGTAAAACTGTTAACTCTGAACAGTCTGTACAACTGAAATTTTTCGACCTTTATATGTTGTTCAAACGAAAAATCGTTCAACATGAAAGTTGTATATAACTAAGTAATTATCTTACCATAAAAATTTTAACAATTTTTGACAACTGGTTTGAGAATTATGGTCAAAATACACCCTCTCTGGACACCCAGTTTTTCTGGTTGACGTCACTCTGAAAACCTGAGCATATCACCCCCTTAGAGTCCGAATTGATCTTAGTGTTGACTAGATGATTTGTTCCTGGTTATCCTAGGGAGCTTGTGTAAATTTTTGAGAATTTTTGGAACAAAACATCTATCATTTTGACAATTTCTTTCACTGTTCCAGAATTAGCAGTTCTTGTTACCATCAGCTGATCCATCGGTCTTTTGTTGGACAGATGGAAGAGCTGCTGGTCGTTGACGTGCAGGGGCACGTGCACTCCGCTTGCCTACACTGGGACGGGTTTCCCCGTCGTCTTTGGGAGCTTTTGAGTGCAGCCGGTTACCCCCAGCCACCGGTTTACGATGGCCACGAATTTGTGGAGGACGGAGTTCGTCGCTGCAGTGTGACGTTGGTGATTCCGCAGCACCCGCTCAATGGGTGGGAGCCGATCGTGACTCAGATGGTCGGTCACTACCTGCTGGACACTTGGGAGCTTACCGCCATGAGGGCGATGACCAATTTTTGCTCTTTTCACCCTCTGGAGGTGGTTCTGACTGTGTTCGGGTTGTTCCCTGCACCTGACCCGGCAGACCCGCTTTGGCTCGACCGGATGGCACACGTGGATGTGGTCGCTACCCTTGACCCGGTCAGGGCACTTCGGACGACAGCGAGGTGCTTGGACGGTCTCTACAGACTTCACACTTACCAGAGTTACGCCGTCGCTCAGTTGGTGGACCACGCTCAGGCCCTGCACCTGGCGGTCCAGCTGAGAGATGGGCTAGCTTCAGGAGGCTAGTACCGAGCTCGAGGGCAGGGCTACTCTTATCGCCCAGCTCCATGGCCAGGTTCACGAGCTTCAGGACACTGTGTTGGATCGTGATGCTACGATCAATTTTTTGGAGGACCAGTTTCACGACCTGCAGCTTGAGTTGGACGAGGCCCAGGGGCAGCTCCACGCGATACAGCACGCGCATGATGCCCTTCACGCACCTCCCGACGAGATGCAGGTGGACGAGGAGGACTGAGCTCCAGGAGATCGAGGGCAGTTTCAGAGATGGACTCCGAGGACCAGGCACCGCAGCCCGCACCGGTTGAGGTTCACACTCCCGCGGCGAGTGAGGCATCGGTCAACATGTAGACCGAGGCGCGGTTGTCTAGCTTTTGTAGACTCCTCTTAGTGTGGCCTACTTTTGGACTATGGCTACTAGGCTAACTTAGAGTTGAGTAACCCCCTTAGTAGTGATGTTAGGAGTGACCAAGTAGAAATGAGAGAATGATGGATGTAATGAACCCCTAATGCTACTAGTGTGAATTATCAATGATCTGTGAAAAGCTGAAAGCAGCAGCAAGTTCGAATTTTTACCCTCTTTTCCTTTCGGATTTAGCTCCTGAGTTGAATACCAAAGTTGTTCCAAATTTCATCGGGAACATGCTCGCAAAATTTCAGCCCAAACGGATTCGTATCGCAGGAGATAATCGCAAATTACAGAAGCTCTGTTTTCTGTGAAACAGAAAAACCAGAGGAGGAGTAAATGAATTTTTCGACTAACCTACTCTGGAAATCTGACTTTGTTATGACTACCAAAGTTGTAGTGCATGAAATTGTCTATCTCTTGTAAAAATTTCGAGTTTATATCCTGTACATAACTCCAGTTATGATCGTTTTCGTATCACTGGTTCTGCTGCACCACATGATTTAAGCATTCCCCATTACTTCCATGTCATTTGGAGTTGTACCTTCCGTTTGAAATGATGATAGTGTTGAAACTAATGTAAAAATACTCACATTTCAGATGGTTGGATCAACTCGAGGCACCCCTAGTGGTTTTGGAGCCGGGGGGAATGGCGATCCACCTCCACCTCCTCCACCAGTGGGTATCCCTGAGGTTCTTGCCGCCCAGACGGAAATTTTGCGGCAGCTGGTTCAAGCTCAGCAACAACCGCGGGGTGGGCATCATGCTCATCACGCACAATAGGCGAGCTACCAAGATTTCCTCAGCACTCAGCCTCCGCTGTTCAATAAAGCGGATGAGCCTCTGGACGCGGACGCTTGGATTCGCACGATCGAGTCCAAGTTTTCTCTATTGACTACTCCTTGTTCCGAAGCGAACAAGACTCGCTATGCCGCGTAGCAGCTTCGCGGATCAGCTCGTATGTGGTGGGATCATTACCACGGGATGCTACCAGCTGATCATGTGGTGAACTGGAATGAGTTCAAATTGGCTTTTCGAGATCATCATATTCCAGCTGGACTTCTTGACCGTAAGCTCAACGAGTTCTTGGCCTTGACTCAGGGCACTCGTACTGTGGTGCAGTATGCCCAAGTATTTCATCAATTGTGTCAATATGCTGGACATCACGCGGATACCGACGCTAAGAAGCGTGAACGCTTCCGTCGAGGCCTTTGCACCAAGTTACAAGAAAGGCTAAATCTTGTCCGTGCGGACACTTTCAATGAATTGGTGAATATGGCTATATCCCAGGAGGATCTTATTTCTGCTCACCGCGCTGAAAAGAAGCGCAAGGCACCTGCTGGACCCTCGAGTGCCTCTGCACCGAGGTATCGTATTGTGCAGAATAACCCACCCGCACCCTCTCTGAAGGCCCCTCAGCCAGGGCGTTGGATTATTCGGCCTCCTCAACAGCAGCAACAGACTCGATTCGGGTTTCCTCAGCAAGCTCGATTTGCACCTCAGCAGCAGAACGGCCCTAGGCCGAATGCTCAGCCAGCTGCTCGCCCGGATAACAATAACCGCTGTTTCAGATGCGGGAGTCCGGATCACTTTGCCAAGATGTGCCCCCAGGCGGGACAAACTCAAGGGCAGGCTTCTCGCAGAAATGATCAGAACAAGGGCAAGAGGCAAACCATTCAAGTCAGACAGGGCCGACTTAATTTCACCAACTTGGCTGACCTTCCAGAAGGAGCACCAATTATGTCGGGTACATTCTCCATAAACCATCACCCCGCAGTTATTTTATTCGACTCTGGTGCATCTCATAGCTTCATTAGTTCTAAATTCGGAGCAAGGGTTGGGTTAGATTTTTGCCACACAAAAGGGTCATTCATGATATCTACTCCGGGTGGCAAAGTTGCATCAAACCAAATCGTTAATAATGCGCCACTAAGTTTGGGTAGTAAAACCGTCCCTACCACTTTAATATTGTTGCCACTAGAAGGTATGGACATTATCCTGGGAATGGATTGGATGAAAAGACATGGGGTAATGTTAGATATCTCTTCCCGAGCCGTTGAAATAAATTCTCCAACTCATGGTCATTCGGTTCTATATTTACCTCATCACCAATGCAACAACTCTTGTGCCTATGCCATGAAAGATATTCATCTCGAAGATATTCCGGTAGTCCGTGAATATGCAGATGTGTTTCCGGATGATTTACCTGGTATGCCGCCAGACCGGAATATCGAATTTGTCATTGAACTCCAGCCTGGTACAGCCCCCATTTCAAAAAGGCCGTACCGAATGCCGCCTAAAGAATTAGCTGAATTAAAGATCCAACTGCAAGAACTTCTGGACAAGGGTTATATTTGCCCAAGTGCTTCACCTTGGGGTTGTCCAGCATTGTTCGTAAAGAAGAAGGATGACAGTCTGAGGTTGTGTGTTGACTACCGGCCTCTCAATGCGGTGACCATCAAAAATAAATATCCACTTCCCCGCATTGATGTACTGTTTGATCAGTTGGCGGGAGCAAAGATCTTCTCCAAGATTGATCTTCGTTCGGGTTATCATCAAATTAAAATCCGGCCTTGTGATATTCCCAAGACCGCTTTCTCAACCAGATATGGACTCTATGAGTACCTGGTTATGTCTTTCGGTCTCACCAATGCGCCAGCTTATTTCATGTATCTTATGAACTCAGTATTCATGCTGGAACTTGACAAGTTTGTCGTGGTTTTTATCGACGACATTCTGATCTATTCCAAGAACGAGGCGGAACATGAGCAACATCTGCGCATTGTTCTTCAACGTCTCAGAGATCATAAGCTATACACAAAATTCTCCAAGTGTGAATTCTAGCTGGACACAGTCAAATTTCTGGGTCACACTATATCCAAGGAAGGCATCTCAGTTGATCCCGGCAAAGTACAGGAAGTGATGGACTGGAAGCCTCCTACTTCAGTTCATCAGATCCGCAGTTTTCTCGGCTTGGCGGGGTATTACCGCAGATTTATTCCGGATTTCTCCCGAATTGCTAAGCCCATGACAGAACTACTAAGGAAGGATGTCAAGTTTAAATGGAATGCAAAGTGCGATGAAGCATTCCATACATTGAGAGCACATCTAACCACTGCACTAGTCTTGGCTCAACCTGACAACAATAAACCCTACGACGTTTATTGTGATGCTTCAGGTACTGGTCTTGGTTGTGTTCTAATGCAAGACAATCGGGTTATAGCATATGCTTCCCGCGCTCTTCGGCCACACGAGCTGAATTATCCCACGCATGATCTTGAGCTAGCCGCAGTTATTCATGCTCTCAAGCTTTGGAGACATTATCTTATGGGCACTCATTGCAATATTTATACCGACCATAAGAGTCTCAAATACATTTTCACTCAAAGTGAGCTGAATATGAGGCAACGAAGATGGCTGGAATTAATCAAAGATTACGACCTGGAAGTTCATTATCATCCGGGCAAGGCTAATGTTGTAGCCGATGCGCTCAGTCGCAAGGTTCACTGCAATTGCCTTTCAGTAGGGTCGTATAATGACACATTGTGTGCTGAAATGCAAAAGCTAAAATTAGAAATCATCCCTCAAGGCTCTTTGAATCATATTTCGGTGGAACCGACACTTCACGACAAGGTCATCATGGCACAATTACAGGACAAAAGTGTTGGTATCATCAAGCAGAAGGTAGTAGAAGGTGAAAATAAATATAAGTGTTTCCGAGTGGACCATAAAGGAATTTTGTGGTTCGAGGATCGCCTAGTCGTTCCCAAGAATCCTGAGCTGCGGAAACAAATCCTGGACGAAGCCCATCTCTCTAAATTCTCTATTCATCCGGGTAGCACCAAGATGTACCAAGATCTCAGGCAAAATTTTTGGTGGACTCGCATGAAGAGAGAGATTGCCAAATACGTAGCAGAATGTGACACCTGTCAGAGAGTGAAAGCTAGTCACTTGAAAGTCGCCGGAACTCTCCAACCTCTACCAATTCCGTCGTGGAAATGGGAAGATATCAGCATGGATTTCATCGTGGGCTTACCAAATACTTCTCAGCACCATGATTCCATTTGGGTCATTGTTGATAGGCTCACGAAGACCGCTCATTTTATTCCAGTACATACTGAATATCGAGCCAAGAGATATGCTGAAATCTATATGGATCGGATTGTCTGCCTACACGGTATACCCAAAACAATTATATCGGATCGTGGTCCTCAGTTTGTGGCAAGGTTTTGGGAGCAACTCCAAGAAGCTCTCGGAACCAAGTTAATTCGAAGCTCAGCTTACCATCCGCAGACTGACGGCCAGACCGAAAGGGTGAATCAAATTCTTGAGGATATGCTTCGAGCATGTGTCATCCATTATGACAAGAACTGGGACAAATGTTTATCCTTGGCTGAGTTTTCTTATAACAACAGCTATCAGGCCAGTCTGAAGATGGCACCATTCGAGGCCTTGTATGGTCGACAGTGTCGAACCCCTTTGAGTTGGTCCCAGACTGGAGAACGTCAAATCTTTGGACCTGAATTAGTGGTCGAAGCTGAAGAGAAAGTAAAAATAGTACAAGCAAATCTCCGAGCAGCCCAGTCTCGGCAAAAGAGTTATTTCGATAAAAGAAGGGATCCTTTGAAGTTCATGGTTGGTAACCACGTCTATTTATGAGTGTCCCCAACTCGAGGCGTTCAACGATTCGGAGTCAGGGGTAAGCTCGCACCTCGCTATGTCGGGCCATATGAAATCATTGAAGAATGTGCACCCGTGGCTTATCGTTTGCGACTTCCTTCACGACTTGCCTGCCATCCATAATGTTTTCCACATATCCCAACTCAAGAAATGTGTTCGAGTTCCTACGGAAATCATTGATCAACAGGAAATTTTAATGGAGCCCGACCTCTCATATACCGAATATCCACTCAGAATTCTGGATAAAAAAGAGAGAGGTACTCGTCGAAAGGTGGTAAAAATGTATAAAATTCAGTGGTCTCATCACACTGAAGAAGAAGCCACCTGGGAGACGGAGGATTATCTTAATCGGCATTATCCGGGTTTCCTTAGCTCTACCTCAGGTATATCATTTTCCCCACCTCAATTCAATCATCCAATCTCGGGACGAGATTCTTTTTAAGGGGGGTAGGTTGTAACACCTCAGGTGTTAGCACTTTTAAATACAATCAATGTACCTTAGTTAAAGTTAAAAGAAAAATTTGAGAAATTAATTCAAAGAGAAAGGATCAAATAAAAGACAAATCATACAAAAGAAATTAAAGGAAAAAGAAAAAGGAGTGAAAAGCTACTCAAAATTTAATTCAAAAATGTGCACAAAATTTTTGTTGGCTCATGAGAGGTGTTTCAATTGACATGTGCTCAATTGAACTTCAGCCAAAATCAAGTCAAAAACTGAATAAAACTAAAGCCCTTTTGTGCAAATATGCAAATGTACCAATAGTTCAAAATGTGAGTTTCAAATGAAAATTTTCATAACATGAAAGTTGTAGATCTTGAAAAGTTATGCAAAAGTGGTATTCAACACTTTTCCATTTGAGCCCTCGAATTAGGAGCTAATTTCAGTTTACTGAGAGGTCCCTGGAATTTTCAGAAATCGCAAAAGAGCCCCCATCTCCATCTCTCTCTCCCGGCTGGCTCTGTTTCGCCCGCCGTACGCCGCCGGTGGACTTCGTCCACCGTGCGCCCGCGGCCAA
Source organism: Panicum virgatum (assembly GCF_016808335.1). NCBI lineage: Eukaryota > Viridiplantae > Streptophyta > Magnoliopsida > Poales > Poaceae > Panicum > Panicum virgatum. Next base: position 30,336,835 of record NC_053146.1, on the reverse strand, counting down.
ATGGACCCAGGAAGACCCCCAGCGCCACCTGGCCCGCCCCTTGGCATCTCCTCACGCGCACACGCGTCCCAGGCCGCTCCCCGAGCCGCCACGACACCCCCCGCCCTGCGCCGCGCCGTTGCAGCTCCGCCCGCTCGCCGTCGTGCGCCCCTGACCCAAATCGACCTCCCCCAGTCGCTACATCCCTCGCCCAGGAGCTCCTTGGCCTATAAAGACCCCCAGAGCTCCACCGTCGCGCCCCTTCTCCTCCATCTTCTTCCTCCCGCCGCTCCGCCATGGCCGCCGAGATCCAGCTCGCGCGGACCGGCTAGCCCAGCCCCACATTGCCCCCTCCGACCACCGCAATAGCTTCGCCACCTCCTAGATACGCTTCCACGCGCGCGGAATCGAACCCAAACCTCCTCCCGACGCCGTTCCCCTTTTGCGCCGCCGCCGGCGAGCTCAGGCTCACCGCGGACCGGCCAGCTCCGAAGGAGACCGAGCACGACAGCTACCCCAGAAGCATCCACGAACTCACGCGGTGCTCGTGCGCGCCTTGTTCCCCTACCCCGAACCCTCCTTCACCTCCAGCGTCGGCGAACCGAACAACCGACCCGCCATCAACGCCGACGAGCTCAAAACCGTGCACCAAACCCTCGAACGTCGACCAGGGTAGGTGTTCCTCGATCCCTTCTCTCCCACGCGCCTCCCCGTGGTAGCCCCAGTAAGCCCTGCACCTGCAGAACACCACCGGCAAGATGCCACGCGCGGAGAAGGCCGGCGAAGGACCCGGTTGTAAATTGTTTTTTTCGTTTAAGGGTGTTTCTGCAAGTTTTTCAGTGTATACCAGTGAACTCCTAAAATGCGAAACAAATCACAGAAAAAATCGGAAAAATGCAAACTCAACTGATCTGGATTCCTTGTAACAAGAGCTACAAATTTTGTAACATTCACATTTGCGGAAACTCAACCGAATTTAATCTAGGGAAAAGACCTTGATTTTTGGATATGTTCATGAAGTTCTGCCCATCAAATGACCTTGATTTTTGGATATGTTATCACTAATGGAATTTTAAGATCACAGTAAAAAGATGGCACCCAACCAAAGCAGTATCATATTGGAACAATCAAGATTCTCTAATCTGTTGTTAGCTTTTTCGATTTAATTCAGGAAAATATGCACATGAACTTGATCTGAAAATTTTACTGCATGCTTGTGCCACTGAATCCCTGCTAATACCTAAATTTCAGATTTATTATAGTTCATGTGCTATATACCATGATTTATGCTGGTTTAATCAACTTAATTCCTCATATATAGTTCTTATGCTCAGAAAAATCTATGTTTATTTATGAAGTCTCTTTTTAGCTCTGTGTTCCTGTATAAAAATTTTGAGCTGCAGTTACTGAGTTTTGCTTTGTTGAATAATCATGCTTAGCATCTTAGGGCTAGATTTATTATTTTTGTTCTGAGTAATCTACAATATTTCTGATCATTATTTTTGGGCACGATCTTGTTTAGAGTATTCTCTACCTGTAATAAAAAGTTCATAAGCAATACTGGTTAAATGCACCTTGAGAAATTTATGCAAACTCATGCTAAGTTCACTGAATAACTAATTTATCATAGTGATTTAAATCGTGAAAAATTTTCTGGAGTATGTTTAACTCATGGCTAGTCTCTGGTAAAAATTTGAGAGCCATATCCCTAGTAAAACTCTCTGTAGAATTAATCTTAGTTAAAAGCTTGCTGTTGTTGTTCTTTTTATCACCTCAGTTATATAAGTGAATAAAATCTGGAAAAATTTCAGTGCTGATTAGATGCTATGAAGTTGCTCTCGTAAAATTTGTAGCACCAGAACCCATATTAAATGTTCTGTACAAAAAGATGAAGTAACTAGAGTGATCTACTTGCATGAATAGTTATAGTTTTTGCTTTATGGTTAAATGCTGAAATCTATACCATAAGTACTTAATGTGAATCTGGGTTACTTTGGTGTTTCCTCACTAGCTCATTAGTGAATTTGGGTTGTTACGAAATAATGAAATCATGCTATGTATTGAAATTAAGAATGGAAACCAAAACCCCACTCATTCATGGAGAAACGTAGTTATGTTTACTACTCTATAAATGACTGCACATGAAATAAACTGTTGAGATCATCACTAAAGTAACTTTTGTTGGGCTACAACTTTATCGTGAAGGAAAGAAATTGTTATCCATGACTAACTCATAATCTCGCATTGCATATAGAAACGGTTAATCTCGCGGACGGTGACTACGAATTGGTGCCCGCGGACTCTCGTGCGGAGCAGGAGGTTAATCTGAACATGTACTAACTTGTCTCAAGACCTGGGCCAAGCCCCAGAGGCTTTTCTGCCTGACAGTGCCCAAGAAGGCAAGCCCCGGAGCATAATCCCACTATTTTTTTTTCGAATTATCATTCTGCTATCTATTTATTTATGTATGGTAATAGTTGGTTTTCTGCATTTAAGTTCTCTAGGCGTTGATCGAAAACCCTAGATGCATGATCCATAGGAACCTATGTTTGATACCGGATCTTTTTATCGACTAGTTGCCATGCTAAATAGGTACGGTAGAAGTCGAGTGGTTTCTTGCCTCTCGCGAGCAAATAGGAATTGTACTGACTTTAATTCCTGTTGAAATGTAAGGACAACGGACGGGGTTGTGTAGTTGTGATACCCCGCTGGTGTAGTCAAAAATGGCTAAGGTCGCAGTGTGTGGCTCATTTCGTTAAGCGTTTGAAAGTACTAGCCACATACCGAGAAATATGGTAATCGGTAAGCTGAAGTACCTGATTGGACCGGCGAGTGGAACGATCTCGCACCCTCCTGGTAGAAGTAGGGTTTATTTTTATGTCGCGACGTACGGGTACAGAGTGGTCGGACTCTGTAGTCGGGGAGGGTGTGCCTGGATCCACGAACTGGAAAGAAAGGGGAAATGTTGTGTGGGTGACTTGGTTCCCATACGTGTGGTCTAGGTTCCCCTGGCCAGGTTGAAATTCGATTCGGAATCGTCCGCCTCTCACGGCATGAGATTGCTTAATGATTTCGGTCACATAGAGTAACAAGTGGAACATGATGATGATAATACTGCTGGTTGATTAAATGATTGCTCTACCATGTTTGTGTAGAGTTAATTGCAAATTTAGAATGGTTAATCCAACTAGAATTTGGCTAAGTAAAACCTGAAAGTAAGGATCAACACTTAGCGGCATTTTTTGGCAAACAAACCCCACCAACCAAAAAGCCTTGCATGTCTAGTTATCGGACTATGATATATCCGGAGACGGGTCAGTCTTGCTGAGTATTAGTATACTCAGCCTTGCTTGTGGCACTGTTTTTCAGGTACTAACTTTGAAGATCTGTTTGCAAGTCTTACTTGGCCTTGTACTCTGCCCCCGGGTTGGTCTGTTGAGTGGGATGGCCCTTCAGCTGGTGCTAATCGCCCTCCCGCTGAGTGACGCATTCGTACGGGCTTTATCGATGCGTCACTATATCTCGCTAGTTATCTTTTACTGCTTCCGCTGAACATGAGACTTGAATAATTGAGTAGTTGGAACTCCGTAGTACTTTGATACTCTGAATATGGTTTGTAATAAATTTCCTTTCCGCTGCAATCACTCTGAGATGTATGAAATATTCTGTGTTGTAATCTCTGGGCTCACCTTCGTGTGAGTGTTGTCTGCTGATCCTGGAATAGCGTGGCTTTTATTGAGGCTTCACTCGAGGAACTACCGGTGAGTGCCAATTTGGGTCAGAGTTGCTTAGCAACAAAGATCAGTGCACCCGGGCCCAGTAGTTTTGGGTGGTTCCGCCACATGCCGCCGTACGCAGGAGCCCCGCCGCCATGGAGTATCCCGTTCCCCTGCGCCTCAGCCCGAGCAAACCCCTCCATTGAGTGTGCCATGACTCGCAAGTGCACACTGCCTCTTTGGAGCTGCACTTAGACCCGCAGCACCACGCGCACACGCTGGCACGACCACCGCCGCAGGGCCGCCTCTGCAGCAGTGCACGCCGCTCCGCTCCCTGCAACGCCACGTTGATGCCCTAGGAGGGTTACTCATGCCGCGTACGTCACCATGGCTCGGGGACCCAGTCGAATTAGACTCTGGAGCACCCAGAACAGCGAAGTCCGGCAAGATTCGGTGAGCGCCGCCGCAGAACAGCTCGTCGGCATCGTATCGCCGCTGCCCGCGCGCCCAAACTCCCAGAGCCCTCCGATCTGAGCCCAGCGGTCACGATTAGATCGTGGCCCGATCCGATTTGATCCGCCAGATCGTGATCCAACGGCCCACATCCGGAGATACCGGTTCGGCCTAGCTTATTTGCTAAAGAGTCCCTGGGCTCCTTTGAATTCAACCCGCGGTCCTAGTTAGTGTAAAAGTAATTACAGTTGGGCCCAGTTTTTAACATTTTAGCCCCTGAGTTTTTTTAGAATTAGAACCCACCGTCTAGCCTTGGTGATTTTGCGTATTAGACCCCAGATCTAAGGTTTAATTATGTATAGGTCCCTGGTTTTTGCAGAAAACCCCAGAAACTCTGTTTTTCTTACAGTTAAGCCCCTAGATCTTGTTTTAGGCCTAGTTTTCGCGTTCTAGCTCCATTTTAGGTGTTCTTTATGTCCACGCGATTGTTGTAACGCGTAGAATATTTCTATCTTAGTTTTGTTTACTGTTTTTATGTATTGTTGTACCGTTTCTTAGTGTTTGCCCTTGTTTGCATGTATGTGTATGTGCTGGATTTGTTGTTGGCGTTGCGATCGTGAGTAGACGTTGATCCGTCGGAGGAGTGCCAGGAGGCATCTTCCGCGGGATACTTTGAGTAGTAGGAACAATTTGAGGAAGGCAAGTATAATCTGAACACCACCTATCACCTTTAAATACAATTTCATACTGCATTTTAATATTGTATGCCTATAAGGACTTCCTTAGCCACTTTTATATCCTTTATATATCCCTTGGGTTGCATTTTGGTTAGTTGTGCTAGGTTGCTGCGCTCTCACACATAATGGTCCTTTTTAATTAATTTGATTAATGGTATATGCAACTTAATTCTGGGAGTGGCCCGTTTGAGTGGCTCACGTCTCGTTAAAAAGAGTTTTTCTAGAAACATGGTTTAGGGGGCCAGCACGGTGCTTAGTGCTGGGTTGGCCACTCTCCATAACGACCGGTTCATAGAGCGACAACCTGGGACAACATCGCTACCACAAGACTAGAATGGGACGGTCTTGGCTTACTAATTAGGTCATTTTGGTTCGGGAGTAACTTACCGACGGGGCAAGAGGGGGGTCGAGCTTCAATGGTCCCTGCGCTACGAGGCTTGGTCTGTGTTATCTTGAACCCCCTCGAGGTGGGCCCCATCATTGCATTGCCTGAATCCTTAGCGGTTACCCCTTACCAACGTGGTCCTTTTTAACGGCCTCGTAGTGAGTTTGCTAGTCATCTCACCTAAGGAAGTGTGATGAACAACTAGCGTAGCTCACGACTTGTGGGTAAAGATGTGCAACCTCTGCAGAGTGTAAAACTGGTATACTAGCCGTGCTCACGGTCATGAGCGGCCCAGATCCTCCTTTTGATTAGTGGGGTTATCTTCCTTCGATTAGGAGGGTTTCCCCGGGTGGTTTGTTTTGGTTTGGTTTGGTTCTCAGTAGTATCATAATTAATTCTGATTAATTACTATGTAATTGGGTTATGGTAATTCATCAACTTGTAGTAATTAGCTTTAATAAAATTTTGTCCAAGATTAAAAGCTAATGCAGTTGAGTCAGCCAACCTTAGAGCCTCATAGTTTGTTATATACTTGTTGAGTACAAGTTGTGTACTCACTCTTGCCTACTCTACTCTTTTTCCTCTTGTTCTCTTTGGGGATACTCTACTGCTGCTCAGTTCCTGCCAACGCGAGGGAGTTCACTCAGAGCTACCAGGAGTACGAGGACTTCTAGGCGTTCGTCTCCCAGTCGACGTCCCTATGGCGGCCTGCTTCTGAGAGTTTCTCATATATGTTTTTACGCTTCCGCTGTATCAGACATTTTGTCATTAATGTAATAAATAACATTTGTACTCGCTTTATTACATCTTTTTACGTGATATGTGCTGTGATATATTGTTCAATCTATTGTATATACGTGTGACTTGATCCTGGCACGTATATGATTGCTCGGTTTATGTCCTTTTATAAACCGGGTGTTACAACTGCATCATTTATGCTAAAGACTAACCTTTTTTGGCCTTGGAGAGCTTCTTGATCTTCTCATGAAGGGCAGCCTTATCGGATGAGAGCGTCTTCACTCGCTCTCTCAGAGCATTTAGCTCTGAATTGTCCTAGGGCTGGCTACCTTCCTGTTATAACACCTCCTGCCAAAAAGTAAAAACAAAAGGATCAGTACATACTACTTGATCTATAGTACTCGATATATTCGACTACTTACCCCCAACAGCTTGTAAGCAAGCTTCACCTTCCCTTGTGTTAAGACACTTCCCGATGAGACCTGGGAAGTAGTCGACTTCACCACGGAAACTGCCTTTTGCGGCACATCTTCAACTCTTTCCACAGAATTCCCTGGATTTTGGGAATCTAGATAAAAACTTGGTTCACAAAACCAAACTAAGAGAAAAGGGAAGTACTTCATCAGCGCAAGGCACTATAAGTTTACCTGTAGGGGTTTTCTCAAGCAGCTTCTGACCGCCTCCTTCCTCAGGAAGCTTCTTGTCGCCTCCTTCCTTTGGAAGCTTGTCGCTTCCATCAGCCTCCGGGAGCCTTTCATTGCTCCTCTCAGCATCAGGGAGTGGAGAATTCAGACGCATAGAATTCACCAACTCCTCCGCCTCATGGGCATTCATTTCTGGAGTGCTCGGAGGCTTCTCCACTGATGACTTGGGGGCTGAATCATCTTCAGTTTCCCCCCTTGCATCCAGGAGTGCATTGCTGCAATGACAAATCAGTTACAATGTACTCGATACAAAGACTACTCTACAATTACAAGTTATGAGGAACTTATGTAGGTGCCCTTGTCAAGGCCAGCTTCCTTGCGCCGAATTTAAGGGGCGGCCTAATGATCTTGGCCTTGCCACCCGAACTTCCGGCATCACCTATACTGGAACTATTCGCCGGTCGAGTAGTAACAGTCCCCTTCGACAGGTCTGCTGTGATGGAAGGGACAGTTTATCCCACCACAGCATCATCCCCAGATGCTATAGTCCGTGGCATCTTAGCTGCTGGACTTAAGAAATCAAAAAGTTTCAAGTCAAAACAAGCAAATCGACAAACTTATCAAAGTACTCGATTGCAACCAATAAGCTATTTACATGTTGCTCGTAGCTTGTGAGGAGCTACTATGCTTCCTCAGAGTCGAACGAGTAACCTTCGGATGACCCGCATGGGTATCTTCACTTGGGCTTGCACTATGCACCCTGCCATCATCCCCGGCTGATTCCCCAGCTTCTGCATCAGTAGTTTCATCATCAAAACTAAAGCCTTCAATTTCTGAAGAATCTTCAGAACCAGGCAAAGGTTCGGCATGAGCACTGGGAACAAGATAGGATGGGCAAAATATGCCTAGCACTGGAGGACTACTCCTATATACATTCACATCATCCTACAAAAGGATCGGAAAGTTGTTAGTTACACTACAATAACAAGTACTCGAAATTGCAAATCGACTACTTGTTACTTACCTCCTTTGGTGGATTCAACACTGAAAATGTGTTGAGGAGGTGAGGAACATGTTCCATCTTCTCGAAAAGTCGCTGCACTCGATGAAGAACTTCTCCGTTGGAGATTTCTTTTTCTGAGCATCGCGATGGATCATTTATTCCTTGATACTCGAAGCCAAAAGTTACTCGAGTCTAGAGAGGTTGGATTCTACGCTTCATCCAATCAAAAGCCACAGCCTCTCCACTTAGTCCTTTTTGCTTTAAACTTGCAATCAATTCTAGTAATTCTGGAATTCGGCTTGTATCAAGAGGCTTCTTCAGCCATTCAGCTTTGTGAATCGGGGGGCCAGCCAGGATGGATGGAAGGCTATTTCCATGTTTTTCGATATAAAACCATCTTGGTTTCCAGTCGATTACTTTTTGTGACAATTTGTAAGGGATGTAAACCCTATCCATCCTTTGCGTCAGCTGAATCCCTGCCCCACCAACTACATCTAGTCTAGTCAAATTAGGCTGGGGCTTAAGATGAAAAAGGTGGCGGAAAAGGTCGAAATGGGGCTCGATGCCCAGAAAAGCTTTGCACAAATGTACGAAGATAGATATATGAACAAAAGAATTGGGGGTGAGATGATGAAGCTAGATCCCATAATAATACCGGAGCCCAGAAAAGAAATTAGAGCAAGGAAGACCTAATCCTCGCTCAAAATAGGGAAGAAATCCAACAATCTCGCTCGTATTTTCACACAGACGGGCGTCGCCTAGCACAGGACGCCATTGGATTACGAATTTCGATGGCAAAAAGCCCTACTTAACAAGGGATTCCAAGTTAGATTTGGAACACTTACTTGATTCCCAACCTTCATCGTGGGATGGCTCAGCAGCTATGCCTTTGCCCTTGCTTGATTTCTTCGGAGCCATCCGGAAATCTACAGAACGCTTCATGCGCACACACTGGCTAAACCCCTAATGGATTTGGAAGCAAGGGAAAGCTAGGAAGTTTAGATCTGGAAGCTTGAGGCTGAGGGCAGGAACAGATCTAAACAGTAAAAGGGGAATGGCGGCCGGTGGGGTAAAAACCCAGTTACCATTCTATTTTATAGTGGCGGTGGAAACATGGTATAATACCCAGAAGGCTAACAGTCAGTTACCAATTGCGGAAAGAACGGGATTTTCTGAAGACATTTCTTTTTTATAAGATTATATTCTGGAAAAAGAAAACACTCACATCCCTTGACAACTACTCGACGTTACTTCCTTCTACTGGGATTACATTACAAAATAAAGGAAAAGTACTCGACACAGTACAACTACTCGATATTACAATTCGAGTAATTTCTTCTAAAAACATTACAATGACTCGGGTCTGCACACACACTTCTTGGCTTCCTGAGCAAAGCTTGCTGCAGCTAGATCGGCCCGAGGCCGTGTCAAAGTACAAACTTGTTATTCCCATCAAGGGAATAATATACTCGTATTCTGGGAGTAATCGCCTCACAAGATCTCTTGTAGTATCTTGCAAAGAAATTTCTTCTTCTCCCTGAATATGTTGTGATAAGATTAAGTCTCCTTACCAGATATGTCAGTTCTTGGGTACCCAGAAACAGGTAGTCCCAAGGATGTGACACAACAAGACCCAACCCATCGACAGAGAACCTGCCTCATTGGAATATGCAAGGACATGATGTCCAGCATGGATTCGCTAAGAGAAGCAGGGTTGCAGGGTTTGGCATTAGAGATTTTTCTTGTCGCTCGCAAGTTCTCTTCTAGCATCTTTTGCTGAAAAGGACTACACAAATATCAGGAGGACGAGAGCTAAAACACCAAATGCAAGCCATAGCTTCAGAATGCTGGTGCTTCTGGCAAAGGCCTCTCACCCACCTTTTATAGCCACAAGGTAGCACTCACGAATGCAGTAATGCAGATTCTCCATACAGTATAGTCCCATGTGAGCGTACAGTAAAGAGATATACATCCCGGGTTTTATTTCTGAGGATATTTCGGGTGCAATCAGTGTGGCATATCCAATCGAATCATTTTTCTGGGATTTTACCCGAAAAAGAGTTGTCTTCGGATATCGGATAGTATTAAACCTACAGATATTCTGAAGAATAAAATCCGATGCCACATCTTACATCCTTAATTCCAAATCTTTGCTCGGAGGCTACCCGCAGAATAAGGGATTTTAATTTAAGGCTCGGGGGCTTCGGGATATGTGCATCAGAGATTTATTTTTCAAATTTATTAGAAAAATAATGAAGGAAAAAGACTGAAGTGACCCTCAGCCTGATTCCGCGATTCAACCTAAGGCTCGGGGGCTACTACATGGAGCGCGAGCACTTCGCGCACTGTAACACCCTAATTTAAATTTCAATATTTAATAATAAATTTAATTGGCTTTATTTAATTTTCTAAGGTTTAATTTGCTTAGCTTGCATTTAATTTAATTTTCACCAGGAATTAAAATTTTTCTAGGTTTAAACTTGTTTGTGCATTCATGCTGGTGCATAAGTTTTATTTGGATGAGTGCTAGGGTTTGAATTCAAATAGTTTGAGTTGAGAGGAAAGAGAGAAAACCAGAAAAAAAGGAGAGGAAACCCAATCCAGCAGCCCAGTAGCCAGTCTGCACATCAGCCAGAGACACCACAGTGCAACGCGCTCTCTTTCCCGGCTGACCCCATGTGTCAATGAAGATTCATGCGCGCCCACGTGCCCCGTGGCCCCACCTGGCGGCCTCCCAGGCAACGCTTGCCGTAGCCTGCTTTCTCAGCATGGACGCAACCCGCGCGTCGCGACCTCCCTTCCGCGCTCATCCCGCCCGACCAGCCGGGTCCACCTACCAGAGTCAGCGAGCGCGTCGTGCACTCCACCACGCCCCGCTCTGACCACAGTCAGCGGCCCAACACCCGTGCCCCAGGCCCGCATGTCGGCACTAACCTCAGCAAGTGGAAGTGTGTCCCCGGTTCCCCGCTACCAGGCCCACCAGTCAACCTCGTTTGCTTGTCCGTGGACGCCCGCGCCTTCCTCTTCCGTCCCTCGCTGACCTCCAGGTCCCACACGCCAGTTTCCTTTTTCAACCTCGCGCCGGCCGGACCTCCCTGCTCGCTGGACCAGCTGCGCCCGAGCTCCTTGCTCGTGGACCATCCCAACCCTACGGACCCTCTGGTCAGTGCCGCCGCACCCCTTCCTTCTAGAAGCCGCATTTCCAGAAGCCCAGGATCGCGCCGGGTTGTTGCGCGATCCGCAGAATCAGCACCGAGCCCCGACGAGATCGCCGGTGCCCACCTGCCATCACCTGTTCACCGTGAACCTCGGCCTCCTCCCTTTAAACCACCCGGGAAACCTCTGCGCACGCACCCTCACCCTCCAGCACTGCCCAGAGCCCCTGCTCCACCGCCCTCGCCTTGCTCCGCCACGCCGCGCCCCTGCGCCACCGTGAACCCACCACCCCACGGCGCCCTAGCCCCTGAAACCCTCGCGTGAGCTCCGCCTTGGACCCAGGATCAACCCCGAGGCAGCCATCCTCGACTTCCACTATGCACGCGTGGGAATTTCTCCTGGACCCGCCACCGCACGTGAGATCGGGTTCAAGAAATTCATCGCCGCTGGCGATCACCGGACCTCCCTGACCCCTGGTACTGCTTCACAGCGCCGCCATGCGTCGACCCGTGGAGCCTAGACGACCGGAGGAGCACGCCATCGGCCGGACCCCGAACTCCGTTCCTATGCCACCGCTTGACCCCGACGCCGACGCCCCTGCACATCAGCACAGCTCAATATCAAGCCTCGGTGAGCACCCGTAGCCTTTCTCCTTCCTGTTGCTCTAGGTTTTAGGGCACTTTGATCAACACGGGTGCCGGGACACCAGTCACCGGTGACCCACGCCGTGAGCCCGCCATGGCGGACTTTGCTGCATCCCTACTTAGCCTCACACGAGCCATGTTACCCTCGAGATAGCCTTCCGCACACGCCCGGGCATCTTCACGCCCAAAACCGAGCCCAGAACTGCCTGGACTCGGATGCGCCGGCGAGTGCCGCCGTTCAGATCCGCCCCCGCCGTCGCAGCTACGTCCCAGGGCCTTCCCATGCCCAGCTTTTGCCTTGGATCGGTTACGCATGTCGCATAGAACTTTCCTGACCCAAGCGGTGATCGTTTTGACCCCCGGAGGGCTGAGATTGCTTGACTCCGGTGAGCCCGAGCGTGCACCGCCGCCGACCCTGCGCGCCCAACCTCCCTGGGCCGTCCGATCCAAGACGCGCGACTGAGATTAGAACAGTGTACCCCTTCGCCCTGGGCCACGGGATCGAGATCCAACGGATCAAATCTGCACGTACCGGTTCGTCGTGGCTGTTTTGCTAAAGAGTCCCTGGACTTCTTTGAAATCAACCCGCAGTCCACTACAGTTCAAAAATAATTCCAGATCAGCCCTGCTTTTAGAGTTTAGACCCCTGAGCTTTCCAAAAATAGTGCCCGCAGTCCAGCCCCTGCAGTTTTGTGCGCCGACCCGCAGACCTTTGCAGTTTTTATGTTTAGGTCCCTGGTTTTTGCGCAGAAGCCCCTAGAACCTTAGTTTTCTCGTAGTTTAGTCCTTAAACCTAGTTTTAGCTCTAGTTTTCACGTTCTAGCTCCGTTTTAGGTGTTCTTTATGTCCACACGATCGTTGTAACGCGTAGAATAGTTCTAGACCAGTTTTGTTTGCTGTTTTTATGTATTGTTGTACTGTTTCTTAGCTTTTGCCTTTGTTTGCATGTATGTGTATGTTCTGGACTTTGTTTTGGCATTGCGATCGTGAGTAGACGTTGAGCAGTCGGAGGAGTACCAGGAGCCACCCTCCGCGGGAGACATCGAGCAGCAGGAGCAGTTTGAGGAAGGCAAGTATAACATGAACATTCGTATCACTTTTAAATACATTTTCATACTGCATTTTAATATTGTATGCCTATGAGGACTTCCCTAGCCACTTTATATCCTTTATATATCCCTTGGGTTGCATTTTGGTTAGTTGTGCTAGGTGCCGCGCTATAACACACTTGGTCCTTTTTAATTAATTTGATTAATGGTATATGCAACTTAATTCTGAGAGTGGCCCTCTGTGTTCTGTGCTTGAGTGGCTCACGTCTCTCGTTAAAATTGTTTTTTCTAGAAACATGGTTTATTGGGCCAGCACGGTGCTTAGTGTTTGGTTGGCCACTCTCCCTAACGACCGGTTCATAGAGTGACAACATGGGACAACAGCGCTACCACAAGACTGGAATGGGACGGTCTTGGCTTACTAATTAGGTCATTTTGGTTCGGGAGTAACTTACTGACGGGGCAAGAGGGGGGTGAGCTTCAATGGTCCCTGCACTGCGAGGCTTGGTCAGTGTTATCTTGTACCCCCTCGAGGTGGGCCCCATCATTGCGGAGCCTGAATCCTTAGCGGTTACACCTTATCAACGTGGTCCTTTGTAACGGCCTCGTAGTGAGTTTGCTAGTCATCTCACCTACGGAAGTGTGATGAACAACTAGTGTAGCTCACGACCTGTGGGTAAAGATGTGCAACCTCTGCAGAGTGTAAAACTGGTATACTAGTCGAGCTCACGGTTATGAGCGGCCCAGATCCTCCTTTTGATTAGTGGGGTTATCTTCCTTTGATTAGAGGGGTTCCCCGGGTGGTTTGGTTTGGTTCTCAGTAGTTCATAATTAATTTTGATTAATTACTATGTAACTGGGTTTATGGTAATTCACCAACTTGTAGTAAGTAGCTGTAATAAAATTTTGCCAAGACATAAAAGCTAATGCAGTCGAGTCAGCTAACCTTAGAGCCTCATAGTTTGTGTTATACTTGTTGAGTACAAGTTGTGTACTCACACTTGCCTCCTCTACTCTTTTCCTCTTGTTCTTTTTGGGGATACTCTACCGCTCCTCAGTTCCTGGTGACGCGAGGGAGTTCACCCAGAGCTACCAGGAGTGCGAGGACTTCTAGGCGGTCGTCTCCCAGTTGACGTCCCTGCGGCGCACAGCTTCCGAGTTTCGTACTTGTTTTACGCTTCCGCATACTCTGTACCAGACATTTTATCATTTATGTAATAAATAACATTCGTACTCGCTTTATTATATCTTTTTACGTGATATGTGCTGTGATATACTGTTCATTCTGTTGTATATACGTGTGACTTGATCCTGGCATGTATATGATTGCTCGGTTTATGTCCTTTTGTAAACCGGGTGTTACACGCACCATATATGATCAAGATTTCGGGGCATGAGCACCTCACAGCCTCGAAGCAACCAGAAATACTTGGGAGACTACTATCCGTATCTGAAGTAAGGTCCAGAAGCAACTAGAAGGATGTTCCGACTGCTTGAAGTACTCGAAGATGCCCAGCCAAGTACTCGACGCCTGCAGGACTCGGCTACGAAGAGCTCGAGGGCTTTTCAAACCCGGGCAGCGGGACTGCTTATAGGCAAAGAATGTTCTAGACTAAGGGATAGCTCATGGATGTACCTTACCTCTCTAGTAACTACCCGAATAGGTGTAGAACTAGCTGCAGTACAAAGGAAACTATCCGATTGTGTTGTAGTAGGACTCCAACTGTACTCGGCTAGGACTTTCCATATAACTCTGTCCCCCCCGGATATATAAGGGCGGGCAGGGACCCCCTCAAAACATCAACACCTAAGGCAATACAAACAACCACAAAGAACGTAGGGTATTACACAACTCGCGGCTCGAACCTGTCTAAATCTTTGTGTTCCTTCCACCATCGAGTTCCAGGGAAGTCGATCCCTACCTACAAACTTTACTGTTAAGGGTATCCCTGAGCAGGCTTGGCGGTAAACACCGACAGCCACCGCCGCTACTGGGCCGCCGCCCGCGACCCTGCATTGGCGTCCCCATATAGCGCCCTCGCTCCTCGGCATCTCCGCGGGATTTTTGGCGCACCGGAGCGCCATCGGGGCGCTGCTCCAGTGATCCCCCGCCGCATCCATGGCGCGCCGCTGCTCGTCGGCATTCCGCCACTGCCCAGGCGCCCCGATCCATTGTCAGCCATCAGATCAAAGACCAACGGTGCAAATCAGATCCCTTTTCAAGTCAATAGAGTAGCAGCCGGTCAACTGTGGAGATTTTGCACAAACACCCCTCCGTTTTTTGCATATCAACTCGCCGTCCATTCATATTCAAAAATAATTCTGTTGTGGCCCTTGTTTTTGTAGAAAACCCTCTAAACTCCTTGAAAATATAACCCGCCGTCCTAGCCTCAGTGTTTACATGTTGGCCCTCATGTTTTTATAAGAAATTATGTTTTAGTCCTTGGTTTATTTCGGTTAAGACCTATTTTAGCATATCTTTACCGCTTAACTCCGTTTTAAGCGTTCTTGGTACCGTTTCAATCATTGCAACGCATAGAACCTGTTTTTAAGTGTTTTACCTCTGCTTTTCATTGATTGGTGTAATGATTTAATTTATTTCCATTGTTTGCTTGTATGTGCTCGTGTTGCTTGGCGTGTTCGTGATGTTTAGACGAAGAGTCGTTCGAGAACCTTCAAGATGAAGATTTTGAAGACTTTGAGCAGCAGTAAGTGAATGAGGAAGGCAAGTATATTTACGATCATATTTGGTCCTACTCACATTTAATTTACGCTTGCATGCATTAAATTGATCGGGTACCTATTATCCTCATTGTTATCCATGTTCTTGAATAGCCGGGTTTTCTTTTATAAAAGCTTTTGGGTAGTTTGCTTAGCTGCTGAACAATGGTTATGGGTGGTTTATGAGAGCTTTATACTTATCACAAGTTTTACACTCTTTGATGAACATTATTATACTTTGATAATGAGAATTAAAATCTAGCATGGAGAACCACCCAGGAAAACAGTGCAACCACAAAAACTATATGGCTCTGGTCTAGGTTGATTAATTAGATTTCTCTAGCTTGTTAGTAGCTTAACAAAAGGCGCAAGGGGGGGGCCTGGGTTCAAGAAGGGGTACTCGGCCTGCCAAAAGGGTTTGGTACACTTATGAGGTACGCTTGCTTTGGGGGAGGGTGCACTTGCCCAGCTGCTGAAACCTCAGTGGGTTACTACTGGTTAGGGAGTCTTTGTAAAGGCCTTGTAGTGAATCCCTGCCACTCACAAAAGGAAGTGTTTAAGGGCCTTGCAAACACGAGCATCAAGGGAGACACGACTTGTGGATAAAGTGTGCAAACTCTGCAGAGTGAAAACTAGTATATCAGTCATGCTCATGGTCAAGAGTGGCTCGGACCCTCACATGTCTACTTAATTGCAATCAATGACTTATTTTAGTTGTTCATTTATTTCAAGGCTTATTTATTACTTCAGTATTTAAATTCCTTTCATAAATGTGGGTTTGGATTCATTTAAGTAGTAATGTTAGTTTTATCAACTATTAAATTAAAATGCTTACTGCTTATTCAGCCAGCCTTATTCCTTGATTTAGCCTTGCATGTCATTTATTTTTCCAATATACTTGCTGAGTACGTCATGTGCTCAGACTTGGTATATCAACACTGCTCAGACCAAGATTAGTTTGAGGCCTTCCCAGACGACATCTATGTTTTCTAGGCATACGTTCCCCCAGTCAGCTGTCTGTGGAGTTGGATGGATCCGCTGCTAGAATAAATGCGAACTAAAATGCTATTTATTTATGTTATGACATTCAGCTTGGTTTGTAATAAATAACTTCGGTACTTTATGACATTGCTTCTGTTATTCACTATTGTCTTCATATGTGTGTAATTTTGATCCTGGCGCACATATGATTTATTGCTTGGTTTATTCCTTCAAAATCGGGCGTGACAAAGTGGTACTAGAGCCGTGTTGACTGTAGGACGTCAGCCTAGTTAGTAATGGTCATTAGTTAACCATGTTCTGATCCGTATTAATGTTGTTCTTGCTTTTATTTAATTAATTCTAATCCATTGGTCATTTATTTCCTCCTTGTTGCTAATCATTGCTTATTTATTATATCCTTGTCCTGTTCATTTATTATATCTGCTCATTTGTCCTATCTCTATATTCTTTTTATACTAACTTTTCTAATTGTCCCTTATAGATGGTTCTCACTAGAAGTGCCGCCAGCTCGTGTAGCAGCCCGCTTCCCGCTGACGCTAGCGCAGCCGTGCCTGAGCCTGTGTCTGCACTTGAGCCTGTACCTGCTCCTGTATCCGCACATGTGCCTGTTGCCGAGGAAGACCCTGAGAAAGAGGAGGATCCTAAAGAATTTGTACCAGTGGTGGACCTCACTCAAGATGATGAAGAAGAGGTGATTCATGTGGAGGAGGACCAAGCTGAGGATGATCAAGCTGAAACTGCACAAGAGGTACCTGAAGACACACCTGGAGCTGGACCTGGAGCTGTTCCACCGCCACCGCCGCCAGCACCGCAGCAGCCAGAGAAGTGGACCTTGTAGTATCATTAGCATAGGGGCAACTTCTACTTCTCCAGGGCGCTGCACATGCTGTTCCAGTACCTGCACATTTCGGTGGAGATTTTCCACTTGGGAAGACAGAGGACACACCCACGGTACCCAGAAGAGTGGACTGTGTCTACTCGGATTCTCGTGCTGAACAACATGCATGGAGGAACAACAGAGGTCTCAGTTCACTATGCCATATCAGTCAGAGATACCTATGAAGCTGGAATCAGTGTCGCTACAAGTTAGGCTTTGTCATTGCTGTGTTTCCACCGTGGATCTACTTTGGACGACTCCGTCTGGAGACACTTCCCTAGGCATGCTGAAGGAGACATGAGGTGCGCCATCATTGGAGTGCAGAACTTCCTGAACACCAGGATGTTTGCTCATGTTGGACTCACCACCGCGCTTCACACCTAGATGGAGCGCACTTCTGGGGAGCTTTAGGGCATCCGCCACCGGCTGGCCGATGCAAGGAGGGAGAACGATACACTCAGAGCTTATCTTCAAGGGAGAGATCCACCTAACCATGAGGATGATGACTACAGATCCATTTCACCGCCCCGCAAGAGGACTAACTTTGGCCCTCAGCACTCCACCACCACCGTGTTGCCTTAAGAGGTTCCCTAAGATAGTAGTCCACGTTTAGTGTCGCTTAGTGTTAGTCGAGTCGTTTGTGAGTTGTGTGTAATGAACCTTATGGTGTGCTTGTGATTTTGTTATTATGTTAATGGTGTGATTTGGATCTTTGTAATGATTGCGATGTATTGTGGGGGTAATTGCCACAACGACATCGATTTGGTTAATAATAATTAGTGTTGGGTCATATCTTCAGAAATCTTCAGCTTATTATCATTTTTTATCATATTTGCTCCATCATATCATTATCTTTGTGTTATTCATATCCATTAGACTTTCAATACTGCTTTCATCCATGATATTCATATCTATCTTATTCCTGCTATCCATGCCTTGATCATATCTATTTGTTCTATCTGCTGAATACTTTTTACTCCTATCTCTCTAATCATTAAGGCTTAGAATAATTGAGTTAGAACTGTTATTAGCTACTACTTGTTAGTAACCCTTACCTACTTAAGATGTTGTTCTTCTATATGTCCTTGCTATAGAATGGAGCTGTTCTTGGAGGGTCTGAATGGAGGATTGCAATATCAGCTAATCGCTCACACCTTTCCTAGCTTTCAGAAGATGGTAGACAAGGTGCTGGTTCTTGAGCACAAGCGCCGTGAGCTGGAAGACCGCAAGAGAAAGTTGAACAGCCCAGGGCAGTCCAGCAGCAGCACACGCCCTCCCTTGCCTATGCCACAGGGGCCACAGTAGCGCATTGGGATGCAGCAGGGGCAGCACCAGAATCAGTGCTTCAACCAGAACCAGAATCAGTTCTAGCGCCCATATCAGATGGGTCATCATCCCAGCACCCGCCCAGAATCGTCAGAATGCACTCCCTGGCCCTCAGATGAAGACTAGTGCTCCTAGCACCCCTGTTCGGAAGGGATTCTTCCATTGTGGTGAGGCTGGTCACTATGCCAACAACTGCCCAATGAAAGTTGCACAGAACACAACAGGGCAGACCAACAACAATTGTCAGAGGCAGAATCAGCAGCAGCAAGGCACAATGGGAACTAGAACCAGCAAGTCAACAGAGGACAGCAGAACTATGCATGTGGGAGAGTGAACCATGTGACCGCTGAGAGTGCTCAGGAAGCTCAAGATGTGGTGGTTGGTATGTTTCTTGTCAACTCAGCCTGCACTTCAGATTTATTTGATTCTGGTGCATCACATTCTTTTATCACTGCTCACTTTGTTACAAAACCTAATATACCCATGTGCATCATGCCAAAACTCATGTTAGTTAGTTCACATAGTGGGGGTATGAAAGCTGCATATTTATGTCCCAACGTAAGTTTGAGAATTATGGGAGTAGACTTTCCAGCCAAATTAATTATTCTAAATTCCCATGGGATTGATGTGATACTTGGTATGGATTGGTTGGGAGGATGCAAGGGAGTAACTGATTGTGCCAAGAGATCAGTGAAACTGACCAGTCCACAAGGAGATAGAATTGAGTTTGTAGCAACTGTGCTGTCAGCAATAGATTGTGTGGTTAATCAGCTTGAGGGAAACAGACTGGAGGATATCAGAGTTGTGTGTGAATTTCCAGATGTCTTTCCAGATGATCTGCCTGGTATGCCACCTGATCGAGATATTGAATTTGTTATTGAGCTTTTACCATGAACTACACCCATATCTAAGAGACCATATAGGATTCCTGTTAATGAACTACAAGAATTAAAGAAATAGTTAAAAGAATTGCTGGATAAGAATTTTATTCATCCTAGTTCTTCACCTTGGGGTGCACCTGTTATATTTGTGGAGAAGAAAGATGGCACTCAGAGGATGTGTGTGGATTATAGATCACTCAATGAGGTCACAATTAAGAATAAATATCCCTTGCCTCGCATTGAAGATTTGTTTGATCAGTTGAGAGGAGCTAGAGTGTTCTCTAAGATTGATTTGAGGTCAGGTTACCATCAGTTAAAAATCTGGCCATCAGATATTGAGAAGACAGCTTTCACTACCAGATACGGGTTATATGAGTATACAGTTATGTCTTTTGGGTTGAGCTTACTTTATGTACTTGATGAATAAGGTATTTATGGAGTATCTGGATAAGTTCATTGTGGTGTTCATTGATGATATTCTGGTATATTCCAAGAATGAAGAGGAACATGAGAAACATCTGTGTTTGGTACTGCAGAAGCTAAGGGGGAATCAGTTATATGCTAAGCTGAGAAAATGTAAATTCTGGTTGGATGAGGTATCTTTCTTGGTCATGTTATCATTGATGGAGGTATTACAGTAGAACCAGGGAAGGTCAAGGATGTGTTGGACTGGCAGCCGCCTCAGACAGTGTCAAAAATCAGGAGTTTCTTAGGATTGGCTGGATATTATCGCAGATTCGTTAAGAACTCTAAAATTGCTAAACCTCTTACTACACTTTTGGAGAAGGGAAAAGATTTTAAGTGGACAGATGCCTGTCAGAACAGCTTTGAGGAATTAAAGAAGAGACTCACTACTGCACCTGTGTTAGCGATGCCTGATATTCACAAGAATTTTGATATATATATTGTGATGCTTCTCACCAAGGTTTGGGTTGTGTGCTGATGCAAGAAGGTAGAGTTATAGCTTATGCTTTGAGACAGTTGAGGAAACATGAGCTGAATTATCCAACACATGATCTGGAATTGGCAGCAGTGATTAATGCATTTAAGATTTGGAGGCATTATATTCTGGGTAATAGATGTGAGAT
This sequence comes from Panicum virgatum, assembly GCF_016808335.1. Classification (NCBI taxonomy): domain Eukaryota; kingdom Viridiplantae; phylum Streptophyta; class Magnoliopsida; order Poales; family Poaceae; genus Panicum; species Panicum virgatum. The sequence continues at coordinate 30,316,436 of NC_053146.1, read as the reverse complement.
ATATACTGATCACAAGAGTCTGAAGTACAATTTCACTCAGAATGACCTTAATCTCAGGCCGCGCAGATGACTGGAATTAATTAAGGATTATGATTTGGGTATCCATTATCATCCAGGGAAGGCTAATGTAGTAGCAGATGCTTTGAGTAGAAAGAGTCATGCTAATGTGGTTCTAGCTTATCCTTTGGAGTTGTGCACAGAATTTGAGCAACTCAACCTTTCCATAGTATCTCATATAGAAGGTGTAACTTTGGAAGTGGATTCTACACTTGAGCAATATATCAGGAAAGGAGAGCTTGAGATTAGAAAATAAAAGAGATCAGAGAGCTCATGAAGGAGGCAAGGCCTTAGACTTTACAGAAGATGCTCAAGGAACAATCTGGTTCAAGAAGAGGATTTGTGTGCCCAATATAGAGTCAATCAGAGAAACCATCCTGAGGGAAGCCCATGATTCAGCTTATTCGATTAATCCAAGAAGTACCAAGATGTATCAGGATTTGAAATATGGCATGAAGAGAGATGTGGAACACCAGAGGCCAGCAGGTTTGCTTCAGGCTTTGCAGGTTCCAGTATGCAAGTGGGAAGAAATCAGCATGGACTTCATTGTGGGACTGCCTCGCACTCATGATGGTTATGATTCGACCTGGGTAATTGTGGACCGTCTGACCAAAGTAACTCATTTTATTCCTATGAGAACTACTTACACTAGTGCCAAGCCAGCAGAGCTATATATGTCAAGAATTGTGTGTTTGCATGGTGTGCCTAAGAAGATAGTCTCAGATCGAGGTATTCAGTTCACTTTCTCGTTTCTGGTAGAAATTACATGAGAATTTTGACCCTCAGACTGATGGTCAGACAGAAAGAACTAACTATATATTAGAGGATATGCTGAGAGCTTATGCCTTGAAATATGGTACTAGTTGGGATAAGAGTCTGTCGTATGATGAGTTCTCATATAACAATAGCTACCAGGCCAGTCTGAAGATGTTGCCGTTTGAGGCTTTGTATGGCAGAAAGTGCAAAACACCCTTGCATTGGAGTGAAACTGGTGAAAGTCAGGTATTTGGGCCAGAAATCTTAAAAGATGCAGAACAACAGGTTCAGATTATCAAAGAGAACCTGAGGACAGCACAATCTAGACAAAGGAGTTATGCAGACACCAGACGTAGAGAATTGGAGTTTGAAGTTGGTGATTATGTCTATTTGAAGGTTTCACCCATTTGAGGCCTCCGCAGGTTCAAGGTCAAGGGAAAGATGTCACCAAGGTATATTGGACCGTTTCAGATACTTGAGAGAAGAGGTGAGGTAGCATATCAGCTAGAGTTGCCAGCTCGCCTCTCAAATGTGCATGATGTATTTCATATCTCTCAGTTGAAGAAGTGCTTGCGTGTGCCTGAAGAACAGTTACCATTGGAGGAACTCAATGTGCAGGATGATCTCACCTATATAGAGTATCCAACCAAAATCATTGAGACAACAGAGAGAATCACCAGGAGCAAGGTGATTAAGACGTGCAAGGTTCAGTGGAGCCATCATTTAGAGGACGAAGCAACTTGGGAGCGAGAGGATGAATTGAAGGCCGAATTCCTCCAACTCTTCTCAAATCCATCCGAATCTCGAGGACGAGATTCAATATAAGGGGGGTAGGTTTGTAACACTCTAAAATTTACTTCAAAATTTTTTCATAATAGTTATATAATTTGTGGAGTCAAAAGGAATTAATTTTGCAATATTTAAAACTCACCATAGGCTTTAAATTGATTTTTTGCATTCATGCTCGTGCATATTTTATTTTTGTATGAATGTGTTTGAGTTAATGAAGCTCCCATAAATTTTTCAGAATTTTCTGAAGCTTTTATCTATTTTATATGAATTAATTTCATTTTCTGGGTGTCAAAAACACTTTTCCTTTTTTCTTTACCTCTCTTTCTTTTTCTTTTTTGTTTTTCTACCCAACCCGGGTCGTCGGCCCGTTTTCCCCCATGCGGGCCCGATTCTTTCTTTCTCCTTTTTCCCCACCGGCCTGTTTTTTTTCCTCCTCCCTCTCTTCTTCGGCCCGTTATCGGCCAACTTCTCTTTTTCTTTTCTGTTTTTTTTTCCTCTCCGTTCTCTCGCTGACGGTTGGGGCCCACCTGTCATCCCCCACTCCTTGCCGTGTCTAGATTGGACTCCCGCTCCGCCGCGCCTGGGACAAGGGCCCGCATGCCGAGGCCGAGTCGGCCACCCGGCCGCGTCCTTCTTTTCCCATGTGCCCCGGCCCTACTTCTTTTCCGCCGCCTCTTTCACTTTTACCCTAACCCCTACGCCCACGCACGTTGTTGACGGTCGTTAAGTGCGAAATATGACCGTCAACTATACTCATTAAAGAAGGAAAACTATACCACTTACTTGCATATTTGTATCACTAACCTAGCTCCACAGTTGTTTTTGAGAATTTATGTTTTCAGGAGCATAAGTCCGAAACACGACGAATACGCAGATAGAAGCAACAGACGATCGTATCCTGCATAACATGAGCAAAGGAGGCCCACAAACCAGACCAAACTAACCAACCAAGCCCCGACACAGACCATCTGACATCAGGACCTACCAGGCAGTGTCCCAGAGAAGGTCGGTGGCAAATGGCGCCAAGGGGAGGTCGGCCGACCCCCCTTGCCAGTGTCTCACGCTGAGTTTTAGTGGGAAGCTTGATCCTATCCTCTAGAGGTCGGTTAGGCATGTTTCCATGTATAGATTTGGCGAGAACCGATCGCAAGCACTATATAAGGGGCCTCCCACCACTCTCTCTCACACACACCACTTGAAGGCCTCTCTCTCTACACTCTCTTGTGACTTGTACTCCTTAGGATAGTGGAGCTAGGCTAGTACTTCATCTCCTTAACGAATCCAGTCGTCCTCGGGGTCTGTGAGCAATCCTCGGCCTCTGGTATGGCTTTGTATTCTGACTTTCATTATGTTATTCATATCGAGTTCGTTCTTGGTTATCTTGCTATGTTCTTAGCATGCTTAGCCTTGATCTATGCTTCATCAAGTTATTCTAGTTGCTTGCTTAGACCAGATGATCTGGGTAAGGATATCGATTCGTTGTGCTTTCGGGCTTGCCCTAGCATCTTACCTGTCCATCCGAAGGGTGGGGGACCAGGGGGTGCTAGGGTAGAGACCTCATATGCGGGCATGGTGCCCGGGTATGCAGGATCCTTCAGATATGACGGTGCTCCACAGTGTGACTGGGGTAGACTGCAGGTGGTGATAGCCCTGTCGGTCCGCCGGGAAGCTGCTTCTCGATTAGTGTACTCCCTGACATTCGGGTACGGTGTAGGAGTTCATGCAAAGATGAAACGGGACTAGATGTTCTCCAGTGCGGGTCATTCTCCCCGATGTCCCTAATTTCCCGACACCTGCAGTTCTAAGCAATGTGGCTAACGTAACTTATCCGCTAACATGAATAGTATACTAGGAATCTTTGCCTATGCTCCCACTAACCGTAGGATTGCTTGTTTATTCTTTATTCATGAGAGTTGGCTGTTCTGTGTGTGTCACATTACCCCTGATTATCCTTTATCTATCACTTACCCATGTATAGTCAGTGGTCTTCATCTTACTTCATACGTGTCATGGTTATGCAACTAAGTAAATACACTTTACACAACCTAGCTATCCCTTGGAAAATATAAATAACGATACCCTGAATACTTTCGGGTGAAATTCTACAACGGTATATCTATGCGCTTGCAGATCCTTCTATAAACATTAAGAAATACCACACGGCATCTTCGAGGCACCATTGCTAGGAACTAACCACTCCTAGTGGCGACGCTAAGAAATGCCAACAAGCATTTCTGGCGCCGTTGCCGGGGATGGCACTAGGTGTAAAGTTATTTACTAAAGTACATAAACATGGTAATATAAGTAAGAGGTAGCTACTACTTATACAGGCTAATGTGTTTATCTTTTTGTTTTCTCCTGATTGGATGAAAACAAGGTAGTGTATGTCTGGTTTCTCCTTGCCGACAAACTTTGTTGAAAATCCCGAGAAGCTCGTGAGAAGGGTCCGACCTCGCGTCATCCCTCCTCCGATCTCGCAGTCGACAAGCGAACCAGCTTCCTAAGCACCATCAATCACTGAACTCATGGTTGAGAAGCCTCTCCGCGACTTCTCCAGTCCCTCAGCTGCCAATGTGGCAACTAGACCCAACGTTGATGTTGGGGACATGAACTTTGAGCTGAAGTCCAGCCTCATAAACATAGTGCAGGCTAGCCCATTCTGTGGCAAGCTGAATGAGGACGCTAATGACCATCTCCAGAATTTCCTGGAGCTTTGCAAGACTGTAACCATACGGGGCATTACGGCTGACGCCATCAGGCTCCGCCTATTTCCTTTCTCCCTCCTGGGGAAAGCGAAACAGTGGTTTTATCAGAACAAGGAAGCCGTCAGCACGTGGGACAAGTGTTCCACAGTGTTCCTCGCTAAATTCTTCCCATTAGGCAAAACCAATGCCCTATGTGGAAGAATTTCAAGTTTCCAGCAGACGGGAATGGAATCCATCCCAGAAGCTTGGGAGAGATTGCAAGAATATATACTCGCCTGCCCTCATCGTGGGATGGACGAGTGGCTCGTGCTCCAAAGCTTCTACAACAGGCTAACGACTACATCCAGAGCCCACCTTGATGCTGCTGCTGGAGGAGCCTATCTCGACTTGACAATTGCCAAGGCTATGGCCTTAATCGAGAAGATGGTCTCCAACCAGGGCTGGAATGAGTAGCGTTCTCAGCCCAGAACCAAGGGAAGAATGCATACCATCAAGGAGATGGATATGCTCACCGCCAAGCTGGACCTCCTAATGAAGAAGCTTGATGAAGGGAACCGGCCACAGGTGCCTGTTCCCGTCCATGCTATGAACTCGTACTTTACGTGCGAAGTTTGTTGTGACTGTGGACACTCGGGGAATGACTGCCCCAAGACCCGTGAAGACGCGGCCTACATCAACAACAACACTGGGTTCCGTCCACAAGGAGGCCAGGGGTGGGGTCAAGCATGCCCACCATTCCAAGGAGGTAACAACTATAACTCAAATTTCAATTCGAACCAACCCTTCTTGAGAGACTTAGTCTTTGGCCAAGCTAAAATCAACGAATCTCTAAACAAGAAGCTTGCTGCCAATGATAAAATTTTGGAAAGCATACATGCTAAAGTTGAAACTCTTTCTTCTACACTTGAAAACCAACTAAGTTTCAACAAAATGATAGAAAGTCAACTTGCACAAATCGCTGATGCTGTTCCTATCTCTGAGAACGGGAAGATCCCGGGGCAACCCGAATCTCCTGTTGAAACTGCAAATGTAGTGTCTACCGGGTGGGGCAACCTTCCCCGACAGACTTCTAACCATGCAGGAAGAACCACGCACCCAAGGATGAATGCGTGGGGCGGGCTGACAGCGAAAATACATGGAGATCCAGGGGTGCCCGTGATCACCTGTTCCATCTTCGATCAATCCTTTACACGGGCCCTCTGCGACCTTGGGTCAAGCATAAACATCATGCCCAAGGTAATCTTTGAGGAATTACAGTATCCTGCTCTTTCCCAGACCCGTATGCTCGTACAGCTTGCAGATTCCACAATCCAACATCCCGAAGGGATAGTTGAAAACATCTACGTACGAATCAGGAACTACTTCGTCCTCGCCGACTTCGTCGTCCTCAACATGGAGGGGGATCTGGGTCTAGACCTTATTCTCAGACGACCCTTCCTAAACAGTGTGAAGGCTAGGATCGATGTCGGATCTGGAGAAGTCCAGTTCCGCATCGGGGTCGACAACATATTCTTTAAATTCCTCCACAGGAAGGAGCAAAGGTTTGTGATCCAGCAGGCTCACGACGGAAGTCCACTCTGGGGTGCACCAGAACCCCAGGAAGAAGAACCTATGACCACAAGATCAAAGAAAAGACATTCGAAGAAAGTGTGGCGTAAGGTTGCAAGCTCGTCCTCGTCCAATTCTCCAGGACGAGCCGAGTAGTGGTAAACACAGCAGGAGAAAGGTTCCGCTCGTCAGACTCAAAACGACGAGCCCTTGCTGAAGGTAAACCGGTACGTATCTCATGTTTTTTTTGAAGGAAAACTGTGGGGGAGTTCCCCACAACGGTTCAATTTTGCTTTTTATAAAAGAGAAAAAACTGTACAAAGGAACAGAGCACTTACAGAGTTACATAAAGGAGGGAGAAAGGAGAAAAAAAGATTAAAAGAATTATACAATTGTGTTCAGCCATTGTAAAATTTGACCATGAACAAAATCCTTCACTCTCAAGAGCTGAAGGTTAACTTGTTTCTTGAAATTGGTAATCCATCTCATTCTGCTTACTCTTTCCTGATTGAAGATCTTATCATTCCTAAGCTTCCAAATTTCCCAGGTGGCCACCAAGAAAATATCCATGAAGAAAAGAGAGCCATTATGCTGTGCTCTAGCTGAAGCTAGCTTTTTGTGAACATCAGAACCATCAATCCAATGTATCTGTAAAGCCAACCAGCAGCTCTTTGCAAAGGGACAGTCAAAGAAGAGGTGATTGATATCCTCTTCTACTCCCAGATTACACATGACGCAAGAAAAATCAGCATCTAAGTGAAAATGTCTTCTTCTTAGCATATTCCTTATATTCAATCTATCCACAAACATCAGCCATCCAAAAAACTTTATTCTTGGTGTACATTTAGATTTCCAGAGCCAAGTAAAAATTGGATGTACTTGCATACTTCTGAAGGCCAAAGAATAAAATTTCTGAGAGGAATATTCCTGAGAGCCCCATAAGAAAAACCAAGTGTCTGCTTGATTAGCATTGTGGACAGGTCTACCTGCAGATCTTGGAGTTGATTGAAAGCTTGCTCTGAAAGCGGGAGGTTAAAAATAGTGCCTAGGTCATCCACCTCCATTACCTCCTTGACTGAAATTCTACTATTTCTCACAAAGGAGAACAAATAGGGATACTTAAGAGAAAGGATTTCAGGGAACCACAAGTCTTCCCAAAACAGTACTGTTGAACCATCTCCCAGCTGGCATCGAGCTATTCCTCTGTATAGTACTGAAAGTCTCAAGATATCCTTCCACCAGAAGGACCCCACCTCCTTAGAGCCATGTGGAACTTTATCATTGTTATAATATTTGAACCAAATCTATTGGACCCAGGGGATATTCTTTTTATTGTAAAATTTATGGAGTTGCTTCAAGAGCAAGGCATCATTATGAATCTTGATATTCAGAATCCCCAAACCACCTTTATTCTTGGGTTTATTAACCGTAGGCCAGGCTGCAAGATTTCCACCCCTCTTACTCCTGTCATTTCCCCTCCAGATATATTGTTTTCTGATTCGATCTATGTTCTCAACAACACCAGCTGGCAATTTCAAAGTACACATTATGTAAGTTGCAATTGAAGTAATAGCTGAATTGACCATTTCTAATCTGCCTGAGTAGGACAAAAAAGAGGATCAAGAAGAGATCCTCCTTTCCATTCTATCCATTAGTGGTGTTAAATCCTCCATTTTCCATTCTCATGTTTACTTTCGAACATTTTACTTCTCTCGATTTTTTTTCGATTTTTCCCACTGCATGTTTGAATTTTCAAAACACCCTTGCATGCTAGAAACTTTTCTAGCACCTTTTTCGTTTTTCACAAAAACCCAAAAATATTTTCGAGCATGAAAATCCTTTGAAAAATAATTTTGAACATTTTTTCGAAGCAAAGTTTAGCCAGCACCAAAGTTTCAAATGTTTTTGACCATTAGAGGGGTAGTGGACCCTGGCTGTCAGCAGGGGGGACCACCTAGGGTTCGGCCGAACCCTAGGGTCGGCCGGCCCCCTGCCAACGGCTAGTGGGCCCAGCCTTTTCCAACGGTCACTAGCCGTTGAGCCAGGCCTCTCCCAATGGTGCCCGGCCATTCTCTCTTTAAATAAGAAGCTGAGGAGTGAGTTTTGAGCTCTCACACTCAACTCTTATTCACTCACTCCCTCTCAAACTCTCTCAAAACTTTGCTCTCGGGTTTTCATTGGATTTTTGCTCAAGATTTGAATTCAAGAGACTTCTCTCTCTCATTTCTTTGCTGCAAGAAAAGAAGGAGCAACTCACGGGTAAGAACATTCAATTCGGTTTCACTAACGTAACCCATTTCGAGTTGCACGTGTTTTGTCCATCATGAAAGGCATAGGGCGGAAGGTTTCTGGCACATTCAAGAAGATGACGGGTGGAAGTTCATCCCACTCTCGGGGTGGCTCAAGCTCGTACACACCCGAACCTACACCTACACCAAGCACGATGGACTATGAAGAAGAAGAACAATATGAAAAGATGCAAGCCGAACCGCAAGCCGAGGTCATAGAGATTGATGCGAAAGACGTATCGTACCTCAACTTGGAGATGATCATGAATGACAAGGCTATGCCATCCTCAAAAATAGAAGTTTCGTCCACACCTGAGCATTCGATCCGGACCTCCTCATCAAAATAGGTATGTACGAAGGCTTCTCTAACATTTGGCACGAAATTGGATGGGATAACTTGGTTCTCGTTGAGGAGTATGGTTCTCGACTCCTCACCATCCAATTTCTTTGCACTCTTCGAGAGGTGGAAAACGGGGTTTACTTTCAACTTCTCGGGAAAGAATATTTTCTTTCATGGAAAACTTTTGCCAGCCACCTCGATTTCAACAAATGCTGGCCAATTTCTCTCCATCAAGCTTGCCGAGGTTTTAATCGTCATGAGTTTTGGGGCCAGATTTGAGGTCAAGTTGTCCATGGTGGCAAGTTCGCACCTCGGTGTGGCGACATTCATAATCCAACTCTTCAGTTGATGCACAAGTGGTTAACCATCACTCTCTTTCCAAGGGATGATGTCCGATCGTGCGCAACGATGAGTTGCTCATTCTTTATGCCATGGTCAACAAGATCGAAATCTACCTGCGCAAGCTTTGGTTAAACAATGGCTTTTGAATTTCAAGATGACGGGTCCTATTAAGTGCACTTCTTTGATTACTCGCATCGCTACACGTATCGGTGCCTTAGAAGGGAATTCTATTCCTTTCATTGAGGGCGACCGTGCGTATATCGACGAGGCCTATTTGATCCAAGGTCACACACTCAAGAAAGGCTCGAATGACTCTTTGATTTTCTTTTACTTGGGATATACAAATGAGATTCCGCTACCCAATGCGGAGTTCCATTTGTATAATTGCCTTTCGCTAACCATCCCTCTCGTTCCATGAGAAGGGGGTCATAGGCATAGATCTTCTGGTTTGCCTGGCAGGATGACAGAAGCAGTACCATAAGGGAGACAGAGCCGACACCACCGTCTCAGCAGCCACATCACTCATATCAACATGAGGCCGGTGGTTCGTCATGGCACAGTGCCAGCACTGAGGAGTGGACACGGCAGGCACCAGGCCGCCGGTCCACCAGTTCCAGCCCTGATGGAGCCCCGAACCTCATCAGACAGACATCTTCGTCCTGAGGTTTCGGTGCCATCACTCAGCAGCTAGGTGAGTTGCGGGTGCAGGGTGACAACATACAAGAGACGCTGAACCAACACATCGACAATACCCAAGCATGCCAGCGTCACACTGGCGAAAGAATCCACGACATGGAGCAGTTGCAGTTGTAGCGACAGGAGGAGTGGAGGGCATACTGCCACTGGACTTGTATCATTTATCTTTACTGCTTTCATAACCTTGCATGAAACCCATAAAAATTTGCAAAATCAGAAAATTCATAAAAATTTGCATAACTAAAGACAAATAAAAATTTGCAAAACTTTAGAAAACACCAAAAATATTTTCTTTTAATATGTGTAGTAAGCGTGGTGCAAGTTTTCCTTGTTGAGATGATGAATAGTTGCTCTGTTAATTTCTTTCATATGTTTAGTTACAACTTTATGCTCTACCTAGTTTTGGGTTTGGTGGCTTAAATTGTTCAAACTTTAAACTTGAAACTTGTGGGTAGCAAAAAGCATGATCCAAATCTAGGTTGTTGTGAGCTATGATATGGTTAAGTAGAGTTGCTATGATCTTCTCTTATGTGATACTTGACATCCGGAGTATTTAATTTTTGAAAATAAAAATATAATAAAGTTCCTCGATGATATGAAATTCCTATCCAAAGCCATATGTTGTTTTTCATTGCAAAATCTTCCACATATCCAACTTGCTATCTCATTGAGCTTTGTCAAATTGTTGTGACCCTTAGTGAGATTCATTTCATACTTCCATGATCAAAATCACGTACACGTATCCACCACATGCTATGCTTCTACACTAGAAGTAAGCAAAATTTCATCCATCCAAAAAATAAAACTCCAAGTCCATGTATGACACCTCTCTCTCAAAAAAATACATCAAGGATATGGGGCTATGAGAAAATAAAAGATGTATACCCAAAGAAGGTATGCCACATGCTTCGGCATGTCAAAAAAAAGAGAGAATAAAAGATGCATACCCAAAGAAGGTATGCCACATGCTTAGGCATGTCAAAAAAAAAGAGATAGCCCCTTATCCAAAAAGAAAGAAAAAGAGAGAGATGGTGCATACAAAGGAGTACATACACCATCCACAAAAAATATCCACACACTTGCACATTTTGATCAAGGTTTATGACTTGTTTCTCCTTTGGATCCGGTCTTTGACTTAGCAAAATATGAGAAGCAGGTATGCCTTCAAATCCTCCATACCTACAGCTCCACAAAAACAGCCATTAGAGATAGGTTGAGGAAGAAAGGCAAAATAAAAGGCCTTGGTGAGGAATTATACACATTGAGCGATCTAAGAGATCATCCGAGGAACTTTATAAATTTCTTTTGAAAACTTTACAAAACCTCCGGATTGACGGTTGAACTAAAGAGAAAGAAATATAAGCACTCTATGATACGGTTCTGACTCTCAACCGCCAAAGATGAGGTAAAGCTATAAGCTCCACAGGAGAAAGGTAAGAGGTAAGAACAAAAGGCCAACTTATTCAAAATCAAGGTAAGAAGCGTTCGGTGGTGCCTAAGTATGAGTTGGAAATTCAACATTGTAGCAACTCCTGATCAACAACGAGCGCCTTGTTTTGCTCAGGGACGAGCAAAAGGCTAGCTTGGGGGTGTTGTTGACGGTCGTTAAGTACGAAATATGACCGTCAACTATACTCATAAAAGAAGGAAAACTATACCTCTTACTCACATATTTGTATGACTAACCTAGCTCCACAGTTGTTTTCGAGAATTTATGTTTTCAGGAGCACAAGTCCGAAATAAGACGAAAACACGACGAATACACAGACAGAAGCCATGGACGATCGTATCCTGCGTAACATGAGCAAAGGAGGCCCACAAACCTTTCCAAACCGACCAACCAAGCACTGGCACCGACCATCTGACATCAGGACCCACCAGGCAGTGTACCAGAGAAGGTCGGTGGCAAATGGCGCCAAGGGGAGGTCGGCCGACCCCCCTTGTCAGTGTCTCACGCTGACTTTTGGCGGGAAGCTTGATCCTATCCTCTAGAGGTCGGTTAGTCATGTTTCCATGTATATATTTGGGGGAACCGACCTCAAGCACTATATAAGGGGCCTCCCACCACTCTATCTCTCACACACACCACTTGAAGGCCTCTCTCTCTACACTCTCTTGTGACTTGTACTCTTTAGGGTAGTGGAGCTAGGCTACTATTTCATCTCCTTAGCGAATCCAGTCGTCCTCGGGGTCGGCGAGCAATCCTCGGCCTCTGGTATGGCTTTGTATTCCGACTTTTGTTATGTTATTCATATCGAGTTCATTCTTAGTTATCTTGCTATTTTCTTAGCATGCTTAGCCTTGATCTGTGCTTCATCAAGTTATTCTAGTTCCTTGCTTAGACCAGATGATTTGGGTAAGGATATCGGTTCGTTGTGCTTTCGGGCTTCCCTTAGCATCTTACCTGTCCATCCGAATGGTGGGGGACCCAGGGGTGCTAGGGTAGTGACCTCATATGCGGGCATGGTGCCCAGGTATGCGGGATCCTTCGGATATGACGGTGCTCCACGGTATGACTGGGGTAGACCGGAGGTGGTGACAGCCCTGTCGGTCCACCAGGAAGCTGCTTCTCGGTTAGTGTACTGTGACACCTTAGGTGTCTGCACAGAAGAACTATATTTATTTTATTAATCATGTGCTTAATTGCTTGAACAAGGGTCTTATTTCTGAAATTGCAAACAGGTCCAGCATATGTCTTCCTCCTCTCTCCCTCTCTGCTTCCTCTGCCGCCGGCGCAGAGTGGCGCCGCCGCCGCTCAGGGAGGCCAGGGGGCCACCTCCTGCTGCCCACCGCCACACGCGGCACCCCCGCAACCCCGTGGCCCCACTCCACCCGCGCTGGAGCCCCCTTTTCCTCGCCACGCTACCCCGGTCGTGCTCCGTGGTCGCCACCTCGCGGCCGCCGTGGCAAGCTCGGGGAAGAGCCCTGGTTTCCCCTCCTCTCGTGCGCTTCAGCACCAGGACAACCCCTGCAATCCAATCCCCTCGCTCTCTCACCTGTTCCCCGCGCCCAAACCCCCAGAACGCTGCCACCGCCCGCCCGAACGCCGGCGAGCTCGAGCTCACCGTCGCCCCGCTCCTCCATGGCCGCTCCGCCCGCGCAGACCCCACCTTAAGCTCCACCTCGCTCTCGCGCAGCTCCCCGGCAACTCCTCTTCCACCCTCGACCGCCGGAGCATCCTCGCCGCCGATCCCCTACGCCGACTGACGCTGTTCGCCGTCGACGAGTCCCCTCCCGACCATCTCCCACCGAGCCAGGGCCACCAAAAGGTGCGGCTCGAGCTCCTCATCATTTTCCCCCACCTTTCCCTCACCGCCGGTGCCGAACTTCATCGGAATCCGAGCCAAAACGGCGGCTCTGTTCTTGTTTCCCGATGAAGGACCTATTCGTAATTTAGAAACTTGATTCCAGGGGTCCAAGTGTAAAAACGACATGAACTCTAGAATTCAAATCAGTGAACTTTGAAAATGCCTAGAAATCCGTAGAAAAATCAGAAAAATACAAGTCCAAATGTTTTAGAATCCTTGTTACAAGACCTACAAGTTTTGTTACATACACATCTTCAGTTTTGGTCTACATGTTAATCCAAGAAAAAGAATAGAATAAACAGGCTTTAATTGTTCTAGGAGTTGTACTCAGTAACTTCATATGATTTTTTGCTAGAATGTGTCTTGCAGTGTTACTAATGCCTGGTAAAAATTTGAACTCTTTTTGACATAATTAACTAGGTCAAAGTTTCAAGATTCCTAGATCTACTAGTTTTGCTAATGTATTTATGCTGGCGGAAATATTAAAGTTCTGTGTCTGAAACTTTTTCCATGCATGCATGTCACTAAAACCTTGATGTTCCGCAAGTTTAATAAATTTTAGATCTTTTTAGCTATATATTTGATTTAATGATTGTTAATTATTCTTTAATTATAATAAATAGTTTGCTTTATTAGAAAAATCTGAGAATATTTTTGGATCTATATTTTGGTCATATGTTCATATCTGTAAAATTTAGGATCCAGAAACATTATAGAACTTTCTATACTAATTAGTTTTACCATATGTGGTTTAATTTTGTCAAAATTATTACTTGTGTTTTATGCCTAGATAAATTCTGAAATATTTACAGTAGCTGTGTTAGCTCTGTATCGATATCCTGTTCAATTTATAGCCTCTGATTTACTTTAGTTTGGTCTATAGAATTTAATCTTGTTCTAGGAGCTGTCTACGTAAATGTTTTATTCTGAATAATTGGCTACATGAAATGGTATGAAATTTACAAGATAGATTGCTCTCTGTACTTTATTTTTGAAGTAACTGTCCTGAATTTAAACGCTAGTTGTGTACTGAGTTACTTAATTCTTAGCAAACCATGATTTACATGCTATGTGAACTAACTAAAACTTACTTTGTGAGGATAATCAAGTTGTCTTGTGAGGTTAATCATGTTGTTTTGTGTAGTAATACATGTTAATAACTACTCTATTTGCCCATATGCTAAATTATGTTTGTTAATAGTTAGACTGCCACTTTATCGCGAAGTGTCTATGTTGTAATACCGTTTCTTGCATCACATATAGATACGACTGATCTAGCTGACGGGATGTACGAGCTGATCCCGGAGTCCGAAGGAGGTGATCAAGAAGCCTAGGTGAACGCCGCTACACTGACTAAAGACCCAGACCAAAGTCCGGAAGAGCCCAAGGCTGATCTAGCTAGTGACTACCGCGAAGGCAAGCCCCGGACATAAACCCAGTTTTTCAAAATATGCACTTTATATACTCTTACTTGTGCATTTACAGTTCTTAGGATTTGAATTGTAACCCTAGATGCATGATCCTAGGAACCTATGTACTGAACACTAGACTTGAGTTCGAGTAATTGTTATGCTTATAGGACCGGTAAAAGTCGAGTGATTGCCTGTCACTCGCGAGCTTAATAAGAGTTGCTTATTTCTTTTATCTGCAATCACTATAAGGACGTCGGACGGGGTCATGTTCGATATCATGACCTTGGGTGAGACCCCGTCTATGTTGATGAATTCTGCTAAGGTCGCGGTGAGTGGTAGCGGTGGTTAAGTGTTTGAACATACTAGCCACATGCCGTAAATATGGTACGCGGTAAGCCTAGTAGCTGATCGAACCGGTGAGTGGATATACCTTTCACTCTCTCTTAGAGATAGGTTTTTATATATGTTTATGTTGCGCAACACCACGGGTGCAGGGAGGAAGTTGGTGCCCTGTAGTCGGGGAGAGTGACCCTATCAACAAGCCGGAATGAAAGGTCAACGGTTGTTTGGGAACGACCCGACGGTGTTTGATAAATTTGGTTATGAATTCAGTCTTCATGCCGGAGCTTGATAAATTTGTCGTGGTGTTCATCGACGACATTTTGATCTACTCCAAGAATGAAGAAGATCATGCTCAGCATTTACGCATCGTTCTTCAGCGATTACGAGATCATCACCTTTATGCCAAATTCTCCAAGTGTGAATTTTGGCTGGATAGTGTGAAATTTTTGGGCCATACTATCTCCAGTGAAGGTATATCGGTTGATCTAACTAAAGTGCAAGAAGTGATGGATTGGAAACCTCCTACTTCAGTCCATCAGATTCGCAGTTTTCTCGGTTTAGCTGGATACTATCGTCGATTCATTCCTGATTTATTTAGAATAGCCAAACCTATGATGGAGTTGTTAAAGAAAGGAGTGAAATTTGTTTGGGATGATAAATGTGAAGAAGCCTTTCAAACTCTCAAAGCGTGACTAACTACTGCTCCAGTGCTGGCTACACCGGACGGTACCAAACCTTTTGATGTCTATTGTGATGCTTCTGGTACAGGACTTGGTTGTGTATTTATGCAAGACAACCGAGTGATCTCTTATGCATCAAGAGCTCTCCGGAATCATGAGAAGAACTATCCAACACATGATCTGGAGTTAGCAGCTGTCATACATGCTCTTAAGCTCTGGAGACATCATCTTATGGGAACTCATTGTAACATTTACACTGACCATAAGAGCCTCAAGTATATCTTCACCCAAGCTGATCTCAACATGAGACAGAGACGCTGGCTAGAATTGATAAAGGACTATGATCTAGAAGTGCACTATCATCCAGGAAAGGCTAATGTGGTTGCGGATGCAGCCAGCCGCAAGTCACAATGCCATTGTCTATCTGTAGAGCCATTCAACGAAACGCTATGCCAGGAAATGATGAAACTAAACCTCGAAATGGTACCTCAAGGAAGTCTGAACCATATAGTTGTCGAACCTACACTTCATGATAGCATCATCATGGCACAATTACATTATTAAGGTATCAAAATCATCAAGGAAAAGCTATTCCAGGGAGAAGCAAAGTACAAGTGTTTCCGTGTGGATCATAAAGGAGTTCTGTGGTTTGAGTTTCGTCTTGTTGTACCCAAGAATCACCAACTTAGAAAACAAATCCTTGATGAAGCACATCTATCAAAGTTTTCTATTCATCCCGATAGTACCAAGATATACCAGGATCTTAAACAGAATTTCTAGTGGACTCGAATGAAAAGAGAGATCGCCAAATATGTTTCTGAGTGTGATGTCTGCAAAGAGTTAAGGCTAGTCACTTGAAAGTAGCTGGTACTCTCCAACCTTTACCCATTCCATCCTGGAAATGAGAGGACATCAGTATGGATTTTGTCGTTGGCTTATCCAACACTTCTTAGAAGCATGATTCTACTTGGGTAATCGTTGATAGACTCACCAAGACCTCTCATTTTATTCCTGTGAATACAACTTATCCTGCCAAGAAGTATGTAGAGATTTATCTCGACCAAATTATCCGTCTGCATGGAGTTCCAAAGACGATCATTTCTGATCGTGGGGCGCAGTTCATTGCACGTTTCTGGGAACAATTGCAAGAATAACTTGGAACCAAATTGATTCATAGTTCAGCCTATCATCCACAAACAGATGGGCAAACTGAACGAATCAATCAAATCCTTGAAGATATGTTGAGGGCATGTGCTATTCAATATGGCAAGAACTGGGATAAGTGCCTAGCACTGGCAGAGTTCTCATATAATAACAGTTATCAATCCAGCTTGCAAATGATACCATTTGAAGCGTTATACGGTCAAAGGTGTCGAACTCCTTTGAGTTGGTCACAAGCCGGAGAACGCAAAGTCTTTGGGCCAGATCTAGTCATTGAGGAAGAAGAGAAAGTCAAAGTTATCTAGACTAATCTTAAAGTAGCCCAATCAAGACAGAAAAGTTATGCAGACAAAAGAAGAGAACCTTTACAGTTCAAGGTAGGGGATTTCGTATATCTGCGAGTATCTCCTACTAGAGGTGTTCAACGCTTCAGCATAAAAGGGAAATTGGCACCCCGATACATCGTACCATTTGAAATCATCGAAACTTGTGGTCTAGTTGCTTACCGAATCCGTCTTCCTTCTCAGTTGGCCGCCATTCATGATGTCTTCCATATCTCTCAACTCAAGAAGTGCATCAAAGTGCATATTGAGATCATTAAACCACAAGATATCGAAATTGAAACCGATCTATCTTATGCTGAGTATCCAATCAGAGTTCTCGACACCAAAGAAAGAAGTACCAGAAGGGAGAAAGTTAAAATGTACAAAATCCAGTGGAATCACCATACTGAGGAAGAAGCCACTTGGGAGACTGAAACTTATCTGCAAAGAAATTTTCCCGACTTTCTTAGAACCAATCCAGGTTCCAAATCTTTCCGTCCTTAATATTCTTGTAATCTCGGTGCGAGATTCCTTTTAGGGGGAAAGGCTGTGACACCTTAGGTGTCTGCACAGGAGAACTGTATTTATTTTATGCATCATGTGCTTAATTGATTGAACAAGGGTCCTATTTAAAAAAATAATAAGGTTAATTGTGTAAATATGATTTGATGCAAGGACATTCCTATAATTTAATTTGAATAAGATGGGTGAATATTGTTTTTGTGGAGGGTTTCTTTGTAAAATTTAGTGTAATCATTTCATGGCAGGAAATTTTACTATTCAGTCTGAAATTAAGGTGAATTTGCTTTGGAAAAGATGAAAGTCCATTAAATTCTAAATCCTTTCTATGTTTTCAAAATAACCTTTCAACCTTTGGTCAAATAAAATTTTGCACAACATCAAAGTTACAGATCTTGAAAAGTTGAACAACTTTATTGTTGGGGACTTTTTCATTTGAGCCCTAGTTTAGGAGTTATTTTTGTTTTATAGTAGGACCCCTAAACTTTTCCAAAATTGCAAACAGGTCCAGCCTGTGTCTTCCTCCTCTCTCCCTCTGCTTCCTCTGCTGCCGGCGTAGAGTGGCACCGCCGCCGCTCAGGGAGGCCGGGAGGCCACCTCCTGCTGCCCACCGCCACACGCGGCACCCCCGCAACCCCCTGGCCCCACTCCACCCGCGCTGGAGCTCCCTTTTCCTAGCCACACTACCCCGATCGTGCGCCGCGGCCGCCACGTCGCCACCGCCGTGGCAAGCTCGGGGAAGAGCCCCGGTTTCCCCTTCTCTCGTGCGCTTCAGCACCAGGCGAACCCCCGCATTCCATTCCCGTCGCTCTCTCTCACCAGTTCCCCGCCCCAAACCCTCAGAACACCGCCACCGCCCGCCCGAACGCCGGCGAGCTCGAGTTCACCGTCGCCCCGCTCCTCCATGGCCGCTCCGCCCACGCAGACCCCACCTTCAGTGTACCTTCCCCGGCCACTCCTCTTCCACCCTCGATCGCCGGAGCATTCTCGCAGCCGATCCCCTACGCCGACCGCCGCTGTTCGCCGTCGACGAGTCCCCTCCTGACCATCTCCCACCGACCCTTATCTCGAGCTCCTCATCGTTTTCCCCCACCTTTCCCTCACCGCCGGTGCCGAACTTCACCGGAATCCGAGCCGAAACGGCAGCTCTGTTCTTGTTTCCCGATGAAGGACCTATTTGTAATTTAGAAACTTGATTCCATGGGTCCAAGTGTAAAAATGACATGAACTCTAGAATTCAAATCAGTGGATTTTGAAAATGCCTAGAAATTCTTCGAAAAATCAGAAAAATACAAATCCAAATGTTTTGGAATCCTTGTTACAAGACCTACAAGTTTTGTTACACACACATCTTTAGTTTTGGATTGCATGTTAATCCAAGAAAAAGAATAAAATAAATAGGCTTTAATTGTTCTAGGAGTTGTTCTCAGTAACTTCATGTGGTTTTTTGTTAGAATGTGTCTTGCAGTGTTACTAGTTCCTGATAAAAATTTAAACTCCTTTTGACATCATTAACTAGGTCAAAGTTTTAAGATTCCTAGATCTACTAGTTTTGCTAATGTATTTATGCTGGTAGAAATATTAAAGTTCTGTATCTTAAACTTTTTCTTTGCATGCATGTCACTAAAAATTTGTTGTTCCGCAAGTTTGAGAAATTTTAGATCTGTTTAGCTATATATTTAATTTAATGCTTGTTAAGTATTCTTTAATTATAATAAATAGTTTCCTTGCTTTGAAAAACCTAAAAATATTTGTGGAACTCTATTTTGGTCATATGTTAATGTCTGTAAAATTTAGGATCCAGAAACATTATAGAACTTTCTGTACTAATTAGTTTTACCATATGTGGTTTAATTTTGTCAAAATTATTACTTCTGTTTTATGCCTAGATAAATTCTGAAATATTTACAGTAGTTGTGTTAGCTCTGTATCGATATTCTGTTCAATTTATAGACTCTGATTTGCTCTAGTTTAGTTTGTAGAATTTAATCTTGTTCTAGGAGCTGTCTGCGTAAATGTTTTATTTCGAATAATTGGCTGAATGAAATTTTTTGAAATTTACAGGATAGACTGCCACTTTATCGCGAAGTGTGTATGTTGTAATACCGTTTCTTGCATCACATATAGATACGACTGTTCTAGCTGACGGGACGTACTAGCTGATCCCGGAGTCCGAAGGAGGTGATCAAGAAGCCCAGGTGAACGCCGCTACACTGACTGAAGACTCGGACCAAAGTCCCGAAGAGCCCAAGGCTGATCTAGCTAGTGACTACCGCGAAGGCAAGCCCCAGACATAAACCCAGTATTTCAAATTATGCACTTTATATACTTCTTACATGTGCATTTACAGTTCTTAGGATTTGAATTGAAACCCTAGATGCATGATCCTGGGAACCTATGTACTGAACACTAGACTTGAGTTCGAGTAATTGCTATGCTTATAGGATCGGTAAAAGTCGAGTGATTGCCTGTCACTCGCGAGCTTAATAGGAGTTGCTTGTTTTCTTTTATCTGTAATCACTATAAGGACGTCGGACGGGGTCATGTTCAATATCATGACCTTGGGTGAGACCCCGTCTGTGTTGATGAATTCTGCTAAGGTCGCGGTGTGTGGTAGCTGTGGTTAAGTGTTTGAATGTACTAGCCACATGCCGTAAATATGGTACGCGGTAAGCCTAGTAGCTCATCGGACCGGTGAGTGGATATACCTTTCACTCTCTCTTAGAGATAGGTTTTTATTTATGTTTATGCTGCGCAACACCACGGGTGCAGGGAGGAAGTTGGTGCCCTGTAGTCGGGGAGAGTGACCCTATCCACAAGCCAGAATGAATGGTCAATGGTTGTTTGGGAACGACCTGACAGTATTCCAAATGTGTGTGTTAAGTTTACCTTGCAAGGTTGAAAATCCGATTCGAATCGTCCGTCTCTCATGGATATTGAGACTACTTGATCCCTTTGCCACATAGAGTAATAAGAGTAATATTATTATGATCAATCTTGATGTTTGACTAAAGTTCTACCATGGTTGATTACAATTAGTTGCTTACATAGAATGGTTAATCAACTAGAATATTGAAAGCTAAAATGTGAAATTAAGGACCTACTCTTTGTTGCTTTTCAGCAAAAGGAAAACCAGAGCCTTATAGAACCCTGCATAGTCTAGCTAAGTGGACTAAGTATATCCGTTGACGGTTAAGTATTGCTGAGTATTAGTATACTCAGCCTTGCTGTTGAATCCTGTTTCAGGTATGAGTTTTGAGGACCAGACCGCAAGTCTGACTTGGCCCTGCTCTTTGCCCTATGGCTGGTCCGTAGAGTGGGATCCGTCTCCGGCCGGAAATGACCCCAACGAGTGATACCTTGCTTGGGCTGGCTTGGTATCCATTTGCGACGTGTTGTAGCCATCGTGTTTTCTTTCCGATGATTTAACTCTGAACTTTAAACTTATGTCTTGTATAACGTTTTACTGAGTTTGGACCCGTAATAATACTTTGAACTTGTTGTAATAACTACTATGCCTATGTTGTAAGATATATGGTTGTAATATCTCTAGGCTCGCCTTCGTGCGGGGTATGCTTGTTCGATCAGAGATCCGGTGGTTGTATCGGGACGTTACCCGACAGACCAAGAATTGTTCCGTTTAAAGTGCGTTTGAGTCGGTGTTGCCTTTATGGTGATGGCCAGCGCACTTGAGCCGGGATAATTCAGGTGGTTCTGCCACATGTACTCCCCGACGTTTGGGTACGGTGTAGGAGTTCATGCAAAGATTAAACGGGATTGGATGTTCTCTAGTGCGGGTCATTCTCCCCGATGTCCCTAATTTCCCGGCACCTGCAGCTCTAAGCAATGTGGCTAACATAACTTATCCGCTAACATGAATAGTATACTAGGAATCTTTGCCTAATCTCCCACTAACCTTAGGATTGCTTGTTTATTCTTTATTCATGAGAGTTGGCTGTTCTGTGTGTGTCACATTACCCCTGATTATCCTTTATTTATCACTTACCCCTGTATAGTCAGTGGTCTTCATCTTACTTCATACGTGTCATGGTTATGCAACTAAGTAAATACACGTTACACAACCTAGCCATCCCTTGGGAAAATATAAATAATGATACCCTAAATACTTCCAGGTGAAATGCTACAACAGTATATCCGTGCGCTTGCGGATTCTTCTGTAAACGTTAAGACATACCACACAGCATCTTCAAGGCGCCATTGCTAGGAACTAACCACTCCTAGTGGCGACGCTAAGAAATGACAACACACGTGCGCTGCCGCCTTCACTCGAGCTCGCGCGCCACTGCCAATCTCCTTTCTCACCGCCGCTTTGTTGGAAATATGCCCTAGAAGCAATCATATTTCCTTGTTATAACACCCGGTTTATAAAAGGGCATAAACCGAGCAATCATATACGTGCCAGGATTAAGTCACACGTATATACAACATAATGAACAGTATATCACATCACATATCACGTAAAAAGATATAATAAAGCAAGTACGAATGTTATTTATAACATTAATGACAAAATGTCTGATACAGAGTATGCAGAAGCGTAAAACAAGTACGAAACTCGGAAGCTGGGCACCACAGGGACGTCGACTGGGAGACGAACGCCTAGAAGTCCTCGTACTCCTGGTAGCTCCGAGTGAACTCCTCTGCGTCGCCGGGAACTGAGCAGCAGTTGGGTGTCCCCAAAGAGAACAAGAGGAAAAGAGTAGAGTAGGCAAGAGTGAGTACACAACTTGTACTCAACAAGTATAACACAAACTATGAGGCTCTAAGGTTGGCTGACTCAACTGCATTAGCTTTTAATCTTGGCAAAATTTTATTAAAACTAATCACTACAAGTGGATGAATTACCATAAACCCAGTTACATAGAAATTAATCAAATTAATTAAAAACTTCTGAGGACCACACTGAAACCACCATTGTAACCCACTAATCAAAAGGAGGATCTGGGCCGCTCATGACCGTGAGCACGGCTAGTATACTAGTTTTACACTCTTCAGAGGTTGCACATCTTTACCCACAAGTCGTGAGCTACGCTAGTTGTTCATAGCACTTCCGTAGGTGAGATGGCTAGCAAACTCACTACGAGGCCTTTACAAAGAATCTCGTTGGTAAGGGGTAACCGTGAGGGTTGGATCGGTGACGATGGAGCAGGTCTAGTGGGCGTCAAGACACAGAAGCACAGACGAGGCCACTCAGTACGGATGCCATAGAAGCTTACCACCCTTGCCCCACAGGTAAGTTACTCCAAACCAAAAAGACCTAATTAGTAAGCCAAGACCATCCCATTCCAGTCTTGTGGTTGCGCGGTTGTCCCAGGTTGTCGCTCTAATGACGTACGGTCCTTATGGAGAGTAGCTAGCACAAAACACAGTGCGAGCCCCCTAAACCAAGTTTCTAGAAAAACCAATTTTCAACGAGACGTGAGCCACTCAAGCACAGATCACAGAGGGCCACTCCCAGATTTAAGTTGCATATACCATTAATCAAATTAATTAAAAAGGACCAAGTGTGTTATAGCGCAGCAACCTAGCACAACTAACCAAAATGCGACCCAAGGGATATATATAAAGGATATAAAGTGGCTAGGAAAATCCTTTTGGGTATACAGTATTAAAATGCAGTATGAAAATGTATTTAAAGGTAATAGGTGGTGTTCATGTTATACTTACCTTCCTCAAAGTTCTCCTGCTGCTCAAACTGCTGTGAAGACGGTGGCTACTCCGGGTACTGGTACTCCTCCGAAGGATCAACGTCTACTCGCGATCGCAATGCCAAAACAAGTCCAGCACATACACATACATGCAAACAAAGGAAAACACTAAGAAACAGTACAACAATACATAAAAACAGCAAGCAAAACTAAGCTAGAACTGTTCTACGCATTACAACGATCGCGTGGACATAAAGAACACCTAAAATGGAGCTAGAATGCGAAAACTACGCTAAAGACAAGATTTAGGGTCTAAACTGTAAGAAAAACTAAGTTTCCCAGGGGTTTTCTGCAAAAACCAGGGAGCTATACGTAAAAACTAGAAAGATCTGAGGGCTAAACTGCTAAAACAACCGGGCTGGACTGTGGGTTCAAAATCTAAAAAGCTCAGGGGTCTAAGCGCTAAAAACTGGGCCTGGTTGGAATTACTTTTGAACTACATGGACTGCAGGTTGAAATCAAAGGAGCCCAGGGACTCTTTAGCAAATATGCCAGGCCGAACCGGTACGCGGGATCTAATCCTGGATGTCCAAAACAGATCGGGCGGCTCGAGTGTGCTGCGCGCGCAGAGCGGCGGCGGGACTCGCCAGGGTTGGAGATCCCACGGCGGCGCGGCACGGGACTCGCCGAAGCTCGGCGTTCTAGGCTGTCCCGGCTCAAATTCGGCTGGGTTTGGGTCAGAGAGTATCTACGCGTGACGCGTAATCCACCTGGGCACTAAGCTGGGCACGGGGAGGCTTTAGAAGGCGGATGCAACGGCAAGGGCGGCGCTGGGTGGTGACGCTCGCCGGAGTGCGTCGTGCAAGCTGTTCTGTGGCTCGGGCACGTGTGCAAAAAGGGCGTGGAGCATGCACAAGACACGGGAAAGGCTGTGCAGGGGTCGTGCAGGGCAGCGCGGTGCTGTGGGGCATCCGTCACGGCGGGGCAGAGGCGTGCGCGGCTGCGGGAACGCCGGCATGCGATGCCCGGGTACCTAGTGTGAGTCAAGGGCCAAATTAACTAGCACAAAAAGGACGGGGAGGCCTGGGGGTGCTTACCAAGGCTCGGGTGCGAGCGGTGTAGTCGTGCAGAGACGCCGGCATTGATGGCGGCGGCGGGGCACGGCAAAGCTCGGGGCGAAGTTGATGCGGGGTGCTTCCGGGCTCCTGGATCCCTCGATTCGACTCGAGGAACACCTGTGGAGGTGCTACGGGGGTCAGAGAGGTCCAGGGATCGCCGGCGGTGAGCCATTGCTCGGGAATGGGTTTACGTGCTCCGGCGGCTTCGAGTGAAATCCGGCGCGTACACGGGCCGGGGTCGGGGATGGCGGGCTCGGTGTCGA
Source organism: Panicum virgatum (assembly GCF_016808335.1). Lineage (NCBI taxonomy): Eukaryota > Viridiplantae > Streptophyta > Magnoliopsida > Poales > Poaceae > Panicum > Panicum virgatum. Next base: position 30,292,117 of record NC_053146.1, on the reverse strand, counting down.
TCCTGAGCCCGAGGCGGAGCTTCTGCGGTGCTTGGCAGGGCCTGAGGGTGGCGAGGCGGCGATTCCACGACGGCGCAGAGCCTCTACGCGGCGGAGCAGGGTGGTGGCGGCGCTAGGGTTGTGGTGGCGGCTTGGGATGGGAGAGTGCGGCGCACGGGGTCGTGAGGGGGGGGGAAGGTTTAAAGGAGAGGCCGAGGATCCTGGGCAGGCATACAAAGGATGGAAAGCAGGCGGGGATTACGGGCGGCGTTGCTGCGCGGCCAAACCGGATCACACCGTTGCTCTGCGTGATACTGGGCGTGGGGTGAAGCTTCTAGAAGGCCGAGGGGAGGTTGTCCAGTGGGCCACGGCCTCGGGGCTGGCCCACGGCATAGAGGAGGGCGAGCGGGGTTCGGGCTGGGCGAAGTAGAGGTGCGGCCGGGCGTCACGGCGAGGAAGACGGGTCTGACCCGTGGGGTCGGCGCGTCAGCGAGCGGGGCGAGCGACGCGCTAGCGGGCGAGCGGGAGCTGCGCTGCGGCGCTGGCGAGGCAGGGTGCGGGATGCTGGGCCGTGTGCGCGGGCCGTGAGCGAGAGAGGGAAAGAGAAACTAGGCCAGCCGGGTTGAACGGGCCATGCAGGAGCTGGTGGGCTGTGGTGGGTTGTGTTTTCTATTTCCTTTCCTTTTTTATTTCTAATTCAAACCAAACTAAACCTATTTGAATTCAAATTTGAATTTGAATTCAAACCACACTCAATCAAATAAAATCATGCACCAGCATGAATGCAACAACAAGTTTAAACTTAGAAAATTTTTATTTACTTGTGAAACAAAATTAGATTAAATACAAGACTAAACATAATAAATCTTAGAAAATTAGGTAAAGCCAAATAAATTTATTATTAAATGCTGAAATTTAAACTTGGGTGTTACACATGTATTCATGATTAATAAAGTGTTCCTTGAATATTCATGGATGACAACTTATATTGATTAATGCTTATGTGAAGTATTTGTGAAACTCTTTACTTGTACGAATATTCTAAAGTGTTCCTAGTCGGAGTTCATGTGAGGACACACATGAATATTAGACTAGCACATGTATTAGTTGATTGACTATGTTTCACAAGTCATGGACATGGAGTTGTCAAACTAATAATATGGGCTCATGTGAGACATGAGACTGAACTGACCCAACACGAGATGATGATTTCTCATTACACAATATGTACGCTGTGTCCTAAGACCTGAGATCGTCGTATGTACTCAAGATGTGAACCGACTTACTTAGGAGCCATCAAACGCTACACCATAACTGGGTAGTTATAAAGGTGGCTTTCGGGTGTGTCAAGAAGCATGCTGTGAGACATAGTCGGTCAAGATGGGATTTGCCCCTCTCTAGTAGAGAGAGATATCTCTGGGCCCCTCGAGTGATTCGGATCAGGAAATGCATGGCCATACTAGTGTTAAGAGTTAACCAAGGATTTCGAATCACAGGACCGAGAAAGAGTTGTCGGCTTCAGCTAGACCAAATATTGTGAGTCAAAGGGAACATCATGTATAAGATTGTGACGGTTGGACAGATATGATTCGCGCGTGCACAGGAGTTGACATGTCTTGCTAGAGACCACTATCAACTATTGGCGAGTAGGATTACTCGGCCATGTCTATTCACGCGTGAGCCCATAGGGTCACACACTTAAGGGCCATAATCCTAATCAGAATGAGATCCAAATTAGACTGGGCTTTGATGCACTAATGGGCCTCGAGAGGCCGATAGGGTTGGACCCGTGGTGGGGCCCATAGCAACCCACCTAGGGGGCGCCCAAGGTGGGGGCAAGGGCAGCCCACCTAGGGCATCCAAGGTGGGGCCCACTAGAGCCCATTTAGGGGCGCCCACCAGGACTATGTAAGGAGGGGAGGTGGGCGGGAGGGGGCGCCCGATCCTGAGAAACCCTGGTCGCCCCCTTTCAGCATTTGGCGCCCCTCCTCTTCGTGCATCAGACTCTAGTTGCTCTTGCAGATCTAGCAATCCGGAGTGTGACGCTTCTTCCCGTACGGGTGGACTTCGTGGAGGTGCTGTGGTTGCTGCACAAGAATGAGCCATTCGTGAGGTGGTTCATGCAACTGCACTGCCGGCTTCCATCTGCACTACACTGATGAGCTACAGAAGTTCCATAACCGCGCGTCTAGTGGTAATCCCGTGATCTATAACTGCAGTAATCCTAGATTATGTGGTAGAAAAATTTTGTTTTTGCTACCCCATATTCCTACATGCTCAACCTGTTCTGGTAAGCTAGGTGAGGGCCCCGTTGCTTCCCGATCCGAACCCCCTCCGGTTTGCCTCCGTTCCGTGCCCAGACGAGCTCTCCCGCACTCGCCGAAAGCTCGCCACCGCCTCCCCTCGTCGCCGGCCACCGCTGCTGCCCGGCCGCCGCCCGCAACCCCCGCATTGGTGTCCCCGTATCGTGCCCCCGCTCCTCGGCATCTCCACATGATTTTTGGTGCAATGGAGCGTCATCGGGGCGCTGCTCCGGTGATCGCCCGCCGCATCCATGGCGCGCCGCCGCTCCCCGGTGTTCCGCCGCCGCCCAGGCGCCTTGATCCGTTGTCAGCCGTCAGATCGAAGACCGACGGTGCAGATCGGATCCCCTTCCAAGTCAACAGAGGAGCAGCCGGTCAATTGTGGAGATTTTGGACAAACACCCCTCCGTTTTTCGCATATCAACCCGCCGTCCAATCATATTAAAAAATAATATTGTTTTGGCCCTTGTTTTTGCAGAAAATCCCCTGAACTCCTTGAAAATATAACACACCATCCTAGCCTCAGTTTTTAAACATTGGCCCTCATGTTTTTATACAAAAATATGTTTTAGTCCCTGGTTTATTTCTGTTATGCCCTTGTAAAACTGTTTTTAGCGTATCTTTACTGTTTTAACTCCGTTTAAAGCGTTCATGGTTCTATTTCGATCGTTGCAACACATAGAACCTGTTTTTAAGTTTTTTACCTCTATTTTTCATTGATTCGTTTACTGATTTAATTTATTTGCATTGTTTGTTTGTATGTGCTCATGTTGCTTGGTGTGTTGGTGATGTTTAGATGAAGAGCCGTTTGAGAACCTTCAAGATCAAGATTTTGAAGACTTTGAGCAGCATCAAGTGAACAAGGAAGGCAAGTATATTCCTTAATCATATTTGGTCCTACTCACATTTACTTTATGCTTGCATGCATTAAATTGATTGGGTACCTATTATCCTCATTGTTATCCATGTCCTTGAATAGCCGGGTTTTCTTTTATAAAAGCTTTTGGGTAGTTTGCTCAGCCGCTGAACAATGGTTATGGGTGGTTTATAAGCTTTATACTTGTCACAAGGTTTACACTCTTTGATGAACATTATTATACTTTGATAATGATAATTAAAATCAACTATGGAGAACCACCCGGGAAAACAGCGCAACCACAAGAACTATATGGCTCTGGTCTTGGCTGATTAATTAGATTTTGCTAGCTTATTAGTACCTTATCGAAAGGCGCAAGGGGGGCCAGGGGTAAAGAGGTGTACTCGGCCTGCCAAAGGGGTTTGGTACACTTATGAGGTACGCTTGCTTTGGGGGAGGGTGCACTCGCCCAGCTGCTGAAACCTCAGCGGGTTACAATTGGTTAGGGAGTCTTTGTAAAGGCCTCGTACTGAATCCCTGCCACTCACCAAAGAAAGTGTTTAAGGGCCTTGCAAACCCTGGCATCAAGGGAGACACGACATGTGGGTAAAGTGTGCAACCTCTGCAGAGTGAAAACTGGTATATCAACCGTGCTCACGGTCAAGAGCGATCGGACCCTCACATGTCTACTAAATTGCAATCAATGACTTATTTCAGTTGTTCATTTATTTCAAGGCTTATTTATTAATTCAGTATTTAAATTCCTTTCATAAATGTGGGTTTGGATTCATTTAAGTAGTAATGTTATTTTAATCAACTGTTAAATTAAAATGCTTACTGCTTATTCAGCCAGCCTTATTCCTTGATTTAGCCTTGCATGTTATTTATTTTTCCAATATACCTGCTGAGTACGTCATGTGCTCACACTTGTTATATCAACACTGCTCAGACCAAGATCAGTTTGAGGACTTCCCAGAGGACATCCAGGATTTCTAGGCGTACGTTCCCCCAGTCAGCTGCCTGTGGAGTTGGATGGATCCGCTGCTAGAATAAATGCGAACTGAAACACTATTTATTTATGTTATGACATTCAGCTTTGTTTGTAATAAATAACTTCAGTACATTATGGCATTGCTTCTGTTATTCACTATTGTTGTCATACACTACACCACAACACCAAATTAACAATGGGAGTCAGTCGGTAAAAGTGCAATATTACCAATGGATAGTTCGTAGGTAAAACTTACCAATGGATGGTCTGTTGGTAATTCTTGTTTTATCGAGGAACCGTCTGTTGGTAAATGCACCTCCAATTATCTATGAATGGTTAGTCAGCAAATCCCTGTACTACGTCGAACGGACAGTCGGTAAAAGTATCCAAACCCATAACAAATTTGGCCCATGTGGCCAAGGTCCAAGCTGGCCCAACTAGAAACCCTAGTCATCGTCCCACTCACTACCAATCCCAGATTCCCACCCCGGCCTCCTCCCACGCGCAGTACCCACCGCCCGCCGCCTCGGGTCCTCGGATGGATCGACCAGCAATCCCCGCCGGCACGCCGCCCTACCCTCGGCGGCCGCCGGCCCCCCGCCCCCACAGCTACCTCACCCGCTTCTGCCTCAGCACTCCACGGGAGGAACACCGAGATCCGTCCTCTCCGCCACCATGCCCTTCGCGAGCGAGTCGCTGACATCTGTCGTCGGCGCCGCCGCGCCCTCCGTTGTCGAGACACTAGCGCTTCTGTCGCCTGCACTGCCGCGCCGTCGGCGGGCGAGGCGCCATGTTCCATCCCGTCCACTGCCGCGCCCTGCATGACGCGACATGCTAGGATCTGTCGCCATCGCGCCCTCCGCGAGTGAGACACCGGCATCCCACCCCGCCGCCGCCAACCTCCTGCCTCGACGTCCATGCCTCCTTCGCCTCATACTGCCTCAACCTTGGAGGTATGCAAACCTACGTGGACTACGAGATCCATGATGGCATAGGCCTCGAGCTCTACTAGAACTAGCTTCCCTGTCTGACTCGACATGCCCCACTTATCAAGTAGGATGACCCCTCTCAGATTTGAAGTTGTTCCTCGTTCCTGCACTGTAGCTTAGGCATCAACATCCTTGGTTGAGCTCGGAGCAGCTTAGCAGGCTGAAACTTTTCAATTTTGGATGTGACATATTGCTAATTTCACTTTGTTCTTCTGATTTTTCATTTCTTATTGATTTGGAGGAGTAATGTACTAATTCTTCTGTAGAACTGAATTTCTAGACAGCTATGGGCGCGGCTTACTCTCCTCAATTTCTAGCCTTTGCAAGGTTCAAGCAGCTATGGATGAGTGGGTGCGCCAGGCCTCCATCAGCAGCCCCCGGAGCAGATCTACATCACGGCCGCGGTGGTCGCCCTCACAAACCTGGTGCATATCGCAGGTACTGTACCAAACCTAGAGTGCTTCTTTCCTTGCATTGAGTGCCCTCGGGAGGTGTAGGATTGTGTCTTCCGTTCTGTACATTGATGTTGTCGTTGATTCGCTGTTGTAGAATAAACTAGCTATCCACATTGACTTGCACATTTAGCTGTACTGTGTGGTATGGTTCACATTTATTAGTTTTGAAACTTTTAATTGTGCTTAGGAAGGAAGCAGAGAGTGCACAATTTTAAAATTGGTTAATTCAGAAATTCTAGATGGTCATCGAACAGAGGAAGCTGGCTTAGGTGAAGTGGCCCAAAATTCCATCAAGAAGTCCTGGATGGTGATCGAATAGAGGAAGCTAGCTTAGGTGAAGGGGCTATGGGTGTAACACCCTAATTTAAATTCCAGCATTTTATAATAAATTTAATTGGCTTTATTTAATTTTCTAAGGTTTATTGTGTTAGACTTGCATTTAATCTAAATTTTTTTTTCACAAGTAATTAAAATTTGTCTAAGTTTAAAAATTTGTTATTGCATTCATGCTGGTGCATTTGTTTTATTTGTTTGAGTGTTAGAGTTGAATTCAAATTCAATTTTGAATTCAAATAGATTTGGTTGAGTTAGTTTGAATAGGAAAAGAAATAGAAAAGAAACCCAGCCCAACCCAAAACAAGAAAACCAAACCCGGCCCAGCTTGGCCCAAGCGCCGCAACGGCCCATCCCGCAACCCAACTCCTTCTCCGCGCTCGGGCCGACTAGCCTGACCCCGCGGCCCACTTCCCCGCGGCCCAACCCTTTCCCTCACGCGCAGCCCAGCCAGCGCCTCGCGCCCGCAGAGCGCCCGCCCCCGTCTCGCTGCGCCCCCGGGCCCGCCTGTCATCCCTCACCTTTCGCGTATCTCGCCGCGCAACGGCCGCGCCGTAATCCCGCCATCCACGCCGGCCTTTCCTTCCGGGGCACGCTCGCCCGAGATCCCGGGCGCCCCCTTTAAACCCAACCGAGACCCCCCTGCTCCCATCGACTAGCGCGCCCCCAAACCCTAGCCCGCCGCCACCACCCGCTCCGCCGCGCTAAAACCTCTGCTCCGCCGTAGACCGGCTGCCCCGCTACACCGGAGCTCTGGCCAGGCCGCGCAGGAGCACTACCCCGACGTCCAGAGTTTCCCCAAGCCAACCCTTCTCGATCTCGGCCTCGCACGCGCCCGATTTCCACCCGACACCGCCGCCGCAGATGAGCTCTAATCCGAGCAATTCCATGCCGCCGGCGTGATTCAGCCAGCTTGACCTTTTTTTTTCCGCTTCACAGTAACACACCGCGTTGACCAGTGCGACTTCGGAGACTGGAGGAGCGCCCCGCCGTCCGGACCACAAGCTCCGCCTAGCGCCGCCTCCAGTTCTCGCCGCTGGCGCCACCTGCTTCGCGCCCCGCCCGGACCAAGCCTCAGTAAGCATCGCTAGGCCCTCACGTTTCTTTTGCGCTAGATCTTCGAAGTTGTAGGCCACCCCGGGAACCGAAACACCGCACTCCGGCGAGTTCCCGGCGCCCAACGCCGCCTCACCGTCGAGGGCCATGCTCCTAGCCCTGCAGCGCCTCCCTAGGCACCCTAGTGCACTACCCATGCCAGAGCGGTGCTCCTGGGCCAAACCACGACCCAAATAGAGCCCCGCAACACCACTATCGCCATCTCCGGCGAGCTCCCAGCCGCGCGCCGCCGCGGGAGCTCTGTCTCCGGCGTCAGCGCCGCCACCCGCGCGCACCGTCCATCCTGGGCCGCCCGATCTTGTTTCAACGCCCTAGATTAGATCAACTTACCCCTTCGCCCGGAGCCGGCGGATCGCGAGCCAACGGCCCAAATACAAACTTACCGCTTCAGCCTGTAACATTTGTTAAAGAGTCCCCCGAGTTCTGAGAATTCAACCCGCAGTCCACCGCCTTTGAAAATAATTGCAGTTAGGCCCTGGTTTTTACTAAAACCCCCCTGACCTTTCTAGATTTAGCGGCCGCAGTCCAAACCTTGAGTTTTTGCACGCTAGCCCTTAGATTTAACCGTTATTTACGTTTAGGCCCTCGGTTTTTGCAGAAAACCCCCTAAAACTTAGTTTTTATCGCAGATAAGCCCCTAGAATTTGTTTTTGTCCTAGATTATGCGTTTTAGCTCCGTTTTAGGCGTTCTTTATGTCCACGCAATCGTTGTAACACGTAGAATAGTTTTAGACTAGTTTAGTGTGCTATTTTTATGTATTGATGTATTGTTTCTTAGTTTTTGTAAGTGTTTGCTTGTATGCTTATTATTGTGCATTGTTTGGCCATGTGTTCGTGAGTAGACGTTGATCCATCTGAGGAGCCCCAGTACCAGTACCCGGAGCAGCCGTCTTCTGACCAGTTTGAGCAGCAGCAGGAGCAGTACGAGGAAGGCAAGTATAACATGAACAACCTATCACTTTAAATACATTTTCATACTGCATTTTAATACTGTATGCCTATAAGGATTTCCTAGCCACTTTATTCCCTTTATATATATCCCTTGGGTTGCATTTTGGTTAGTTGTGCTAGGTGCCGCGCTATAACACACTTGGTCCTTTTTAATTAATTTGATTAATGGTATATGCAACTTAATTCTGAGAGTTGCCCTCTGTGTGGCTTAAGTGGCTCACGTCTCGTTAAAATTGGTTTTTGTTAGAAACATGGTTTAGGGGGCCAGCACGGTGCTTACTGCCTGGTTGACCACTCTCCATAAGGACCGGTTCATAGAGCGACAACCTGGGACAACAGCGCTACCACAAGACTGGAATGGGACGGTCTTGGCTTACTAATTAGGCCATTTTGGTTCGGGAGTAACTTACCGACGGGGCATGGGGGGTGGTGAGCTTCAATGGTGGCCAGGCTACGAGGCTTGGTGTGCGTACCCCTCGAGGTGGTTACCATCGTTGCGGAGCCTGATTCCTTAGCGGTTACACCTTACCAACGTGTCCTTTGTAACGGCCTCATAGTGAGTCGCTAGTCATCTCACCTAAGGAAGTGTGATGAACAACTAGCGTAGCTCACGACTTGTGGGTAAAGATGTGCAACCTCTGCAGAGTGTAAAACTGGTTTACTAGCCGTGCTCACGGTCATGAGCGGCCCAGATCCTCCTTTTGATTAGTGGGGTTAGCTCCTTCCGACGAGGGGGTGCCTCTCGGGGTTACCTTGGTGGTTGTGGTTTGGTTCTCAGTAGTAACATGATTAATTTTGATTAATTACTAGGTAACTGGGTTAATGGTAATTCATCAATTTGTAGTAAATAGCTTTAATAAAATTTTGCCAAGACTTAAAAGCTAATGCAGTCAGTCAGCCAAACTAGAGCCTCATAGTTTGTGTTATACTTGTTGAGTACGGTTGTGTACTCACTCTTGCCTCTTCTATACTTTTTCCTCTTGGGATACGCTACTGCTGCTCAGTTCCTGCCGACGCGAGGGAGTTCGCTCAGCGCTTCCAGGACTACGAGGACTTCTAGGCATTCGTCTCCCAGTCGACGTCCCTGTGGCGCCCAGCTTCCGAGAGGCTTCGTATTTGTACTTCGCTTCCGCTGTATCAGACATTTTGTCATTAATATAATAAATAAAATTCGTATTCGATTTATTATGTCTTTTTACGTGATATGTGCTGTGATATACTGTTCATTCTGTTGTATATACGTGTGACTTGATCCTGGCACGTATATGATTGCTCGGTTTATGTCCTTTTATAAACCGGGTGTTACAATGGGCACTGAAGAAATAGGCATTACTACGCTCAAGTTTTTGATATCTTTTGAGATACTTTTTGGTTACCAATGTATATATACCATTTTTTGTCATTTATAATCATACTCGTAGTGTTAGTATGGACATTACACTATCAACATAATAACTCTATGTTACATCTCCTTTGTGTGAAACATATATTTCTCATCTTGCATATGTCTTTGTATTCTCACAACAAGCTTTCATCATGTGTTCAAAAGTATTTGCATGATATACTTTCATTTATCACAACATTTTATTACAGCAACTGTTGAGCTGTTGAAATGTCAGTTTAACACTCAATTTGAGGGTTTGCTTCTAGAAAATAATCTGTGAGTCTTACCCATTAGTTGCTCTGAAACTATTTAGATTGCCTGCACCATATTTAAAGAATTGTTCTTTCTTATTCAGTGCATAAGTATAGCAATCTGTAATTTGCCTGGACCGTAAATATAGGAGTGTGCAATTTGGTATGATAATTCTATGTAGCAAGCTGGAATTTAGCTTTCCTGACTTAATCATTTTTACTTTTTGTAATAGAGTAATAGATTATTGCACAGATATGGCAGTTCAAACACTCATTCAACATGTATTCCCATCACTCAAAGAAGATGCAACATCGGCAGCTTATAGGAGCAGAGCACCCGTGCAATTCTTTCAGCATAACTGTTTTTATTTCCATATCCTGTGAGTTGATTCTTGATTTTGTTGTTTCGTTCTGTGTGAAACATATATTTCTAATTTTCAACTAGAGATCATATAAAGCACAATTCTAAAATTTATACATAGCGTTAGTGTGGCAGAACCACTTTGAATTACACCAGATCAAGTACGCTACACAACTGAGCGCACCTTAATCGGTATAATCCTTGGTCTGTCGGGTAACATCCCGATGTAACCACTGAACATCCGATTATAACACAAGTATACATCCCGCTCGAAGGCGAGTCAGAGATAAAACATTCCACAAGACTTTACATCACATAGATAAGAGGTATAATTTACATCAAAGTTTTGAAGCTAGTACATTAAAGTTCTAGCTTTTTACAATTTATTTAGGGAAAAAGACATAAAAGTAAGCTATGCTTACTTTAGAAGTTTTGCAGCGGAAATTAAAACACAACTATACACAAACATCGTAGGGTAGATGCAATGGTAAGCCCAAGCATGACATCATTCATCCGAGACATTGCTGGTCGAAGGTGGTTCCCATTCTATAGACCAGCCAGAAGGTAAAACACTTGGCCAAGTCAAGCTAGTGTTTGAGTCTTCCAAAGTCATTCCTGAAAACAGAGTCACCAACATGACTGAGTATACTAATGCTCAGCAAGACTGATCCGATTAAGGGTATAAAGTAACCCCATATCTAGACATGCTAGGCTTGGAAAGGTTCTGGGTTTTCTTTTGCTGAAAAGCCACAAAGAGTATGTCCTTAATTCAAATTTTAACTTTCAAACTTTTTCCCTTCTGGTACTTCTTTCCTTACTATCGTGGATTTTCATTGGGTACTCCACATATGATAGATCTGGCTCTACTTCCAGGTCTTGTTGCTCGATAATTTCTTCAGGGACTTTCATGCATTTCTTAAGTTGAGAGACGTGGAATACATCATGGACAGCTGCTAACCGAGAAGTAAGTTGAATTCGGTAAGCCACTGGTCCGCATATTTCAAGGATCTCAAAGGGTCCAATATAGCGGGGCGCTAGTTTTCCCTTTAGACCGAATCCTTGAACACCTTTTGTTGGAGATACTCGTAGATATACGTGATCCCCAAATTCAAATTGCAACGGCTTCCTCCTCTTATCTGCATAGCTTTTTTGTCTAGATTGAGCCGCTTTAAGATTCGCCTGAATAACTTTCACCTTATTCTCCACTTTAGTTACTAAGTCAGGCCCAAAAATTTTGCGTTCTCCGGTCTGTGACCAACTCAATGGAGTTCGACACCTTCGACCATATAACGCTTCAAACGGTGCCATCTTCAAACTGAACTGATAACTGTTGTTATATGAAAATTCTGCTAGGGCCAGGCATTTATCCCAGTTCTTGTCATATTGAATGACACATGCTCTGAGCATATCCTCAAGTATTTGGTTTACCCTTTCGGTTTGTCCATCAGTTTGAGGATGATAAGCAGAGCTACGAATCAACCTAGTTCCAAGAGAAGCCTGTAGTTGCTCCCAGAAATGTGCAATAAATTGTGATCCACGATCAGATATGATCGTTTTGGGTACACCATGGAGACAAATTATTTGATCAAGATAGACTTCTGCAAACTTTTTAGCAGAGTAAGAAGTATGCACTGGGAGAAAATGAGCAATCTTGGTCAATCTATCAATGATCACCCATATTGAGTCGTGCTTCTGGGATGTGTTGGGTAAGCCAATGATAAAATCCATACTAATGTCCTCCCATTTCCAAGATGGAATTGGTAGGGGTTGAAGTGTGCCCCCTACCTTGAGATGACTAGCTTTAATCCTCTGGCAAATATCACATTCGGAAACATACTTAGCTATTTCCCTCTTCATTCTGGTCCACCAATAATTCTGTCAAAGATCCTGGTACATCTTGGTGCTACCGGGATGAATAGAAAATTTGGAGAGGTGTACTTCATCAAGAATTTGTCTTCTAAGTTGATGGTCTTTGGGAACCACAATGCGATTGTCGAACCATAAAACTCCCTTGTAGTCCATATGAAAGCACCTGTACTTTTCTTCACCCTAGGCCAACTTTTGCTTTATAATTTTGACACCTTCATCATTTAATTGTGCCAAGATGATACTATCTTGAAGTGTAGACTCCATTGCTATGTGATTCAAACTCCCTAGAGGAACCATTTCTAGGTTTAATTTCCTCATTTCATTGCATATAGTCTCGCTGAATAATTCTACCTCTGCACAATGGCAATGCGACTTACGACTGAGTGCGTCCGCAACCACATTCGCTTTTGCTAGGGTGATAATGCACTTCAAGATCATAGTCCTTGATGAGTTCTAGCCATCGTCTTTGCCTCATGTTTAGATCAGCTTGTGTGAAAATGTACTTCAGACTCTTATGGTCAGTGTAAATATTACAATACGTTCCCATAAGATGATGTCTCCATATCTTGAGAGCATGGATAACTGCTGCTAACTCAAGATCATGAGTAGGATAGTTCTTCTCATGAGTCTGAAGTATTCGTGATGCATAAGCAATTACCCGGTTGTCTTGCATAAGTATGCATCCAAGTCCGGTGCCAGAAGCATCACAATAAACATCAAATGGCTTGGTATTATCTGGTTGAGCTAACACTGGGCAGTGGTTAATCGTGCTCAAAGAGTGTGGAATGCTTCCCCACACTTGTCATCCCAAACAAACTTAACTCCTTTCTTTAATAACTCTGTCATAGGTTTAGCTATTCTGGAGAAGTCCGGGATGAAGCGACAATAATATCCGGCTAAGCCAAGAAAACTTCCGATCTGATGAACTGAAGTAGGAGGCTTCCAATCCATTACCTCCTGAACCTTACTTGGATCGACGGATATGCCTTCACTGGAGATAGTACGTCCCAAAAATTTCACACTATCCAACCAGAATTCACACTTCGAGAATTTAGCATATAAACGATGATCATGTAATCTTTGAAGATCAATTCGCAAATGGTTAGCATGCTCCTCTTTCTTCTTGGAATAGATCAGAATGTCATCAATAAAAACAACGACAAACTTGTCTAGTTCTGGCATGAACACCGAATTCATCAGGTACATGAAATAAGCCGGTCCATTGGTAAGGCCAAAAGACATAACCAGATACTCATAAAGTCCATATCTGGTAGAAAAGGCCGTCTTCGGAATGTCACATGGCTTAATTTTGATCTGATGGTATCCGGAACGGAGATCAATCTTCGAGAAAACCATAGCTTCAGCTAACTGATCAAACAGAATGTCAATGCGTGGAAGGGGATACTTATTCTTAATTGTCACCGCATTGAGGGGTCTATAATCCACACATAGCCTTAAACTGTTATCCTTTTTCTTCACGAATAGGGCTGGGCAACCCCAAGGCGAAGCGCTTGGTTGAATGAATCCTTTATCCAGAAGGTCTTGAAGCTGGATCTTCAATTCTGCTAACTCCTTTGGTGGCATTTGGTAGGGTCGTTTAGAGATAGGAGCTGTGCCTGGTTGTAGCTCAATCACAAACTCAATATCTCTATCCGAAGGCAGTCCGGCATGTCGGAAAGACATCCACATACTCGCATACTACCAGAATGTCATCAAGTTTGATACCTTCCATGGCAAAGGTACAAGGAGTGATGTACTCTTGTGGTGGAAGATAAAGGGTAGTGGCTCCTTAGTTTGGTGAATCAATTTCAATGGCTCGGGAAGAGATATCTAACAGTACTTTATGTTGGGTCATCCAGTCCATACCAAGGATAACATCCATACCTTCTAGGCTTAAAGAAATCAAGTCGGTTTTAATCAACTTGCTACCCAACTGAATTGGCACATGCCTAAAGATTCGATTGGATGCTATTTTACCACCAGGTGTGGTAATCATGTATGGTGCCTTGGTTTGATTAGGATCCAATCCTAGTCTTGCCCCACATTTAGTACTAATAAAACTATGGGTTGCACCAGAATCAAACAGTATGATTGCAGACTTATGATTAATAGAAAAGGTACCCGTCATAATTGGTGAGCCCTCCGGAAGTTCAGCAAGAGTAGTAAAGTTAATCTTCCCTTGTTTGACTTGCATAACTTGCTTTTTGCCCTTGCCTTGATTATTCTGATTATAATCCTGGCCTTGGGCAGGCTTCTGATTTCGAGGGCAATTCCTGGCAAAGTGCTTAGGACTTCCACAGGTAAAGAAACGATTATTACCATTCACATGGTTGGGCTGTTGAAAACTTGGCCTTGGCCCAGACTGTTGCTATTGAGGCATAGGAGGTCTAGCTTCTCCTTGCTGCTGGGGTGGCCTAAAAACCCATCTGCTTGATGGAGGATTTCCCTGTGGAGCCCTGGGAACTGTATTCTGCACCAAATGATACCTCGGTGACTGCGCACCAGAGGGTCCAGTCGATGTCTTCCTCTTTTTCTCAGCACGATGCGCTGTAATGCAATCGTCCTGAGTGATGGCCATATTCACCAGCTCATTAAAAATGTTGGGGCGAACAAGGTTCAGATGCTCCTTGAGCTTGGTATTAAGACCAAGATGGAAACGATCCTACTTCCTAGCATCAGTGTCTGCATGATGGCCGGCATACTGGCATAGGTGATTGAAGACCTGTGCATATTGAAGCACAGTACGATTTCCTTGAGTAAGTGCCAATAATTCATTTAATTTCCGCTCCAGAAGTCCCTCGGGAATATGATGCACCCTGAAGGCAGTTCTGAATTCTTTCCAAGTGACAACATGATCGGTGGGTAGCATGGCATGATAATTATCCCACCAGATGTGAGCAGTGCCACGTAGCTGTTGAGCGGCAAAGTGGGTCTTATTTGCTTCAGAGCATGGTACTGGCAATAAAGCGAACTTCGATTCTATGGTCCGAAGCCTTGCATCTGCATCCAGGGGCTCGTCGGTCTGGTGGAACAGCGGGGGCTGGGTACCAAAGAAATCCTGGTATCCAGATGCCGGGGAATATGATCATCATGCCCTCGTTGCTGAGAGCATGGTTGGTTTTGTTGCCCCTACACTAGTTGTCGTAGCAGCTCAGTTTGCAAGGCCATAACTTCTGCCAGATTAGGAGGTGGCGGTGGCGGTTGCTGAGACCCACTAGTTTGGCCATGGGTAAACCCTTCCGGGGTACCACGCGTTGAACCCAATATCTGTATCATGGAAGACATCCATTAGATCACAGTTTATCTTTACTTCCATTAGCAAATGGTATAGTGAAAAACAGAAATAGTTGTAAATAGAATGATATTGATTGTAACAACATGCACATCTCACATTCTATTCAACAAGTTCAGCTCAAAATTGTAAGAAATGACAATGCTTCCTCAAAACATAGCCATTTATTCCAAACTTTATGTTACTGTTATGACGGTGTACATGCTGCAAATGTTACAACCTGCTCCATACAGTTATGCTACAACCAGTGGTGTTTCCCTCCAGACTATCTTACGCCACTCTCTATTTACATAGTTCTACTTCTAAGAAAAGTCAAGCCTAAGAGCTTCGACGATATAGAAATCGTCGAGGTTGCCAACTGAAGACTCGCTGCCGAAAGAAAGGTCATTGCTCTGAGCTTCGGGCTCTGGTCCTTCATGCTCAGAGCCAAGATCAGAAACTCCTTCAATCTCTTCTGGATCATCTTCTTCATTTCCCGCAGGCTGATTCGGGACATCAGGCGGCATCGGGTGTTCTTGGAGGTACTTGATATAAGCATAAGCATCTTCAAGCTCCGAAGTGAGGTCCTAAGCCTGTTCCTGAAGGAACTCTATCACTGTGTTGCACTGATTGATAACGGCATCACTCTCAACAATTTGGTCCTCTCGATGGCCTATCGTCTCTTCACGTTGAGTTATCACTTCGTCCCGGGCGGTAACTGCTGCCCGAAGTTCTTCCGCCTGAGTGATTTGCCTGTCAAACTTGCTATGAGTAACATGTGCCTCACTAGCTAAGTGGATAATACCGCGGCGCTATAACTCCTGATGGCAAAGCTGGGCGTTCATGAATCTGATCATCATATGCATCGTATCTCCCGCTGAGTCCCCAAGTAGGTGTGCACAGTGCTCCACCCTAAAAGACCATTCAGGGTCGTGGTAGACTACAGCGGGGAAAAGGCCGATAGGGTACTCTACCACTTCATTGGGATGCTGCTTGCAAAAGGTAGTAATAGCCACTAAAGCAGCAGCTTCGATAGTATCAGCGAAGCAGTACCCATATGTCTCAACCTCTATGGGCTGCCAGTGAGCTCGGAAAGGGTGCTGTGGTATGGTCATCTTCACAGTATAATGGGTAACTCCCTCCGCTGTATATGTGAAGCAATCATACTGTGGCGGCTCCGTGTAACAAAAGAGCTGGAGGGATTCCCACAAAAGACGAGGAAAACCCTCCCAATGGAGTCCGTTGGTGTGGATGTGGCCCGTACCAACCAGAGGAGTGCCCGGAACATCAGCCATCTGAAACAAAATTTAAATGGTAAGATGATGCCAAAAAAGGACACAAAAAGCGGTAAGGTATGATTCATTGAAATGTAGAGTTTCAAAAGAATCAAGAATGATCAAAATATAAACGAAGCCAGTTGATCATTTAAACATTCCTTGAATGAGAGATCAAGGATGCAAAACTCGATCTAAGCTCAAGTGGTTTACCTCTCCTAAGGTCAACTAAATCTTGGTTTTAGAACAAGACACTCACCAATTTCCATTCAATCAACATAAACACTCTAGAAATTCTTAAAAAAAGATGTTCAAGCATAAATAACTTGAACAAGAAGCAAAACATACAAGTTTTAAATAATGCATGCACATTCGATCATCCTCAGTTCCTCACAACCAAAAATAACTGCCATGGTTAGTTTCAGTGGCATAGGTACGTCTCTCTCTATATTATCTAACCGACAGATCTTAACTGTTCTTAACTTATCGAGCTACGGTTAGTATATCTGCAGAAATACATAACATATATAACTGATAGCCACCTATAATACCCATAAGATCATTCCCTAGGGCTTTACAATCTAAGCACAATCCTTAACGAGTACAACACAGTTTTGTAAACACTTCGTAGAGCACATCTTTTATTCAAAACCTTTCTAAGGTTTGTTGTACCATCCGGTGTATGCTTTCCTGCTCTGATACCAACTGCGGTAGAACCACTTTGAATTACACCAGATCAAGTACGCTACACAACTGAGCGCACCTTAATCGGTATAATCCTTGGTCTATCGGGTAACATCCCGATGTAACCACTGAATATCCGATCGTAACACAAGTATACATCCTGCTCGAAGGCGAGTCTGAGATACAACATTCCACAAGACTTCACATCACATAGATAAGATGTGTAATTTACATCAAAGTTTTGAAGCTAGTACATTAAAGTTCTAGCTTTTTACAATTTATTTAGGGAAAAAGACATAAAAGTAAGCTATGATTGCTTTAGAAGTTTTGCAGCGGAAATTAAAACACAACTATACACAAACATCGTAGGGTAGATGCCATGGTAAGCCCAAGCATGACATCATTCATCCGAGTCATTGCTGGTCGAAGGTGGTTCCCATTCCATAGACCAGCCAGAAGGTAAAACACTAGGCCAAGTCAAGCTAGTGTTTGAGTCTTCCAAAGTCATTCCTGAAAACAGAGTCACCAACAAGACTGAGTATACTAATACTCAGCAAGACTGATCCGATTAAGGGTATAAAGTAACCCCATATCTAGACATGCTAGGCTTGGAAAGGTTCTGGGTTTTCTTTTGCTGAAAAGCCACAAAGAGTATGTCCTTAATTCAAATTTTAACTTTCAAATTCTAGTTGTATTAACCATTCTAGGTATGCACCTATCTATGCAAACATGGTAGTGGAATCATTTTCATCCAACCATATTTGGTATCTTTATTGTTCCACTTCTTACTTTATGTAGCAAAGGGGATCAAGCAGTCTCAAACTTCGTGAGAAACGGACGATTCTAAATTGAATTTCCAACCTTGCAAGGATAAACCTAGCACACACACTTGGAGCACTGTCGTGTCACTCCCAAGCAACATTTGCTTCTCATTCCGGTTCATGAATCAGGTCCACTCTCTCCGACTACAGAGAACCACCACATCTTTGTAGTCGCAGTGTTGCAACATAATTCATCTTCCTATCTCTAAGAGAGAGTCGGAGATATGTCCACTTGTCGGGCCGATCAGTTACTAGGTTTACCGCGTACCATATTTACGTCATGTGGCTAGTACTTTCAAATGCTTAATCACTGCTACAACACACTGCGGCCTTAGTAATTTATCAACACAGACAGATTTCCAATATGAAGCTTGTAACCAAATCCGTCCATGGTCCTTATAGTGATTGCAAGAATGTAAACAATCAACTCCTATAAATCTCGCGAGTGACAGGAAATCACTCGACTTTTACCGGTCCTATTAGCATAGCATCTAAGCAAACTCAGTTCTAGTGTTCAAACAATAGGTACCTAGAATTATGCATCTAAGGTTTTTATTCAACTCCAATAACTTAAATGCACAAATAACAGTACTGAATTGCATAATTTAGAAAAAATAGGATTATGCGTCGGGTCTTGCCTGTAATGGTGTTTAGAGAGTCAGTAGACTTTGGTTCTTCAGAATCAGAGTTCAGGACTTCAGTTAGTTCAACAACATTGGCCTGAGCTTCAGAAATATCTCCGTCTGGTTCCTGGATGAGCTAGTACATTCCGTCTGCTAACGGGGTGATTTCTATATGAAATGCAATAATTGGAAATAGTGAGGTGCTTGAGTATAGCTTTCCTTCACGATAAAGTTGTGAATTCAATCAATCAAACAATCTAAATTATTCATATCAAGTACTTTAACTACACAAAATAACTTAGGGAAAGGTTTTTGAAATAAATTATAGAAAGGATTTAAATAAATAAATAAGGACATAAGCAATACCTAGTAAAGAAAGTTTTAAAAGCACAAGCCAGAGTCCACTAATGGGTCTAGAAAAATTACATGGGGTTAGACATACTCTAAACATCACATGGCTCAAAGTTCATAAGAAAAAAAATCCTAGAACATAGGATATAAATAAAAAAGAGCTAGAACTTAACCCTATTTTTAGAACTAGCTACACAAGGTTTCAAAGCAAACTCATAGCATCATCTTGTAGAGCTAGTCACAAGGAACACAACAAAATTAATTTTGCATTTTTCTGATTTTTCTATAATTTCCTATGAATTTTCAAAGTTTAGTTTAAAAAGGATTTATACTTTTGCAGAAAGGTCCTCAGAAGGAATTGAATCATAGCAAATAGGCCCTTGGCCGGGGTCAAAGGGGAAAGGAGGGAGTTGACTGGCCGATTCCGGCGGTGAGGGGGTGAGTGGCTAGGGAGCAACAAGGGATCAAGGCGCACCTGATGGATGGTTTGGATGGGGCGCGGGATGGCCGGAGGGAGCTCGTCGGCGATGTCCCAGAGCACGGCGGCGGAGGTGAACGGCGACGGGGGTGCTCCGGCAGGGGCATGGCGATGAGAGGGGGCTGAATAGCTTCACGAGCTCAAGGCGGAGCTAGCTGGGGAGTTGAGAAGGTCGGGAGAGGACTGTGGCGGCGGGTTGGCGGTGAGCAAAGCTCGCCGGAGATGGAGAAGGGGTTGAGAAGGTCGGGAGAGGACTGTGGCGGTGGGTTGGCGGTGAGCAAAGCTCGCCGGAGATGGAGAAGGGGTGCGGTGGTGGATGGCCGGTGATAGGGACCGGCCAGAGCTATTTATATCCCAGAGATGCAGAGGATAAGCACGAGAGGGGAGGATGAACTCGCCGGGGGTTTGTGGGCGGGATCTGGCGGCGGCGGTGGCTTTACCATGGGCGGCCGGCGAAGTCGCGTGAAGAAATTTGCCTTGGGCGGCGTGGCGCGGGGTAATTGCGCCAACAGAAGCGGCGCTAGGGCAGCAGGGCTTCATGTGCGACGTGTAGAGGCGGCGAGGCGGCTCGGGACGGCAATTCCAGCGGCGGGCGGGCTCGCCAGAAGGCAAAACAGGGGCGGCGGCGGCGCGGCGCGACATGGAGAGGAAGGGAGGCGCCACGAGGAGAGGAGTGGGACCAGGGAGAACCAGGGCAGCTTAGCGGCGCGCTAAATGGTGGCGGGAGCAGCCGGTGGAAGAGAAAACCGGCAGCGGGGCAGCACCGCCAGAGCTCCGAAGAGGCTGGAGGTAGGAGATGAAGTTGAGGACTGGTTTGCAATTTGTAAAATGTTTAGGGGCTTAACTGTAAACTAAAATTTCCCATTGATCTAGGGCTCAAATGAAAAAGTTCCCAACATGAAAGATGTTCAATTTTTCAATATCTACAACTTTCATGTTATGCAAATTTTCACTAGATCAAAGGATTTGAAGATATTTTCAAAAATTCAAATAAACTTTATTCCAATAAGGAAAAATACATTTATAGCAAAATTTCAACATTTTTGGGCTAAAATGCAGCAATGCTACCAAAATAATTATTATTAGCACATTTGCAAGAAAGCCCTTCATAAATGTGAAATTACTCCCTGGGTCAAAACTTTTCGCAAAAAGAGACTTGTAATTTTTTATAATTACTAAAATAACCCTAATTTTTTACTGCAAATTTTTAGCTATCAATCAATAATAAACACATTATTTACACATTAAACTTTAATTTAAGAAGCAGACACCTGAAGTGTCACAGTTAGCACGGGCATCATTGCTAGTATGAAAAGTAGTCAGATTTAGTGCATAGTAAAATGCCAGTTTCCATATGTATGTCTTCTAAATGATTGTACTTTTCATTTCTAAGTGCTTAATTTCTGATTGTGTTATTTTTGATTTGATGGTTGCAACATTAGGTGTTGGAATTTGGTCCATTTATGGCCCATTCAATTGAATTCCAAAGCAACATGAGGCTGGTTGGTATTGTCCCATATTTTTAGTACAAGCAAATGGACAACAATTTAAATATTGGAGCACTTTCATGTGTTGAATGGAGCAGCCAAGAGATGGGGTGTGTAAGGCTTTGCTAAACACACACCAACGCACGCACGCGTGCGCACCTATCCGCGTGTTTATCCGCGTGACTTGTGACTTGCGACGTGCAGTTGTGTGGCTGTAGTTCAGCCAATATTTTGCCACTTGTGTCTCTCACATTTGAACCATTGTGCATTGATTAGGAGCTAATTAATGGCTGGTTAATTCTTTAATACCCAGTAAATTGTAATGACCATCCTGAATGAGTTTAATTGTGTTTTATGGGCATCATCAAAGTAATAACGTCTCCTTGAGGGCAGCCGTGCCTATATTAGTGGACTGAAAATATTCAGGAAGAACTCTCACAATTCCCTGCCGTTGTAAAACCATAATTTAAATTTCAGCTTTTAATATTAAATTTAATTGGCTTTATTTAATTTTCTAAGGTTTATTATGCTTAGCCTTGCATTTAATCTAATTTTGGTTCCACAAGTAAATAAAATTTTTCTTAGGTCAACATGTTGTGCATTCATGCTGGAGCATAGTTTTATTTTTGGTTGAGTGCATAAGTTTTGAATTCAAACTGGTGTTTGAATTCAAATAGTTTGAGTGCGTTTGGAAAAGAAAAGACGAGAGAAAACAGAGAAGTAGGAAAAAGCAGAAAACCCAACAGGACCCAAGCCCAAACCCAGCCGGCCCACTTCCTCACCCTGCTTCGGCCCAGCCCACTCCCACTCGTTCCCTTTCCCGCACCGGCCCAGTCTCCCGCGCCATGCCCAACTCACCTCCTCCCTCATGCCAGCCCACAGGCCGCGCAGCGCGCCCTCTCCCTTACAATCCGGGCCCACCTGTCGGCGCCCCTTCTTCCTCCTTTCCTTCTTCTTCCCTGGGCAGCTTCGCTCCGCCGAGAACCCCGCTCACCTCGCTGTCCTGTGGACCACCCCAACCCCGTAGCCCACCTGCCAGCCACCCGAGCACGCTCCGGCCTTCTAGAAGCAGCAGCTAGAGCCCGGGATCGCTCAAGCGGTTGCACGCGATCCGCTTCCTCTGCGAGCAGATACACCATGATCGCCGCCCGCGATTCTCGCCGGGATCACGCCCGAGAGCGCACGCCCAGGATGCTCGGGCCTGCTTTAATTGGCCCCTGCGATCCCCTCTGTGTTTCACCTCGCCACGCTGCCACCACCACTGCATCGCAGCACCACCACCGCACAGCTCCGCCGCGAAGAGGCCCCTGTGTCACCGAGGCCACGCCGCTCCGCCGTACCCCAGCCCCACCAGAGCCGCGCAGCAGCCTCGCCTAGACGCCTGGGGCGACCCCGAGGCCTCCACGCACGACCCCAGCACCTGCAGCAGCCGGATTTGTGCCGGGCGCCGCCGCGGGTAAGTCGACCCGCCGCCGCGATTCCTCGCTGCCGATGGACCGTAGTCCAATCTGACCCCCACTGCACCTCCACAGAGCAAGCGCGGACCGGATCGTGAGTTCCAGATGCCCGAAGTACCCCTGCATCGTCCTCGCCACCGAGCTTCGTCGTGCGCCGCCGCTTGCCATCGATGCCAACCACCTTGTGTTTCGGCTTCGCCCGTGTCCAAGCCTCGGTGAGCACCCCCGGGCCTTCCTTGTCCTTATGCGCTAGTTGTAGTGGCCCGTATGCCCTTTCCGAGGCCGGAACGGTGCTCGCCGTCGCTCCGCTGTCGCCCTCGCCGCCCTCGCCATGGCGGGCCACTGCGAAGCCCTAATCCCCCACCCGATGTACCCAGTTGAGTTCGCCATGTCGCGGGCTACCTCTCTGACCCGAACCCGTGGCGATTCGAGCCCCGCAGCACCCCTTTCGCCATCTCCGGCGACCCTGCCGTAGAGCGCCGCCGCGCGCCACCGTTTGCGACGCCGCCCGCACTCCCCTTTCGCCCAAGGCCGCCCGATCGAGATCGGACGGTCCGCGTTAACCCGACCCCTGGTCAAACAGGGAAGGTAACGGTCAGCGCCATCCCTTTTGCTAAAGAGCCCCTGCGTTTCATGGAAATCAACCGGCGGTCCAGTCAGTTCAAAAGTATTTCCAGTTTGGCCCTGTTTTTAGCTTTTAGGCCCCTGAGTTTCCTGGTTTTTGAACCCGCAATCCAGCCTAGTAGTTTTTGCGAGTTAGACCCCAGATATTATGTTTAATTATGTATAGGTCCCTGGTTTTTGCAGAAAACCCCTAGAAACTTAGTTTTTCTTGCAGAAAAGCCCCTGGACCTTGTTTTAGCTCTAGTTTTCGCGTTCTAGCTCCGTTTTAGGCGTTCTTTATGTCCACGCGATTGTTGTAACACGTAGCACAGTTCTAGCTTAGTTTTTTTTTGTTGTTTTTATGTATTGTTCTACTGTTTCTTAGTGTTAGCCTTTGTTTGCATGTATGTTTATGTTGTTGCCTTGTTATTGGCCATGTGTTCGTGGGTGTGGCGGAACCACCCAAAACTACTGGGCCCGGGTGCACTGATCTTTGTTGCTAAGCAACTCTGACCAAATTTGGCACTCACCGGTAGTTCCTCGAGTGAAGCCTCGATAAAAGCCACGCTATTCCAGGATCAGCAGACAACACTCACACGAAGGTGAGCCCAGAGATTACAACACAGAACTTTTCATACATCCCAGAGTGATTGCAGCGGAAAAGAACCAAATTTATTACAAACCATGTTTATAGCAGTAAGCACTACAGAGTTCCAACTAGCCAATTTATTCAAGTCTCATTGTTCAGCGGAAGCATTAAAAGATAACTAGCGAAATAACGTGACGCATCGATAAAGCCCGTACGAATGCGTCACTCAGCGGGAGGGTGATTAGCACCAGCTGAAGGGCCATCCCACTCAACAGACCAACCCGGAGGCAAGGTACACGGCCAAGTAAGACTTGCAAACAGATCCTCAAAGTTAGTACCTGAAAAATAGTGCCACAAGCAAGGCTGAGTATACTAATACTCAGCAAGACTGACCCGTCACCGGATATAACATAGTCCGATAACTAGACATGCAAGGCTTTTTGGTTGGTGGGGTTTGTTTTGCCAAAAACGCCACTAAATGTTGATCCTTATTTTCATATTTTATTTAGCCATATTCCAATGGGATTAACCATTCTAAGTTTGCATCTAACTCTACACAAACATGGTAGAGCAACCATTTAATCATACAGCAGTATCATCATCATGTTCCACTTGTTACTCTGTGTGACCGAAAACATTAAGCAATCTCATGCCGTGAGAGGCGGACGATTCTGAACCGAATTTCAACCTGGTCAGGGGAACCTAGACCACACGCATGGGGATCGACTTCGCTCCCGCCCACGCTACTTTTCCCCTTTCTTTCCAGTCCGTGGATCCGGCACACCCTCCCCGACTACAGAGTCCGACCACTCTGCACCCGTACGTCGCGACAAAAATATAAACCTTACTTCTACCAGGAGGGTGCGAGATCGTTCCACTCGCCGGTCCAATCAGGTACTTAAGCTTACCGATTACCATATTTCTCGGTATGTGGCTAGTACTTTCAAACGCTTAACGAAATGAGCCACACACCGCGACCTTAGCCATTTTTGACTACAACAGCGGGGTATCACAACTACACAACCCCGCCCGTTGTCCTTACATTTCAACAGGAATTAAAGTCAGTACAATTCCTATTTGCTCGCGAGAGGCAGGAAACCACTCGACTTCTACTGTACCTATTTAGCATGGCAACTAGTTGTTAAAAGATCCGGTAACAAACATAGGTTCCTAGGGATCATGCATCTAGGGTTTTCGATCAACGCCTAGAAAACTTAAATGTAGAAAAACAAAATATTACAATACATTAATAAATAGATAGCGGAATGATAATTCGGAAAAATAGTGGGATTATGCTCCGGGGCTTGCCTTCTTGGGCACTGTCAGGCAGAAAAGCCTCTGGGGCTTGGCCCAGGTCTTGAGACAAGTTAGTACAGTTCAAATTGACCTCCTGATCCACACGAGAGTCCGCGGGCATCAATTCGTAGTCACCGTCCGCGAGATTGACCGCTTCTATATGCAATGCCAGATTATGAGTTATTCATGGATAACGATTTCTTTCCTTCACGATAAAGTTGTAGTTCAAAAAAAGTGACTTTAATGATGATTTCAACATTTCGTTTCATGGGCAGTCATTTATAGAGTAGTAAACCTAACTATGTTTCTTCATGAATGAGTGGGGGTTTGGTTTGCATTTCCAACATTAGAACATAGCATGCTTTCATTATTTCATAACAACAAAACTACTAATGAGCTATTGATGAAAAAATAAAGTAACACAGATCCAACTTAAGCATTCATGGTATAAATTTCAGCATCTAACCATAAAGCAAAAACTATAACTATTCATGCAAGTGGATTACTCTAGTTGCTTCATCTTTTTGTACAGAACATTTAATATGGGTTCTAGTGCTACACATTTTACGAGAGAAACTTCATAGCATATACTCAGCACTGAAATTTTTCCATATTTTATACACTTATACAACAGGGGTGACAAAAAGAACAAAAACAGCAAGCCATTTACAAAGATTAAATCTACAGAAAGTTTTACTAGGGATATGGTTCTCAAATTTTTACCAGAGCCTATTCATGAGCTAAACATACACCAGAAAAATTATCGAGCTTTGTAACCACAAGATAAATTAGTTATGCTTTTAACTTAACATGAATTAGCATAAATTCCTCAAGGTGCATTTAATCAGTACTGCATATGAACTTTTTATTATAGATAGAACATACTCTAGACAAGATCATGTCCAAAAATCAAGATCAGTTATGGTGTGGATTACTCAGAACAAAAATAGTAAATCTAGCCCTAAGATGCTAAGCATGATTATTCACCAAAGCAAAACTCAGTAACTGCAGATCAAAATTTTTAGACAGGAACACATAGCTAAAAAGAGACTTTAGAAATAAATATAGATTTTTCTGAGCATAACAACTATATATGAAGAATTAAGTTGATTAAACAAACATAAATCATGGTATATAGCAAATGAACTCTAATAAATCTGAAATTTATGGAGTAACAATATTTCAGTTATATATGTATGCAGTAAAAATTCCAGAGCAAGTTCCTATGCATATTTTCCAGTATTAAATCGAGAAAGCTAACAACAGATTAGAGAATCTTGATTGTTCCAATATGATAACTATTTTGGTTGGGTGTCATATTTTTACTATGATCTTAATATTCCATTAGTGATAACAAATCCAAAAATCAAGGTCATTTGCTGAGTAGAACTTCCTGAACATGCATAAGGTGGTTTTCTTATTCTTTTTCCCAGATTAAAATCGGTTGAGTTTCTGCAGATGTTACTTTTACAAAATTTGTAGATCTTGTTACAAGGATTCCAAATCCATTGAGTTTGCATTTTTACGATTTTTCTATGATTTGTTCTGCATTTTAGAAGTTCACTGGTATACACTGAAAATCTTGCAAACACACCCTTAAACAAAAAAAAAGAAATTACAACCGGGCCCTTCGCCGGCCTTCTCCGCCGTGGCATCTTGCCGGTGGTGTTCTGCGATGCAGGGCTTACCGGGGCTACCACGGGGAGGCGCGTGGGAGAGTAGGGATCGAGGAACACCTACCCTGGTCGGCGTTCGAGGGTTTGGTGCACGGATTCGATCTCGTCGGCGTCAATGGCGGGGCGGTTGTTCGGTCCGCCGGCGCTGGAGGTGAAGGAGGGTTGGGGTAGGGGAACAGGGCGCGCACGAGCACCGCGTGAGCTTGAGGAGGCGCCTGGGGTAGCTGTTGGGCACGGACTCCCTCTGGGCTAGCCGGTCCGCGGTGAGCCCGAGCTCGCCGGCGGCGGCGCAGAAGGGGAACGGCGTCGGGAGGAGGTTTGGGTTCGATTCCGCGCGCGTGTAGCTTAACTTGGAGGTGGCGAAGCTGCTGCGGTGGTCGGATGGGCCAATGTAGGGCTGGGTTAGCCGGTCCGCGCGAGCTGGATCTCGGCGGCCATGGCGGAGCGGCGGGAGGAGGAAGGAGGAGAAGGCGCGCGACGGTGGAGTTCTGGGGGTCTTTATAGGCCAAGGAGCTCCCGGGTGAGGTGAGTAGCGCCTGGGGGCGGTGGATTTGGCCCTGGACGGTTCGTCGGCGGGCTGGCGGAGTGGCCGGTCGGCGCGACGCATGGTGGGGTGTCGTGGCGGCTCAGGAGCGGCCTGGGACGCGTGTGAGCGTGGGAGGGCGCCAAGGGGCGGGCCAGGTGGCGCTGGGGGTTTTCCCCGGGTCCATTTGTCTGCGGGCGCGCGGTGGACGAAGTCCACCGGCGGCGTACGGCGGGCGGCGGGCGAAACAGAGCCAGCCGGGAGAGAGATGGAGATAGGGGTTCTTTTGCGATTTCTGAAAATTCCAGGGACCTCTCGGTAATCTAAAAATATCTCCTATTTAGAGGGCTCAAATGAAAAAATGTTGAATACCACTTTTGCATAACTTTTCAAGATCTATAACTTTCGTGTTATGCAAATTTTCATTTGAAACTCACATTTTGAACTATTTGTACATTTGCAAATTTGCACAAAAGGACTTTGGTTTTATTCAGTTTTTGACTTGAGTTTGGCTGAAGTTCAATTGAGCACATGTCAATTGAAACACCTCTCATGAGCCAACTAAAATTTTATGCACATTTTTTGAATTAAATTTTGAGTAGCTTTTCACTCCTTTTTCTTTCTCCTTTAATTTCTTTTGTATGGTTTGTCTTTTATTTGACCCTTTCTCTTTGAATTAATTTCCCAAATTTTTCTTTTTAGTTTAACTAAGGTACATTGATTGTATTTAAATGTACTGACACCTGAAGTGTCACAGTGGGTATACGTTGAGCTACCGGAGGAGCATCAATACTAGTACCCGGAGCAGCCACCGTCTTCAGAGCAGTTTGAGCAGCAGCAGGAGAAGTTTGAGGAAGGCAAGTATAACATGAACACCACCTATCACTTTTAAATACAATTTCATACTGCATTTTAATACTGTATGCCTATAAGGACTTTCCTAGCCACTTTATTACCTTATATATATCCCTTGGGTTGCATTTTGGTTAGTTGTGCTAGGTTGCTGCGCTATAACACACTTGGTCCTTTTTAATTAATTTGATTAATGGTATATGCAACTTAATTCTGGGAGTGGCCTGCTTAAGTGGCTCACGTCTCGTTAAAAATTGGTTTTTCCTAGAAACTTGGTTTAGGGGGCACGCACTGTGTTTTGTGCTAGCTACTCTCCATAAGGACCGCACGTCATTAGAGCGACAACCTGGGACAACCGCGCAACCACAAGACTGGAATGGGACGGTCTTGGCTTCCTAATTAGGTCTTTTTGGTTTGGAGTAACTTATCTGCGGGGCAAGGGTGGTAAGCTTCAATGGTCCCTGCTCCTCCGGCTTGGTCTATGCTCCGTGTCTTGTACCCCCTTGAGGTGGGCCCCATCGTCGCTGATCCAACTCTTCGCGGTTACGCCTTACCAACGAGATTCTTTGTAACGGCCTCGTAGTGTGTTTGCTAGTCATCTCACCTAAGGAAGTGTGATGAACAACTAGTGTAACTCACGACTTGTGGGTAAAGATGTGCAACCTCTGCAGAGTGTAAAACTGGTATACTAGCCGTGCTCATGGTCATGAGTGGCCCGGATCCTCCTTTTGATTAGTGGGGTTATCTCCTTTGATTAGGGGGGTTCCCTAGGTGGTTGGTTTGGTATGGTTCTCAGTAGTTCATAATTAATTTTGATTAATTACTATGTAACTGGGTTTATGGTAAATCATCAACTTGTAGTAATTAGCTTTAATAAAATTTTGCCAAGACTTAAAAGCTAATGCAGTTCAGTCAGCCAACCTTAGAGCCTCATAGTTTGTGTTATACTTATTGAGTACAAGTTGTGTACTCACACTTGCCTCCTCTACTCTTTTTCCTCTTGTTCTTTTTGGGATACTCTACTACTACTCAGTTCTTGCCGACGCGAGGGAGTTCACTTAGAGCTACCAGGAGTACGAGGACTTCTAGGCGGTCGTCTCCCAGTCGACGTCCCTGTGGTGCCCAGCTTTGACGAGAGTTTACGTATATGTTTTACGCTTCCGCTATATCAGACATTTTTGTCATTGATGTAATAAATAACATTCGTACTCGCTTTATTATATCTTTTTACGTGATATGTGCTGTGATATACTGTTCATTATGTTGTATATACATGTGACTTGATCCTGGCACATATATGATTGCTTGGTTTATGTCCTTTTGTAAACCGGGTGTTACAGCTGTGCTGTGTCGTCGAGATGCTAGATCTCGCCGGCCCTTCCCTTGGCATGCACTGAGGAGAAGGGTGAGCAGTATCTCCGAACCCTTGCCATCGTGAAGCCTGCACGAGGGATAGCAATAAGGTTTCTGGGTAGCGCAACTGTGCGACCACTTGAGGCCGATCGACTACGGTTCTGCACTGCAACAATCTGCACTGCATCGTCTCTTCACAAGGACGGAGTGCTGTTTGGTAAGAGTAATCGAATTTAACATGAGTATGTTTCGGTTCATTTTTCTCAATCAGTTTACAACTTTTCTTGAGATAGCAGTAGCATTGTTATTTTTATTTTGCCTCAAATTGAAATCTAGTATCTTCAAACATATATTTCCAACTTTCCAGAAACCTTATTTATGTATTTATTGTAATTCAGCAATGGCTGGTCCTTTGGATGCTATGAAACCTGAGAGGTTTGCTGGTGGTAACTTCCGAAGATGGCAGACTAGAGTCAAATTTTGGCTCATGTCTATGGAACTATGGTGGGTGATCCATCCTGTGATGCCATTCACGGTTGAGCAGACTGCGGAGTTTGCGGGTGATAGTGATAAGGCGATTGGATGTATCCTATCCCTGTTGTCAGATCAGTTGTACGATCTGTACATGGATTACACTAACCCCATAGGGTTGTGGGATGCACTTGAGCGCAAATTTGCAGTCTCAGAAGGTGGTCGCTTACTCTATATCTGTCAGCAGTTCTGTGACTTCAGCATTGATGCTGCAAAGTCGATAGTTGCACAGGCACATGAGATGCTGCTACTGGTTGGGGAGATTGCAAGTTTGGGCTGTCCTTTGCCGGACAAGTTTGTGGTAGTGGGCATTATTGCCAAATTCCCTACTTCTTGGAGGGATTTTGCCACAACCCTGAAACACAAATGAGAGGATATCTCCACCGAGAATTTGATTATATCTCTCGATGTGGAAGAGAAGGCAAGGGCAAAGGATGCTCCAGGAACATCCGCTCAAGGTGCAAGTGCGAACATCATAGTGAACAAGCCCACCTACAAGGGTAAGGGAAAGGGTAAGACGAACTATGATGGAAAGCCTAAGAAAACCACTAACTTCAAGAAGAAACCTGAAAAGGATGAAAAGGTCAGAGCATGTTTTGTGTGAGGCAAAGAACGGCATCTTGCAAAGAACTTCCTCTACCGCAAGGACCGAGATAATGGCAAGCCTAACAAGAAGGTGAACGTCACCATAGGCAAAGGCGATGAGGCCGGTCGATCTCGGTATGATAATTTCCCAGTTGTATTTTCGGCAATTCAATCTACAGATTGGTGGGTTCATACTAGTGAGAATATACATGTATGCTCTGACATATCCTTGTTTACTTCTTACCAGGGAGAGCGGACTTCCTCCGTCTTGATGGGAAATAGATCTGCTGCGCCTATTCTTGGTGTTGGTATGGTCGAACTGAAACTGAGTTCATGGAAGCTTGTCCACTTGAAGAACGTGCAGTATGCTCCGTCAATAAACAGGAACCTCATTAGCAGATCCTTGTTATGTCGAGATGGTTTTAAGTTAGTGTTTGAATCCAATAAAGTTGTAATTTCTAAATTTGGGAACTTTGTTGGTAAAGGCTATGAGAGCTGAGGCTTGCTCCGCTTAAATACTGTTGATCCAAATTTTCATTTAAATATTGCATCCATGAATA
This sequence comes from Panicum virgatum, assembly GCF_016808335.1. NCBI lineage: Eukaryota > Viridiplantae > Streptophyta > Magnoliopsida > Poales > Poaceae > Panicum > Panicum virgatum. Next base: position 30,261,265 of record NC_053146.1, on the reverse strand, counting down.
AAATTTGTGAGTCCAATGTGTGGCACTCTCGTTTCTGTCATATCAATTTTGACACCATTGCTAGAATGTCCAGATTAGAGTTTATTCTGAAATTGGAAGTAGTCAAAGGATCAAAGTGCCAATCATGTGTGCAAGCAAAACAACCTCGAAAACCTTTCAAGGGATTAGAGGAGAAACGAGACTTGGCACCATTAGATCTTATTCATTCAGATCTATGTGAGATGAATGGATTGTTGACTAAAGGAGGCAAGAGATATTTCATGACCTTAATAGATGATGCTACATATTATTGCTATATTTACTTGCTGAAAACAAAAGATGAAGCATTTCACTGCTTTAAAATTTTTAAGGCTGAGGTTGAGAATCAAATTGAGAGAAAGATCAAGTGTTTACGTGATGATCGTGGAGGAGAATACATCTCCAATGAGTTCTCTCAACTCTGTCCTGAACATGGTATAATCCATGAGGTCAGACCACCATATTCACCTCAATCAAATGGGGTGGGTGAGAGGAAAAATTGGACACTTACAGACTTGGTAAATGACATGTTAGAGAGTTTCGGTATGTCTTATGAATGGTGGGGGGAAGCTATTTTGACAGCAAACTTTGTCCTTAATCGAGTTGTGATAAAGAACAAAGACATCACTCCTTATGAGGGATGGAAAGGGCGAAAGCCTAATGTCAATTTTCTGCGCACGTGGGGTTGTTTGGCGAAAGTCAATATACCAGCACCGAAAAAGAGAAAGCTTGGACCCAAGACTGTTGATTGTGTGTTTTTGGGTTACGCACAAAACAGCACAGCTTACAGATTTTTAGTTGTGAAATCTGATTCTCCTGATGTGAGCATTTACACAATCATTGAGTCACGTGATGCTTCATTATTTGAGGAAGTTTATCCAATGAGATTAGCAAGTAATAGCGAAACTCAGATTTACAACCAATCTGAAACAACTATTTCACCTCAACCAAATAGTGAACTAGTTTCATCCGATGAAGATAATGATAAAGTCGATGATGCTCCACGCAGAAGTAAGAGACAAAGGGTTGCGAAATCCTTTGGTGATGACTTTATTGTTTATCTTGTGGATGACGTGCCAAAAACACTTCCAGAGGCTTATGCATCTCCGGATGCAGAGTATTGGAAAGAGGCAGTCCATAGTGAGATGGACTCCATCATGTCCAATGGGACTTGGGAGATCACTGACTGTCCAAGCGGGTGCAAACCAGTTGGATGCAAGTGGATCTTTAAAAAGAAAATGAGGCCTGATTGTACTATTGAATAGCACAAAGCAAGGCTTGTGGCCAAGGGTTATACACAAAAGGAAGGAGAGGATTTCTTTGATACTTACTCTCCAGTAGCCCGGATTGCAACAATTAGAGTACTGCTTGCATTAGCAGCTTCCTATGATTGACATGTCCATCAAATGGATGTAAAAACAGCTTTCCTTTATGGAAAGTTGGAGGAAGAAATATATGGAGCAACTGGATGGATTTGTTGTCCCTAGAGAGGAGAACAAAGTGTGCAGATTAATAAAATCCTTATATCGCCTAAAGCAAGCACCTAAACAGTGGCACGAGAAATTCGACACCACTTTAACATCTGCAGGATTCAGCTTGAACAAGGCAAACAAGTGTGTGTACTACCGTTATGGTGGGGGTGAAGGTGTTATATTGTGCTTGTATGTCGATGACATATATTTGGGACCAGCACTACTGTGATTGATGAGATCAAATCTTTCCTATCTCGGTGTTTTGACTTGTATGTTGATGACATACTTATATTTGGGACCAACACTGCTGTGATTGATGAGATCAAATCTTTCCTATCTCGGTGTTTTGATATGAAAGACTTAGGTCCAGCAAATGTAATTTTGAATATTAAATTGGTGAAAAATGAGAATGGGATTACACTGAGTCAATCCCATTATACGGAGAAGGTCCTTAGCCGCTTTGGCTTTGCAGACTGTAAAATCGCCCCAACTCCCTATGACGCAAGTGTGAAACTTCGAAAATTCGTAGGACAGGGAAGAGATCAATTGAGATATTATCAAATAATTGGATACCTTATGTACTTGCCTGGTGCTACCAGACCAGACATCTCCTATGCTGTGAGTAAACTAAGTCAGTTCACATCAAACCCAGGAGATGATCATTGGAAAGCACTCGAGCGAGTGTGTCGTTATCTGAGAGGTACTTCAGATTACGGAATTCACTACTCGGGAAGCCCACCTGTGTTAGAGGGGTATAGTGATTCCAATTGGATCTCTAATACGGATGAGATCAAAGCTACTAGTGGTTATATATTCACTCTAGCGGGTGCTGTAGTTGCGTGGAGGTCCTGCAAACAAACAGTCTTGACAAAATCAACGGCTGAAGCAGAACTTGTAGCACTAGAGACTGCCACTAATGAGGCTGAATGGCTTAGAGAGCTGCTTATGGACATGCCTTTGCTTGAGAAGCCGGTACCACCCATCCTAATGTATTGCGATACCCAATCAATGCTAGCTCAGGTTATGAATACAAAGGATAATTCCAAGTCCAATAAGCACATTAAGCGGAGGCTTAAAACTGTCAGAAAAATGAGAAACTCCGGAGTAATAGCTGTGAGTTATGTGAAAACTGAAAATAATCTAGCAGACCCTTTCACAAAGGGATTATCACGGAATGTGATTTTTGCGATATCTAAGGACATGGGTATGAGGCCCATTTGAGTATGTTACATCACAATGGTAACCTATCCTATGTGATCGGGGATCCCGTGAAGTAGGAAATAAGAAGAACAAGTTGATGATGTAACTCAAGGAGTACATTAAAAATAATAATAATGTAACCATGTCCAAATGACAACTATAGTACTCTTTACTGCTTAGAAGGATGGCATATAGCCTTAATGTTCCCCATTGAAAAGATATCAAGGATGGCATATAGCCTTAATGTTCCCCATTGAAAAGATATCAGCCAGCAGGATATTCTTGAAGGGGAACACCTATGTGAGTCTAATTGTAGGTCGTAGTTCTTGAGACAGGGCGCTCTCATTGAAAACTCACTAAAAGATATGGGAGCAGACCATTAACGCTCCGGTTAGGCGAGGTTGTTTTGGTAGCCTAGTATCAGTTGTGATTTCAGGTGAAGTCTGACCACATATGACCGAGAATTCAAGGTCTCGTCCATTCTTCAGTTGTGGGAAGATGAATCTTGTTATTCTAGGTATTAGTTCAACCCGTACGGGACTCATACTGAAAGACTAGTATATTAGCAATGATACAGCACAGTGATCCTTTTGTCCATCATTTCTTACTTTGGAATTGGTGGGGGATTGTTGGAATTTGGTCCATTTATGGCCCATTCAAGAGAATTCCAAAGCAACATGTGGCTGGTTGGTATTGTCCCATAATGCTAGTACAAGCAAGTGGACAACAATTTAAATATTGGAGCACTTTCCATGTGTTGAATGGAGCAGCCAAGGGATGGGGTGTGTAAGGATTTGCACGTGCGGTGTATCTGCTTCTTTTCGTGTGTTTATCCGCGTGACGTGTGACTTGCGACGTGCAGTTGTGTGGCTGTAATTCAGCCAATATTTTGCCACTTGTGTCTCTCACATTTGAACCATTGTGCATTGATTAGGCGCTAATTAATGGCTGGATAATTCATTAATACCCAGTAAATTGTCATGACCATCCTGAATGAGTTTAATTGTCTTTTATGGGCATCATCAAAGTAATAATGGCTCATTGAGGGCAGCCGCGCCTATATTAGTGGACTGAAAATATTCAGGAAGAACTCTCTCAATTCCTTGCCATTTTCCACTTCCTGTTGTGCTGTGTCATCGAGCTGCTAGATCTCTATTGGCATTTCTTAGCACAATCACTAGGAATGGTTAGTCCCCGGCAACAGCGCCAGAAATACTTGTTGGCGGTCCTTGGTGCAATCACTAGAAATGAGGGCGTCGAACCCATCCTAGCAACTGCACTCATGGGGTGCCACTCTCGTGGTATAATCAATACGATTACAGAAGGATCTATAAGCGCATGGATATACCGTTGTAGCATTTTACCCGGAGAGTAAGGGTATTGTCATTTATATGTGTCCCAAAGGACGGCAGGGCAAAGGTATTGTACTTAACATTAACCAAGACATTGTGCCTCAAGTAATAGGCAATGCTCTAACAGGGGTTAGTCAAAGTAAAGAATAAGCAAGGGTAATGCGACACATCACACATCCACATTCCAAGTGGAAGGAATAAAAGAGAGAAACAACAAAAGAAAGGAACTACTCTACTCTACGTTAAGTCATATGGAGCTTAGACTAGGTTAGGTGTCCTAGTGCTTCTATACAAAGCTGGGGTTATGTTAGGACATGGTTAGGACTACAGGTGCCAGGAAAATAGGATAGCGAGGAGAAGGTTCCACACCAGAGTACATCCAGTCCCGTTACCTCTTTGCATGAACTCCTACACCGAACTGGAACGTCGGGGAGTACGCTAAATGCAACACCGCTATTACGCCGGATGGACAGGGCTGTCACCACCGGCCGTCTACCCCAGTCACACCATAGACCATGGTCATATCCGAAGGATCCCGCATACCCGAGCACCACGCTCGTGTATGAAGTCACTACTCTAGTGCCCCCAGGTCTCCCACCCTTCGGATGGACAAGTAAAACACTAGAGCAAGCCCGAAAGCACATCGAACCTCTATCCATACCCGGATCATCTGGCCTAACCAAGACCTTAGCATAACTCATGAATGAACTAAGCATGGATTGATAAACTATCAGGATAGTAAAGCAACCATGGCATAACTCTATATTATGAATAGAAGTCTGACAAATTGGATACAAAGCCATACCGGGAGCCGAGGATTGCTCAACGACCCCGAGGACGACTTGCTCTCTAAAGAAGAACTAGCCTAGCTCCACTACCTAGCTAAGAGAGCAAGAGAGAGGAGAGCCTCCTTGGAATGGTGGAAATGAAGTGTGTGTGTGTTGAGGGTGGTGGTGAGAGGCCCTATTTATAGCTCTAGAGGTCGGTTTCCCGCCAACGCACATATGGAAAGTGATCAGGTGCCTTGGCAGCTACTCCTCCTCGAAGTGCACCTGGACGGGAACCAGGCCGGCCGAACCCACCTGGAAGCCCCTCGGCCTGATCCTTTGCTGAGTGGTTAATTCGTTGGATCTTATCCTTATCCTCTAGTGCATCTACGTGGAGGCCCCGTTTCCTCTAACATGTGGGCCCTCTTTGTAAGGGTGTGACGCCGGATGCGATATTCTGCGTAGTTGTATGGCATCTGCTGTGTGTTTTCTTCTTATTCCGCTCCTGCTCATCTGAAATGTACAAAACTCAAAAACAACTGTGGAGCAAGGTTAGTGATACAAATATGCGAGTGAGGCATATAGTTTTCCTTGATTATTGAGTATAGTTGATGGTTGAAAATGGCACTTAAGCACCATCAACAACTCCCCCAAGCTAGCCCTTTGCTCGTCCCGAGCAAAGTTCTAGACTTAGGTTGTTGATCAGGAGTTGCTACAAATGTTGCATTCCTAACTTATGCCCAAGGTACAACCGAGTGTTCTTACCTTTATTCTGAATAAGTTGGCCTTGTTCGCACCTTTTTACCTTACTCCTGTGGGGCTTATAGCATCATACTCATCTTTGGCGGTTGAAGGTCAGAACAGCTTGTAGAGTACCACTGACCACTCCTTTGTAAAACCGTCAATCCGGAAGTTTTATAAAGTTTTTGAAAAGAAATTTGTAAGTTCCTTGGGTGATCTCTTGGATCCCTCAAATGTGATTCATTCCTCACCAAGGCCTTTTTTTATGCGCCTTTCTTTTTCCACCCTACTTCTAATGGCTTCTTTTTGGTGGATCTGTAGGTATGGAGGATATGACGGCAACCTTGCTTCTCATATTTTGCTAAGTCAAAGACCGGATCCAAAGGGGAAACAAGTCATAAGCCTTGATCAAGATGTGCAAGTGTGTGGATATTTTTGGTGGATGATGGATGAGAACTCCTTTATATGAATTATGTCTCCCTTGTAGTGTTTTTGGTATGGGCTATATTTTCTTTTTCTCTCTCTTTTTTTTGACACACCTTGTGGGTGTGTGGCACACCTTTTTTGGGTATGCATCTTTTCTCTTTCTTTTTTTTTTGACATGCCTTGTGGGTATGTGGCATACCTTCTTTGGGTATGCATATTTTATTTCTTTTTGTATAGCGCATACATTATGATGATAACTTTGGAGAGAGATAAACATGGCACTTGGAGTTTTATTTGTGGATTAATGGGGGATGTACTTGCTATCTTTCAGGTGTAGAAGTATAGCATGTGAGTGAACGTGTATGTGATCTTGATCATGGGCATATGAAGTGATTCTATCAAAGGGTCACAACAATTTGACAAAGCTCAATGAGAGGACAAGTTGCATATGTGGAAAGTTTTTTTTCAAACTTGTAACTCATATGGCTTTGGATGGGAATTGCATATCACCGAGGAACTTTATTTTATTTTTTTGTATTTTTGAAAAGAAATACTCCGGGTATCAAACATCACGTAGGAGAAGATCATAGCAACTCTTTTCAGCCATATCATAATCCACAACAACCTAGATTCGAATTCTGCTTTTCGCTACCCACAAGTTTCAAGCTTAAGGTTTGAACAATTTAGCCACCAAACTCAAAACTTAGGCAGAGCATATGGTTGTAAGTAGGCATAAGAAAGGAACTAACAGAGCAACTATTCATCATCTCAACAAGAAAGAACTACACATGCTTACTACACATATTGGAAAGCAAGTAAATATTTTTGGTTTTTTTCTAAGTTTTGCAAGTTTTTATTTGGTTTTATTTATGCAAATTTGTATGGATTTTCTAGTTTTGCAAATTTTTGTTTGGTTTCATGCAATGGTTTTGAAAGCGGTCAAGGATAAAGTTTGATACAAGATGCCACTTGTGGGGGTCCTCCCCCAAGCTAGACTTAGGCTCACTACTGTTGGTTGGGGTTGAACCTAGCCCAATGGTAGTATGCCCTCTGCTCCTCCTGCATCTGTTGCTGACGCTGCTCCATGGTGTGGATCCTCTCGCCAGTAAATCGCTGCCAGTCTTGGGTCGACTGGATGTGTTGGCCTAGCGATTCTTCAATGTTGGAGGCACGTACGTTCAGTTCGCCCATCTGCTGAGTCAGAGTAGCGAAACCTCTGGACGAAGCTGAATGTCTGGCGGTGATCGGAGGTCCGCTGGAGCTGGAACTAGTGGATCGGCGCCCTGAGGCCTGCCGTGCCCACTCGGTGGAGCTGGCACTCTGCCATGACGAACCTCTAGCCTCATACTGCTGTGATTGAGGCTGAGGTTGTTGCTGTATGAATTCCTCCCTTCTGGCCCTACTTCTTGTAACCCTGCCAAGTAAAACAGAAGCACTATGCCTGCGGCTTTCCTCTTGTGGGACAAGAGGCATGGTTAGCGAATGGTAGTTATACAAACGATACCCCGCAGTTGGCAACGGAATCTCATTTGCATAACCAAGGGAGAAGAAAACCAAGGAGTCATTCTGGCCTTTCTTGAGTGTGTGGCCTTGCACCAAATAAGTCTCATCGATCAAAGCACGGGGATCCTCAATGAAGGGAATGGGGTTCCCATCAAAGATTCCCATGTTTGATGCGATGCGGGTAACCAATGAAGTGCACTCAATAGGACCCGTCATCCTGAAATTTATAAGCCATTGCTTAACCATTGCTTTCGCAGGGGAGACTCGGATCTTCTTGACCATGGCATATAATATCATCAACTCATCGTTCCGCACTGGTCGTGGATCATCTCTTGGAAGGAGAGTGATAGCCACCCACTTGTGCATCAAACGAAGAGTTGGATTTTGAATGTCATTGCACCGAGGTGCAAATTTGCCATGAACAACTTGACCCGAAATCAAACCCCAAAACTCATGTCGATCAAAACCGAGGCAAGCTTTTTTAAGGGAAATTGGCAAGCGGGCATTGAAACCAAGGAGGTGACTGAAATTTCTCCAATTAAAATAGCGTTCAACTCCAAAAAGTCAGAAAGAAACACCATCGTCCACCTGTTATCACCGTAAATTAACAGGATTAATTTATGGGCCGAAGCAAGATGGGCTTAAAGTAGAAGACTAAGAAGGCTTGTAAATCGACACCTGCGAGAGCATCTGGGCCACATGGCCCATGTATCCTTAGGTTTAGATTAGAGATAGAGTCCGATCGGGACAAGATTAGTTTAGATTGTTTCCCAAGTCTCCGGACTATAAATATGTACCCTATGTTATTCATAAAAAAGAGAACGTCATCACGTCTCACAAACAACAACTCTCGGCGCATCGCCATCCCTAATCCTAGGGTTTCATCCAAGTAAGCGCCATGCTGCCCTGATCGCTTTTCGTGTTCAGGGCAGCATTGTTCTTGCTTTTACCTTGGTATTACTTGTACTGAAGCATTTTTGATGGCGAGTAATGCTAGTTATCTTGTTGTTCGTAGCATGGCTTTTAGTAGATCTATTGTGCCTTGTTGTCTATCATCTACGAATATCATGTTGTCTCTGTGCAGTCACGTTTCAATCTTATGCTAGTTCTTATCATATAGGATTAGTTGCACAGAGACGACACCCTACTTCTTTTATGTTTAGTAGATCTGATCTGTTATGGCTTGCTCTTATTCTTAGGAGTTGGCGTAATATCTGTTAGGTTAGGCCCTGGAAACGGGTTGGATGATCCGGTGGTGTTTTAGAAGCTTTATCTTAGCTTTAACAGGGAATTGATCCGGGAATCGGCTCTCGTTAGTTCTTAGGCCTCTATTTTTTGTTATGGTTTAGTTATCTGTTACGTTCATTAGGCCCAGTTACGTGTAGGACGTTCCGATCTAGCAGTGAAGCTTTTACCGTTGTGGATTAGATCAATTAGATTTAATTGAAGCAGTTTTATACTTATTTGTTTTATCTGTCAACATCCGGATGCAAACAGATCCCATCTGACACCGGGACTCGATCGGCTCTTTAAAGCCGATGCAAGAGTCGTCCCGGGGAGCTGACTACGGCTCAGACTTACATTTCCACGTGTTTGTGTATGCAGGTCAATCATCGCAAGCACGTCTGCACCTTCCTGATCGGGTATAGGTCAGGTGGCACGCCCTGCGTCTTCACAAGCCGCGGCGCGTTGCTAGAATTGCGGGCCGTCGACGAGGGAGCAGTGCCTGCCAGCGCCCCGGCGACCTCCTGGCTCTTCGTGTTGCCTGTCGCTGCTCGTCAGTGGGTTTCGACCGACAACACATTCTGGCATGCCCGGTGGGACACTCATCAACAACAACGCCCACCACAGAGATGACGGGAGTTCAAGATCAAGAACCCGCTCCCAAGCCCATCACGTATGAAGAGCTCCCTCCTGAACACAAGAAGAAGTATGACGAGATCAAAGCTCTGCTGGAAGCCGATCTCATCGGCTCTTTTGAGAGGACCCGCAACCATGGCATCAGGTGGAAGGGGTTCTCACTAGAAGGTGCTCTCGACAACGTAGATCTGTCTGTGCCATCAGAAGAGCGCACCAGAGCCCTGCGTCAGGAGATGAACTACATGGTGGCCCATACGCTTCATTGGCACTCTCAGAGCCTGATGAATGAGCTCGAGCGCATGGTTCATCATGTCATCCAAGAGATAATCAAGAACCAGTACTCTCCATCGGGACCAACCCTGGGGGGTCATGAAGAGGAAGCTGCACTGCATTCTAGGCCGCAATTGCCATTCTCATTTGTGGCTCCAAAATCATAGAGCGCGTCGATCTACATCGTCCAGAAGATCGGCGGTGATCCTGGAGAAGGCCAGTTCCTCACCGAGCCATCCAAGAAGATCCCGCACGGCTACACGTGCGCCTACATCCCTGACAGCGTCAGTCCAGCACGCTCGGTGCAGATGGTAAACCTAGGAGCTTCTGGAGCAGACGCGGAAAAACAAGCGTGCCTGGCAAAGTACGCTACTGGGCCGAGTGCTGAGCCATCGGCCCCAGGAGTCCTTAGTGTGGAGCAGGTCAGTGCAATACTGAGAGACCAGTTTGGCATCCTGCCCAAGAGGAAAGCGATCGGATATTCCAAGCCGTATCCAAGTGACTACGATTTGATCTCATTGCCACCCAAGTATCGGCTCCCTGAGTTCACCAAGTTCAACGGGTCGGAAGGAGCCAGCTCCTTCGAGCATGTGAGCTGATACTTAACACAGCTTGGGATGATCTCAGTATCGGATCCGTTGAGGGTCCGGTTCTTCGGCCAATCTCTTACAGGCCCAGCTTTTGGATGGTACGCGTCGTTGGCTCCAGATTCGATTCGAACCTGGAGGCAGCTGGAAGATTAATTCCATACCCAGTATCACTCAGAGGCTGCTGAAGCTGGAATTGCCGACCTTGCCCAAGTCAGGCAAAAGCAAGGAGAGACTGTGTCAGAGTATATACAGCGCTTCAGAGAGGTCAAGAACCAATGCTACTCATCGCGCATCACAGAGAAGGAGGCAGTCAACTTGGCTGTTCTGGGGCTCGCTAAGCCGATCAAGGATCTGGCTTTCCAGCTGGAGTTCACGTCTCTGGCGCACCTGGTGCAGAAACTTACGGCATATGAGCTTTATCATCCTGAGCTGTACCAGGACAAGTTTAAGCGCCATTTGAACATGGCCCAGGCGGATGAATCTGATGACTCTGGTGAGGAGCAAGAAGTGGCCGTGGCAGAGTGGACTCGGGGGGCAAACCCTGTCTTGTGCAAGTGAATCAAACAGCAGGGGCTTGTGAAGGGCTTCGACTTCGATGTGACCAAAGCAGAGTAGATATTTGATCTGCTCCTCAAAGAAAAACAGCTGAAGCTCCCAGAGAATCACAAGCTACCGACAGCACAAGAGTTGCAGGGGAGACTGTACTGTAAATGGCACCACTCCTTCACTCATGCCACGGGTGAATGTAAGGAGCTGCGTCATCAGATTCAATCGGCTATTGAGCAAGGCCGACTAATTTTGGCTCAACACACAATGATGGTTGACAAGAAGCCCTTCCCGCAAGCCAACGTGGTAGAGTTGTCAGACTTCACTCCTACGGGCCAGATTTTTTCATTCCAGTTCAACATGGCAGGGCCCGTACACCGTCGTGACGAACAAAGGAGAGAGGCCGTTTCTGGCAAACGGCCCCAAGATCAAAATGAGCCAGCGCGACAGCATATTAATGAAGAGCAAGTGCGTCCCATCCGTAACCAGCTTCCTGCTTCCGATCGGCTTCTAGAAAAGTATGAATATCAGCACAAGTTGCGTCGCTGGTATCAATCGGAAGAAGAGGAGTACGAGTACCGCACAGGGAGGATGCTGGGAAGGCGCCAGGCTGTACGCGACCACTGGCATTGCCTGTTCTTTAGGTACTATTGGAATTCTGACATGAGCCGATTGCCTACCATAGATGATTGCTTGGAGTCCAGGCCTCGGACACGCCAGCCAGGCGAAACATCAGTGTTCCGGCGCTTGGGTTCCAAGGTGCATCATGATGATCACGTCTAGCGGTCCTCCAGGGGTGATTCCGAGCCGGAAGAAGATGACAGGTACCATCGCCCACGGTGGTGTCCTGACGGGCTTAATCGGTCACAGAAGCGCAGAGTGCAGCGCTTGCGTAATCTAGAAGAGGCAGAGGCAAAGTACCTTGATGTGCTGAGGAAGGCGCGTCCGGACCTCACGGAACAAGTCAAGCATCCGCGAAGGGTGGAAAGGCGTCCTTCAAGGAAAGAGTAGCGCCCCAAGCAGACAAAAGCCGATGAGAAGCCATCAGCTGATGTGAACATGGTGTTCGTGCTCCCGTCGGAGTTCTGGGCGCCCCAACCGGAGGACTTGCCTATTGCACAGTTGGATCTTGGCCCCTAGCCGATCATCTTCGAGAAGCCAAAGGAAAAAAGCTACAAACATTTGAAAGGGCTGTATCTCAAGGGCTTCATCAACGGCAAACCCGTCAACAGGATGTTGGTCGACATCGGCGCTGCAGTCAACCTGATGCCATATTCAGTGCTGCGCTGGTTGGGACGTTCTTCTGCCGACCTAATTAAGACCAATGTGATGCTCAACGACTTCAACGGACAACCATCAGAGGAAATGGGGGTCCTTAATGTGGAGCTGACAGTGGGTCACAAGACTGTGCCAACATCGTTCTTCATCGTCAATAGCAAGAGTACATACACAGTACTGCTTGGGAGGGACTGGATTCATGCCAACTGCTGTATCCCTTATACAATGCATCAGTATCTGGTCCAATGGGATGGCTATGAAGTAGAAGTGGTCCCTGCAGACGATTCCAGCGAAGTCTCGCTTGCAGATATGAATGTCTGGGACGCGGAAGGACAAGAGCCGATCTCAGGGATCGCCCTGGAAGATTGTGATCAGATCGAAGCGACAAAAAACGGACTGAGGCTGGTCTTATCCACTGGCCTCACAGAGTAAAAGCATCCTGGCATGCTACGGGGTGTAATAGAGATAGAGGGGCCGGTCCCAGTGATCGGCCCCGAAAAATAGAAAAATTCTATTCGGGGTTGGAATTGTTACATCATGTACATACGATGGCCTGCTCCAGCAGTTGGCCACTCATTGATTGTTTGGTTTCGAATGATAATGGAAGAGTAGAAACGGCCAGCCCATGCAGTTGGCCAAATAATTTTTCTTGTCATCTCCCTGTGTTTACCGCTGACCTTGTGGATAACGAAGACTTGCCTGTGTTCGCAGCTGGTTTTTCAGACGATGGCAAGCTAGGATACGGGTTCACGTCAGCTGATGATTTGGAAGAGGTTGACATCGGTCCTGGGGATAAGCCACGACCGACATTTATCAGCAAGAAGTTGGATCCGGTCTTGCGTGAGGAGATGATTACACTACTGAAAGAGTACCGGGATTGTTTCGCGTGGGATTACACAGATGCCCGGTCTAGACAGAAGCATCGTCGAGCATCGGCTCCCGCTCAAGAAAGGGTTTCAGCCGTTTCAGTAATGAGCACGACAGATGAAGGCCGAAGTCCTAGAAGAAGTCAAGAAAGAGGTGGAGAAGATGTTGGATGCTGGGTTCATTAGGCCGTGCCGGTATGCAGAATGGATCTCTAGCATGGTACCGGTACAAAAGAAGGATGGCCGATGGCGTGTCTGCATCGATTTTAGAGATCTCAACAGAGCGACGCCAAAGGACGAGTACCCGATGCCTGTTGCAGAGACATTGATCAACGCAGCTGCCGGCCACAAGATGATGAGTTTTATGGACAGTAATGCCGGCTACAACCAGATCTTCATGGCCCCAGAAGACGTGAACAAGACCGCGTTCAGAGTACCAGGCGCGGTCGGCTTGTTCGAATATTTGGTAATGGCCTTTGGACTAAAAAATGCCGGTGCAACGTACCAACGTGCTATGAATTACATTTTTCATGATCTCATCGGCAAACTGGTAGAGATCTATATTGATGATGTCGTGGTCAAGTCCAAATCAGCTGGGGGCATCTAGAAGATCTGCGTCAAGTTTTAGAGCGGACTCGAAGGTTTGGGCTTAAAATGAACCCAAAGAAGTGCGCCTTTGGAGTATCGGTCGGTCAATTTCTGGGATTCTTGGTGCATGAACGGGGAATCGAGATCGGCCTGAAAAGTCAAGAAGCTATGAAGACGATGAAGCCACCAACTACGAAGAAAGAGTTGCAGAAGCTCATCAGTAAAATTAACTTTGTCAGACGATTTATTTCTAATCTGTCTGGGCGCATTGAACCAGTTCATGGGTTTAGTAAAGATCAAATCCGATGATGAGTTTTCGCTGGGGGGCAGAACAGCAGCAAGCTTTCGATGAAATTAAAGAATATTTGTCCAAGACTCCAGTGTTGGTTCCTCCTCAGCAAGATAGGCCGTTCTACGTGTACCTATCCGTGGGTGACACTTCCATTGCTTCGGTGTTGGTCCAGAAGCACGACGGCCAGGAGAGGGTGGTTTTCTACCTCAGCAGGCGCATGTTAGACGCTGAGACCAGGTACCCTGAAATTGAGAAGCTTTGCCTTTGCTTATTCTTTACATGTACGAAGCTTCGTCATATTTTGCTCTCGGCGGAGACAATTGTCATATGCAAATCGGATGTCATAAAGCATATGCTGTCGGCTCCTGTTCTGAAAGGCCGGCTTGGAAAATGGATGTTTGCATTGTCAGAGTTTGATATTCGGTATCAGCCTGCAAAAGCAGTTAAAGGACAGGCACTGGCGGATCTTGTTGCAGACAGGATCAGCACGGATATTGCTGCACTATTTATTCGTGCTTGGGCTATGTTTTTCGACGGATCGGCTTGTGATGATGGATGCGGTGTGGAAATTCTATTGGTGTCGCCTCGAGGGGCGACTTACTCCTTTTCCATCAGGATGCCTGCCCCGTGCACCAATAATTTGGTGGAATATGAAGCCGTTCGCAAAGGGATGGAACTGCTCCTTGAAGTTGGTGCAGAAGCGGTGGAAATTTTTGGAGATTCAAAGCTGGTGATTTCTCAGCTCACAGAAGAATAAAGATGTGAGAGCAAGGCTCTTTTTCCGATATGGATGCAGTGCCGTGAGTTGATGTCACAATTCAGGTACATCAATTTCCACTGAATACCCAGAACTCTGAACAATGAAGCCAATGATTTGGCTTAGATGGCTTCTGGCTATAAAGAAACAGCCGATGGAGTCGACGTAGAGGTTCAGTTTCTGGAACCTGGAGACTGGAGAGCCGATATCTTCAATTACTTGAAGGATTCGGCTCGGGGGGCACCCAGAAGGATAACACTCAAGGCCATGAAGTATGTTCTGATAGGGGATAACATGTTCTATAGGACCTTGGAAGGACTACTGCTTAAATGTCTGGGACCTTCAGAGTCAAATCGGCTCTTGCATGAGGTTCATGAAGGAGCCTGCGGTACTCATCAATTGGCTCATAAGATGAAGTGGCTGATTAGGCAATCGGGTTATTACTGGCCCACTATGCTTGAAGATTGCTTCAAATAGTACAAAGGATGTCAGGCATGTCAGAGGTTTGGCAAAATTCAGATAGTGCCAGCATTAGTGATGAATCCTATCATCAAACCGTGGCCATTCAGAGGTTGGGCCATGGACATGATTGGTCAGATCAACCCGTCGTCTAGCAAGGGTCACCAATGGGTATTAGCTGCTACAGATTATTTCACAAAATGGGTAGAAGCAGTGCCCATGAGGTCAGTAGCGTCGAAAGATGTGATCGGCTTTATCAAAGAGCATATCATTCACAGATTTGGGATTCCTCAAACTATTACGACCGATGGAGGGTCGGTTTTTATTTCAGAGGAATTCAGGAAGTTTGCCGATGACATGGGAATTAAGCTGATCAGATCATCTCCATATTACGCCCAGGCTAATGGACAAGCTGAAGCATCCAACCAGAGCCTCATCAAGCTCATAAAGAGAAAGATCGATGAATATCCTAGGCGCTGGCATGAGGTTTTGTCAGAGGCTTTGTGGGCATATCGTATTTCATGTCACGGATCCACCAAGACATCGCCGTATCATTTAGTATACGGCCAAGACTGCTGTGCTACCATGGGAAATTACAGCTGGATCAAGGCGTGTCGAGTTCCAGAATGATCTATCTGCTGAACAGTATGCAGTCTTGATGAACGATAATTTGAAGGATCTGACAGAGCTAAGGCTTTGGTCGCTAGAGAAGATCAAGGAGAATAAGGCTAAAGTTGCTCGTGCGTACAACAAGAAGGTCAGGCCAAAGAATTTTCAGGTTGGAGACTTGGTTTGGGAGGCAGTATTGCCATTGGGAACTAAAGATAGAAAATATGGCAAGTGGTCTCCGACTTGGCACTGGACCGTACAAGATTGATCAAGTCTTACCTGGGAATGCATACATGCTTGAGGAGCTAGACGGTGTCAAGTTTCCTGTTGCTGTTAATGGTCAACACCTCAAGAAGTATTTCCCGAGCATGTGGAAAAGCGAGTAACAAGAGCCGATGAGATCCATCTGGCTATACTAAGATAGGCCAACACGTTTAGTTGGCCGGTAAAAAAAAGGATAGGCCAACACGTTGAGTTGGCCGGTAAAAAAAAAGATAGGCCAACACGTTGAGTTGGCCGGTAAAAAAAAAAGAGATAGGCCAACACGTTGAGTTGGCCGGTAAAAAGAAAGAGATAGGCCAACACGTTGAGTTGGCTGGTAAAAAAATGAATGAGAAGCCAACACGCTGAGCTGGCTAGTAAAAATACATATGAGGAGCAAGATAGCCGATGTGCGACCATCGACTTAAGATGTTTTAAATGAGTACAAGTTTCAGGTTTAACAAGCCACATCAGATGTTTTCTAAACAGTTTTACTAGTTCAGGAATTTTTCTATGGCATGGATGGCATCCGCACGTACAGCATCACCTCTTGCAATGATTTCTTTGTCGTCCTTGTCATCGCCTGATATTATCTGTCGACTCAAGGTGCTTATCTCTGCAAACTCTGCCTGTATTTGTTCAGTCATTTCTTGGGCTTCCTGCCTAGAGTTTGCGATCGAAGCCTGCTCCTCTTGGATTAGTCTTTGGGTAGTGCGGACCTTTTCTTCAAGTTCGACCAGTTCCTTTTCCAAGAGGTTGAGTCGTCTTGTGTTCTCAGAGACATCAGCTTTAGCATCCAGAGTTGCTTTCTTTTGGTTGACAGCTTTTCACTTTTGAGCTATGTCAGTTTTCAGAGAGACTTGAGAACGACGTGCTTCTATTCTTTATTGAGCTGCCTTCGCCTCTGCCCGAAAGAAAGGAAGATGGCCGGCTGGCCAGAGTTTGACTCGAAGTAATTCTAGAAGCTGGGATTCTATTTGCCCAAGAATTTCTTTTATCTTGCTAGAATCATCAACCAGAGCAGTGATTGGAGCAGATAATAGATCCTTGATGGATTGAAGCTGATTTGCCAAGTTAGTCGATTGCTGCAAAGATGGTGTTTCTGCTCTGGGGACAGTCAGACCCATTGATGCTGGGTCAAAGGAAAGCAAACCTGAAATATCAAAGCCCTATGGACATATTTGGAGTTAGAGCAAGATGCATTTATAAAGCTATCGACTGAATCTGAATTGGTTCTCATGAAAGTTACCTATTCTGAACAAGAGGTGATGATCGGCTCTGGTGTAGCTGATCCTGTTGGATTGGAGGTGACAATAAGGGCTTCGACTGTGTTAGCTTGTTTGCCATGTATATCCGTCAGAGTGTCTGAAGTTTCAGTTGTTCCAGTATCAACTTCATGAGCGATGATTTCGTGTTGTGTTGGGTTACTGGTTTCAAGGATGTCTTCAGTTGCGTCCTGAAAATAAAATTGCAGTCAACCAGAGTACATGTGTATGCAATAAAGGAGTTTTTGAAAGATGAGTTACCTGATTGGTGTCGGACTCTGATGGACTCGGGGGAGCTGGTGCAGGTTTCTTGATGACTCGCCTCGTGATCATCTTCCTTTTCTTGGTCAAGACTCGGGGGGCAACATTTGCAGAAGTTTGTCTTCGTTTGGAAGCCGACTGAAGTAAGTCTGGCTGGATAGTCATTATCACTTTCTTCATTGGCGGTGATCCTTTGCAGAAGAGTACATCAGGGGCAATTGGAAGAGAGTGGAATGGCTCCTTGTTGCTGGTCATAGGTTCTGGACCATCTTGTTGCTGCAAATAGGGTGAGTAAGAATTAGACAAGTGGAAGGTTGGATGATCTAGAAAGAGTAAGGTGCATAAATTCAATACCTCTTTCTCAGGGATTACATATTCAGGATCAATTTGCTGCAGTCGAGGACCTAGAGCTTTCCTGAATACATGTGTTTTCCACATTCTCCACCATGTGCTGAAGTCGATTGATGAGGATGTGAAGGACAGATCGGCTGGTATTGGAATATGGAGATCATCAAACATGCCATAGCATCTTGAACTAGTGAGGCCGTCAGGCAGATCGGCTCTGCTCTCCACCAAGTGGTGAATATGGAAGTGGGGAGGGACTTGTCCTAGGCCAAATTGCCGAGCTGCTATGACTGGTTGGTAAGATTCATAACCTGGCTTGATAATTCTGTTAGAAGTGCTAATGCCAACAGGAAGAAAGCCAGGTTGGATCATTAAAGAGTATAAATGCCGAGTGCTGTCATCATCGGCAAAGTTATCTAATCTGAAGTCAGTTGGGTTCTCAAAGGATTCAGATTCAGTAAATGGGAAATAGAGTGGATTATCTAGTCCTTTGTAGAAGATTCTGAACCAATTTGCTGCATCTGCTGAATTCAGTTTACTGCCAGAAACACTAAATAAAGCTTGGCCATAGCTGGTACATCTGATTGGTTTGCCACTTTCATCAGGAAAAGAGTTCTTGGTCAGGCCTTGGAAGTTTGGGATATGATGTTGAAAGTATAGTTCTGCTCACAACTTAATAAACCACCAAGGGCCTCCAGTTCTCAGTTTCTTTTGGTTAAGCAAGTTAGATATCATCAAATGGAGATATCTGTAGGTTTCTCCAAGGAAAAGTTTACCTAGGCCGGTGCGATTGCCATGGGCTAGGTGATAGGCCAAGGGAAGATAGTTCTTAGTTGGAGCTAAAGAAGGACCACAGAAGATGAAGTGTTCTAGCCAAAGATTTAAGAAGGCTGTGTGTTCCTTCTCAGTCACTGGACCTTTTGTTTTCATGTGCTGACTCATGTAAGTGCCCCAGTTTGTGCAGTTAACCTTGGATGAAAGTTTGAAGGGAACTTCTGCCATTTTATGGGCAGCTGGATTAGGAGATCCAATATCTAGGCCAGTGATCATGGTGACATCTAGCAGAGTGGGAGTCATGGGTCCATGACCAAAGAGAAAACAGTTCAGGGCATCAGACCAAAAATAGCCGATGGTTTTCAGAAGCTTTTCATCTTTGTCAAGAGGTGATAATGATAAGCTAAGTGCATCGGCTATGTTCAAATCTTGCCATAAGGGCATATGAGTTTTTGCTACTCTGTTGTACCATGTAATCCAACTTTCAGGGGGGTTAGGCCAGGCTCTTAAGCAGTCGGCCCAGAGGTTCAGATTGATGTTTTGACTCACAAAAGGAATCCTATTTGCTTCACAAGAGATCAAATCTATGGGATTTTCATAGGTTCGTGGGCCAAGACAGAAAGATTTTGGGTTGGAAGGATGCGGCAAAAGGATGTCTGACACCTGAAGTTCAGAAATTCAGAAGTATGCATACGGCGTCAGGTTTCAGGATTTAAAGTTTCAGAGGCTTAGTAAGCTGAAGAAAACTAAAGGATTAGGCCGAATATTACCTTTAGGCCGCAGATTGCCGCATCGTCAATTGCAGAGTTTGTCGTTTGAGCTGCAGAATCCGCCATGGTTTAGATCTGTTGACTTGGGGTTTCGTTGCTGTGGGTTCTGATTCGAATTCCGGGTGCTTGGAGAGTTCTTGCTCGAATTTGTAGAACTGGGTTTTTGAATTATGCTCGGGTTCAAGAGTTCGGTTCAAGGTGGAAGTGTTACTCTACTCTTGTGCGGGTTGCTTCTAGTTTGAATTCTGTCAACTCTTGGATATTTATAGGAGCCTGATGCGTTGCCATCGGCTTTTTGGAAAGAAAGTGAATATACACGAAATTGAAGGAAATTCGATTTCATTAAAAGGAAAGATCATTACAAGGAAAGCCGATTGTTACAAAGGAATTAATCCTTCGGCTTTGTGATCTTACTCCTACGACGCTACAATACTACTTCTACTGCTCGTAGTGTCTAGTACCTACGGCGCTTGGGGCTTCGGGCCGGCGCATCCCCGCTGCCGTCATCATCGCTGTCATTGTCGTCGTCGTCGCTGCTGAAGGCGCTGCTGCCACCTTCAGACCCGGAGTTGCTCCAGCCGTCGCCGCCGCCGCTGTTTTCTTCCTCGCTGTCCTCCTCGGAGGACCTGAGGAACCGAAAGGGCTTTCCGCCCATCGGCTCGTCGTCTTCGGAGGGGGAGTCGATCTCCTCTTCCGAGGAGGAGTCGACTTCGTCTGAAGAGGGGTCTTCTTCTTCGCCGCTCTCCGACTCCTCCTGGAACAGGAGCCGGAGGTCTTCTCCTTCAGTTTCGGGCTCGTCCTCCTCGGAGACGACCCCGAAATCGAACTCCTCTGCATCCTAATGCAGAGGAGCCAGCGCTTCGTACGCTGCAGTTGGGTCCCACTCCGGCGTCGGCTCCCGACTCTCCGGAATGGAGTCAATGGAAGAAGCAGGGAGGGGGGAAGAAGAAGGAGAAGTGGAGGAGGAAGAGTCTTCGAAGGAGTTGGAGTCGGAGGAGGAAGAGATCGCCATTACTGGTGTTGGAAGATTGGGGTTTTCTGCGCTACTGGCTTTGGGAGGAAGAAGGAGTTTTTACCGTGAAGAAGAGCCGATTTGGGGTGAGATTAAATAGTGAAAGATGGAAGACGGATCGGCAGTTTCACATTCTACGAGGAGCCAGTTGTAGAAACGTTGCGTCTTCCTTGGTGGTTGCAGTGTGTTTAATGAGCATTAACGGGAAGATCAAGCGATGGAGTGGTTTTGGAACTATCATTGCCAAAACCAGGGGGCATGTGTTATCACCGTAAATTAACGGGATTAATTTATGGGCCGAAGCAAGATGGGCTTAAAGCAGAAGAATAAGAAGGCTTGTAAATCGGCTCCTGCGTGAGCATCTGGGCCATATGGGCCATGTATCCTTAGATTTAGATTAGAGATAGAGTCCGATTGGGACAAGATTAGTTTAGATTGTTTCCCAAGTCTCCGGACTATAAATATATACCCTAAGTTTTTCATAAAAAAGAGAACGTCATCACGTCTCACAAACAACTCTCGGCGCATCACCATCCCTAATCCTAGGGTTTCATCCAAGTAAACGCCATGCTGCCCTGATCGCTTTTCGCGTTCAGGGCAGCATTGTTCTTGCTTTTACCTTGGTATTACATGTACTGAAGCGTTTTTTATGGCGAGTAATGCTAGTTATCTTGATGTTCGTAGCATGGCTTTTAGTAGATCTATTGTGCCTTGTTGTCTATCATCTACGAATATCATGTTGTCTCTGTGCAGTCACGTTTCAATCTTATGCTAGTTCTTGTCATATAGGATTAGTTGCACAGAGACGACACCCTGCTTCTTTTATGTTTAGTAGATCTGATCTGTTACGGCTTGCTCTTATTCTTAGGAGTTGGCGTAATATCTGTTAGGTTAGGCCCTGCAAACGGGTTGGATGATCCGGTGGTGTTTTAGATGCTTTATCTTAGCTTTAACAGGGAATTGATCTGGGAATCGGCTCTCGCTTGTTCTTAGGCCTCTGTTTTTGGTTATGGTTTAGTTATCTGTTATGTTCATTAGGCCCAGTTACGTGTAGGACGTTCCGATCTAGCAGTGAAGCTTTTACCATTGTGGATTAGATCAATTAGATTTAATTGAAGCAGTTTGATAGTAATTTGTTTTATCTGTCAACATCCGGATGCAAACAGATCCCATCTGACACTGGGACTCGATCGGCTCTTTAAAGCCGATGCAAGAGTCGTCCCGGGGAGCCGACTTCGGCTCAGACTTACATTTCCACGTGTTTGTGTATGCAGGTCAATCATCGCAAGCACGTCCGCACCTTCCTGATCGGGTATAGGTTAGGTGGCACGTCCTGCATCTTCACAAGCCGCGGCGCGTTGCTGGAATTGCACCCTGGTGACCTCCCGGCTCTTCGTGTTGCCTGTCGCTGCTCATCGGTGGGTTTCGACCGACAACACCACCTCCCAAAGAGTGCAATGAAACTGGATGGTGAGGAGACGAGAACCATTCTCCTCAATGGGCACAAAACCATCCCATCCAACCGCATGCCAAACACGAGCAAAGTCAACATCCATACCTGTTTTCTCGAGGAGGTCCGGATTGAAGGCCCTGGTGTGACCAAAGCTTCGATGCTTGATCATGGCGTAGGCTTGACTCTCGCGGTTGTCTTGCAAGTCGAGGTACGGTGCATCATCTTCATCTATCTCCATGTCCTCGGCTTGCGGTACTGCAGCTTGCTCCTCGAACTGTTCTTCTTGTTTGTTTTGCTCATAATCCATCGTGGTCGGCGTTGGTGTAGGTTTGGGGGAATGACGGGAGCTCGACCCACCCCGTGAACGAGATGAGCTTGACCCTGTCATCTTCTTGATAGCTTCGGAAAGTTTTCGACCTACACCCTTCATGCTTGCAACAAGAGCGAACAAGAACGAACGAGAACAACTGGGTTCGGGTTATGTTAGCGAAATCAAAATGAAATTCTTACCCGAGAGTTGTTCTCTTCAAATGAGCAGATGATCTTGCAGCAAAGAAATGAGAGAGAGAGATTTCTTGAAACCTAACTTGAGCCAAAATCCAATGGAAACCCGAGCAAAAAGGTGTGAGAGGGAGTGTGTGAGCATGAGAGAGTTCAACACCCCTCTCGGCTCCTATTTAAAGAGAAGATGGCGCGTGCACCAGAGGAGAGGCAAGCCACAATGGCTATGGAGCCATTGGAGAAGGTGGGGCCTAGGAGCCATTGGCCCTGGGTCGGCGGACCTGTGGGGTCGGTCGGCCCCAGGGTGGTCCCCCTGGTGCCCCCCTTCGGCCTGGTGCTTCCTCAATGGTTAAGTTCTTTGAAAATATGGTGCACGGTCAAAAGTTTGCTCGAAAAGATGTCCAAATTATTTTTTCCAAAGGATTAAAAACTCAAAAAATATTTTTGGTATTTTTTTGTAAAAAGGAAAAAGTTGCTAGAAAAATTCCAGCATGCAGCAAAACAAATTTGAAAATTTCGAACATGCAGTGGAGAAAAAACAAATGAGGTAAAAGGAAAATTTTGAAAAAGAATGAAAATGAAGAAAGAAAATATGAGATAAATACCAATTTACCTTTGGCAAGGGCGCGTCGTTTATAGTCCGACGTGCACGACTCTTCTCCGATCATGATTGAGCATCCGTCCTGGGAGGAGCAGTGACGGATTGCTGTGCTTTCTCCGCATTTTTCACTCTTGATGAGGAGGTCTGATCTTGTGGAGTTGTCTGGGCTGATATTACCATCTGTTTATGCTTACCCTCCTTTATGACTTCTTTCACGAGGCTGACCATGTTGTCCTTCTTTCATGGTGTTACCACGACTTTTTGTATGCCTCGTGGATTTAACCCAAACTTGATTTTGATCAGAGAGCATTGCTCCACCTTTGGGTTGAAATGGGAACCTTTCTTCCTTGCCATTAATATTGAAGCGGATTTCTCCGGCTCCAACATTGATTTGTTCCCTAGCAGTGCTTAGGAATGGTCTTCCTAGAATAAGTGGTGTCTCCTTGGAAAGGTCCGCGTCCAGCACCACGAAGTCGACAGGGATATAGTAGTCCCTAACTTTTACCGGTACATCTTCTGCAATCCCCTCTGGATACCGTACCGAGGAGTCTGCCAGCTGGAGATGCATTGGGGTTGGCGTGAGGTGTGTGAAGTTTAGCTTGTCGTAGACGGCTTTTGGCATCACGCTGACACTTGCTCCTAAGTCACACAAGTCACGGCCAAAGTGTTGTGCCCCAATTGAGCACATGATTGTGGGGCATTCTGGATCTTTCTTCTTCTCCGGGGGATGGTAGAGTATAGCTGCGCTACACTCTTCTGTGAGCTTGACAACTTCTGTGGTGTGCAGCGGCCCTTTATTGTTGATGATGTCCTTGATATATCGGGCGTAGGTCGGCACATGCATCATGTCTAGCAGAGGGACATTAACATGTATCTTTTGGATCATCTCGACGAAATGCGTGAACTGCTCATCCACGGTTGACTTCTTGTTACGAGTGGGGAACGGTAAGAAACTGATCTCAATATAACCCTGTGGAGCCGTTTTTTTTCCGGTTCCCTGGTTTCTTCTTGATCCGTTTGTTGTTCTTCTTCCTGGGTTACCGGTACTTTTCCTGCATGGTTAGGGTGTGGTGGATCACGAGTGGACTTACCACCCCTCGTGGTCACCGCTTTAACATTCTCAGTGACAGGAACAGAAGCAACTATTTGAGCAAGAAGAGATTCAACCTTTTTATTGAAACTTGACTGGTTGGAGACCATCTTCTCGACCAATTCTTTTGCTTTGGCTATGGTCAGGTCGAGAAAGGCTCCTCCAGCAGCGGCATCAATATTGGCTCGAGATGTCGTTGTGAGCCCGTTGTAGAAGCATTGCAGGACGAGCCACTCGTCCATGCCGTGATGAGGACAGGCCAGGATGTATTCTACAGCCTCTCCCAAGCTTTTGGGATGGATTCCATCCCTGTCTACTGGAAACTTGATATTTTCCCGTGCAGGGCATTTGTTTTGCCCAGCGAGAAGAATTTTGCGAGGAATGCTATGGCAGAACCACCCAAAACTACTGGGCCCGGGTGCACTGATATTTGTTGCTAAGCAACTTTGACCCAAATTGGCACTCACCGGTAGTTCCTCGAGTGAAGCCTCGATAAAAGCCACGCTATTCCAGGATCAGCAGACAACACTCACACGAAGGTGAGCCCAGAGATTACAACACAGATCATTTCATACATCTTAGAGTAATTGCAGCGGAAAAGAAATTTATTACAAACCATGTTCAGAGTAGCAAAGTACTACAGAGTTCCAAACTACACAAATTATTCAAGTGTTATAGTCTCATTATTGCAGCGGAAGGAGTAAACGACTACTAGCGAAAAGTGTCACTCAGTGGGAGGGTGGTCAGCACTGGCTGAAGGACCATCCCACTCAACAGACCAACCCGGAGGCAAGGTACACGGCCACGTAAGACTTGCAAACAGATCCTCGAAGTTAGTACCTAAAAAACAGTGCCACAAGCAAGGCTGAGTATACTAATACTCAGCAAGACTGACCCGTCACCGGATATACCATAGTCCGATAACTAGACATGCAAGGCTTTTTGGTTGGTGGGGTTTGTTTTGCCAAAAACGCCACTAAATGTTGATCCATATTTTCAGATTTTAATTAGCCATCTTCTAGTTGGATTAACCATTCTAAGTTTGCATCTAACTCTACACAAACATGGCAGAGCAACCATTTAATCAACCAGCAGTATTATCATCATCATGTTCCACTTGTTACTCTGTGTGACCGAAAACATTAAGCAATCTCATGCCGTGAGAGGCAGACGATTCTGAATCGAATTTCAACCTGGCCAGAGGAACCTAACACACATGCATGGGGATCAACTTCGCTCCCGCCCACGCAACTTTTCCCCTTTCTTTCTAGTCCGTGGATCCGGGTCACCCTCCCCGACTACAGAGTCCGACCACTCTGCACCCATACGTCCGGACAAAAAGAAAACCTACTTCTACCAAGAGGGTGAAGGGTCGTTCCACTCACCGGTCTAATCAGGTACTTAAGCTTACTGATTACCATATTTCTCGGCATGTGGCTAGTACTTTCAAACACTTAACAAAATGAGCCACACACCGTGACCTTAGCCATTTTGCCTACACCAGCAGGGTATCACAACTACACAACCCCGCCTGTTGTCCTTATATTTTAGCTGGAATTTAAAGTCAGTAAAATTCCTATTTGCTCGCGAGAGGCAGGAAACCCCTCGACTTCTACCGTACCTAATTAGCATGGCAACTAGTCGATAAAAAGATCCGGGTGTCAAACATAGGTACCTAGGAATCATGCATCTAAGGTTTTCAATCAACGCCTAGAAAACTTAAATGCAGAAAAAAATATTATTACAACACATTATAAATAGATAGATGAGTGATAACTCGGAAAATAATGGCATTATGCACCGGGGCTTGCCTTCTTGGGCACTGTCAGGTAGAAAAACCTCTGGGGCTTGGCCCAGGCCTTGAGATAAGTTAGCATAGTTCAAATTAACCTCCTGATCAACACGAGAGTCCGCGGGCACCAATTCGTAGTCTCCGTCCGCGAGATTAACCGTTTCTATATGCAATGCAAGATTATGAGTTATTCATGAATAACGATTTCTTTGCTTCACGATAAAGTTGTAGTTCAACAAAAGTTAATTCAGTGATGATCTCAACATTTCATTTCATGGGCAGTCATTTATGGAGTAGTAAACACAACTATGTTTCTTCATGAATGAGTGTGGGGTTTGGTTTTCCTTTTATCATTAAAACATAGCATGCTTTCACTATTTCATATCTACAAATCAACTCATGAGCTAGTGATGAAAAATTAAAGTAACATAGATCAGATACTCTAGCATCTATGGTATAAATTTCAGCATCTAACCATAAAGCAATTTACCATAACTATTCATGTAAGTAGATTACTCTAGTTGCTTCACCTTTTTGCACAGAACGTTTGACATGGGTTCTGGTGCTACAAATTTTACGGGAGCATCTACAAAGCATCTACTCAGTACTGTAAATTTTCCAGATTTTATTCACTTATACAGCAGAGGTGATAAAATGAACAAATTTAGCAAGCCATTACTAAGATTAATTCTCCAGAGAGTTATACTAGGGATATGGTCCTAAAATTTTTACTAGAGCCTACTAATAAGCTAAACATACTCCACAAAAATTTTCAAGCTATATATCATCAAGATAAATTAGTTATGCAGTTAACTTATCATGAGTTAGCATAAATTTTTCAAAGTACATCTGATCAGTACTGCATGTGAACTTTTTATTATAGCGAGAATAAACTCTAAATAAGAACATGTCCAAAAATCATGATCAGATACAGCCTAGTTTACTCAGAACAAAAATGGTAAATCTAACCACAAGATAATAAGCATGATTTTTAACTAAAGCAAAACTCAGTAACTATAGCTCAAAATTTTCAGCCAGGATAACAGAACTAAAGTGAGACTTCAGAAACAAAAATTGATTTTTCTGAGCATAAAAACTATATATGAAGAATTAAGTTGATTAAACAAGCATAAATCATGGTATATAGCAAATGAACTCTAATAAATCTGATATTTATGGATTAACAAAGTTTCAGTTACACATGCATGCAGTAGAAATTCCAGAGCAAGTTTAGGTATATGTTTTTCAGTATTAAATCCTGAAAGTCAACAACAGATTAGAGAATCTTGATTGTTCCAACATGATAATTGTTTTGGTTGGGTGCCATCTTTTTACTGTGAGCTTCATATTCCATCAGTGATAACATATTCAAAAATCAAGGTCATTTGTTGAGTGGAACTTCCTGAACATGCATGGGTTGATTTTCTTATTCTTTTTCCTAGATTAAATTTGGTAGAGTTTCTGTAGATTTCACAGTAACAAAACTTGTAGATCTTGTTACAAGGATTCCAGATCAGTTGAGTTTGCATTTTTACGATTTTTCTATGATTTGTTTTGTATTTTAGAAGTTCACTGGCCAACACTGGAAATCTTGCAAACACACCCTCAAGCAAAAAAAACAAATTACAACCGGGTCCTTCATCGGCCTTCTCCGCCGTTGCATCTTGCCGGTGGTGTTCTGCTAGGCAGGGCTTACCAGGGCTGCAACGGGGAGGCGCGTGAGAGAGAGGAGGTCGAGGAACACCAACCCAGGTCGGCGTTCGAGTGCAAGGTGACAGGAAGCAAGCTCGTCGGCGTCAATGGCGGAGGTGAAGTTTGGGTCACCAGCGTTGTAGGCGAAGGAGGGCTCGGGGTAGAGGAACGTCGCGCGCACAAGCACTGCGAGAGCATGAGGAAGCTCCTGGGGTAGCTCTCGTGCACGTTCTCCCTCTGGGTTGGCCGGTCCGCGCTGAGCCCAAGCTCGCCGGCGGTGGCGCAGAAGGGGAACAGCGACGGGGGTGCATTTGGGCTCGATTCCGCGTGCGTGGAGCTTAACTGGGGTGTAGCGAAGCTGCTGGGGTGGATGGATGGAGCAATGCGGGGCTGTGGTGGCCGGTCCGCGCGATCTAGATCTCGCCGGCCATGGCGGATGGCGGAAGGAGGGAGAAAGAGGGAAAGTCGCGTGACGGCGGGGCTCTGGGGCTACTTATAGGCCGGAGAGCAACTGGGCGAGGGGAGTGGCGTCTAGGGAGGGTTGATTTGGTCATGGGCGACTCGACGGTGGGCTGGCGGAGCGAGCAGTGGTGCTGCGCATGGCGGGGCGGCGTGGCAGCTCGGGAGGGCCTCAGGGACGCGTGTTAGCGTGGGAAGGTGCCAAGGGGCAGGCCAAGTGGCGAAACAGAGTAGCCGAGAGGAGAGAGAGGGAGGTGAGGGCCTTTTTGTGATTTTTGAAAATTCAAGGACCTCTCGGTAAACTAAAAATATCTCCTACTTAGAGGGCTCAAACGAAAAAGTGTTGAATACCAATTTTGCATAACTTTTCAAGATCTACAACTTTTGTGTTATGAAAATTTTCATTTGAAACTCACATTTTGAACTATTTGTAAATTTTCAAACTTGCACAAAAGGGCTTTGGTTTTATTCAGTTTTTGGGTGGTTTTTGGCTGAAGTTCAATTGAGCACATGTCAATTGAAGTACCTCTCATGAGCCAACTAAAATTTTTGTGCACATTTTTGAATTGAAATTTGAGTAGCTTTTCACTCCTTTTTCTTTCTCCTTTACTTTTTTTTATATACTTTGACTTTTATTTGACCTCTCCTCTTTGAATTAATTTCCAACATTTTTCTTTTAAGTTTAAATGGAGTACAGTGATATGTATTTAAATATACTGACACCTGAGGTGTCACAAACGCCTTGGAGCATTTGGCCCATGTGTCGATGTCCTTTTCCTTATAAAACCACTGTTTCGCCTTCCCTAGGAGGGAAAAAGGAAACAGACGAAGCTTGATAACGTCCGCAGCGACACCCCGTATAACAAAGGTGTCGTAGAGCTCCAGAAAATTATGCAAATGTGCATTTGCGTCCTCATTTGGCTTGCCACAGAATGGGCTAGCCTGCACCGTGTTGATGAGGCTTGATTTTAGCTCAACGTTCACATCCTCGACATTGATGTTGGGGCCAGTGGCCACATTGTCGGTGGAGGGGACGGAGAACTCGGAGAGCCATTTCATCCATAGCCTCAGGAACAAGTGGTGCTTCCTGAATGGGTTCCTGTGCTGGGATAATAGCGAGAGGAGGAACGATGTGAGGTTGTGTCCTTCTCACGAGCTTCTCTGGATTGTCTTTGTAGTTTTCTGGCAGGGAGAAACCGGTCATACACTACCACTATCTTCTTTTCAAATAAAAAATTAAGAAGACATATAGAGACATTAGCCTGAAAGAGCAATGACTATATCCTGAGTTCAAAACCTAGATTAACATTAGTTCACTTGCCATCCCCGGCAACGGCGTTAGAAATGCTTGTTGGCATTTCTTAGCGCAATCACTAGGAATGGTTTGTCCCCGGCAACGGCGCCAGAAATGCTTGTTGGCATTTCTTAGCGCAATCACTAGGAATGCTTAGTCCCCGCCAACAGCACCAGAAATGCTTGTTGGCGGTCCTTGGTGCAATCACTAGAAATGAGGGCGCCGAACCCATCCTAGCAATTGCACCCAAGGGGTGCCACTCTCGTGGTATAATCAATACGATTACAGAATGATCCGCAAGCGCACGGATATATCGTTGTAGCATTTCACCCGGAGAGTAAGGGTATCGTCATTTATTTGTGTCCCAAAGGACGGCAGTCGCAAAGGTATTGCACTTAACATTAATCATGACATTGTGCCTCAAATAATAGGCAATGCTCTAACAGGGGTAAGTCCAAGTAAAGAATAAGTAAGGGTAATGCGACACATCGCACATCCACATTCCAAGAGGAAGGAATAAAAGAGAGAAACAACAATAGAAATGAACTACTCTACTCCACGTTAAGTCAGATGGAGCTTAGGCTAGGTTAGGTGTCCTAGTGCTTCTATCCAAAGCTGGGGTTATGTTAGGACATGGTTAGGACTACAGGTGCCAGGAAAATGGGATAGCGGGGAGAAGGTCCCGCACCGGAGTACATCCAATCCCGTTACCTCTTTGCATGAACTCCTACACCGAACCCGAACATCGGGGAGTACGCTAAACACAACACCGCTGTTACGCCGAACGGACAGGGCTGTCACCACCTGCCGTCTACCCCAGTCACACCATAGAGCATGGTCATATCCGAAGGATCCCGCATACCCGAGCACCACGCTAATGTATGAAGTCACTACTCTAGTGCCCCCAGGTCTCCCACCCTTCGGATGGACAATTAAAACACTAGGGCAAGCCCGAAAGCACATCGAACCTCTATCTGTACCCGGATCAACTTGCCTAACCAAGACCTTAGCATAACTCTTGAATGAACTAAGCATAGATTGATAAACTATCAAGATAGTAAAGCAACCATGGCATAACTCTATATTATGAATAGAAGTCTGACAAATTGGATACAAAGCCAAACCGGGAGCCGAGGATTGCTCAACGACCCCGAGGACGACTTGCTCGCTAAAGAAGAACTAGCCTAGCTCCACTACCTAGCTAAGAGAGCAAGAGAGAGGAGAGCCTCCTTGGAATGGTGGAAATGAAGTTTGTGTGTTGAGCGTGGTGGAAAGAGGCCCTATTTATAGCTCTAGAGGTTGGTTTCCCGCCAACGCACATATGGAAGGTGATCAGGTGCCTTGGCAGCTACTCCCCCTCGAAGTGCACCTGGACGGGAACCAGGCCAAGTTCGGCCGACCCCACCTGGAAGCCCCTCGGCCTGATCCTTTGCTGAGTGGTTGATTCATTGGATCTTATCCTTATCCTCTACTGCATCTGTGTGGAGGCCCCGTTTCCTCTGACATGTGGGCCCTCTTTATAAGGGTGTGACGCCGGATGCGATTTTGTGCGTTGTTGTATGGCGTCTGCTGCGTGTTTTCGTCTTATTCCGCTCCTGCTCATCTGAAATTTACAAAACTCAGAAACAACTGTGGAGCAAGGTTAGTGATACAAATATGCGAGTAAGGCATGTAGTTTTCCTTGATTATTGAGTATAGTTGACGGTTGAAAATGGCACTTAAGCACCGTCAACAATCTCGCCGGCCCTTCCCTTAGCGTGCACTGAGGAGAAGGGTGAGCGGTATCTCCGAACCCTTGTCGTCGTGAAGCCTGCACGAGGGACGGCAATAAGGTTTCTGGGTAGCGCAACTGCGCTACTGCTCAAGGCTGATCGACTACGCTTCTGCACTGCAACAATCTGCACTGCATTGTCTCTTCACGAGGACGGAGTGCTGCTTGGTAAGAGTAATCGAATTTAACATGAGTATGTTTCGGTTCGTTTTTCTCATTCAGTTTACAACTTTTCTTGAGATAGCAGTAGCATTGTTATTTTTATTTTGCCTCAAATTGAAATCTGGTATCTTTAAACGCATATTTCCAACATCAGGTGGCTGCCGGCCACTAGCTAGCATTCCCATCTCCATGGCTCCCTCTCCAATCACCAGGTCGAGCTCAAGCCTCCAGCATGCTGCAAGCCACACAACGTTAATGGTGCTAGCTAATTTCTTTTGGACTCTTTTGTACAGCAGACCTCATTAATGGCTAACATTTCTATTTAGTCGTTAAGTGCTATTTGTAGTGGTACTCAAAGATGACCAATGTTTGTATGGCTAACATGATAAATTATATCATTCTGATTGTTTGGATTCAATCGTGAATGAATAAGGTTTGTTGGCCTATTGTGCTTGATGTACTGAACTTACATCTCAATAGCAGTCGAATGCACATTTATTTTTTTAATTTTTTTGAAATTATCTCGATGGATGGTCAGTTGGTAAAGAAACTTTTAACATCAAACTATCTGTCAGCAAAACTTGTTACACATATTCCATCGGTAAATGTTATTCTAACGGATGGTCTGTCGGTAAAAGTGGTGTCCGTCGGTGAAAACTTTTACAGACAGGACTTGCACTGATGGGATCTGTCTGTCCGTATAAGTTTATACCAACTGACTGTCCATCGGCATAAGGCTTATACCGATGGTCTATCCATCGCTGTTTCGGTGTTGTGGTGTAGTGATATGTGTGTAATTTTGATCCTGGCGCACATATGATTTATTGCTCGGTTTATTCCGTCAAAATCAGGCGTGACAGGGGTGGATAGGCTAATCTGAAAATTTAACACTTAAAAACTGATTAGTAACAGAAGACCCGGACTCTCCGGGTTTAGGTCCGGATATTCGGAAATGTGTGTTTGGACTATCCGTGTGAAAACCCAGACTCTCCGGGTCAGAGAGTAAACGTGCAATAAACTGAATGATTGTGAATGAAATTTAGATCGAGTAAATTTGGGAGTACTAGGAGTTGCTTCTAAGACTATTGAACCAGATAAACTTCACCAAAAACTTGTATACAAGCAGATCGAGCTCAAACCCTAACAAAGTAGTCCCATGTTGGCATTTCTTAGCGTCGCCACTAGGAGGGGTTAGTTCCTAGTAACGCCGCCAAGGGAATGCCGTGTTGGTATGTCTTAACATTTACAGAAGGATCAGCAAGTGCACGGATATACTGTTATAGCATTTCATCCGGAAGTATTCTGTGTATCGTTATTTATATTTTCCCAAAGGATGGCTAGGTTGTGTAAAGATATTTACTAGTTCCATAACCATGACACTTATGATGTATGGTACAGACTACTGACTACATAGGGTTAAGTGATAAATAAAGGATAATCAAGGGTAATGTGACACACACAAAATAGCCAATTCTCATGAATAAAGAATAAACAAGCACACCTAAGGTTAGTGGGAGCATAGGCACAGATTTCTAGTATACTATTCATGTTAGCAGATAAGTTACATTAGCCACATGCTTGGAGGTGCAGGTGCCAGGAAATTAGGGACATCGGGGAGAATGACCCGCACTGGAGAACATCCAGTCCCGTTTCATCTTTGCATGAACTCCTACACGATACCCGAACGTCGGGGAGTACGCTAACCGAGAACCACCTTCCCGGCAGACCGACAAGGCTGTCATCACCTGCAGTCTACCCCAGTCACACTATGGAGCACCATCATATATTCATATCCGAAGGATCCCGCATACCCGGGCACCATGCCCGCATATGAGGTCACTAACTGTAACACCCTAATTTAAATTTTAGTATCTAATAATAAATTTAATTGGCTTTATTTAAATTTCTAAGGTTTATTATGCTTAGCCTTGCATTTAATATAATTTTCTTTCATAAGTAATTAAAATTTTTCTAGGTTAAATATGTTTGTGCATTCATGCTGGTGCATAAGTTTGTTTTTGGTTGAGTGTCTAGGGTTTGAATTCAAATTTCATTTGAATTCAAATTAGTTGACTGTGTTTGGAGAAGAAA
This sequence comes from Panicum virgatum, assembly GCF_016808335.1. Classification (NCBI taxonomy): domain Eukaryota; kingdom Viridiplantae; phylum Streptophyta; class Magnoliopsida; order Poales; family Poaceae; genus Panicum; species Panicum virgatum. Next base: position 30,228,077 of record NC_053146.1, on the reverse strand, counting down.
AGAAGAAGGAAAAGGAGAAAACCTGAAACCTGAAATCAGCAAAAATCCTTCCTTGAGCCCAGCCCGTGCTCCCTTTCCCTTCTTTTCCGCGAGGCCCAGCGAACCCGGCCCAGCTTCCTCTCTCCTGTTCGCCGCGTCTGCCCGGCCTGCTCTTTCTCCGCTCGGCCCACCTCCTCGGATTCCCACAGCCCAGCGCGCTCACCCGACCCACGCAGCACTCTCGCCCGCGCTCGCTAACAGCCCCGGCCCCCTTGTCGGCGCCGCACGCCCGCTCGCGCGCGTGCCCCGCCTCTGACCCACCGGCCCCACCTGCAGGTCTTCTTCCTCCTCGCGCCGCGCCTCCCTGCCGCTGGACCAGCCTCGCCCGAGCTCCCTTCCTCTGCGCCATGGACCGCCCCAACCTATGGCCTACTGACCAGCCCGAGCACGCTTCGGCCTTCTAGAAGCCGCATCCCTAGAGCCCAGGATCGCGCCGGGTTGTTGCGCGATCCGCAAGATCAGCACCCGAGCACCGCCGTGATCCTCGCAATTACCTTCCATCTCCTGGGCACCGTGATCCTCAGCCTTCCTCTTTAAATGCCCTCGGGCACCCCCTGCGACTCACCTTCGCCCTCCCTCACCGCCAGAGCCCCTGCTCCGCCGCCCTCGCCTTACTCCGCCGCACCGAGGCCCTACTCCACCGTGGAACGGCCTCCCCGCTGCAGTTCCACCCCTGACAGTCCTCGCAATAGCTCCGCCATAAGCCCAGGAAGCTTTCCGAACCCTTTGCCTCGACTCCAGCCCCGAGCAGCTCCAGAATCACGCCGGGACCACCTGCAGGTGAGCTCACTGCGCTGTCGTGATTGCCCACCACCAGTGCCACTCCTGTCACGCTGACCCCTCCACCGGCTTCGCAGGAGCACCACGCGTCAACCTGTGGAGCCCAGGGGCCCGGAGAACCCGTACATCGATCTGCCCCGTGCGTAACACCGTCTACCGCCACCGGAGCTCGACGTCGACACCTCTGCACGCCGTCCTCGCTCAATCCAAACCCACGGTAAGAACCAGCATGAGTCCCGGTTCCTTTTCGCTATATCTCTTAGACCTTAGCTCACCAAAACGGCTGGAACGCTACACGCCGGCGTTCCGCCGCCGCGCAGATTCAGCCACGCCGTGGCGGGCGCGTTGCAGCACCACTTAGCCCCGTGCGAGCCTTGCGCTGGCCTGCCCTTGTGCTACGCAATCTTCCTGAGCCCTCTGCACCCACAGCTGAGAACGGGCGCAGCTAGAACCCCCTACGCCGGCGACTCCCGCCGCGCAGACCTGCCCCTCGCCATGGCGAGCTCCGCACAGTCCCTGATCCACCGTCCTTTGTGCACTGGTGTGTTAGCCATGTCCCGCTGGTCCTCCCAGACCTAAGCCCCGCTCGAATAGACCCCCGGAGCACCAAGATTGGTGAACTCCGGCGAGTTTCCAGTGCGCACCACCGCGGGGACCCTCGCCGCTGCCCCGCGCGTCCAATCAAACCCGAGCCGCCAGATCCAAATCCAACGGCCCAGATCCTTAGATACCGCTTCGGCCTGGTCTTTTTGCTAAAGAGACACTAGACTTTTCTGGAATCAACCCGCAGTCCACGTTAGTTCAAAAATAATTCCAGATCAATCCTATTTTTAATGTTTAGGCCCCTGTCCTTTTTAAAAATCGAACCCGCCATCCAGCCCCTATTTTTTTGCGCGTTAGACCCTAAATCTAACCTCTAATTACATATAGGTCCCTGGTTTTTGCACAGAACCCCCTGTAGCTTCCAGTTTTTTCACAGCTTAGCCCCTGGACCTTGTTTTAGCCCTAGTTTTCACGTTTTAGCTCCGTTTTAGGTGGTTTTTGTGTCCACGCAATCATTGTAATGCGTAGAATTGTTCTAGCTTAGTTTTGTTTGCTGTTTTTATGTATTTTTGTACTATTTATTAGCTTTTGCTTTTGTTTGCATGTATGTGTATGTGCTGGACTCTGTTTTGGCGTTGCGATTGAGAGTAGACGTTGAAACTTCGGAGGAGTACCAGTACCCGGAGCAGCCACCGTCTTCATAGCAGTTTGAGCAGCAGTAGGAGAACTTTGAGGAAGGCAAGTATAACATGAACATTCCTATCACTTTTAAATACATTTTCATACTGCATTTTAATATTGTATGCCTATAAGGACTTCCCTAGCCACTTTATATCCTATATATATATATATCCCTTGGGTTGCATTTTGGTTAGTTGTGCTAGGTGCCGCGCTGTAACACACTTGGTCCTTTTTTAATTAATTTGATTAATGGTATATGCAACTTAATTCTGAGAGTGGCCGTCTGTGTTCTGTGCTTGAGTGGCTCACGTCTCGTTAAAATTGTTTTTTCTAGAAACATGGTTTAGGGGGCCAGCACGATGCTTAGTGCTTGGTTGGCCACTTTCCCTAAGGACCGGTTCATAGAGTGACAACCTAGGATAATAGCGCTACCACAAGACTGGAATGGGACGGTCTTGGCTTACTAATTAGGTCTTTTTGGTTTGGATTAACTTACCTGCGGGGCAAGGGTGGTAAGCTTCTATGGCCCTCGTACTAAGTGGCCTCGTCTATGCTTTGTGTCTTGACGCCCACTAGACCTGCTCCATCATCACCGATCCAACCCTCGCGGTTACTCCTTACCAACGAGATTCTTTGTAACGGCCTCGTAGTGAGTTTGCTAGTCATCTCACCTACGAAAGTGTGATGAACAACTAGCGTAGCTCACGACTTGTGGGTAAAGATGTGCAACCTCTGCAGAGTGTAAAACTTGTATACTAGTTGTGCTCACGGTTATGAGCTGCCCAGATCCTCCTTTTGATTAGTGGGGTTATCTTCCTTTGATTAGGGGGGTTCCCCGGGTGGTTCGGTTTGGTTTGGTTCTCAGTAGTTCATAATTAATTTTGATTAATTACTATGTAATTGGGTTATGGTAATTCATCAACTGTTAGTAAATAGCTTTAATAAAATTTTGCTAAGACTTAAAAGCTAATGCAGTTGAGTCAGCCAACCTTAGAGCCTCATAGTTTGTGTTATACTTGTTGAGTACAAGTTGTGTACTCACTCTTGCCTACTCTACTCTTTTCCTCTTGTTCTTTTTGGGGATACCCTACTGCTGCTCAGTTCCTGGCGATGCGAGGGAGTTCACCCAAAGCTACCAGGAGTACGAGGACTTCTAGGAGGTCATCTCCCAGTCAACGTCCCTGTGGCGCCCAGCTTCCGAGTTTCGTACTTGTTTTATGCTTCCGCATACTCTGTATCAAACATTTGTCATTTATGTAATAAATAACATTCGTACTCTCTTTATTATATCGTTTTACGTGATATGTGCTGTGATATACTGTTCATTCTGTTGTATATACGTGTGACTTAATCCTGGCACGTATATGATTGCTCAGTTTATGTCCTTTTGTAAACCAGGTGTTACACTAACCTAGCTCCCCCGGGTCCCCCACCCTTCGGATGGGAAGATAAGATGCTAAGGCAAGCCCGAAAGTACAACGAACCGATATCATTACCCAGATCATATGGTCTAAGCAAGCAACTAGTATGACTTGATAAAGCACAGATCAAGGCTAAGCAAGCTACGAACATAGCAAGATAACCAAGAACGAGCTTAGTATGAATAGCATAACAAAAGTTGGAATACAAAGCCATACCAGAGGCTGAGGATTGCTCGCCGACCCCGAGGATGACTGGATTCGCTAAGGAGATGAAGTACTAGCCTAGCTCCACTACCCTAAGGAGTACAAGTCACAAGAGAGTGTGAGAGAGAGGCCTTCAAGTGGTGTGTGTGGTGAGTGGTATGAGAGGCCCTTTATATAGCTTGTGGAGGTCGGTTCCCGCCATCTTCATATATGGAAACATGCCAAACCGCCATCAGAAGGATAAGATCAGCCTTCCCGCCAAAAATCTCCTGGAGACACCTCCAAGAGGGGTCGGCCGACCCCCTTGGCCGCCTCTGGCCACCGCCTTCGTCTGGATTGCAGCATGGTGGGTCCTGATGTCAGATGGTCGGTGCCGGGGCTTCCCTGGTGGGTCCTCCTTTGCATGTGTTATGCAGGACGCGATCGTCTGTGACTTTGTCCGTGTATTCGTCGTGTTTTCTTCTTATTCCGGACTTGTGCTCCTAAAATCATAAATCTTCGAAAACAACTGTGGAGCTAAGTTAGTGATACAAATATGTGAGTAAGAGGTATAGTTTTCCTTCTTTTATGAGCAAAACAAGGCGCTCATTGTAGATCAGGAGTTGCTATAATGTTGAATTTCCAACTCATACTTAGGCACGACCGAATGCTTCTTACCTTGATTTTGAATAAGTTGGCCTTTTGTTCTTACCTCTTACCTTACTCTTGTGGAGCTTATAGCTTCACCTCATCTTTGGCAGTTGAGAGTCAGAACAATATCGTAGAGTGCTCATATTTCTTTCTCTTTAGTTCAACCGTCAATCCGGAGGTTTTTGTAAAGTTTTCAAAAGAAATTTATAAAGTTCCTCGGATGATCTCTCAGATCTCTCAATGTGTATAATTCCTTACCAAGGCTTTTTATTGTGCCTTACTTCCTCAACCTTTCTCTAATGGCTATTTTTGTGGAGCTGTAGGTATGGAGGATTGAAGGCACACCTGCTTTTCATATTTTGCTAAGTCAAAGACTGGATCCGAAAGAGAAACAAGTCATAAACCTTGATCAAGATGTGCAAGTGTGTGGATATTGTTGGTGGATAGTGTATGAACTCCTTTGTATGCACCATCTCTCCTTTTTCTTTCTTTTTGGATAAGGGGCTACCTTTTCTTCTTTTTTTTTGACATGCCAAAGCATGTGGCATACCTTCTTTGTGTATGCATCTTTTATTATATTTTTTTGACATGCCGAAGCATGTGGCATATCTTCTTTGGGTATGCATCTTTTATTATATTTTTTTGACATGCCGAAGCATGTGGCATATCTTCTTTGGGTATGCATCTTTTATTTCTTTTCGCATAGCCCCGTATCCTTTATATATTTTTGAGCGAGAGTGGTGTCATACATGGACATGGAGTTTTATTTTGTGGATGGATGTTTGCTTACTTCTAGTGTAGAAGCATATCATGTGGTGGAAATGTGTATGTGATCTTGATCATGGGAGTATGAAATGAATCTCATTAAGGGTCACAACAATTTGACAAAGCTCAATGAGATAGCAAGTTGCATATGTGGAAGGTTTTGCAATGAAAAACAACATATGGCTTTGGATAGGAATTTTCATATCATCGAGGAACTTTTATAAATTTTTGTGTTTTCAAAATTAAATACTCCGGATATCAAGCATCACATAAGAGAAGATCATAGCAACTCTACTTAACCATATCATAGATCACAACAACTTAGATTTGGATCATGCTTTCTGCTACCCACAAGTTTCAAGTTTAAGGTTTGAACATTTTATGCCAACAAACCCAAAACTAGGTAGAGCATAAAGTTGGAACTAAGTATATGAAAGAAATTAACAGAGCAACTATTCATCATCTCAATAAGGAAAACTTACACCATGCTTACTACACATATTAAAGGAAATATTTTTGGTGTTTCCTAAGTTTTGCAAATTTTTATTTGTTTTTAGTTATGCAATTTTTTATTGATTTTCTGATTTTGCAAATTTTTATGGGTTTCATGCAAGGTTATGAAAGCAGTAAAGATAAATGATACAAGTTATCTCTCGTGGGGGTCCTCCCCCAAGCAAGCTTCAGGCTCACTACGGCTAATCGGGGTTGAAACCCGTCCAGCGGCAGTATGCCCTCCACTCCTCCTGTCGCTGCAACTGCAACTGCTCCATGTCGTGGAGTCTCTCGCCAGTGTGATGCTACCATGCTTGGGTCGTATCGATGTGTCGGTGCAGCGTCTCTTGTATGTTGTCGCTTTGTACCCGCAGCTCTCCTAGTTGCTGGGTGATGGCACCGAAATCTCGAGACGAGGACGTCCGTCTGATGAGGTTCGGGGCTCCACTGGAGCTGGAACTGGTGGACTGGCGTCCTGGTGCCTGTCGTGCCCACTCCTCAGTGCTGGCACTGTGCCATGATGAACCACTAGCCTCATGCTGATGTGAGTGATGTGGCTGCTGAGGTGGTGGTGTCGGCTCTGCCTCCCTTCTAGTCCTGCTTCTTGTCATCCTGCCAGGTAAACTAGAAGATTTATGCCTACGAACTCCTTCTCGTTAAACGAGAGGGATGGTTAGCGAATGGCAATTATACAATTGGAATTCCGCATTGGCCAACGGGATCTCATTTGTAAAGCCCAAGTAAAAGAAGATCAAAGAGTCATTCGGGCCTTTCTTGAGTGTGTGACCTTGGATCAAATAAGCCTCGTCGATATACGCACAGTCGCCCTAAATGAAAGGAATAGAATTCCCCTCTAAGGCACCGGTACATGTAGCTATACGAGGAATCAAAGAAGTGCACTCAATAGGACCCGTCATCTTGAAATTCGAAAGCCATTGCTCAACCAAAGCTTGCGCAAGGGAGATTTTGATCTTGTTGACCATGGCATAAAGTATGAGCAACTCATCGTTGCGCACGGGTCGGACATCATCTCTTGGACAGAGAGTGATAGTTTACCACTTGTGCATCAACTGAAGAGTTGGATTATGAATGTCGCCGCACCGAGGTGCGAACTTGCCATGGACAACTTGACCCGAAATCTGCCCCCAAAATTCATGATGATTAAAACCGCGTCAAGCTTGATTGAGAGAAATTGGCCAGCATTTGTTGAAATCGAGGTGGCCGGAAAAAGTTTTCCAAGAAAGCAAATACTCTTTCCCGAAAAGTCGAAAATAAACCCCGTTTTCCACCTCCCAAAGAGTGCAAAGAAATTGGATGGTGAGGAGTCGAGAACCATACTCCTCAACGGGAATGAAGTTATCCCATCCAATTGCATGCCAAATGTTAGAGAAGTCTTCGTACATACCTATTTTGATGAGGAGATCCAGATCAAATGCTCGGGTGTGGACGAAGCTTCGGTTCTTGAGGATGGCATAGCCTTGTTGTTCATGATCATCTCACAAGTCAAGGTACGATGCATCTTCCGCGTCAATCTCTATGACCTCAGTTTGCGGTTTGGCTTGCATCTCTTCATATTGTTCTTCTTCCTCATAGTCCATCGTGCTTGGCGTAGGCGTAGGTTCGGGTGTGTACAAGCTTGAGCCACCCCGAGAACGGGAAGAACTTCCACCCATCATCTTCTTGAATGCACCGGAGACCATCCGCCTGTTGACGGTGCTTAAGTGCCATTTTCAACTGTCAACTATACTCAATAATCAAGGAAAACTACATGCCTTACTCGCATATTTGTATCACCAACCTTGCTCCATAGTAGTTTTTGAGTTTTGTACATTTCAGATGAGCAGGAGCGGAATAAGATGAAAACACACAGTAGACGCCATACAACTACGCAGAATATCGCATCTGGTGTCACACCCTTACAAAGAGGGCCCACATGTCAGAGGAAATGGGGCCTCCACGCAGATGCACTAGAGGATAAGGATAAGATCCAACGAATCAACCACTCAGCAAAGGATCAGGCCAAGGGGCTTCCAGGTGGGGTCGGCTAAACCTGGCCTGGTTCCCGTCCAGGTGCACTTCGAGGAGGAGTAGCAGCCAAAGCACCTGATCATTTCTAGGATGGGTTCGGCGCCCTCATTTCTAGTGATTGCACCAAGGACCGCCGAAAAGTATTTCTGGCGCTGTTGCCGGGGACTAACCATTCCTAGTGATTACGCTAAGAAATGCCAACAAGCATTTCTGGCGCAGTTGCTTGGGACGGCAAGTGAGCAAATATATTGTACTAATGTTAATCTAGGCTTTGAACTCAGGATATAGTCATTGCTCTTTCAGGCTAATGTCTCTATGTCTTCTTAATTTTTGATTTGAAAAGAAGATAGGGGTAGTGTATGACCGATTTCTCCCTGTCGGAAAACTACACAGACAATCTAGAGAAGCTCGTGAGAAGGACACGACCTGTTCCTGAGGCACCACTTGTTCCTGAGGTTATGGCTAAAAAGACTCTCCGCGAGTTCTCCATCCCCTCCACCGACAATGTGGCCACTGGCCCCAACATCAATGTCGGGGACATGAACTTCGAGCTAAAATCAAACCTCGTCAACATGGTGCAGGCTAGCCCATTCTATGGTAAGGTGAATGAGGACACAAATGCACATTTGCAAAATTTTCTGAAGCTCTGCGACACCGATGTTATACGGGGTGTCGCTGCTGACGTTGTCAAGCTTCGTTTGTTTCCCTTTTCCCTCCTAGGGAAGGCAAAACAGAAGTTTTATAAGGAAAAGGACATCGACATCTGGGCCAAATGCTCCAAGGCGTTCCTCGCAAAATTCTTCCCACTGGGCAAAACAAATGCCCTGCGCGGGGAAATATCAAGTTTCCAGCAGACGGGGATGGAATCCATCCCAGAAGCTTGGGAGAGGCTGTAGGAATACATCTTGGCCTGTCCTCATCACGGCATGGACGTGTGGCTCATCCTGCAAAGCTTCTACAATAGGCTCACAACGACATCTCGAGCAAATATTGATGCCGCTGCTGGAGGAGCCTTTCTCGACCTGACCATAGCCAAAGCAAAAGAATTGGTCGAGAAGATGGTCTCCAATCAGGGGTGGAGCGATGAACGACTCCAGCCCCGCACGAAAGGCATGCATACCATCAAGGAGATGGATATGATTGCCGCAAAACTAGATGTGGCAGTCCCACCTAAATTAATCCGACTTAAGTGCGCTAACCATCACCGAAACGGTAACTAGGGTTAACACGCACTTAAAATGGAGTAATCCGGCAGTGCTGTCGGGTAAAATCCCGATTAAACCACTTGAAACAGGATCGACAAAGCAGTCCAGAGAATGCAACATTCCACAAATTTTACAGTACAGAGTATGAAAACTGATTGTTATTATTATTACAAACCGAGTTTGAATTTATAAAAGTACAACAGAGTTCAAGTTTGACGAAAAACGAATGATAGTCTAGCGTTGAAACCAGACGTCATGATGAAGCCCGTACATGACGTCAACCATAACCTCCGATGTACCACCTGAAAAACAAATCCACAAGCAAGGCTGAGTATACTAATACTCAGCATGGCTTACCCGACTAAGGGTATACTTAGCCCTTAATCTAGACATGCAAGGCTTTTGGCTTGAGGGGTTTGTTTTGCCGAAAGCAGTAAAGAGTAGATCCTTAATTTCAGGTTTTAGCTTCCAAATTCTAGTTCAATTAACCATTCTAGGTGAGCATCTATCCAATAGCATACATGGTGGGAAACAATTATCTTTCATCATCCAACCAACCATATTCATCATCATCATCATCTTCCACTTCTTACTCTATGTGGCAAAAGGGTTAAGAAGTCCCAAACCGTTAGAAGCGGACGATTCGAATCGAATTTGTTAACCTGGCCAGGCAGACCAAACACACACACATGGGGATTGACGTCTCGCTTCGCCCACATGACTTTTCCCTTCAATTCCCGCTGCACGGAACAGGCCCACCGCCCTCGACTACAAGAATCCACGCCACGGTACGACGCCGTGTCGTGAGCCTTCTTGCACCAGCATGTGGCCGCATGAGAACAATGTTCAAAGAAGGTGGGGAGTATGTTCCGGCCTCGGTGCAATCCAGTACTTAAGCTTACCGATTACCATATTTCTCGACATGTGGTTAGTACGTTCAAACGCTTAACCACCACAACCACACACTGCGACCTTATCAACTTTTCACTAAACAGACAGGGTCTAATCCAGAAATATAGTGCCCTGACCCCGCCCGTAGGCCTTATAGTTGCAGCATGTAGTAACATTCAACTCCTATAATTCTCGTGAGTGACAGTAAATCACTCGACTTCTACCGAAAAATTAGCCTAGCCAACTAGCGACCTACACATACTGGTGTTCAAACATAGGAACCTAGGATCATGCAGCTAAGGTTCCAAGCAACTCACTTAAATGTGCAAGTAGATAGGAATAATAATAAGTTGCATAAATTTAAAATATATAGGACATTCTCCGAGGCTTGCCTGGGAATAACACTAGGTCAGTGTTAGTTAGAGAACAACTGCTCGGCGAGCATCTTCCTTTGGTCATGCACATCGGGATCCATCCATCCATCATCTAGATGTGTCCACCATTCACCGTCTTCTAGCTTAGCTCCAACGTTACATCCTTCACGTGATTCATCTATCGTACCTAAATGAAATGCAACAATGCATATGTATGAATGCAAAGCTCCGAGTTGTTTAGCGATTTAGGTGTTATTATTTTTCCTTCACGATAAAGTTGTAGTCCAATAAAACTCAAGTCAAGAAAACAACCATTTCATTTTCTACTCACTGGGCAGTCATTTATAGAGTAGTTTTCAGATTTACTTTACTTCATAAAATGAATTGGGATGGCGGCTTTTATTTCGGATTAACATACTTGAGGTTATTTAACTATTTTACTTAAAAAGTTAGGAACAGTTTCTGTAACTACAAAATTTACACAAGGTAGTACATCAGATCAGCAACTTGCAGTAAAAATTTTAGGCAAAAACAGTAAAATATGGATACATGAAAAATACTCAAAAATAGCACATGCTAGAATCAAGATAAATTACACAGATTAAAATGCAATAGTTCTGAATCTCACATTTTTATAGAAGTGTCTACATACGATTATAAACACACTGTAATTTTACCAGAATTTTAATAGACATAGTACCGGAGTAATAAAATTGACAAATTTAACTCACATATAACAAGACTAATTAGTACATAGAGTTACAAAGTGTTTTTGGCCCTCAAAGTTTGTATTCTAGCTTATCTTCTGAAGACTAAGCAATGGTAAAAGTTTTAGTTTTTTTTTCCAGATGCAACAACTATTTATCACAATATAGCACCATTTTTAAGGATTAAATCACAGAGCTAGCTACACAAATCTAAAAATAACGAAACTTGGACAATGGTGTTCATCTAGTATTGTAAGTACACAGAAAAAGTTTCATTCACATGTCTATATCAGAATATCCATAAATAAAAAGTAAATTATTCTACTAGATCTAGCCAAGACTAGGGTTTCATCTAGTAACAGGTGTTAACTGGTGCTCACAATTTTACACAAAGCTAAGAATGGCATGAAGTAGCTACCAGCCAAAAACCACCCATAGATGCTGAGTAGAACTCCTAGAATAATTATAGCCTATGTAATCTAATCTTTTTCCTAGATTAAAATATAGACAGAAAATAAATATGTGCATGTAATGAAACTTGTAGATCTTGTTGCAAGGATTCCAAAACATTTAGATTTCCATTTTTCTTATTTTTCCATGAATTTCTAGGCATTTTCAAAGTTTGTTGTTTTGAGTTCATGGCGTTTTTACTCTTGGACCCCTGGAGTTTTGGCTCCTTCTCAGGGTAAGTCCCTGGCCGAAACAGGGGAGGGCCGGCGGCGCCGTTTTCGGCGAGCAGGGTTGCCGGCGATGGGGGGACCCGAAGGGGAAAAGAGAGAGGGGCTCACGGGCTACCTCTGGAGGGTCTTGGGGCTCGCGGACGCGGACGGAGGTGGCCTCGCCACGGAGAGGGGCGGCCGGCGGCGGTCTGGACCGCGGCGGTGGCATTCCGGCAGGAGAAGAAAGGCGGGGCTTGGTGCAGGAGGTTCAGGGCAGCGAGGGGGAGCTAGCTGGGGGGGTCTTTCAGGGCGGAGGGAGACCGGAGGGGTGAGCTCCACGACGGCTATGGAGGGGCGGCGCTAATGGTGGGCGACGGCGGCTCTGGACGCCGCGGGAAGCTCGGCCTGGTGCCTGGAGCAGGGAGGGGAGTAGAGGGGAAGGTAGGAGGCTTGCTTGCGAAGGAAATCGATGGGAGGAGAGTGGGGCAGAGGGGTGAGGTGCAAGTAGGCCGGCTCGGCACGTCGTCGCCGTGGCGGGCGGCGGCAGGAGCGGTGATCGCGTGGTGCGTACGCAGATGCTGAGAAGAGCGGTGGCGAGCTGCACCAACACAGCGATGCATGGAGACGCTGGTGCAAAGAGCGGCGATGGCGCATGGCTTGGCCATCCTCGGCGTGCGCGTGGACGGTGCCGCATGGCGAGACCCGTCGATGCCAGTGGGCTGGGTTGGGCGAACCTGTGGGCATGAGGGCGGTTTTGGCCCTGGGCATGGCACGTTCTGCCGTCAGGCATCGCCGGATGCGTGGCCGGCGGCCTCCGCTCGATGGGCAGAAACAGGGGAGGGTGAGGGAGAGGAAAGAGAGAGAGAGAGCAGAGAGAGAAAAGAAAACAACGCTCTTGATTGGATTTTTTTCTCAAATTTTTCAATTGACACTCGAAAAGTTTTGAACACGAAAGTTATTCGTCTTTTGAAAACCCATAAATTTGGTTTTAGGTAAAAGTCCATTTGAGCAATGGTTTAAAATTCATTTTTATAACCTGTTCGTTACGATTTGAAAGATAATTTAAACTTTTCGAAACTGTAATTTGAAGAACTCGTCATTTCATGTACAAACTTTTACTTTCTCACTTTGACTTCAACTAGACTTTGGTTTATCGTGACATTAGTGACATGCCAACTCAATTTCTTATGCATGATGATAGGTTCAAATTTTCCTGCTTAACATTTTAAAAACCTGGGCCGTCACACTAGACCTCCTCATTAGGAAGATGGAGGAAAGGAGCCAACGACAGATCCAAGCTGCCGTCTACGCCATGGGTTCGCACTTCGCATGCGAAGTTTGTGGAAATGATGGACACTCGAGGAACGACTGCCCCGAGACCCGTGAAGATTGCGCCTACCTCAACAACAACAACAACGGGTATCGTCCACCACAAGGAGTCTAGGGGTGGAACCAGCCACGTCCTCCATTTCAGGGAGGTAATAATTATAACTCTTCTTTAAATTCGAATTTCAATTCGAACCAACCCCCCTAGAGAGAACTTGTGCTTGGCCAAGTTAAAATTAATGAAAATATAAACAAAAAGCTCTTGGCCAATGATAAAACCCTGGAAAATCTGAATGTCAAGCTTGAAACTTTGTCTTCAACGCTTAAAAATCAATCAAGTTTCAATAAAATGATAGAAACCCAACTTGCACAAATTGCTGCTGCTTTACCTGTTGCTGAGAACGGGAAGATCCCGTGGCAACCCGAGCCTCCCGTAGAAAGTGTCAACATGGTGCTCTCTGGATGGGGCAACTCGTCTCGGATGCCACCACGAACAAACCATGCAGGTAGGTACAATTCCCCAAGGAACGACTCTTGGGATGGCCTTGTGGCGGCAGTACAAAAGGATCCAGGGGTCCCCATGATCAGTTGCTCGATCTACGACAAATACTACGAGCACGTACTTTGCGATCTGGGGGCAAGCATGAACATAATGCCCAAGGTAATTTTTAAAGAACTTCAATACCCTGCTCTTTCCCCATCAACTATGCTCGTGCAGCTTGCAGACTCGTCAATTCGATATCTCGAAGGGATAGTCGAAAATATGCTGGTGCGAGTAAGAGATTCCTTCATCCTTGCCAATTTTGTGGTAATGGATATTGAGGGCAACCTCGGAGTGGAGCTCATTCTTTGGCGACCATTCCTGAGAGCCGCCAGAGCAAGGATCGATGTCGGGAGGGGAGAAATCCGCTTCCGTGTCGAAAAGGAGGACATATTTTTCAGGTTCAAACATAGGGATGAGCAGCGCTTCCTGATACACCAGGACAGTGAAGGGCAAGCACTCTGGGGTGCACCACAACCCCAGCCAGAACACCGACCCTCTGCACCTAAAAGAAAGAAGAAAACAAAGAAGGTGTGGCGGAAGGTCGAAATTTCAGCTTTGTCCAATTCTCCAGGGCTGGCGTACCAATGGTAAGAACGTCGGAGAAAAGTCTTGCACGTCGGACTCTAAATGACTCGCCCTTGCCAAAGGTAAATTGGTATTTATCTCATATTTTCTTTCTTCGCTTTTTCAAAATTTTCCTTTTACTTCATTTGTTTTTTTCTCCACTGCATGTTCGAAATTTTCAAATTTGTTTCCTGCATGCTGGAATTTTTCTAGCAACTTTTTCATTTTCACAAAAAAATACAAAAAATATTTTCTGAGTTTTTAATCCTTTGGGAAAAATAATTTGGACATCTTTTAGAGCAAACTTTTGGCCGTGCACCATATTTTTAAAGAACGTAATCATTGAGGAAGCACCAGGGCGAAGGGTGCACCAGGGGGCCCACCCTGGGGCCGTCCATTCCAAGTGATTGCGCTAAGAAATGCCAACAAGCATTTCTGGTGCCGTTGCCGGGGACTAACCATTCCTAGTGATTGCGCTAAGAAATGCCAACAAGCATTTCTAGCGCTGCTGCCAGGGACTAACCATTCCTAGTGATTGCGCTAAGAAATGCCAACAAGCATTTCTGGCGCCGTTGCCGGGGACTAACCATTCCTAGTGATTGCGCTAAGAAATGCCAACACCGCCCTAAGCCTTTCATGATGGAACAAAAACACGTGCAACTTGAAAACAGGTTACGTTAGTGAAACCAAAATGAATGTTCTTACCAGTGAGTTGCTTCTTTCTTGCAGCAAAGAAATGAGAGAGAGAGGTCTCTTGAAATCAAGTCTTGAGCAAAAATCCAATGAAAACCTGAGAGCAAAGTTTGAGAGAGTTTGAGAGCGAGTGAGTGAATGAGAGTTGAGTGTGAGAGCTCAAAACTCACCCCTCTATTTAAAGAGAGAATGCCCGGGCAGAACGGCTAGGAGCTGAGCACAATGATCACTTGCAATTGGAAAAAGGTGGTAGAGAGCCGTTGCCAGGTGGGGTCGGCCGACCCTAGGGTTCGGCAGGCCCCCCTGTGGGCCCACTGGCTGACACCTAGGGCCCTGGGGTTCCCTAACGGCTATAAGTTTTGAAATTTTGGGTGCCCGGCCAAACTTTGCTTTGAAAGATGTTCAAAATTATTTTTCAAAAGATTTTCATGCTCGGAAATATTTTTGGATTTTTGTGAAAGTCAAAAAAAGTGCTAGAAAAGTTTCTAGCATGCATGAGTGTTTTCAAAATTCAAATATGCAGTGGGAAAAATCGAAAAATCGAGAAAAGTAAAATGGTGAAAATTTTGAGATACGTACCGATTTACCTTCGGCAAGGGCTCGTCGTTTCGAGTCTGACAAGCGGGACCTTTCTCCTGCTATGATCGTGTGGTCGTAGGTCTTGATGGTGGGGGTTCTGGTGCATCCCAAAGTGCCTGCCCTTTGTCATCCTATTGGTTCAGGAAGCACTGCTCTTCCCTTTGTTTGAATCTGAAGAACATGTTCTCCTTTCAATGCGGAAGTGAATTTCTCCTCTTCCTACGTCGATCCTTCCTCTGGCGGCCCTCAGGAATGGTCGCCCAAAGATGAGCTCGATTCTGAGGTCGCCTTCTATATCCATGACCATGAAGTCTGCAAGGACAAAGGAGTCTCGCACGCGGACTAGGACCTTCTTGGCCATCCCCTTGGGATACCAGATTGTAGAGTCTATGAGCTGCACACACATATATGTTGGCGAGAGAGCGGGGTATAAGAGTTTCTTGTATATTACCATGGGCATAATATTGATGCTGGCCCCCAGGTGGCAGACTGCATGGTCATAGTATTGATCGAAGATTGAGCAGCTGATCATGGGGACCCTGGATCTTCTTGAGTTGCTGCTACCAAGCCATCCCAAGTGTCATTCTTTGGGGGATTGTACATGCCTGCATGGTTAGTTCGAGAAGTCTGCCGGGGAAGGTTGCCCCACCCGGTAGACACCATATTTGTAGTTTCAACGGGAGATTCGGGTTGCCCTGGAATCTTCCTAGACTTATAGACAGTAACAGCAGCAACAATTTGAGCCAGTTGTGTTTCCATCATTTTGTTGAAACTTAATTGGTTTTTAAGAGCAGAAGAAAGAGTTTCAACTTTGGCATTTATACTTTCCAAAATTTTATCGTTGGCAGCAAGCTTTTTGTTTAAAGATTCATTTATTTTTGCTAGGCCAAAAACTAGATCTCTCAAGGAGGGTTGGTTCGAAATAAAATTAGAATTGAAATTTGAGTTAAAGTTGTTACCTCCTCCTTGGAATGGTGGGCGTGCCTGGCCCCACCCCTGGCCTCCTTGTGGACGGTACCCAGTGTTGTTGTTGTTGATGTAGGCTGCGTCTTTACGGGTCTCGGGGCAGTCATTCCCTGAATGTCCACCATCACCACAAACCTCTCATGTTAAGTACGAGTTCATGGTATGGACGGGAACAGGCATTTCTTTCCGGTTCCCTTCATCAAGTTTCTTCAGTAGGAGGTCCAGCTTGGCGGCGAGCATGTCCGTCTCTTTGACGGTATGCATTCCGCCCTTGGTTCTAGGATGGGAACACCTCTCATTCCAGCCCTGGATGGATACCATCTTTTCAATCAAGGCCGTAGCCTTGGCGATTGTTAGGTCCAGATAGGCTCCTCCAGCAGCAGCATCGAGATGGGCTCTGGATGTTGTCGTTAGCCCATTGTAGAAGCTTTGAAGCACGAACAACTCATCCATCCCATGATGAGGACAGACGAGTATGTATTCTTGGAGTCTCTCCTAAGCTTCTGGGATGGATTCCATCCCTGTCTGCTGGAAACTTGAAAATCTTCCGCGTAGGGCATTTGTTTTGCCAAACGGGAAGAATTTGGCGAGGAACACCGTGGAACACTTTTCCCACGTGCTAACGGCTTCCTTGTTCTGATAAAACCACTGTTTCGCCTTCCCCAGGAGGGACAAAGGAAACAGGCGGAGCCTGATGGCGTCAGTCGTAACGCCCCGTATGGTTACAGTCTTGCATAACTCCAGAAAGTTCTGGAGATGGGGGCGGCATCCTCATTCGGCTTGCCACAGAATGGGCTAGCCTGCACCATGTTAATGAGGCTGGACTTCAGCTCAAATTTCACATCCCTAACATCAATGTTGGGTCAAGTTGCCACATTGCCAGCTGAGGGGACGGAGAAGTCGCGGAGAGTCTTCTCAGCCATGGGTTCGGTGATTGTTGATGGTGCTTGGAAAGCTGGCTTGCTTGTCGACTGTGAGAGCGGAGGAGGGACGATGCGAGGTCAGACCCTTCTCACAAGCTTCTCGGGATTTTCAACGAAATTTGCCGGCAAGGAGAAACCCGACATACACTACCCTATTTTCATCCAATCAGGAGAAAACAAAAGGATAAACACATTAGACTGTATAAGCAGTAGCTACCTCTTACTTATATTGCCATGTTTATGTGCTTAGTAAAATCTTTACACCTAGTGCCATCCCCGGCAACGACACTAGAAATGCTTGTTGGTATTTCTTAGCGTCGCCACTAGGAGGGGTTAGTTCCTAGTAACACCACCAAGGGAATGCCGTGTTGGTATGTCTTAACGTTTACAGAAGGATCCACAAGCGCATGGATATACCATTGTAGCATTTCACCCCGAAGTATTCAGGGTATCGTTATTTTTATTTTCCCAAGGGATGGCTAGGTTGTGTAAAGATATTTACTAGTTCCATAACCATGACACTTATGAAGTAAGGTGCAGACTACTAACTACACAGGGGTAAGTGATAAATAAAGGATAATCAGGGGTAATGTGACACACACAGAACTGCCAACTCTCATGAATAAAGAATAAACAAGCGCACCTAAGGTTAGTGGGAGCATAGGCACAGATTCCTAGTATACTATTCATGTTAGCAGATAAGTTACGTTAGCCACATGCTTAGAGCTACAGGTGCCAGGAAATTAGGGACATTGGGGAGAATGACCCGCACTGGAGAACATCCAGTCCCGTTTCATCTTTGCATGAACTCCTACACGATACCCAAATGTCGGGGAGTATGCTAAGCGAGATGCAGCTTCCCGGCGGACCGACAGGGCTGTCACCACCTGCGGTCTACCCCAGTCACACCGTGGAGCACCATCATATCCGAAGGATCCTGCATACCTAGGCACCATGCCCGCATATGAGGTCACTACCCTATCACCCCCGGGTCCCCCACCCTTCGGATGGACAGGTAAGATGCTAAGGCAAGCCCGAAAGCACAACGAACTGATGTCCTTACCTAGATCATCTGGTCTAAGCAAAGAACAAGTATAACTTGATAAAGCATAGATCAAGGCTAAGCAAGCTACGAACATAGCAAGATAACCAAGAATGAACTCAGTATGAATAGCATAACGAACGTCGGAATACAAAGCCATACCAAAGCTCGAGGATTGCTCGCCGACTGGATTCGCTAAGGAAATGAAGTACTAGCCTAGCTCCACTACCCTAAGGAGTACAAGTCACAAGAGAGTGTGAGAGAGAGGCCTTCAAGTGGGGTGTGTGGTGAGTGGTATGAGAGGACCTTTATATAGCTTGTGGAGGTCGGTTCCCGCCATCTTCATATATGGAAACATGGCAAACCGCCATCAGGAGGATATGATCAGCCTTCCCGCCAAAAATCTCCTGGAGACACCTCCAGGTGGGGTCGGCCGACCCCCCTTGGCTGCCTCTGGCCACCGCCTTCGTCTGGGTTGCTGCCTGGTGGGTCCTGATGTCAGATGGTCGGTGCCGGGGCTTGGTTGGTCGGTTTGGTCTGGTTTGTGGGCCTCTTTTGCATGTGTTACGTAGGACGCGATCGTCTGCGACTTTGTCTGCGTATTTGTCGTGTTTTCTTCTTATTCCGGACTTGTGCTCCTGAAATCATAAATCTTCGAAAACAACTGTGGAGCTAAGTTAGTGATACAAATATGTGAGTAAGAGGTATAGTTTTTCTTCTTTTATGAGTATAGTTGACGGTCATATTTCGCACTTAACGACCGTCAACATCCCACAAGCAAATATCAAGTAAAGCGAGTAATAGTAACAACAAGAGACAGTGAATTTGTTTCTGGAAGTTCACACCCAAAGATGCTACGTCTCCGTTGAGCAATCGTTCAAGAGAAGGTGCTCAAGAACCCCTATGCTCCTCACCCAAGGGCGAGACCAACGCTCAAGCTCTTGGTCACTTACTATGGATTCCTCGGAGAGGAATGAAGCTTACAAACTTCCCATGGAGCTCACAAATCAGCTTGAGCACTCACAAGCACGCCTAGCCATTTAGGAGCTCAAAGCTCCAAGAGTAAAAGATTTGAATCCACCGGCTTGACGAGAAAACTAGTGCTTAAGGATTGGAATGGATGCTCACTAGCTCAAATGACTTCCCTTGCAAGTCTCTCACTTGAATCCCTCAAAGGAATCACTCAAGAATCAAAGGGGAGGGAGTGAGAGAGCTATTATAGGGTTTGTGCCTGGTCAGTTTGAAATAGGAGCAAGAGAGAGAGAGAAGGGGTATGGAGGGTATTTATACTCCGCACCCAGAAACTAACCATTGCTCAAGGGTTACCTGGATAGTCCGGGTAAATCCCTCGATACTCCGGGACAGGTGCCCGGACATTCCGGCCTGAAACCCGGACTCTCCGGGATCAGCAGCTATCTCACTCAAGACTGTTTCTCACTAGATTTTTAAGTGGTTTTTGTGGCTCACTGGATTTGTAGGTGTTCCTTGAGCACTAGATCCATGTCAAAACCTATAAAATAAAATTCTAATTCTCGAGTTAAAGTCCAACACGGCTTTTCATTTCCTTTTTGAGTGGCGTACTTCATCATTTTGATTTACTTATCCAACTGTAGCTCCTACACACATGCTAGGTAACAATATTAAACATACATGTGTTTTGTCGTCAAACACCAAAACCCACTTAGGGGCCTAGATATCTTTCACTACCACATATTTGGGATTGCCCATCTTTGATAAGAAGCTGAGAAGACATGACCTGCTACCTTGGATTGAAAAAATTGCCAACAAGTTGCAAGGATGGAAAGCTTCTCTGATGACATTAGCTGGTCGTGCGGTTTTGGTATGGTTCATACTCATTGCCATTCGGATATACCTGCTGCTGGCAATCAAAGTCCCTAAGTGGTTTATACGTGCAATTGACAAGATAAGTAGAAGTTTTTTTATGGAAAGAAAGGAAGGACATCAATGGGAGCAGTTGTTTAGTGGCTTGGGAGGAGGTCATGAGACCAATTGATCTCCGTGGATTAGGAATTCACAATCTTCAAACTATGGGGTGGGCACTCCAACTGCGCTGGCTCTTGATTGAGAAGACCTAACCGGAGCGGAGGTTCCGGTGCATCCTAACACAACAACAATGTTTGCAATTTTAGTAGTCACCACTGTTGGCAATGGACGGAACACATTGTTTTGGACTGACCATTGGCTTCATGGTCACTATTTGGAGATTCTGGCACCAAATGTTTACAATTATGTGCCTCTGAAATTACGAAGAACAAGAACAGTGTTTGAGGCTATGCAAGATCACACTTGGGTGACAGACATCAGAAGCGCACTCGTTTGGCATGGTCTTGCGGAGTATCTTGAGTTGCGGGATAACATGGATGCCTTCGGGCTCAACACCACTGATGATATTTATCACTGGAAGTCCGAACCTTCAGGGATATATTCTACTAGATCAGCCTACAGGAATTTTTTCGCTGGTTCCATCACCTTTGAAACTTAGAGGCGACTTTGGAAATCCTAGGCCCCTAGAAAATCAAAACCTTCATTTGGTTGGCAATTCAAAATCGTTGTTGGACAGTGCACCGGCTGTAAAAAATTGGCCTCTCCCATCCAGAGCATTGCCCTCTTTGTGACTAAGAAGAAGAAAATGTTAAGCACATTCTTACCTCTTGCGTCTTTTGCGCATCGATTTTGGTTTGGTGTCTTGCAGCCTCTAAACTTATCCCATCTAATGCCTAGTAGTAGCATTGGCTTATTTGCTAACTGGAGGAGAAGGTCTTAGAAGAAATTACAGAAGTAGCATAGGAAGGGCTTAACTCCCTATGCATGCTTGGAGCTTGGGTTATTTGGAAACACAACAATGCATTTATCTTTCAAGGAATGCCCCCAAATATGCAATGGGCTCTCTAAGATTTCAAAGATGAATCCCTGCTTTCAAGGTCCGCTGGGGCTAAGGCGCTTGCTGCCTTGAAGCCGGGGAAGGGTGGTTGAGCAAGTTTAGGCTGTTATGGATGTGCTTCGGCAAGGGGACCCTCTCTCTCCTTTGTTGTTTATCCTGGTTATGGACGCGCTTAATAGTATGTTTATCAAGGCGGAAATGGAAAGGACTATTCTCACCTCTCCTATCCACTGGACAGAGACTCTCTCTGTACGATGATGATGTTGCCTTATTCATCAGGCACTGATGATGTTGCCATATTCATCAGGTCAAATGATCAAGATCTACATCTTACAAAAAATATTTTACTAGCCTTTGGGGAAGCTTCTGGTCTGCAAACCAACCTGCAGAAAAGTAGTGTAATTCCTATACAGTGTGCTGAGGAGTCCACGGTGTTGTGAACAATACTCTACAATGTTCCACGACCAGTTTTCCCACCACTTTTTGGGGTTACCAATCTCAAATAAGAAGCTGAGAAAGTGTGATTTGCTGGTTTGGATTGAAAAAGTCGCTAACAAGCTGCTAGGTTGGAAGGCCTCGCTCATGACTTTGGCTGGTTGCTCAGTCCTGGTAAAATCTGTTCTAGCAATCAAAGTGCCCAAGTGGTTTTTGCGAGCGGTGGACAAAATCAGGAGAGGATTCCTGTGAACAGGAAGACAAAGAGCTAATGGTGGCTACTATTTAGTGGCGTGGGAAAAGGTCATGCAGCCTCTTGATCTCGAAGGGCTAGGCATCCATAATCTTGAGGTCATGGGATGGGCGCTCCAAATGCGGTGGCTATGGATGCAGAACACTAGACCAGATCGCCCATGGGCGAGACTCCAAATCCCTGTCTACTCAAAAACATCAGTCATGTTTGCTATTGCAGTAGAATCCACGGTGGAGAATGGAAGGAATACTCTCTTTTGGATTGATTGTTAGTTGCATGGTTGCAGACTGGAGGACCTAGCCCCTAACGTTGTCCATTGTGTTCCCATCAAATTCACAAAAAAGAGAACTGTGAATGAGGCTTTGCAGGAGAATATGTGGGTAACAGACATTAGAAACACACTTGGATGGCTTGAACTAGCCGAGTATCTAGAGTTATGGGATTTGATCTCACCTATCTGATTTGGAAGATGTACATCGTTGTAAACACGAGGCCTTAGGATCATTCTCTACGCAATCGGCTTACAGAAGTTATTTTATGGGAACTATCACATTTGAACCGTGGAAGAGGCTTTGGAAATCATGGGCACTAGGGAAGTGTAAGACATTTGTGTGGCTAGCCATTTGGAATCACTGCTGGACAGTAGATCGCTTACAAAAAAGAGGGTTGCAGCATCCTGAGTGGTGCATGCTCTGTGACAAGGAGGAAACAATTCAACACATCCTCATGTCTTGTGTTTTTGCAAGGCAATTTTGGTGTGCCATCCTACAGCAGTTAGCTTTAGCTAGTCCAACACCCACCACGAGATCGTCTTTTGCTGATTGGTGGAAGAAGGCCGAGAAGAAACTACACAAACAGCTTAGGAAAGGCTTCAACTCTTTTTGTATCCTTGGGGCATGGATCATTTGGAAGCATAGAAATGCTTGTGTATTTGATGGGGCGATGCCCAACTTACAGCAGGCAGTGCAGCCTTTTAAGGATGAAGCAAGCGTCTGGCAGTTCGCCGGGGCAAAAGGGTTGACTACCCTCTATCTCGAGTTGGGGGTGGTCCACAGGTAGAGAATTGGGTGTTTGTGTCGGTCTAGTCCTGCCCTTGTGTTAGATGTAATTTATTTTATTGTATTTGTTGTTGGTGCCCTCCTTACTCTAGTCCACGGTTTGGAGCACCTCTTTGTAATTGGACTACGCTTTCTCTCTTAATACAAATATACACAACTCTCCTGCGTGTTTGAGAAAAAAGTTTAGGTTGTTATGGTGCTGTGTGGTCAGGTTCTAGGTTCATCCTCTTTGTAATAGTTCTACTAGCTTTTTTTCAGCCTCACTCTGGTCCAAGGGGATGTGCTATCTATTATGATTGGACCAACCTCATTTTTTCTCTTAATTTAAACATACGCAGATCTCAAGCGTGTTCGAGAAAAAAAGGTTTTGATTTGGTTACGTGTGGAAAAATACTATGTACAAAGTGCTGACTTAACATATGTGACTTAGTTGGAGTCCTCTTCAACATCACAAACTTGTTCACTTTGGTTGAAATTTGTAAAATGGTACAAAATGATCTGTTTAAAGCTTCTAAGAATATTTTAAAATGAGTTTCTATGAAAATTTTCATAATCTGAGGATCTCCGTTTCATCGCATGTGTCAGATAAAGTGACATTATCATTGCATTTACTCTTGTTCATTACAAAATATCTATCTATCTATCTATCTATCTATCTATCTATCTATCTATCTATCTATCTATCTATCTATCTATCTATCTATCTATCTATCTATCTATCTATACTATAAAGATCGAAAACAATTGAAAACTTTTCTCACCCACGACAGGTCCACCTTACCCCTCACGTTGAACCCACCTGTCAGGGTCCAGAAAGATTGGAGAGGTGGAGACCCATAGAAACAGGATGTTAGGGGATGTTTCTATCAAAAATCTATTTCTTTTCTCACTGTTGATGAACCTACCCACCTATCAGCTGAACACGGCGACGCCCCTCCCCCAACACCTGTCGAGACCGCGGCATCGCCCGCCCCCAACTCCGCCGGTGCCCCTCTCCAACTCCACCGGCGCCTCTCACCCACACCTTCTCCTCCTCGACCGCAGCTGCCTCCCCGCCTGGATCTGCATCTCGGTGAGCTCAAGGAGGATGGCAAGGCGGCGGTCGCAGGTTCCAACGGCAGCTGCGCGAGATATGTATTTGGGGCCCTAGCGCTGCTTTGCATGGCCGCGCACTTCTAGAGCGCCTCCTGGCGCGGTGGCGGCGGCAGCGATAGGGGCGGTGTGAGGGGTCTGAGGAAGGGTCGGCGGCTATGGGAGTTTCGCTCAGGCGCGTGGAAGGGGCTGGTCGGGCATAGTCGTGGGGGATGCGTGGCCGCCGGTGGCTCATCCGCGAGTTCAACAACATCGTCGCAGTCACCCACCTCGCCTACAAGTCGGAGTTCGCTCAAGCCATCGAGAAGAAGCATGTCACACAGCAACAGGCCGAGCTCTCCAGGTTCCTCGTCGTGCGGGCGGACCAGGAGACACGTGTTGTCATCGTCCCGGCCGAGAGGAAAGCAAAGCTGCGCGTCATTTGTGAAGCCACAACCCACGACCACCATCGGCAACAGGATGATCGAGCTCAGGAGGATTGAGCCTGCCAAGTGCCAAGGAGATTACCGGCATGCTGGCGCGCTTGCCCAACATCTCCTGCATCCTCGCGCGGAGGAGCGATGCAGAAGCAACAGCTGACAATTGGGCACGGCAAAGCAGCTGCGGATATATTGCAAGAGCTGCGGAGCTTGGATAGGCACCTGCGTGGTAGAGGAATTTTTTATTTTTAACCCTATTTTAATAATATTTTAAGTTTAACCCGGTTCTGTTTTTTTTTGCGCCATAGCCCGTTTGGTCGCGCCAACGGTACTGGCGCAACAATTAGCCTCTGCCGTGCCAGCCGCAGTGGCGCGACAGAGCTGCCACACTGGCGGGGCGACCTGGCCCTGCGCCACGTGGGCGCTGACGTGGGCAGCCCTGTCGCGCCACATGTGTTGGCGCGACAAGGCCTATCGCGCCATGTGGGCTGGCGCAACAAGGTCAGTGACATGGGCCCGCGCCAGCCCCTTCTCCCCCACCCCCCTTTCTTTCCTCCCTTCCTCCCGACCGCTCCGCGTCCAGAGACGTCGGTGCCGCCCGCCCCCCCTCCCCTAGATCTCCTCTAAATCCGGTGTTTTGGAGGGGGGAAAGTGGGGGGAATCGTTTCCCAAGCTTCCCTGAAGGTACTGCCCCCATTTTCTTCATTTAACCATGCACATTAGTAGATATGAGTGCTTCATAGTGATTAGGGTTTGGTTTTTGATTTAAGTAATAGTCTTGTAGTTGATAGCGTACTCATGACTAAAGGTTTGGATGACACGTAGATGATACTCTGCTCGCAATTTGGACGTGACGTAGTACGTGCATGCACTGATTTATATGCATTCTAGGATTGAATAGAGAGAGAAATAATATCATTGTGATGCCAATATTAACTACTTGTTCATCAAAATTTATATGTACACACAGTACTAGTTCTTCATTGTATTTGCATACCGCAACCTCTTTAATCATGTGCATACTCCTAAAACTTGTAGTAAGCACTAAGCAGCTTGAAAATTTTCTGGTGGTTGCATAGATTTGTGCACAAATGAAATTTGTTGAGCTAAGATTTTTCTTTAGCAACTTAGACATGAGCAGATTTAGGCTGTAGGTATTTGTTGAGCTAAGATTTTTCTTTAGCAACATAGACATGAGCAGATTTTGGCTGTAGGTATTTGTTGAGATAAGATTATTCGATTATTCATAAATAAGGTATATGAGCAATTTTTTGTAGGTATTTAGGCTGTAGTTTGAGGGCACATAGCATTATAGATTACTTCTTTCTGCCTTAATTAATAGTGGCTTTGTCTCTTATTTTTAGATCTCTGAAGATACCTAGACATGGACGAATTAGTTTGGTTCTTTCACGAGGGTATGGTTAAAGAAAATGGAGAGTTTGAGAATATGATAGAGGATGTAGAACTTTTCGATAGTTCTCCATCGTTCAAGGATTTGGTAGACTGAGTTGTTTCAAAGCATGTCGGTGTTTACCGCCAAGCCTGCTCAGGGATACCCTTAGCAGTAGGATTGTAGGTAGGGATCGACTGCTCTGGAACTCCATGGTGCAAGGAACACAAAGATTTAGACAGGTTTGAGCTGCGAGTTGTGTAATATCCTACGTCCTGTGTGGTTGTTTGTATTGCCTTAGGTGTTAATGTCTTTTGAGGGGGTCCCTGCCTGCCCTTATATATCTGGGAGGACAGGGTTGCATGGAAAGTCCTAGCCGAGTACAGTTGGAGTCCTACTACAACCTGGTCAGGTAGTTTACTTGTACTGCAGCTAGTTCTACACCTATTCGGGTAGTTACAAGAGAGGTAAGGTATATCCATGAGCTATCCTTTACTCTAGAACATTCTATGCCTATAAGCAGTCCTGCTGCCCCGAGTCTGACAAGCCCTTCGTAGCCGAGTCCTGCAGGCGTCGAGTACTTGGCAGGGCATCTTCGAGTACTTCAAGTAGTCAAAACATCCTTCTGGTTGCTTCTGGGCCTTCCTTCAGATACGTCGAGTAGTTCTCCAAGTACTTGCGATTGCTTGAGGCTGTGAGGTTCTCAAGCCCCGAAATCTTGATCATATATGGTGCACGAAGTACTCGCACTCCATATGGAGTAGCTCCCGAGCCTTAGGTTGAATCGCAGAATCAGGCTGAGGGTCACTTCAGTCTTTTTCTTTCTTTATTTTCCAAAAATTTTGAAAAATAAATCATTGATGCCACATATCCCGCAGCCCCCCGAGCCTTAAATCAAAATCCCGTATCTTGCGTGTAGCCCCCGGGCAAAGATTTGGAATTAAGGATCTAAGACTTGGCATCAAATTTATTCCTGAGAATATTTGCAGGTTTAATCAGATCCGATATCCGTAAAGATCCCTTTTTCGGGTAATATCCAAGAAAAATGATATGATTGGATATGCCACACTGATTACACCCCTAATATCCTCAAAAATAAAACCCGAGATGTTTATCTCTTTAGTGTGCAGTCACATAGGAATTCACTATGTGGAAAATCTGCACTATTACACCCGTGACTGCTCTAACTGTAGCATCACGGGTTGTCCTCCAGTGAAGCCCCATACAGCTATATAAGGTGGGTGAGAGGCTTTTGCCAGAAACACCAACAATCTGAAGCCATGGTTGGCCTTTGGTGTTCTTGCTCTCGCCCTCCTGAAATTTGTTCAGTGCTTTTTAGAAAAAGATGCTAGAAGAGAATTTGCAAGTGACAAGAGAAGTCCCTGCTACCTCATCCTGAAACCCTGCTTCTCTCAGCAGATCCATGCTGGACATCATGTCCTTGCATATTCCAATGAGGCAGGTTCTCGGAGGATGAGTTGCATCTAGTCATGTCATACTCTTGGGGTTCCCAGGTTGTGGTTACCCAAGAACTGACATCTCTGGTGAGGAGACTTAATCTTTCCACAACGTATTCAGGGAGAAGGAGAAATTCCTTTGCAAGATGCAAGAAGAGATCTTGCGAGGTGATTACTGTAATCTGCCTCCTTGCTCTTGAAACTTTTCTCCCAGAATACGAGTATAATTACTCCCTTAGTGGGAATAACAAGTTTGTACTTTGTCACGGCCTCGGGCCGATCTAGCTGCAGCAGGCCTCGCCCAGGAGATCCAGGAGGTGTGCATGCAGGTCCGAGTCATTGTAAAGTTTCAGAAGAAGTTCTCGAGTTGTAGTATCGAGTAGTTTACTATGTTCGAGTACTTTTCTCCTGGAATGTAATCCCAGAGGAAGGATAGTTAAGTCGAGTAGTTGTCAAGGGATGTGAGTGTTTTTTAGAATGTAATCTCAGAAAAAAAGAAATATCTCAGAAAATCCCGCTTTTACCGTAAACAGTCACTAACTCTTAGACTTCTGGAGTTCTGGGTATTTACCACTTTACCACTGCTACTAGTATTTAATAGTGTGGTAAATTAGGTTTTACCCCACCAGCCGCCATTCCCCACTTTTACTGTTTCAGATCTGTTCTCGCTATTTTCCTCAAACTTCCAAATCAAAACTTCTCCCTTGAACTCTGTTCATTCTTGATTCTTGGATAGGATAGCCATTGTATGCGCATGAAGTGTCCAGTGACATTCCACATGGCTCCCAAGAAGTCAACGAAAGGAAAAGGAGTGGAGACCAGACCTACCCGTGACGAGGGATGGACACCAAGTAAGTGCTCAGAATCTGACTTGGAATCCCTTGTTAGGGAGGGTTTTTTGCCATCCAAATCTATAATCCAGTGGCGTCCTGCTCTGGGCCACGAGCGTCCGTATGAAAATACGGGCGAGATTGTTGGATTTGTCCCTTATTTTGAACGAGAATTGGCGCTTCCGTGCTCTAATTTCTTTTCTGGGCACTTGTATTATTACGGGATCCATCTTCATCATCTTACCCCCAATTCTTTTGTTCATATTTCCATCTTCGTACACTTGTGCGAAGCTTTTCTGGGCATCGAGCCCCATTTTGAGCTTTTCCGCCACCTCTTCCATCTTAAGTCCCAACCAAACTCCACCAGACTGGATGTAGTCAGTGGTGCGGGTATTCAGCTTAGGCAATGGATGGATAAGGTTTACATCCCTTACAAGCTATCGCAGAAAGTAATCGATTGGAAACCAAAATGGTTTTATGTCGAAGATCATGGAAACACTCTTCCAACAATCACCCTGGACCGCTGTTATCAGGGCTGAATGGTTGAAGAGACCCTTAGATACTAGCCAAATTCAAGATTTGCTAAAGTTGATTGCAAATCTGAAGCAAAATCAAATAACTAGAGAGGCTGTAGCCTTTGACTGGATAAAGCATAGAATCCGGCCTCTCCAAGCTCGAGTGACTTCTGGTTTTGAGTATCAAGGGACAAGTGATCCGTCGCGATGCTTAGATAAAGAGATCTCTAATGGGGAAGCTCTGCGTCGAGTGCAACAACTCTTCGAGAAGGTGGAGCATGTACCCTACCTCCTCGATCATTCTCAGTATTGAATCCTCCTAAGGAGGTATGTGACAAGTACTCGATTTGATCGTTCGAGTACTTTTGTTGTAGATGTAACATATCTGACAACTTTCCTTTCCATTCGCAGGATGATGTAGATGTTTATAGGAGCAGCTCTCCTTTGCCAGGCATATATCACCCCTCTTTCCTTGTTCCTAGCGCTCATGCCCAGCCTTTGCCGAATTCTAAAGACTCTCCGGAAATTGAAGGCTTTAGTTCTGACAATGAGACTGATAATGCAGAAACTGGGGAAGCAGCTGGAGACAATAATAGTGAGGAGCACAACCCCAGCCCAAGTGCGGATACCGAAGCAAATCAACCAAAGGGTACCCGATCGGTGGTGCGGAAGCGTCGTAGCTCCGCACAGGCCCCTAACAATAGGTAAGCAACTAGCCTTTACTCCAGTCGAGTACTTTATTGTAAAATGTTTCGACTTGCTTTTCCTTAACCTGTTGTTTGCTTTTTAAGTCCGGCGTCTGGGTATGATACTGTGGTGGGAAAGAATGCCCCTTCCACCACAGCGGACTCATCAAAGGGGACTGGGACTACTCCGCTGCAGCAATATGCGCCGGCGAGTAGTTCTAACATCAGTGATGCGGAGAACACCGGAGGTGGTGCTCTGATTAGCAAGCCGCCCCCAAGTTCGGCATAAGAAAGATTGTCGTGAAAAGAGCATCTGCCTAAGTCTCTTGGCACTTGTTTGCAGATTTGTGTTTGTGTCGAGTACAATTTGACTGTTTTGTGTTTGCAGCGACGTGCTCCTAGAGGCAAGGGGGACTACTGAAGTCGCTTCAGCCCCCGAGCACTCCTAATGTGGATGCTCGTGAGGCGGAAGAGATGGTGAGTTCCATTATGTGGGGTTTATCACTTCCAGATGCTGATAAGAGCAGCGAAAAGCTCCCAGAGGAGGAAGGAGGCGAGAAGCTTCCGGAGAGGACTCCCACAGGTAAGCTTGTTATGCCTCTTCTCCAATATCCTTTTGCTTTTGTTTTATTGGTGTTTGTAACCCAAGTTTTTCTATAGATTCCCAAAATCAGGGGAATACTGTGCGAAGAATTGAAGAAGCGCCGCATACAGAGGCGGCCCCTGCGGTGGAAGCGAGTACTTCCCTTGTTGCGCCGGGAAGCACCCTACCGTAGGAAGAAAAGTTAAAGCTTGCACATAAGCTTTTGACCGTAAGTAGTCGAACAATTCGAGTACTTGTGTGTTATTTGATCGAGTAGTAGATACTGATCTTTTGTCTTTACAATTTGCCAGGAGTTGTTGGAACAGTGGAGCAGTCAGCCCCGAGACGACTCAGAGCTAACCGCTCTGAAAGAGCAAGTGAAAAAGCTCTCGTCCGAGAAGGCTGCTCTCCAGGAGAAAAACAAAAAACTCTCCAAAGCCAAAAAAGGTTAGTCTCTGCTTTTGTATTGCAGTCGACTAGTTTGATGCATCTAGTATTTATAAGAGTTTTTCTTTTAATCGAGTACACAGCCCTCACAAAATCATTAAAGATTGAGAAAAGCTTGGTACTGGATTGAAAGATTCTTATGTACCAAAACGCAGATGAAATCGAGAAGCTCAAGAGGATCAAGGCGGACTCTGACAAAGAGATGGCACCTGCTCTCCAGAAGGTGAAGAAGTTGTTAGAGTCTAAAGACTTGATGCAGCATGAGCTTGAAGAGCTAAGAGAGCTTAAGGTTGCTGCTCAAGCTGTGGTGGACGTCGTGGAGATTCCAGAGGTAATGAGGACGAACCGCTCACGTTGGCGGGAAAGCTTCGGAAAGTTACTGAATGCTTTCAATAGTTTGTCTCCATGACCACCCGACAGTACGTAGGACACGTACTCGGGCTGGTAAAGTCCTACTAGCCAGGCATGCCACTTGATCCGCTTGGAGAAGGTTCAAAGGCTGATTGCAGTGATGATCAATTTGATCAGTACCTTGAAGAGATCTCAGCCATAGCAGATAAGATAGTGGAGACCTTGAACAAGTCCTGATCTTCCTGGGCCTTTGTGAAAGGATAATGTAATAGGCTGCTAATGCCTCAAGTACTCTTGTGTACAAATATTTGAATTTGTGTTTTGTTAAGTACTTGTTTATTTTGGAAGGATTATATGAACCTTCGATCTATCGAGTAGTATTACTCAAAAAGTATCGTAGAGGGTACTTTATAAGGTCTGGCGGCAGCGCTAATCGATCTTAGTGGTAGATAACGGATATCGTACCTGTAGGTGTTTGCTTTAAGAGGGGGAGTATACTCGAGTTGGATCGAGTAGTTTGGTTCTATTTAGAACTTTTAGTGCTGACCGGTTAGTATTGAATCCCGTAGTGTTAACCAAATGGGAAAAGCACTTTGGTTGTTTGGCCGTAGCCTGATGGAGATTTCCTTTGGAGGGGAATGTTTATTTTAGAGTAGTACTCTATGAATTTGGTTATCCAAGCCAACGGGAGACTCTCGTCAACTACTCGAGGTACCAAGAGAAAACGAAACACCCTATGAACTTGGTGACACAAGCAGTCGGGGAACTCTCTATCAACTACTCGGGGCAACGAGTCCTTAGTGTAACACCCTCGGTGGTCCAAGCAAGCGGGAGACTTGTGTCGAGTACTTGGAGAACCAGGAGCTTAGGTAGTAACTTGATTACCCGAGTAGACAGGAGACTCTCGTCAACTACTCGGGGTACCAAGAGAAAAAGAAACACCCTATGAACTTGATGTCTCGAGCAAGCAGGAGATTCCCGTCAACTACTCGAGGCAACAAGCCCTTAGTGTAACACCCTTGGTGGTCCTAGCAAGCGGGAGACTCGTATCAACAACTTAGGGTACCAAGAACTTAATTTCGGTTATGCTCCTTGAATTTGGAGTAATTTCCAAAGTTGACCGGTTAGGATAGACTTCATCAAGTCACCGAGTGGGAAAAACTTTGAAAATTTCCAAAAACCTACTCGATCTAATGAGCAGGCTGTCTTCTTTTGAAGACTGGAGTCATCTTTAGAATTGACCGGTTAGGGCCAACTTCGTCAGGTTGCCCAAGTAGGAAGAACTCTAGAGATATCCAAGTCCTACTCGAGCCGCGAGGGGGTGTCCTACCCAAGGACTGGAGTAATTTCTAAAATAGACCTGTTTGAATGAACCCTGTCGGGTTAACAAAGATGGAACTATTTTAGGAATATCCAAAACCTACTCGAGCCAGCGAGTAGGGTGTCCTACACAAGGACTGGAGTAATTTCCAAGATAGGCCTGTTAGGATGAACCCCGTCGGGTTAACCAAGACGGAAATATCTTAAAAATATTCAAAACCTACTCGAGCCAGTGAGTAGAGTGTCCTACATAAGGACTGGAGTAATTTCTAAGATAGGCCTATTAGGATGAACCCCGTCAGGTTAACCAAGATAGAAATATCTTAAAAATATCCAAAACCTACTCGAGCCAGCGAGTAGGGTGTCCTACACAATGACTGGAGTAACTGCTAAAATAGAATGGTTAGGATGAACCCCATCGGGTTACCCAAGTGGAACATATTTTAGGAGTACTTGAAATAAGCCATAGCTTAAAAAACTACTCGATTGCTACTCTGTTGAGCAAGGCTTGTGGAGTATTATATGAGGCGGGGTATAGGTCGCATGAGTGAGAGCAAAGTAGTCGATTTGTAAGGAAATCAACATTTATTGAAGATTGTTGTGATTACAACAATTTTAAAATGACAGACTCTGACTCTTATAACCTACCTCATTCTCCTGATAGTAGAGCGATGGTTTACATGACTGAACATGAAAATATTTTAGGGTAATTCTAGTCAACATGGCAGTCAACTGGACTTTGGGTAAAGTTTCCTTTACCAAGGGTGGCCCGAGGGCTTTACGGAGTGTGTTGCACTCGAAGACCATGTGGGAGCTCTTTGGGTGCATGAAACACTTGCGTAGGAGCGTTTTGTTGATCTTGTCTCCACCGAGAGATGTTTCTCCATGGTGTTGGGTGTGCGGCTTGCCCTGAGGGAGGGTACTTGCCGGCTTGCGCTTCTTGAAGGATGCAGATGGGTGTGCTGGAATGCGGTAGTTGGAAGAAGGGCTGTAAGCCTCTATTCCCTCATGCTCCTTTTTCCTTTAGATGATCACATTGCGTGCGTCTCGGCCAATGTTAATCACATTGCGGAGATCGTTGTTTGAGTAGTCGTAGTTGTCGCCTTGCTATTCTTGTCGACGATTTGCAATGCGCTAGCGTCTGAACGCCCTTTTCTGATTGAGTAGGTGGCGACGCTCATAGAGGTCCTCCGCTACAGGCTCCTCCTCCAATTGGACGGTCACTGTGACGGCTGGAGGAGCTGCAGGCGGGTCTTGCTTGATAGTAATCTTGACTTCTGTGACTGCTGGAGGAGTAGTTTTCATGTTGTCGGAGAGGTACTCATTGTAGTCATCAAGGTTGAGATGCTCTATCGAATTGTCATCTGATTCGTGGTGTTCTGAGATGCGAACCATGAGGATTTCCCGGCAGAGATATTTAAGCTCTTGGTCCTATTTGCTGCCTGATGGATCTATCGGGGTGCCTTCCTTGAAATGGGAGATAAGCTGGCTGAGAGCTAGGACTCTTGAGAGATTGAGGGTCTGTCTCTACCAAGTGCATCGTTCGTCCTTGCGTTGCATATATGAACAAGTTGGGCAAGGAATCCTTGTCGGACTTGGTGTTCTTAGTCGAGTTGGATTCGACTTCCTTGCAGTACTTGATTAGGTCATCCAGTTCATCCTCCGGGTTGTACTCGTAGTAGGAATCGGTTAGGCCACCGATTGTGGAATATGTGTTCTTTGGGTGAGCAAGAAGTGGGATGCCCATCTCTACACGTAGGGTGTTCTCATTCATCCAATGCAACCACGACTGGGCAGGAGTCAGCCCTTTTGTTTTTTTAATCCAAGGTTTGTCGAAAATCGACTCACTGGATTTCCCAGGTGCTTTAGATTTTCCCTTTTTAAGCTTGACTAACTCCCAGAGGGCGTCTGCCATGCCTGGTAGATGGGCCATGGCTTCTGTAAACAAGTCAATGTCGTCTGACTAATCCTCGAGATCATCAAATGGTTCGAGGTTGTCAAGGCTTTCCACGAACTGATCAAAATTTTGATTGAATAAGGGGTCAGAGATGCCGGTTGGTTCAGGAGTCCACTTGTGAGCGTGTTTCGGTGAAGGGTTCTGGGGTTTCCCAGAAGGAGACAGTCCCGTCAGAGCAAGCCGGGGGTTTGCCTCACGGGTTTCCCGCAGATCTCTCCTCCTGAGTTCTGCTTCTTGTTTTGTAGGGTACTTTCAGCCATGTTGATGCAGTCAATGAGTTTAGAATCTACTCGATCGATCCCTAAGAGCATATCGCCCGACCGTTCTTGTGGTGGGTTCAATGTTTCTCGGTTCTGCTATATTTTTGATGAGCCGAGAGCGGATTTTGCAAGCTTGATGCACCCCTCAATTGACCGTGAAACCCGATCTACTCCATTTGAGTAGTTCAGAGTTGATGATCTTAGGGCATTTGATTGTCTTGAGATAAGCCACGTATTTTCCAAGGGTTTTAGAAAATTGAGAATTTTCAGAAATAGAGTTTGTATCGGACTCGTCTGACTCGCGAATTCGAGTTGGAGTCGATACGTTCTATGTGATATCCGAGTTGAGCTCGAGTAGAGCTTGTTTTCCGTCGGGTTCTGCGATCTTGCAGGTTTCGGTGGATTGGTTGATGGTTTTAATTCAGGTGATCTAGGCTTGATGAGGTGGCTAGAGAAGCCTCCCGACCCATCAGCCATGCAAGCCCACAAGCACGTTGTTGGTGTCACTTGATCCGGCTATCGAATTCACTAATGAACTCGGCGAATCCCCTACTTGGCGCGCCAGCTGTCGGTGTTTACCGCCAAGCCCGCTCAGGGATACCCTTAGCAATAGGATTGTAGGTAGGGATCGACTGCTCTGGAATTCGATGGTGCAGAGAACAAAGAGATTTAGACAGGTTCGGGCCACGAGTTGCGTAATACCCTACGTCATGTGTGGTTGTTTGTATTGCCTTAGGAGTTGATGTCTTTTGAGGGGGTCCCTGCCCGCCCTTATATATTTGAGGGGACAGGGTTACATAGAAAGTCCTAGCCGAGTACAGTTGGAGTCCTACTACAACCTGGTCGGGTAGTTTCCTTGTACTACAGCTAGTTCTACACATATTCGGGTAGTTACAAGAGAGGTAAGGTACATCCATGAGCTATTCCTTACTCTAGAACATTCTATGCCTATAAGCAGTCCCGCTGCCCCAGGTCTGACAACATGCGGCTGCAGAGTGGTCAGACTCTGTAGTTGAGGGGGATGACTCGGATCCACGGATTGGAAAAAAGGGGAAAAGTAGTGTGGGTGGCGTAGTTCCCCATATGTGTGTGTTAGGTTTGCCTTGCAAGGTTAAGAAATTCATTTCGAATCGTCCGTTTGTCACGGTTTGGGACTGCTTAACAATATCTGTCACATAGAGTAATAAGTGGAATATGATGATGATAAACATTGTTGTATGATTAATGTTTTCACCATGCCAGTTTAGTAATAGATGCTTACCTAGAATGGTTAATTAACATAGAACTTGAAAGCTAAAACTTGAAAGTAAGGATCTACTGTGGTAGCCCCGCCTAAATTAATCCGGCTTAAGTGCGCTAACCATCACCGAAACGGCAACCAAGGTTAACACACACTTAAAACGGAGTAGTCCGGCAGTGCTGTCGGGTAAAATCCCGATTAAACCACTTGAAATAGGATCGACAAAGCAGTCTAGAGAATGCAACATTGCACAAATTTTATAGTACAGAGTATGAAACTGATTGTTATTATTACAAACCGAGTTTGAATTTATAAAAGTACAACAGAGTTCAAGTTTGACGAAAAACGAACGATAGTCTAGCGTCGAAACCAGACGTCATGATGAAGCCCGTACATGATGTCAACCGTAACCTCCGATGTACAACCTGAAAAACAAAGCCACAAGCAAGGCTGAGTATACTAATACTCAGCAAGGCTTACCCGACTAAGAGTATACTTAGCCCTTAATCTAGACATGCAAGGCTTTTGGCTTGAGGGGTTTGTTTTGCCGAAAAGCAGTAAAGAGTAGATCCTTAACTGTAGGTTTTAGCTTTCAGGTTCTAGTTCAATTAACCATTCTAGGTGAGCATCTATCTAATAGCATACATGGTGAAAACAATTATCTTTTATCATCCAACCAGCCAAATTCATCATCATCATCTTCCACTTCTTACTCTATGTGGCAAAAGGATTAAGCAGTCTCATTGTCCGTGAGCGGCGGAACGATTCGAAATGATTTTGTTAACCTGGCCAGGCAGAACTAAACACACGTCATGTGGTTACTCCCAGAGTCACACGTGCAACTTTTCCCTTCAATTCCCACTTCACGGAACAGGCCCACCGCCCTCGACTACAGAGCCCGGCTCTGCACCCGTCATCCCAGATGAGACCAAAGTCAAGACAGTGGGGAGGTATGTTCCGGCCTCAGTTCAATCCAGTACTTAAGCTTACCAATTACCATATTCTCGGCATGTGTCTAGTACGTTCAAATGCTTAACCACCACTACCACACACTGCGGCCTTAGCATTTTCTGCACTAAACAGACGGGGTCTCATCCAGAAACATAGTACCCTGACCCCGGCCGTAGACCTTATATTCTGTAGTATGTAGTAGAGAACCTATCATCTCTCGAGCGGCAGGAAACCACTCGACTTTTACCGGTCCTAATTAGCAGGGCATCTACTCGCACTTAACTTCTAGTAACCAGTACCTGGGTACCTTGGATCATGCATCTAAGGTTCCAGTCAACTCCTGTAAACGTAAATGCACAAATACATTATAGAAACATAATTTGAATAGCATTTAAAATACTGGGATTGATGCATCGGGGCTTGCCTGGGATTAACACTAGGTCAGTGTTAGTTAAAGGATAGTTGCTCGGCGAGCATCTTCCTTCAGTCGTGCACATCGGGATCCATCCGTCCATCTTCTAGACGTGTCCACCATTCATCGTCTTCTGGCTTGGCTCCAACGTCACATCCTTCACGTGGTTCATCTATCGTAGCTAAATGAAATGCAACAATGCATATATATGGATGCAAAGTTCTGAGTTGTTTAGCGATTTAGGTGTTATTATTTTTTTCCTTCACGATAAAGTTGTAGTCCAACATAAAGTGAGTTGGTAGGGGAAACTTGTCAATTAATATTTCCTGGGCAGTCATTTATAGAGTAGTTATTTAACACAATTTAGTTCATAAAAGAACGGGGTGGGTTTCAAAATCTTACTAACTCATGTAACACCAGCACCTTAACAAAGACTAGTCCACCAGTGTGTAATCCAACAATAAAGTTCCTCCTAACTAAAGGTTAAATTGTATAGGTCAAATAGTGCAAGTAATGGTAGTGAAAATTTAACTGAACAT
Organism: Panicum virgatum; assembly: GCF_016808335.1. Lineage (NCBI taxonomy): Eukaryota > Viridiplantae > Streptophyta > Magnoliopsida > Poales > Poaceae > Panicum > Panicum virgatum. The sequence continues at coordinate 30,190,924 of NC_053146.1, read as the reverse complement.
TGACTATCCTAATATGAGATTACTATAAATTTTTTTCAGATTTAAAAGATCAGTACACAAGGCATGGAAAAAGATAAAACAAGTGATAGCTACATTCGAGGCAGTGCCCACTCTAGAGGCAGAGATCCGACAGCATCAGAAGGAAGATGAGAAGCTGCAGGAGATTCGTGAGTTGCTCAAGAAAGGCAAGGCCCCTCATTTTAGAGAGGATGATCAGGGTACCTTGTGGTACAAGAACCAGATCTGTGTGCCAGATGTGAAGGATCTCAGGAAGTTTATCCTGAGTGAGGCTCATGATACAGCTTACTCTATTCATCCGGGCAGTACCAAGATGTACTATGATCTCAAGGAACGCTTCTGGTGGTATGGGATGAAGCGTTCAGTGGCAGAGTACGTGGCTATTTGCGACACCTGTCAGCATGTCAAGGCCGAGCATCGAGGCCAGCAGGTCTATTACAGCCATTGAAAATTCCATAGTGGAAATGGGAGGAAATCACTATGGACTTCATTGTTGGGTTGCCTCGTACTCAGAAAGGGTACAACTCTATATGGGTAGTAGTGGACCGTTTGACGAAGGTTGCTCACTTCATTCCGGTGAACACTACTTACTCCGGTGCCAGACTTGCAGAGTTGTATATCTCCCGGATTGTCTGTTTGCATGGTGTGCCCTAGAAGATCATATCTGACAGAGGATCTCAGTTTACTTCACGGTTTTGGGAGCAGCTCCATGATTCGTTGGATACGAAGCTGCGCTTCAGTACCGCCTATCATCCTCAGACAGATGGGCCGACAGAGAGAACAAACCAGGTGTTGGAAGATATGTTGCAAGCCTATGCTATTTAGTATGGTACCAGTTGGGATAAGTGCCTGTCATATGCTGAGTTTTCCTACAACAACAGCTACCAGGCCAGTATGAAGAAGTCCCCCTTTGAGGCATTGTATGGCAGAAAGTGCAGGACTCCTCTTTATTGGGATCAGATTGGTGAGCAGCTCTTTGCCCCTGACATTATAGAAGATACAGAGCAGATGGTACAGACTATGCGGGAGAATCTGAGGATTGCACAGACTAGGCAGAAGAGCTATGCAGATGGCTAACGGTGGGATCTGACCTTCAGCGTTGGTGATTATGTATATCTGAAGGTGTCCCCGATGCGGGGAATTCGTAGATTCAACATCAAAGGGAAGCTAGCACCTCGGTATATTGGTCAATTCAAGGTGCTAGAGAGGAAAGGTGAAGTCGCTTATCGCCTAGAGTTGCCTACAAACCTCTCCGGAGTTCATGATGTCTTCCATATTTCTCAGTTGAAGAAATGTCTGCGAGTACCTGAGGAGCAGGCACCACTGGATGGGTTAGATGTGCAGGAAGATCTGACCTATACTGAGCATCCGGTAAAGATTCTGGAGACATTAGAGAGGGTTACACGGAACAAGCGCATCAAGATGTGCAGAGTTCAGTGGAGTCATCACAGTGAAGTTGAGGCTACATGGGAGCGAGAAGATGAGCTAAAGAAGACATATCCATATCTCTTTGCTAGCCAGTCCAACTGAATCTCGGGGACGAGATTCCTATAAGGGGGTAGGGTTTGTAACACTCTAATTTAAATTTCAGCAATTAATAATAAATTTAATTGGTTTATTTAATTTTCTAAGGTTTATATGCATAGCCTTGCATTTAAATTAATTTTCTTTCACAAGTAACTAAAATTTATTTTAAGTTAAACTTGTTTGTGCATTCATGCTGGTGCATAATTTCATTTGATTGAGTATGGTTTGAATTCAAATTCAAATTTGAATTCAAATAGGTTTAGTTTGGTTTAAAATAAGGAATAGAAAAGGAAAAGAAATAGGAAACCCAACCCAGCCGGCCCGTTCCTTTCCCTGCGGCCTGTTTTCTTTTTCTTCTTTTCCCCGGCCCAGCTCGCCACCGCAGCCCAGCCCAGCATCCGCTCACGCCTCCCTGCACCAGCCCGTTCTCTCCCCGCCTCACCAGCCCGCGTCGCGCTCGCGTGCGACTGACAGGGATGGCCCACCTGTCAGCCGCGTTCCCCAGCGCCCGCGCGTGCCTCCTTTCCTCTGGCCATCTGGGCCCGCGCATCAGCACCGGCCCTACGCGCCCGCGCCGCACCGCACGCTCAGCCTGGTTCACCTCGCCTCAGCCGCTCGCTCTCTCTCTCTCTCTCTCTGATGAATGGGGCCCACTCGTCAGCGTCTCCCTCCTCCTTTCCTTCTTCTTCCCCGCGACGGCTTCCTCTACTCCGCTCCACTAGGCTGCCCGCGCCTCGCCTCGCCTGCCCGTGGGCCGTCACGCCTCTGCAAGTGCACCAGTCAGCTACCGCATGCCCAAACCTTTCTAGAAGCTTCCCCCACACGAGCACGGATCGAGCCAGAGCCGTTGCCGTGATCCGGTTTCTCTGCTGCCGTGATTGCCACCATGGATATCTCAGGCACGCACGCCGAGATCCCCAATACCCTCCTTTAAACGCCCCCGCGCCCCTCTGCGCCCTCATCTCCACCCCGCATCCACCACCCAAACCCTAGCGCCGCCCTCGCCACGCTCCGCATCCACCGAGCTCTGCCACGCCGTGGCCCTGTTCCGCCGTGGATCGGCCACTCCACTGCAGCTCCACCCCTGCAGGTCCCCGCTTTAGCTCCGCCTCGACGCCCCGAAGCACGCCAAGCCCCTTGCTTGCAACTCTGAGGCCCGAACGTGTGGCGGAACCACCCAAAACTACTGGGCCCGGGTGCACTGATCTTTGTTGATAAGCAACTCTGACCCAAATTGGCACTCACCGGTAGTTCCTCGAGTGAAGCCTCGATAAAAGCCACGCTATTCCAGGATCAGCAGACAACACTCACACGAAGGTGAGCCCAGAGATTACAACACAGAACATTTCATACATCTCAGAGTGATTGCAGCGGAAAGGAAAATTTATTACAAACCATGTTCAGAGTAGCAAAGTACTACAGAGTTCCATCTACTAAAATTATTCAAGTCTCATTGTTCAGCGGAAGCAGTAAAAGATAACTAGCGAGATAACGTGACGCATCGATAAAGCCCGTACGAAAGCGTCACTCAGCGGGAGGGTGGTCAGCACCAGCTGAAGGGCCATCCCACTCTACAGACCAACCCGGAGGCAAGGTACACGGCCAAGTAAGACTTGCAAACAGATCCTCGAAGTTAGTACCTGAAAAATAGTACCACAAGCAAGGCTGGGTATACTAATACTCAGCAAGACTGACCTGTCTCCGGATATAACATAGTCCGATAACTAGACATGCAAGGCTTTTTGGTTGGTGGGGTTTGTTTTGCCAAAAACGCCACTAAATGTTGATCCTTATTTTCAGGTTTTTCTTAGCCATATTCTAGTTAGATTAACCATTCTAATTTGCAACTAACTCTACACAAACATGGTAGAGCAACCATTTTATCAACCAGCAGTATTACCATCATCATGTTCCACTTGTTACTCTGTGTGATCGAAAACATTAAGCAATCTCATGCCGTGAGAGGCGGACGATTCTGAATCGAATTTCAACCTGGCTAGGGGAACCTAGACCACACACATGGGGATCGACTTCGCTCCCGCCCACACTACTTTTCCCCTTTCTTTCCAGTTCGTGGATCCGGAACACCCTCCCTGACTACAGAGCCCGACGTCTCTGCACCCGTACGTCGCGACAAAAATATAAATCCTACTTCTACCAGGAGGGTGCGAGATCGTTCCACTCACCGGTCCAACCAGGTACTTAAGCTTACCGATTACCATATTTCTCGGTATGTGGCTAGTACTTTCAAACGCTTAACAAAATGAGCCACACACCGCGACCTTAACCATTTTTGACTACACCAGCGGGGTATCACAACTACACAACCCCGCCCGTTGTCCTTATATTTCAGCAGGAATTAAAGTCAGTCAAATTCCTATTTGCTCGCGAGAGGCCGGAAACCCCTCGACTTTTACCGTACCTAATTAGCATGGCAACTAGTCGACAAAAAGATCCGGGATCAAACATAGGTACCTAGGGATCATGCATCTAAGGTTTTCGATCAACGCCTAGAAAACTTGAATGCGGAAAGAAACTATTACAACACATCATAAATAGGTAAAAGAATAATAACTCGGAAAATAAGGCATAATAAACCGGGGCTTGTCTTCTTGGGCACTATCAGGCCGAAAAGCCTCTGGGGCTTAGCCCAGGTCTTGAGATAAGTTAGCACAGTTCAAATTGACCTCCTGATCCACACGAGAGTCCGCGGGCACCAACTCGTAGTCACCGTCCGCGAGATTGACCATTTCTATATGCAATGCAAGATTATGAGTTATTCATGTATAACGATTTCTTTCCTTCACGATAAAGTTGTAGTTCAACAAAAGTTATTTTAGTGATGATTTCAACATTTCATTTCCTGGGCAGTCATTTATAGAGTAGTTCTTAATTTCACTTTACTTCATAAAAGAGCTGTGTGGTTTGGTTTTCATTTTTATCATTATAACACATAGCGTGCTTTCATTATTGCATAACAACAAATCTACTCATAAGCTAGTGATGAAAAACTAAAGTAACACAGATCCAAACTTAAGTACTTATGGTAAAATTTTCTGCCTCTAACTATAAGCAATAACCATAACTATTCATGTAAGTAGATTACTCTAGTTGCTTCACCTTTTTGCACAGAACATTTTACATGGTTTCTGGTGCTACAAATTTTATGGGAGCATTTAAAAAGCATCTAATCAGTACTGTAATGTTTCCAGATTTTATTCACTTATACAGCAGAGGTGATAAAATGAACAAAATTAGCAAGCCACTAACTAAGATTAATTCTACAGAGAGTTACACTAGGGATATGGTTCTCAAATTTTTACCAGAGCCTAGTCATGAGATAAACATACTCCAGAAAAATTATCAAGCTTTATATCCACCAGCTAAAATAGTTATGCAGTTAACTTCACATGAGTTAGCAGAAATTTCTCAAAGTTCATTTGACCAGTACTGCATGTGAACTTTTTATTACAGACAGAACATACACTAAACAAGAACATGTCCAAAAATCAAGATCAGATATGGTGTAGTTTACTCAGCACAAAAATGGTAAATCTAACCATGATATACTAAGCATGATTATTAACTAAAGCTAGACTCAGTAACTGCGGCTCAAAATTTTTAAGCAGGACCACAGAACTAAAATGAGACTTCATAAATAAATACAGATTTTTCTGAGCACAAGAAATATATATGATGAATTAAGTTAATTAAACAAGCATAAAACATGGTATATAGAAAATGAACTCTAATAAATCTGAAATTTATGTATTAACAAGGTTTCAGTTACACCTGTATGAAGTAAAAATTCCAGAGCAATTTCATGCATATATTTTCCAGTATTAAATCGAGAAGCCAACAACAGATTAGAGAATCTTGATTGTTCCAGTATGATAACTGTTTTGGTTGGGTACCATATTTTTACTGTGAACTTAATATTCCATTAGTGATAACATAGCCAAAAATCAAGGTCATTTGTTGAGTGGAACTTCCTAAACATGCATATGGTGATTTTCTTATTCTTTTTCCCAGATTAAATTTGGTTGAGGTTCTGCAGATGTGAATGTTACAAAATTTGTAGATCTTGTTACAAGGATTCCAGATCAGTTGAGTTTGAATTTTTACAGTTTTTTTGTGATTTGTTTTGCATTTTAGAATTTCACTGCCATACACTGGGATTCTTGCAAACACACCCTTGAACGAAAAAAAAAAATTACAACCGGGCCCTTTGCCGGCCTTCTCCGCCGCTGCAGCTCGCCCGGTGGTGTTCTGCTAGGCAGGGCTTACCGGGGCTGCAACGGGGAGGCGCGTGGGAGAGTAGAGATCAAGGAACACCTACCCTGGTCGGCGTTCGAGGGTTCGGTGCACGGAATCGAGCTCGTCGGCGTCAATGGCGGAGCGGGTGTTCGGGTCGCCGGCGTTGTAGGTGAAGGAGGGCTCGGGGTAGGGGAATGGGGTGCGCACGAGCACCGCGAGAGCTTGAGGATGCTCCTGGGGTAGCTGTCGTGCTCGGTCTCCTTCTGGGCTGGCCGGTCCGCGGTGAGCCCGAGCTCGCCGGCGGCGGCGCAGAAGGGGAACGGCGACGGGGGTGCGTCTGGGTTCGATTCCGCGCGCGTGTAGCTTAACTAGGATGTGGCGAAGCTACTGCAGTTGTTGGATGGGACAATGCAGGGTGGTGGCGGCTGGTCCGCGCGAGCTAGATCTCGCCAGCCATGGCGGACGGCGGGAGGAGGAAGAAGGAAGGGAAGCCGCGCAATGGCGGGGCGTTGGGGGTTCTTATAGGCCAAGGAGCACCTGGGCGAGTGGTGTAGCGTCTGGGGGAGGCGGGTTTGGGTCCGGGGCGCATGATGGCGAGCGGGCGGAGCGAGCAGGCGGCGCTGCGCGTGGGGGGTGTCGTGGCGGCTTGGGAGGACGCGTAGGACGCGTGTGAGCGCGGGGAGGTGCCAAGGGGCAAGCCAGGTGGCGCTGGAGGGCTTCCCGGGTCCATTTGGCCGCAGACGCGCCGTGGACGAGGTCCACCGGTGGCGTACGGCGGGCGGAGGGCGAAACAGAGGAACCGGGAGGAGAGAGATGGAGGTGAGGGCATATCTGCGATTTCTGAAATTCCAGGGACCTGTCAGTAAACTAAAAATATCTCCTACTTAGAGGGCTCAAATGAAAAAGTGTTGAATACCAATTTTGCATAACTTTTCAAGATCTACAACTTTCGTGTTATGCAAATTTTCATTTGAAACTCAGATTTTGAACTATTTGTAAAATTGCAAACTTGCACAAAAAGGGCTTTTGTTTTATTCAGTTTTTGATTTATTTTTGGCTGAAGTTCAATTGAGCACATGTCAATTGAAGTACCTCTCATGAGCCAACTAAAATTTTGTGCACATTTTTGGATTGAAATTTGAGTAGCTTTTCACTCCTTTTTCTTTCTCCTTTAATTTCTTTTGCATCCTTTGACTTTTATTTGACCCCTTCGTTTTGAATTAATTTTCCCCATTTTTCTTTTAAGTTTAAGTAAGGTACAGTGATTATGTTTAAGTGCACTGACACCTAAGGTGTCACAGCCTACCCCCCTTAAAAAGAATCTCGCCCCGAGATTGGATGATTGAAAATTAGGTAGGGAAGTGATATACATGAGGTGGAGCTAAGAAAACCCGGATAATGTCGATTAAGATAATCTTCCGTCTCCCAGGTGGCTTCTTCTTCAGTGTGATGAGACCACTGAATTTTATACATTTTTACCACCTTTCGACGAGTACCTCTCTCTTTTTGATCCAGAATTCTGAGTGGATATTCGGTATAAGAGAGATAGGGCTCCACTAAAATTTCTTGTTGATCGATGATTTCCGTAGGAACTCGAACACATTTCTTGAGTTGGGATATGTGGAAAACATTATGGATGGCAGCGAGTCATGAAGGAAGTCGCAAACGATAAGCCACGGGTCCACATTCTTCAATGATTTCATATGGCCCGACATAGCGAGGTGCTAGCTTATCCCTTGACTCCGAAACGTTGAACGCCTCGAGTGGGTGACACTCGTAAATAAATGTGGTCGCCAACCATGAACTTCAAAGGATCCCTTCTTTTATCAAAATAACTCTTTTGCCGAGACTGGGCTGCTCGGAGATTTTCTTGTACTATTTTTACTTTTTCCTCGGCCTCGACCACTAATTTGGGTCCAAATATTTGACGTTCTCCAGTCTGGGACCAACTCAAAGGAGTTTGACACCGTCGACCATACAAGGCCTCAAATGGTGCCATCTTCAGACTGGCCTGATAGCTGTTGTTGTAAGAAAACTCAGCCAAGGATAAACATTTGTCCCAGTTCTTGTCATAATGAATGACACATGCCCGAAGCATATCCTCGAGAATTTGATTCACCCTTTCGGTCTGTCCGTCAGTCTATGGATGGTAAGCTGAGCTTCGAATTAATTTGGTTCCGAGAGCTTCTTGGAGCTGCTCCCAAAACCTTGGCACAAACTGACTGCCATGATCCGAGATAATCGTCTTGGGTATACTGTGTAGACAGACAATCCGATCGATATAGATTTCAGCATATTTCATGGCTCAATATTCAGTATGCACATGAATAAAATGAGCAGTCTTTGTGAGCCTATCGACAATGACCCAAATGGAATCATGATGTTGAGAGGTATTGGGTAAGCCCACGATGAAGTCCATGCTGATATCTTCCCATTTCCAAGACGGAATTGGCAGAGGTTGGAGAGTTCCAGCAACTTTCAAGTGACTAGCTTTCACTCTCTGGCATGTGTCACACTCTGCGACATATTTGACAATCTCTCTCTTCATGCGAGTCCACCAAAAATTTTGTCTGAGATCTTGGTACATCTTGGTGCTACCCGGATGAATGGAAAATTTAGAGAGATGTGCTTCGTCCAGGATTTGTTTCCGCAGCTCATGATTTTTGGGAACGACTAGGCGATCCTCGAACCACAAAATCCCTTTATGGTCCACTCGGAAACACTTGTATTTATTTTCACCTTCTACTACTTTCTGCTTGATGATACCGACACTTTTGTCATGTAATTGTGCCATGATGGTTTTGTCATAAAGTGTTGGTTCCACCGAAATATGATTCAAAGAACCCTGAGAAATGATTTCCAATTTCAGCTTTTGCATTTGAGCACACAATGTGTCATTATACGACTCCATTGAAAGGCAATTGCAGTGAACCTTGCGACTGAGCGCATCAGCTACGACATTAGCTTTGCCCGGATGATAATGAACTTCTAGGTCATAATCTTTGATTAATTCCAGCCATCTTCGTTGCCTCATATTCAGCTCGCTTTGGGTGAAAATGTATTTGAGACTCTTATGGTCGGTATAGATATTGCAATGAGTGCCCATAAGATAATGTCTCCAAATCTTGAGAGCATGAATAACGGCGTCTAGTTCAAGATCATGAATGGGATAATTTAGCTCGTGTGGCCGAAGAGCTCAGGAAGCATATGCTATAACCCGATTGTCCTGCATTAGAACACAACCAAGACCAGTACCTGAAGCATCACAATAAACGTCGTAGGGTTTATTGTTGTCAGGTAGAGCCAAGACTGGTGCTGTGATTAGATGTGCTCTCAATGTATGGAATGCTTCATCGCACTTTGAATCCCATTTAAACTTGACATCCTTCCTTAGTAGTTCTGTCATGGGTTTTGCAATTCTTGAGAAGTCCGGAATAAATCTGCGGTAATACCCCGCCAAGCCGAGAAAACAGCGAATCTGATGAACTGAAGTCGGAGGTTTCCAGTCCATCACTTCTTGTACTTTGCTGGGATCAACTGAGATGCCTTCACTGGATATAGTGTGACCCAGAAATTTGATTGTGTCCAGCCAGAATTCACACTTGGAGAATTTTGCGTACAGTTTATGATCTCTGAGACGTTGAAGAACAATACGCAGGTGTTGTTCATGTTCCGCCTCGTTCTTGGAATAGATCAGAATGTCGTCGATGAAAACCACGACAAACTTGTCAAGTTCCAGCATGAATACCGAGTTCATGAGATACATGAAATAAGTTGGAGCATTGGTGAGACCGAAAGACAACCAAATATTCATAGAGACCATATCGGGTTGAGAAAGCGGTCTTCGGAATATCACAAGGCCGGATTTTAATTTGATGATACCCCGAACGGAGATCAATCTTGGAGAAGATCTTTGCTCCAGCCAACTGATCAAACAGTACATCAATGCGGGGAAGTGGATATTTATTTTTGATGGTCACCGCATTGAGAGGCCGGTAGTCAACACACAACCTCAGACTATCATCCTTTTTCTTTATGAACAATGCTGGACAGCCCCAAGGTGAAGCACTTGGGCGAATAAAACCCTTGTCTAGAAGTTCTTGCAGCTAGATTTTTAGTTCAGCTAATTCTTTAGGCGGCATTCGGTACGGCCTTTTTGAAATAGGTGCTGTACCAGGCTGAAGTTCAATGACAAATTCGATATCCCAGTCTGGCGGCATACCAGGTAAATCGTCCGGAAACACATCTGCATATTCACGGACTACCGGAATATCTTCGAGACGAATATCTTTCATGGCATAGACACAAGAGTTGTTGCATTGGTGATGAGGTAAATATAGAACCGAATGACCATGAGTTGCAGAATTTATTTCAATGCCTCGGGAAGAGATATCTAACAATACCCCATGTCTTTTCATCCAATCCATTCCCAGAATAATGTCCATACCTTCTAGTGGCAACAAGATTAAAGTGGTAGGAACGGTTTTACTACCCAAACTAAGTGGCGCATTATGAACGATTTGGTTTGATGCGACTTTACCACCCGGGGTAGATATCATGAATGACCCTTTCGTGTGACAAAAATCTAACCCAACCCTTGCTCCGAATTTAGAACTAATGAAGCTATGAGATGCACCAGAATCGAATAAGATAACATGGGGTGATGGTTTATAGAAAATGTACCCGACATAATTGGTGCTCCCTCAGGAAGGTCAGCAAGGCTGGTGAAGTTAAGTCGGCCCTGCCTAACTTGAATGGTTTGCCTCTTGCCCTTGTTCGGATCATTTCTGCGAAAAGCCTGCCCTTGAGCTTGGCCCGCCTGGGGGCACATCTTGGCAAAGTGATCCGGAATTCCGCATTTGAAATAGTGGTTATTGTTGTCAGGATGAGCGGATTGCTGAGTATTCGGCCTTGGGCCGTTCTGCTACTGCTGAGGTGCAAATCGAGCTTGCTGAGGAAACCCGATTCGAGTCTACTACTGCTGTTGAGGAGGCCGAATAATCCAACGCCCTGGCTGAGGGGCCTTCTGAGAGGGTGCGGGTGGGTTATTCTGCACAATGCGATACCTTGGTGCAGAGGCACTCGAGGGTCCAGCAGGTGCCTTGCACTTCTTTTCAGCGCGGTGTGCAGAAATAAGATCCTCCTGAGAGATAGCCATATTCACCAATCTATTGAAAGAGTCCGCACGGACAAGATTTAGCCTTTCTTGTAAATTGGTGCTAAGGCCTCGACGGAAGCGTTCACGCTTCTTAGCGTCGGTATCCGCGTGATGTCCAGCATATTGACACAATTGATTGAATACTTGGGCATACTGCACCACAGTACGAGTGCCCTGAGTTAAAGCCAAGAACTCGTTGAGCTTACGGTCAAGAAGTCCAGCTGGAATATGATGATCCCGAAAAGCCATTTTGAACTCATTCCAATTCACCACATGATCAGCCGGTAGCATCCCGTGGTAATGATCCCACCACATACGAGCTGATCCGCGAAGCTGCTACGCGGAGTAGATAGTATTATTCGCTTCAGAACAAGGAGTAGTCAATAGAGAAAACTTGGACTCGATTGTGCGAATCCAAGCGTCCGCGTCCAGAGGCTCATCCGCTTTATTGAACAGCGGAGGCTGAGTACTGAGAAATCTTGGTAGCTCGCTTCTTGTGCTTGATGAGCATGATGCCCACCCTGCGGTTGATGCTGAGCTTGAACCAACTGCCGCAAAATTTCCGTCTGGGCAGCAAGAACCTCAGCGATACCCACTGGTGGAGGAGGTGGAGGTGGATCGCCATTCCCCCCCGGCTCCAAAACCACTAGGGGTGCCTCGAGTTGATCCAACCATCTGAAATGTGAGTACTTTTGCATTAGTCTCAACATTATCATCATTTCAAATGGAACTTACAACTCAAAATAACATGGAAGTAATGGAAATCGCTTAAATCATGTTGTGCAGCAAAACCAGTGATACAAAATCGCTCATAACTGGAGTTATGTACATGATATAAACTTGAAACTTTTACAGGAGACAGATAATTTCATGAGCTACAACTTTGGTAGTCATCACAAAGTCAGATTCCAAGAGTAGGTTAGTCGAAAAATTTAATTACTCCTCCTCTGGTTTTTCTGTTTTTCAGAAAACAGAGCTTCTGTAATTTGCGATTATCTCCTGCGATACTAATCCGTTTGAGCTGAAATTTTGTGAGCATTTCCTTGATGAAATTTGGAACAACTTTGGTATTCAACTCAGACGCTAATTCAGAAAGGAAAGGAGGATAAAAATCCGAACTAGCTGCTGCATTCAGCTTTTCACAGATCACCGACATATCACATTAGTAGCATTAGAGGTCCATTACATTCATCATCCTCTCATTTCCACTTGGTTACCTCTAACATCAGTACTAAGGGGGGTTACTCAACTCTAAGTTAGTCTAGTAGCCATGATCCAAAAGTAGGCTACACTAAGAGGAGTCTACAAAAGCTAAGAAAACAGCGCCTCGGTCTACATGTTGACCGATGCCTCACTCGCCGCGGGAGTGTGAACCTCAACTAGTGCGGGCTGCGGCGCCTGGTCCTCGGAGTCCATCTCCGAAACGCCCTCGATCTCCTGGGGCTCTTCCTCACCGTCCACCTGCACCTCGTCGGGTGGTGCGTGAAGGGCATCCTGCGCGTGCTGTATCTCGTGGAGCTGCCCCTGGGCCTCGTCCAACTCAAGCTGCAGGTCGTGGAACTGGTCCTCCAGGAAGTTGGCCGTAGCGTCACGATCCATCACCGTGTCCTGAAGCTCGTGAACCTGGCTGTGGAGCTGGGCGATAAGCGTAGCCCTACTCTCGAGCTCGGCACTAGCCTCCTGAAGCTGCCCATCTCTCAGCTGGACTGCCAGGTGCAAGGCCTGAGCATGGTCCACCAATTGAGCGACGGCGTAACTCTGGTAAGTGTGGAGTCTGTAGAGACCGTCCAAGCACATCGCGGTCATCCAAAGTGCCCCGACCGGGTCGAGGGTAGCGACCACGTCCACGTGTGCCATCTGGTCGAGCCAAAGCGGGTCTGCCGGGTCAGGTGCAGGAAACAACCCGAACGCGGTCAGAACCACCTCCAGAGGGTGTGAAGAGCAAAAAGTGGTCATCGCCCTCATGGCGGTAAGCTCCCAAGTGTCCAGCAGGTAGTGATCGACCATCTGAGTCACGATCGGCTCCCACCCGTTGAGCGGGTGCTGCGGGATCACCATCGTCACACTGCAGCGACGAACTCCGTCCTCCAAAAACTGGTGGTCATCGTAAATTGGTGGCTGGAGGTAACCGGCTGCACTCAAAAGCTCCCAAAGACGGCGAGGAAATCCGTCCCAGTGCAAGCAAGCGGAGTGTAGGTGCCCCTGCGCGTCAACAACCAGCAGCTCTTCCATCTGTCCCAACAAAAGACCGATGGATCAGCTGATAGTAACAAGGACTACTAACTCTGAACAGTGAAAGAAAATGCCAGAATGATAGATAATTTGCTCCGAAAATTCTCAACAATTTACACAAGATCCCTATGATTTTAAGGAATGATTCATCTAGTCATCATTAAGATCAATTCGGACTCCAGGGGGATGATATGCTCAGGTTTTCAGAGTGACGTCAACCAGGAAAACTGGGTGTCCAGAGAGGGTGTAATTTGACCATAACTCTCAAACCAGTTGTCAAAAATTATTCAAATTTTTATGGTAATCTCATCACTTAATTGTATACAACTTTCATGGTGAACTATTTTTCATTTGAACAACTTATAAAGGTCGAAAAAAATTCAATTATACAGACTGTTCAGAGTTAACAGTTTTACATAGGGTTGATCTAAAATCACAAATACAAAGCTACGAGGCTTCAAAAATTCTCAAAATTTTACAAGAGTTTGATAACTTAGGGAACCTCATTTCGTCTTACTATACCAAGTCGATTTGAATAATTTAACAGAGGGTTAAAATTCGTGAAAACCAATTTCCCTGAATTTGCAGACTATCTAGATGCTCCTTAAGATAGGTTTTTTAGCCGATTTGATTGGGATTTCTTCCAAAGATTTCTTTGTTAACCATTTTGAGGATGAATGCAGAACCTATCCATCCTCACCAAGAAAAAGAATTGCCAAGTAAGCTTGGTCTTACGCAAATGATTTTGGTGGCATACATATTACGTCTCTCACTATGTAGGTACTCGATATAGCTATATAGCCTAAGATTCGATTTCGAGTTAGTGTACCTGCAGAAAATTGACAATATATAAATTGAACCTTCCATGCCAGCACTCACGAAAGCATTCCCATACATTACCGATCACTATAGAACCGGCATCCATACAATTACCGCCGTATGGACAACGTTAAGCATACGTCATTGAAACAACGTCTTGACCGAGTACCGTCTTTGACGGGGAATTAAATTCCAATTTCGAACCATTACTCCCCATATAATCAACCGAAGTTGGTATATGGGCAGCAGCTCAAGTAGGCCACTGCTTGAGCTCCAGCGTTCGGCTCGCATCACTGACGGGAAGGTCAGACTCCCTCAGCTGACTGAGTAAGCATACCTCCGTGGCGACGATGTAGTTGCAGAATTTAAATTACAGAATTTAAATACTGAAAAGTAAAGTGCTGGAAGTTAGCCATACAATATAAGCCACATGATTATAACCATAAGATCCCCTAGGGCTTTACGTTCTAGACTCGTCCTTGGAGATCCTAAACTCTTTCAAAAACTTTAGTAGTTTTGAAGTCGAGTTTTTTTTTAATTTGTTGTTTTCAAAACAGAGGCTGTCATCTCTGGTAGGCTGTCTGCGAGCTCTGATGCCAGCTGTGGCGGAACCACCCAAAACTACTGGGCCCGGGTGCACTGATCTTTGTTGCTAAGCAACTCTGACCCAAATTGGCACTCACTGGTAGTTCCTCGAGTGAAGCCTCGATAAAAGCCACACTATTCCAGGATCAGCAAACAACACTCACACGAAGGTGAGCCCAGAGATTACAACACAGAACATTTCATACATCTCAGAGTGATTGCAGTGGAAAGGAAAATTTATTACAAACCATGTTCAGAGTAGCAAAGTACTACAGAGTTCCATTTACTAAAATTATTCAAGTCTCATTGTTCAGCGGAAGCAGTAAAAGATAACTAGTGAGATAACGTGACGCATCGATAAAGCCCGTACGAAAGCGTCACTCAGCGGGAGGGTGGTCAGCACCAGCTGAAGGGCCATCCCACTATACAGACCAACCCGGAGGCAAGGTACACGGCCAAGTAAGACTTGCAAACAGATCCTCGCAGTTAGTACCTGAAAAACAGTGCCACAAGCAAGGCTGAGTATACTAATACTCAGCAAGACTGACCCGTCTCCGGATATAACATAGTCCGATAACTAGACATGCAAGGCTTTTTGGTTGGTGGGGTTTGTTTTGCCAAAAACGCCACTAAATGTTGATCCTTATTTTCAGGTTTTACTTAGCCATATTCTAGTTGGATTAACCATTCTAATTTGCAACTAACTCTACACAAACATGGTAGAGCAACCATTTTATCAACCAGCAGTATTACCATCATCATGTTCCACTTGTTACTCTGTGTGACCGAAAACATTAAGCAATCTCATGCCGTGAGAGGCGGACGATTCTGAATCGACTTTGCTCCCGCCCTCCCCTTTCTTTCCAGTCCGTGGATCCGGAACACCCTCCCCGACTACAGAGCCCGACGTCTCTGCACCCGTACGTCGCGACAAAAATATAAATCCTACTTCTACCAGGAGGGTGCGAGATCGTTCTACTCACCGGTCCAATCAGGTACTTAAGCTTACCGATAACCATATTTCTCGGTATGTGGCTAGTACTTTCAAACGCTTAACGAAATGAGCCACACACCGCGACCTTAACCATTTTTGACTACACCAGCGGGGTATCACAACTACACAACCCCGCCCGTTGTCCTTATATTTCAGTAGGAATTAAAGTCAGTCAAATTCCTATTTGCTAGCGAGAGGCAGGAAACCCCTCGACTTTTACCGTACCTAATTAGCATGGCAACTAGTCGACAAAAAGATCCGGGATCAAACATAGGTACCTAGGGATCATGCATCTAAGGTTTTCGATCAACTCCTAGAAAACTTGAATGCGGAAAGAAACTATTACAACACATCATAAATAGGTAAATGAATAATAACTCGGAAAATAAGGCATAATGCACCGGGGCTTGCCTTCTTGGGCACTGTCAGGCAGAAAAGCCTCTGGGGCTTGGCCCAGGTCTTGAGATAAGTTAGCACAGTTCAAATTGACCTCCTGATCCACACGAGAGTCCGTGGGCACCAACTCGTAGTCACCGTCCGCGAGATTGACCGTTTCTATATGCAATGCAAGATTATGAGTTATTCATGGATAACGATTTCTTTCCTTCACGATAAAGTTGTAGTTCAACAAAAGTTATTTTATTGATGATTTCAACATTTCATTTCCTGGGCAGTCATTTATAGAGTAGTTCTTAATTTCACTTTACTTCATAAAAGAGCTGTGTGGTTTTGTTTTCATTTTTATCATTATAACACATAGCATGATTTCATTATTGCATAACAACAAATCTACTCATAAGCTAGTGATGAAAAACTAAAGTAACACAGATCCAAACTCAAGTACTTATGGTAAAATTTTCAGCCTCTAACTATAAGCAATAACCATAACTATTCATGTAAGTAGATTACTCTAGTTGCTTCACCTTTTTGCACAGAACGTTTTACATGGTTTCTGGTGCTACAAATTTTATGGGACCATTTAAAAAGCATCTACTCAGTACTGTAATTTTTCCAGATTTTATTCACTTATATAGCAGAGGTGATAAAATGAACAAAATTAGCAAGCCACTAACTAAGATTAATTCTACAGCGATTTACACTAGGGATATGGTTCTCAAATTTTTACCAGAGCCTAGTCATGAGATAAACATACTAACCATGATATGGTGTAGTTTACTCAGCACAAAAATGGTAAATCTAACCATGATATACTAAGCATGATTATTAACTAAAGCTAGACTCAGTAACTGCAGCTCAAAATTTTTAGGAAGGACCACAGAACTAAAATTAGACTTCATAAATAAATACAGATTTGTCTGAGCATAAGAAATATATATGATGAATTAAGTTAATTAAACAAGCATAAAACATGGTATATAGCAAATGAACTCTAATAAATCTGAAATTTATGTATTAACAAGGTTTCAGTTACACCTGTACGAAGTAAAAATTCCAGAGCAATTTCATGCATATATTTTCCAGTATTAAATCGAGAAATCCAACAACAGATTAGAGAATCTTGATTGTTCCAGTATGATAACTGTTTTGGTTGGGTGCCATATTTTTACTATGAACTTAATATTCCATCAGTGATAACCTAGCCAAAAATAAAGGTCATTTGTTGAGTGGAACTTCCTGTACATGCATAGGGTGATTTTCTTATTCTTTTTCCCAGATTAAATTTGATTGAGTTTCTGCAGATGTGAATGTTACAAAATTTGTAGATCTTGTTATAAGGATTCCAGATCAGTTGAGTTTAACTTTTTACGATTTTCTGTGATTTGTTTTGCATTTTAGAAGTTCACTGCCATACACTGGGATTCTTGCAAACACACCCTTGAACGAAAAAAAAAGAAATTACAACCGCGAGAGCTTGTGGATGCTCCTGGGGTAGCTGTCGTGCTCGGTCTCCTTCTGGGCTGGCCGGTCCGCGGGTGCATCTGGGTTCGATTCCGCGCGCGTGTAGCTTAACTAGGATGTGGCGAAGCTGCTGCGGTGGTTGGATGGGACAATGCAAGGTGGTGGCGGCCGGCCCGCGCGAGCTAGATCTCGCCGGCCATGGCGGATGGCGGGAGGAGGAAGAAGGAAGGGAAGCCGCGCAATGGCGGGGCGCTGGGGGTTCTTATAGGCCAAGGAGCACCTGGGCGAGTGGAGTAGCGTCTGGGGGAGGTGGGTTTGGGTCCAGGGCGTACGACGACGAGCGGGCGGAGCGAGCAGGCGGCGCTGCGCGTGGGGGGGTGTCGTGGCGGCTCGGGAGGACGCCTAGGACGCGTGTGAGTGCGGGGAGGTGCCAATTGGCAAGCTAGGTGGCGCTGGAGGGCTTCCCGGGTCCATTTGGCCACAGACGCGCTGTGGATGAGGTCCATCGGCGGCGTACGGTGGGCGGCGGGCGAAACAGAGGAACCGGGAGGAGAGAGATGGAGGTGAGGGCATATTTGCGATTTCTGAAATTCCAGAGACCTGTCGGTAAACTAACAATATCTCCTACTTAGAGGGCTCAAATGAAAAAGTGTTGAATACCAATTTTGCATAACTTTTCAAGATCTACAACTTTCGTGTTATGCAAATTTTCATTTGAAACTCACATTTTGAACTATTTGTAAATTTGCAAACTTGCACAAAAGGGTTTTTGTTTTATTCAGTTTTTGATTTGTTTTTGGCTGAAGTTCAATTGAGCACATGTCAATTGAAGTACCTCTCATGAGCCAACTAAAATTTTGTGCACATTTTTGGATTGAAGTTTGAGTAGCTTTTCACTCCTTTTTCTTTCTCCTTTAATTTCTTTTGCATACTTTGACTTTTATTTGACCCTTCATTTTGAATTAATTTTTCTTTTAAGTTTAAGTAAGGTATAGTGATTATGTTTAAGTGCACTGACACCTGAGGTGTTACAGAACGCACGGGATTTTCCCCGAGACTCCGCGCCGGTGAGCTCGCTGCGCCGCCGCGATTATTCGCCGCCGGCGATCCACGACCTCCCCTGACCCCTAGAACATCCTCGCAGATCGACGTCAAAGCTTTGCGAGGGATCCAGGAGCCCGGAGACGCCCAGCAGCGGCCGGATCTCGAGCTCCGCCCAGCGCCAGCGCGTAACCTCGTCGCCGGCATCCCTGCGACAACCCTCTGACCGATCCAGTGCACGGTGAGCATCCCCAAGCCCCCACCGTCCTTTTGCGCTAGATGTTTTCGCTTGTGGCGCACCCTAGGAGCCCCGGCACCGCTCGCTGGCGATGTCTCGCCGCGCAAACCCGCCGCTGCAGCTGCTCGCACCGCCACATACCCCCCGAGCCCCGTTTGGTGCCAAGTTGGGTTACGCACGTCGCACACTCCAGCCATGGTCAAACCACAGCCCGTACGGACTCCTGGAGCGCTGGATTGGCGAACTCCGGCGACCCCGTTACCGTGCGCCGCCGCGCGCTAGCGATTCCGCCGCCGCTCACGCGCCCAACGTTTCCTGGCCGCGCGATCCAGATCGAACGGTCCAAAACACCCAAGCCCGAGTCATCCGAGGGGATACCGGTCAGCTCTTGGCATTCTTGCAAAAGAGACCCCGGGTTTCTTTGGAATCAACCCGCGGCCCTTTTCAGTTTTAAAGTAATTACGGATAGGTCCTGTTTTTAATGTTTAGGCCCCTTATCTTTCCAGAAATAGTGCCCACCACCCAGTCCGTGTGTTTTCACGAGTTAGCCCCTGGATCAAAACTGTTAATTATGTATAGGTCCCTGGTTTTTGCAGGAAACCCCTAGAAACTTAGTTTTTCTTGCAGAAAAGCCCCTAGACCTTGTTTTAAGCCTAGTTTTCGCGTTCTAGCTCCGTTTTAGGCGTTCTTTATGTCCACGTGATCGTTGCAACGTGTAGAACACTTCTAGCTTAGTTTTGTTTCTGTTTTTATGTATTGTTGTACTGTTTCTTAGTGTTTGCCTTTGTTTGCATGTATGTGCATGTGCTGGACTTGTTTGGGCGTTGCGATCGTGAGTAGACGTTGATCCTTCGGAGGAGTACCAGTACCCGGAGCAGCCACCGTCTTCACAGTAGTTTGAGCAGCAGGAGAACTTTGAGGAAGGCAAGTATAACATGAACAACACCCATCACTTTTAAATACATTTTCATATTGCATTTTAATAATGTATGCCTATAAGGACTTTCCTAGCCACTTTATATCTTTTATATATATCCCCTGGGTTGCATTTTGGTTAGTTGTGCTAGGTGCCACGCTATAGCACACTTGGTCCTTTTTAATTAATTTGATTAATGGTATATGCAACTTAATTTTGAGAGTGGCCCTCTTTGTTCTGTGCTTGAGTGGCTCACGTCTCGTTAAAATTGGTTTTTCTAGAAACATGGTTTAGGGGGCCAGCACGGTGCATAGTGCTTGGTTGGCCACTCTCCATAAGGACCGGTTCATAGAGCAACAACCTGGGACAACAACGCTACCACAAGACTGGAATGGGACGGTCTTTGCTTACTAATTAGGTCTTTTTGGTTTGGAGTAACTTACCTGCGGGGCAGGGGTGGTAAGCTTCTATGGCCCTCGTACTGAGTGGCCTCGTCTGTGCTACGTGTCTTGATGCCCACTAGACTTGCTCCATAGTCGCCGATCCAACCCTCGCGGTTACTCCTTACCAACGAGATTCTTTGTAACGGTCTCGTAGTGAGTTTGCTAGTCATCTCACCTACGGAAGTGTGATGAACAACTAGTGTAGCTCACGACTTGTGGGTAAAGATGTGCAACCTCTGAAGAGTGTAAAACTGGTATACTAGCCGTGCTCACGGTCATGAGCGGCCCAGTTCCTCCTTTTGATTAGTGGGGTTATCTTCCTTTGATTAGGGGGGTTCCCCGGGTGGTTTGGTTTGGTTCTCAGTAGTATCATAATTAATTCTGATTAATTACTATGTAACTGGGGTATGGTAACTCATCAACTTGTAGTAATTAGCTTTAATAAAATTTTGCCAAGATTAAAAGCTAATGCAGTTGAGTCAGCCAACCTTAGAGCCTCATAGTTTGTGTTATACGTGTTGAGTACAAGTTGTGTACTCACTCTTGCCTACTCTACTCTTTTCCTCTTGTTCTCTTTGGGGATATCCTGCTGCTGCTCAGTTCCCGGCGACGCGGAGGAGTGCACCCGGAGCTACCAGGAGTACGAGGAATTCTAGGCGTTCGTCTCCCAGTCGACGTCCCTGTGGTGCCCAGCTTCGATGAGAGTTTACGTTTATGTTTTTACGCTTCCGCATACTCTGTATCAGACATTTTTCATTAATGTAATAAATAACATTTGTACTCGCTTTATTATATCTTTTTACGTGATATGTGCTGTGATATACTGTTCATTCTATTGTATATACGTGTGACTTGATCCTGGCACGTATATGATTGCTCGGTTTATGTCCTTTTGTAAACTGGGTGTTACAACTTGATCCGCTTGGAGAAGGTGCAAAGGCTGATTGCAGTGATGATCAATTTGATCAGTACCTTGAAGAGACCTCAGCCATAGCGGATAAGATAGTGGAGACCTTGAACAAGTCCTGATCTTCCTGGGCCTTTGTGAAAGGATAATGTAATAGGCTGCTGATGCCTCAAGTACTCTTGTGTACAAATATTTGAATTTGTGTCTTGTTAAGTAATTGTTTATTTTGGAAGGATTATATGAACCTTTCATCTGTCGAGTAGTATTATTTAAAAAGTATCGTAGAGGGTACTTTATAAGGTCTGGCGGCAGCGCGTCTACTCGATCTTAGTGGTAGATAATGGATATTGTACCTATAGGTGTTTGCCATAAGAGGCGTTGTATACTCGAGTTGGATCGAGTAGTTTGGTTCTATTCAGAACTTTTAATAGGGTTAACCAAGTGGGAAAAGCACTTTGGTAGTTAGACGTAGCCTGATGGAGATTTCCTTTGGAGGGAAATGTTTGTTTTAGAGCAGTACTCTATGAATTTGGTTATCCAAGCCGACGGGAGACTCTCGTCAACTACTCGGGGTACCAAGAGAAAACGAAACACCCTATGAACTTGGTGACTCGAGCAGGCAGGGAACTCCCTGTGAACTACTCGGGGCAACGAGTCCTTAGTGTAACACCCTCGGTGGTCCAAGCAAGTGGGAGACTTGCATCGAGTACTTGGAGAACCAGGAGCTTAGGTTAGTAACTTGATTACCCGGGTAGACAGGAGACTCTCGTCAACTACTCGGGGTACCAAGAGAAAACGAAACACCCTACTAACTTGATGACTTAAGCAAGCGAGAGATTCCCGTCAACTACTCGAGGCAACAAGCCCTTAGTGTAACACCCTCGGTGGTCCAAGCAAGCGGGAGACTCATATCAATTACTTAGGGTACCAAGAACTTAATTTCTGTTATGCTCCTTGAATTTGGAGTAATTTCCAAAGTTGACCGGTTAGAATAGACTTCGTCAGGTCACCCAAGTGGGAAAAACTTTGAAAATTTCCAGAAACCTACTCGATCTAATGAGAAAGATGTCTTCTTTTGAAGACTGGAGTCACCTTTAGAGTTGACCGGTTAGGGCCAATTTCGTCAGGTTGCCCAAGTGGGAAGAACTCTAGAGATATCCAAGTCCTACTTGTGCTAGCAAGTAGGGTGTCCTACCCAAGGACTGGAGTAATTTCTAAGATAGGCATGTTAGGATGAACCCCGTTAGGTTAACCAAGACAGAAATATCTCAAAATATCCAAAACCTACTCGAGCCAGCGAGTAGGGTGTCCTACACAAGGACTGGAGTAATTTCTAAGATAGGCCTATTAGAATGAACCCTGTCGGGTTAACCAAGACGAAAATATCTTAAAAATATCCAAAACCTACTCGAGCCAGCGAGTAGGGTGTCCTACACAAGGACTGGAGTAACTGCTAAAATAGAACAGTTAGGATGAACCCCGTCGGGTTACCCAAGTGGAACATATATTAGGAGTACTTGAAATAAGCCATAGCTTTGCTGCTCTGTTGAGCAAGGCTTGTGGAGTAGTATAAGAGGCAGGGTATAGGTCGCATGAGTGAGAGCAAAGTAGTCGATTTGTAAGGAAATCAACTTTTATTGAAGATTGTCGTGATTACAGCAATTGTAAAATGACAGCTTATAACCTACTCCTTGCTCCTGATAGTAGAGCGATGGTTTACATGACTGAACATGAAAATATTTTAGGGTAATTCTAGTCAACATGGTAGTCGACTAGATTTTGGGTAAAGTTTGCTTTACCAAGGGTGCCCTGAGGGCCTTACGGAGTGTGTTGCACTCAAAGACTGTGTGGGAGCTCTTTGGGTGCATGAAACACTTGCGTAGGAGCATTTTGTTGATCCTATCTCCACCGAGAGATGTTTCTCCAAGGTGTTGGGTGCGCGGCTTGCCCTGAGGGAGGGTACTTCCTGGCTTGCGCTTCTTGAAGGATGCAGATGTGTGTGCTGGAATGCGGTAGTTGAAAGAAGGGTTGTAAACCTCTATTCCCTCAGGCTCCTTTTTCCTTGAGATGATCACATTGCGTGCGTCTCGGCCAATGTTAATCACATTGCAGAGATCGCTGTTTGAGTAGTCATAGTTGTCACCCTGCTGTTCTTGTCGACGATTTGCAACGCGTTGGCATCTGAATGCCCTTTTCTGATTGAGCAGACGGCAACGCTCATAGATGTCATCCGCTACAGGCTCCTGCTCCAATTGGACAATCACTGTGACGGCTGGAGGAGCTGTAGGCGGGTCTTGCTTGATAGTAGCCTTG